>NC_041025.1:15077982-16277999 GCF_900634625.1 Parambassis ranga | reverse complement strand
AATTCCTATTTTAGGGGTTAATGCAAGGCTGAAGCATTTCCTGGCATGCAGTAGGTTAAAGGCAGGGGACACACCTGTCAGTCCATCACAGTTCTAACCCACTCACATTCAAAACTTCAGGCCATGTCTCCAGTCAGTCAGCCTGCCGGTCTTTAGACTGTGTAGGAAAAGTAGAGCACCTGAAACAACATAAACACACAGATAAACATGTGGACGATTTTTTGCTGTGATGCCACTGTGTCACTGGGTTCCAGCGCCTCCCACGCTGAAATCTAGACTAATGCAATTCTTTTATAACAGCAGCACCATAAAGGGACACTATTGAGTGAAAGTACAAATTATGGGATACATTAATACCTAATGCTAAGAAAAAGACGGCTTTTACTTACCCTCTTTTTGAAGCAACAGGCTAAGACTGAAAGATGATGAAATAATCTCACAATTAGAAGAAGAAAAACTAGCAGTGTTGTGGCCATTTGTTAAAATATAAAAAAATGTGTTTTGCTGAAAAGATTTTTTCTTGTGCAGTTTCAATGTGGCTTTGAATTATGTTACGCTTAAGGTTAGGAGAGCTGTAGTTGAAGGAGGGTTTACAAGTATTAAACCAAAATAAATATTTCATATAAAATCCCAGTTCAGCTGAATGCCCGGTGCTATAATCTGATACATCACAATATGGCAGGATTACAGCTGAATTTATCTTAAAGTAGGTTTTTTGTCCTTCTTTGTAGATTATATACAATGATCTTGTGAAAGGGATTTATGATATTTGTAGATTATGATTAAATCCTCAAGTGTACATAGTCAAGACCAGACTTGGTTAAAAAACATGCAAGTATTTTGGCAGGGGAGCTTAAGGAATACAATCACAAAAAAACTATATCCCTACTTGTTACAAAAATCACCAGTCTAGTGTTTCTAACCACTAAGTTACAATTGAGTCTGAGGAAGAAATTCAACCCTTTGTGTGTGTTGGCTGACCTGAATCCCTTGCTGTCTCCTTTTTCTTCTTTTCTTCTGCACAGAATCTCCTGTTTTAATTTTCTGATGTTGCAGTTCCTCATATGGCCACTTGACATTTGCTCTAAATGTAAGTCAACCCCCCAGTCAACCATGTTATAAACTCCAACTCTGTTTTTCATCTGCAGAATCTCAATGATCATGAATGTGCAGGTAGAGTTTATTTATTAATATTATATTTTTAGTTATATATTTTCCATTTCTTTGGGGAGTCAACCAGATACATAAAACAGCAGTATTTAAGAGCTACTTGTATATTTGGGTTGCCACTGATACATAAATGCATCCTCTAAAGATATACATTCACTGCATACTTGCAGTATTCTTTAATACTTTTAATTATTAAGCCTTGTTTTTATAGTGCTGTGTAAGCACCCTAAGAACAATCCAAAAATCTAATACTTGGCCAAAAAAGCTGATCCTGATTTTATAAATGTGAGGTTGAAGATTAGTTGAAACTTTAGTCTATAATAGTTTTAGTCAGTCAAACATAAAAGGCCCAGAATATTAATTTTAATCTTTGCACCTACACATAAATTTACCTTTAGAATATTAAAGGTGTGAAAGTGTTTACATTACAAATGTGGGTAGCATAGATTTCCTAGACTGTAGCGTGTCTCAGCCGTCCTACAGTTGCCAAGCTTCGTGTGTGGCTAAGGTTTGTGCTCATGTGCTCAGACAAGGTAGTGTTAGCAGTGCCTCCCAAAGGAGGCAGAGCACTGTGGATTACAAGCAAGGCTAACGTTTTGCTGCCACCCCAGACAACATGACTCATAAAGCTCTAAAGAGCTGCCGCATATGTCTGCATCATAAGTCCATTTGTGATATGACAACATGACCTTTGGATTCAGACCCATCTGTTCTGCTTCAAATATTTACATAAGAATGAAGAAGTGCTTTGTATTTGCACTGACAGGAGTTTTTGAAAACATGCTCCACAAACAGCCATTTTTAATAATGCACCACAATTCTGATTTTTTTTTCCTGTAATGTCATTATGTTACTTATTCATAATGGTGATTGAATAATAAATGATGATGTTCATCAGCAATAGCTGAAATAGTTAAAAATGATTTTAAAAGAATGAGAAAAAATTGGTTCTGATAACTGATCGATATCAAAAACACAGCATTACTAAGATATCTTATGGTAAACATACTGGTATCTGTAGTTTATGGTTACTGCTCTTTTAGATACAGGTGTGTGTGTGCGTGTGTGTGTTTCAAGGCATCTGGCAGGCAGGTTGTTTGCTTGTGGATTTAGGTTCTGTGTCTCCTGTTTCTTCATGTAATCTCTGACTGTCTCCAGGATATTGATGTCAGGGCTCTGTTGGGTAAATACCATGCATGTGTTGTAGAAGAAAGCTCTGCATGCATACAGACAACAAAATGAATGTAGAAAGAAAAAGAGCCATTATTGTATATTCATTCACCAATGGAAGTTACCATGTTCGGTCAGTGCTCAGTTTGGTGTTTGGAAGATTGTGTACAGTGGGTTCATTGGAGTAATTCTGCTGTGACTGGTAGCTGGGATGACACGAGACTAAATCAAGTGTCCATAAGGCCGGTCTTCAAAGATTCTTTAGATCAAATGCCACTGGAGGGAGCAGTCACATAAAATTAACTAAAGGAATTTTTAATCCTGTAGCAATATATGGGGGAGCCACTGAAACACTTTGTTGTCACAATGTGATAAAGTTACAACAGAAAACAACTGGACACAAACCCTGGGTGCATTCTGGGTGACAATCTTTACCAGTCCGTTAACCATTTGTCATTACAGGATTCACTGGCAATTGACCAGGTTCTGTAATTAATGTGTGTTGGTGTGGATATTTAATGTTACAGTTCTGCAGGCTTTTCAGTGAATAATCCCTTTGAACATGCATCTTCAAGTTTTGAATAAACTTCTCATAATCACCTTTCACTTTGCCTCTTTGAAATTTTCATTTCACACTTGTTTTTTTGTTTAAATGAAGCTACAATAAATTAATAATAATTATCTGTGCCCAGATACCCACCAAGCCCCACATGCTTTTTGTATAAATGGTCCAAACAATAAAAACAAGAGACAAAGGACTATTTGAATTAGAATCAGGGTCTCTGTGGGCCAAGTGTAAAATTGCTTTCACCTCGTCTGTGTTAACCGGCAGGCCAGGTCATTACTGTAATTCCACTGTGAGAGTATTTTGCTGCAAACTGTGGAAATTAACAAATGAGTTCAGGAGGGTTGAATTTGTATGAAGAGTCCAGAGATTGTGTAACCTGAGTGACAGTTAAGGAGAATCAAACCCATGATGCTGAAATATTTTTACTACAGTCAGGCTTATCTACACACATGTGCAATGGTCTGTGTATCTCACTGTTTTGACATTTGAAATACAGCCTACACAGATTAAACCCTAGCAGATCAGTCATTAACACCATCAATCAAAGTTGTAAAAAAAAGGTTTAAATATACAACACTGCTGACATGTGAAACTAGCTGTTGACATAGCTCAGATACATTAGGCCCCTAAACAAACCATTCCTTGGGAAATCATCTGTTAACATCATGCGTTCGGTCAGAATGTGTTTGCGTATTTAGTGTCCTGTTGTTAAATCAATTGCCTACCATCATTATTCTTAAGTGTTTTTAAAGGAAGTTTTTCCCAAATACATGAACATGACTTACTTTTTTTAAATTTAATTCCTCATTGTGGGCATTGTTTTGTAGTAAATGATCTCATATTTAGGGTCCATTTCAGCTTGATATTGCTATAAAATGATTGTTAATCGTCTCATTTATTTTTGTTGTGCTTCGTCTTGTGCTCTGAATTTACACAGAGACAATAACAGTTATTCACCTTCCAGGGAAAAACACTCCAACATCTAGACCAGCAAACAAATCTCCAAGGAGCACATCCTGCTGTGTCAGTGGCTTGTCAGTCAGAGCTATCACAGTTTATGTGTAACGTTTATCTTGCTGAGGAAGCTGATAAGTAAATAAGTGTCCGGGGGAAACAACCACTGATAGTGTGAAGGAGTTGGTTTTAATTCCTCATTGGATAGTTTGTCTTTGGCCAGGAAGTGGTTTTCCCCTCCCCCGTCCTGAAGAAATCTGAGTTGGGGCGCAGAGGTCAGCAGATTGTCACAATTATCCTTGAGGTGCTTTTACTTCCATATTGGTGTCTCCTAGAGCTCTGTCTGATCAGGAGTGTCACAGGAAGAGAAGAATCCAGTTGGCAAAACCTTTATCTGCCCATCAGCACCACTGCATGACATGGGAAGACAGCCAGACATTCTTCTCACAGGAGATCAGTTTCTTGGCTCTGTCTGTGTTTAAGTGGGTCCTCTGCCACTTCACTGTTGCTGATAGTAACCCATTAGGCAGCCAGACATGACTGCGCTGCCTGAAGGAGGGCTGAGGTGGAGGCAATAAGCAAATCCAGTCATTGTAAACGTCTTCACAGTCATTCAGGGGAATGTTATCAGTCACCATATAGTTTGTAAGAGATAAAGCACATCTATTCATTTCAACACACAGGGATCAGAAGGTATGATCATCCGGAAACCTGCTCAGCTATAATATGAAGAGGCTTTAGTAGTGACAGCGCTCTTTTGCTGTTGCAGCGAGCTGTCAGTGCCCAGTTAGAGACAAAAAATAAGTCACTGTAGAGCACTACATGTTCCCTTCTGTTTTTCCAATGTCACCAAAATTCATAAGACGCTTTCATTTTAAAGTGCAGTAAGTGCTTGACTTTATGCTGTGTTTTTAATATCAGCAGTCACAGCCCACGTAAGATGATAGTCAATTAGCCATGATGGAGTAGCTAAAAGTAGGCAGAAGATTTATACCACATACAGCGTTCGCTGGCAGATATGATCCAGATATGATCCTGACCCTGAAATAAGAGGGGGAGATTACTGCTGCCAGCACACTCTCTGTCTAAAGAGACATTTGCCAATTCATTGCTAATAAGCTAATAAGCTAACGAGAGATCAATAGTTATTAACTAAAAGTTAGTATTTTTGCAAGCTGGCAGGGGAAGTGGGTCAAACATAAAGCATATCATTCACTCTCTGATGAGCGCATTATTATGCACGACACAGCGCTCAGTCATTGTTAATCAATTTAAATTTAAACACATTGCAGATGTGAAACAAATGATAATGGTTTCATCAGATATCACATGTGATGTGATATCAATGGATCAAACATAATGTCTGTGATTGTTTTGACTTTTTTTTTGCACAGGACTTGCCAGTCCTGTATCTAACTATCACTGTAAAGGAGTAAGCAGGGGAAATGATTCTAATAATGGCTCCTTATTTATAGCTTTATTTGAATTATAGTGTGTGTGGGTGTGTGAGCGTGTTGGACCACATCTTGTCTGCAGACAAAGAGTCTGTATGCTTGGTTTATTATTTGTGCCAACTGTGTTTCAACCATGTGTTAAAGCAGGATATGGAAGCAGTTTAAAGGCACTAATATCTAGGATCCGTTTCCTGCTTCCTAGTGTCTATACAGCAAAGTAGACCTCATTTTAATTTCTACTTATTTTCAACCATTGACCACCAATCAATAGAGTTTAGCCGTTTTTCATGGGAGTGGCAGCAGCAGTTTCCTTTGAGGATGCAGTGGAGGCAATACAGAAAATCAGCACTTGTTTGCTTAACAGTTTGTGGGCAGCCTCTGTTGACATGCACTTTGTTTGGTGCAGTTCAGTTTAGCCTGAGGATTACTGGTGTGGTGATAAACATGCATGTCACATCAATCACGCCATAAATACAAATAAGTGATATAATATAATAAGAGCTTAGGCTGTCAAATAAAAATAGGATATTCAGCTGGCCTTTTCAACTTTGCTCCACTTTAAAACCCTCCTGTTATTTCTCTGCCACTCTGCTGCAGTTCCTGTGCTCTCCTGCATCCTGCCTTTTTTTTCCACCTTTCTGTCAGCAAGGTAATTAGGACCCGAGCAGTGGGAGAGTGTAAGTGCTGCAGGGCTCGCCTTGGACCTGCTCTCTGAATTGTGAACCACTACCGTCTCCATGTCCATATTGTGGGTGGGCTAGCAGAGGTTTATAAATGACCTTGATGTTGGTCATTTACTGTGGACACAATGGAACATGACAAAAAAGAGCCCCTTTACAGCTTCCCATTTGTTATAGTATTACCAATGTATGTATGTAATTCTGTGATTTTACATTCAAATGCTAATTATGACACACTTCAATCTTTAATTGTACTATTAATTAATTGCTTCTTCTAAAAAATTACACATTTTTTCTTACTCCTACTTTTCTGGTCAATACTATCCGGGTGACAGAACAAAATTATTAAGAACATTATGAACATTGCTCACTATAATGATTTTCAGTCACTTATCAGTGAGTCATAAGATTTATTTAGAAAAAAGTGTATGCTAATCATTTAAAAGATAAAATAATATTAAAAAGAGTCTAGATTTTGTCATTAATTAAGTGTATTTGATTATACAATGAAGCAGTAAAGAGGATAATGTTTACCCATTTCTACTTTCTTTCAGAACAAAATTCCATTCATTCCTCTCCCCCTAGAACTGAGGTGCTATAATGTTCTGCTCTCATGACAACTTTAGATCCAGGGCCTCTAGATCTTAAACCAATACATAGCTTATTAATAGAATTTATGTGCCATATACCACGTTCTCAACAATGGGCTGCCTAATTATTCCACAAGCAGAATCATATTGGCATGGTTTATTAATGTTCCACGGTATTGCCAGGGACAACCAATAAATACGACACTGGGGATTCCACTAGATGAAATTGGAATAATTCAGTCTTTTAATGAAGCACTGTCAGTGCACACCACATATAGTTCCTTATTTAAATATGCACATGATCCTTCAAAGACATATTACACAAAGGATGGATAAGTTAAGGTGGCTGATTTGCCTTTTACAGCCGAAGTGCTGCTTGGAGCCACCTTGGGTCCTTCCTCATAAGAAAAACAACAGTATTGCATACAGATAAGATCCTTTTTATTATGATGATATTGTTCGCTAGGTGGACTTAATGAGCACCTCGGGGCCCTGGTGTAGATATCTTCTTCAGGGTGTCAGATCACATTGAAACCAATGGGGAAAGTTTACATTGCAAATACAGACATTTACAGCAGTGGGTCAGGACATCAAAGCACGCAGCATGGTTTCTCTCACCTTTCATTTAAACGTAATGGAAAATCAAACATCATTATCAGTACATCGAGCCATAAAAGACAAATGTGTGTGTTACTGCTCACACTCTGTTTTCCTCAGTGTTTTATGTCCTCCCTAAGGAGATGTTGAGGCCTGTTGGAGATCGACCATAAATCCCAAACTTAGTCTGTTTTTTTATCGCAACAGGAGGAGGCTGTCTGGCTGAAGATTGACCATGGCTCAGGGCTGGATAGAGACCTATATGACAGGCCCCACTGAGGACTGAATGGACAGCAGTGTCTGATGAATGACCTGCTGCTTCTTACTCACAAAGCCCTCTCTCCAAGCAAGGCACCAACAAGGGAGAGTGGGCTACCATCAAGAAAGTCGTTTTTGTGGTAAAACCAGATTCATGAAAATGTTTGTTAGGATGACCAGAACTCTGGGACGGGTGCAAGGTGGCGCTATTGCCTGCTCATCAGCTTATTTAGCATTTATATACTATCCACCATACTCATTAAGGGGCACCTGAATCTCTTAACTCAATCCACATTCTAAGCTTTACAAAGCCTTACCTCGTTAGCGTCCTATTGTCATTTTTCCCTTCCTACTCTTCTTCCTTTGTATGGCTGTTCTTTGTGCTGCTTCTGTTAGGTTTTTTTAATGTCATGCGTTGGAGTGTTATTAAATTTAGCCAATCAGCATGGTGCCATGCCCTGTTGGTTCCTCCTCTTTAAAATGTTGTGAAAAAGCTCACAGGGAGGAAGTTCTGGTAGGTGCAACAGACACAAAAGTGCAGGTCACAGCCTCAAAGTAGTTTATTTCAAGTCTGCTCAACACACTGTGAACATATATATGTTTTGTCATATTTGGTTAATCTCCTCTAAGTATTCATAACTCCAGCTATATATTTGTTATTTATGAAAGATTTATATCCTGTAGGAAGGAATGGGTCCACACATGAGAGCTCAAAAGCTTAACTAATCATAAAATCTGGGATAAATGTATACATTTAAATAAGATAAAGATGTAAATGAAATTCAAAGTATGTATCTGTATTTAATGAAAGAATCATATATTTCCCATACTCCATTTAATAGTAAAATCAAAATGTAACAAGGAAAGGCTTGTGCCAGTGAAAACAGGTGACCCTAAACGCATCCTTCAGTGGCTGCACATTGATGAGTAAAAAGAACCAAAATTGTCCTTCAGAGCCTGTTATTATTTGAGCGAGCTTTTGCAATGCACGATGCACAGCGAGCCAGGAGCATGGGTTGCATTTGCTCCACACTCCACTGCAAAATGAGACTAGTCAAGCCCTAATGTAACCAGCAAAAGCTGGATAAAAATCTATACAAACTCAATTATGAATCAATTTGAGTTTGTGTCAGACAGTCTGGTGCCAACAGAGTGGATTTTTTATTAACTTATGGTCTGGGAAGAATGAAACACTTTTCATTTGTGTACTTCAGTATGTTGCTTCATGATTCAGAGGAAGGGTGTTCACACTTTGTCTTGGAGGGGGTCTGTGATGGGGTGGGGGGGGGGCTGTTTTGAGTGGCTGAGTGTTCTGAAGCTTGATTGTGAAATTTTCAGTTTGTATCTTTGCTGCTTAAGATTGATAAATGATAAAGATGTGAGATGATGGAGAAGCTCCGTTTGCACAGCAGAAGGTTGCTCAACAGTTGATTGAGTAATTAAAATTAAATCCCTCCCACACTGATTCATATTACCACATTGCTGTGGTACATTTGAGTTCAGATGGATTTTTACCCTGCACCCCACTGTCCTGCTCTAGCGTATCAAACTAGGTCACAGCCTTGAATATTCATGATCCTCTATGACAACTCCCTGCTATTCCATGTCAAGACCTATGTTAATTCTCAGATTTGCACATTTAAACCTACTTGAGGCTCTGTAACTTCACTACCTCAATTTCTGCGCACTCGCGGAGTCAGTTTGACAACTGTAGCCTCCCTAAGAAGCAAATATTGTGCTGCACAAGGCTTATTAAATACACCTAATATCCAGGGTTTTGTGCAGAAGTTATTTATTTGCTTTTCCTGGACATATGGCTGCCATTTTGAAGGGTCACTCAGTCTACAGCTGTGGTAGCTTGAGATGTTATTGATTTGAACAAGATAGCCAGGTGGCCAATGGGATTTCCAGAGAATGCTGCTGTTTTGCACACAGATAGATAGAGACTGTGCTCCAATTCTCATGTGTCAGTGGAGAAATGACAGTTGAGTCTTGAATATTCTGAGATGTAATGGTCAGTTAGACGCACAGCCCCTCAACATCACAATCCATCTGTCAGTCATTGACCATCGGCCAGTTGTCTGCTCTGTTGTATGGCAGTGTGTGTGTGTGTGTGTGTGTGTGTGTGCATGTGCACGGACACAGCATTTGCACACAAACACGCAGAGGTCCCATTGGTTCCATTAAAAGTTGCCCTACAGTAGTTTGTCCTTTTTTGTCCCTAACTCATACACCTGCCACTTGCTAGGAATACCTGCTCCTGTCCCTTAAGGTCAATAAAGCACTAAAGAATTGCCTAACAGGAATGACAGCATTTTCCCCTGACATTTATACCCAGTGTGTGATGACCTCTCATTAGAAAGAAAGTGGGTCGTGTAGGATCTAGTAGTTATCAGTTGGTGAGTGAGAAACGGAAGCTGTGTATGCTTCATCTTGGGAAATAAAACAACCCTCTTGGTAGTCATTTACTACTTTCCTGCCAAGAGCAGCATCATTAATTGGAAATGGTGTGGAATGCTTGGCATGGTCCTTTTCTAACAAGTTGACTGAGAACGGAGGCTTTCACAGCCAAACTGTGGGTGCGTTCAGCAGAGAAACTGTAGGGAGGAAAAGCAAATGTGATGGGAGTGTGCCATGTAGATGAAAAAAAGGGAGCATTTTTAGAGGTAAAGGTAGCTTATATAAATCTGTGTGTACTGTAACTACAGCTCACCATATTTTACCTTTCTGCCTTTCTGCCTTTTTCTTTATCTGTTTCTCCTTTTTTTTTTTTCTTTCGTCGTTCAAAATTACAACTGCCCTGTTGATGTATCTTGAAGATATTTATCCTCAGAGATTGGGCTTCTGTAGCTGAACACGCCCAGGGGAGCCTCATCACCCCCGCTGTAATAGACAAGAACAAAAGGAGTAGAGAGGGAAGGAGAGGAGAGAGGCAAGAATTCCACTGAGCTACAACAAAGAACACAGTCAAATCTTCACCCCCCCACCCACCACCCCCTCCCTCACTCCCTGCCCTCACCACCACTACCACCACCACCCCATTGCACCGTCTACAGCAGCCGTTCAACCTGCTTAGTGTGAAGAAGATAGCTCGATCCTCATCTCACCCTGGGAGAGAGATACACTGAGGCATATTGATCATAGTCTGCTTACAGCTGTCATTAATTCCGACAACTCAGAGCTTAATGAGAAGTTTTATTTCTACCTCTCAGTTCCTTTGTTACACAGTTGTGCACCCCGCATCACCCCCCAACCCCAAACACCGTCTCTGCGTTTCTACTTAGTGTGACATAAATGCTACCCCTTTTCGTCCAAACCCCCTCCTCCCCCTGCCAAATCCAACATTTAAAGATTTATCTCTTAAATGAGAACCTTTGGTAAACAGGCTAATCTGTTTGGCAGCACTCACGGTCATGGCTGAATAAAACATTTGACAACACTAAGCTCCTGAATCTTCCTATCTCTCTCTGGCAAAAGGCCTCTCTCTGCCTCCCTTCAGGGCTCCTTCATTGTTAATCCAACTGATCGCATTCTTCTAGCTTTTTGCCGTGCTGCAGGGGTGTGGCCGGACTTTTTGTCTCGTCTGACAGAGAGTTCATTATGTGATTGGCGAGAAGCTAATGTAATAACACTCATCACGTGCCACTACCGGGGCCAAGTCCAGCCATTCATGCTGCACTCTACGCATCTTCTTCCTCTCCTCTCTCCCACTGTCTAGTGGAGGCAGCCTGCCACCTCTCCTGTGGTGACAGGTTCCCTCTGAGGTATTTAACCACTTGTCTTGCAAAACCTCTTTTAATTGAAATTACTCATTGGCCGATAAGCTTCTAGAGTCTAATCAGGAGATATATAGTGGTTAGGGTCTTTCAGTGTGGGCTGCTCTTCTTGCTCAGTTTTAGTTGTATTTTTCTGTGTTCTATTCTCATCTCTGGTTTGTGACTTGTGTTTGCTTCCCTTTTCTTTTCCTCCATTTTTTTCCAGATCTGAAATTTGCCCAGTCAAGCATCCTGGCCTGTCTCCTTGGCGATGGCGTGCACTCTTGTTGTTGCAGTCTCGTAGCGTGCTGTATACTACACGATCCAGTAAGCATTTTCACTTTTATCTGACATACACAGACCTATGGACCCGTTATGACACGCCTCCTGTGAACAATCAGGAATCAGTGGTAAACAAAGCTAATGCTGCTTCACCCAGTGTCACCAGCACTGAGCTTTTATCATTCAGCTGCTTCAGGAAGTGAACAAACCAATGTAGAAGTACCATAATTAGGTCAGCAACGAAATTCTGTCAAAGCTTGACAGCCTCCCTCCCATAGGCACACACCTACACAGACACGCGTTGTGAGACAGCAGAATCAGCGACAATTTTGGAGATGACATCATTTTGTATTAAACAACTCATCCTGTTTTTTTTTTCTTCAGTCTGGTTCTGCCTGGCTGAAACCGTCTCTAAAGAATGATCTTCGTGGATTGGGTACCTTGGAGCATGCAGACGTCTATTATATAGCACAGAAAGAAGAATGATGTTATCAACTCAAAGACTTCTACAGTGCATTGGTTTGCCAATAGAAATGCACATTAGCTTGGTTCAATATCGCCTCTTTCCAGTTGCAGCACAGCACACTGCATTTTTGAATGGGCTCCAACTCAGCAGGCTAAATTCAATATGAAAATGCAATGAGCATAAAGCAAGGTAAACAACCTCAAACGTATTCTTACTTCTCCAAAAGGTGACATGAATACATGCACGGACGGGCGGGCTCATGAGTACGCACACAGCTGAAAGGACGCCTTGTTGTATGTTTCACAAAACACAGCGCCTACACATGGAAACCTAGAGTCAGGGGTTTTTTTTGTTTGATATTTAAATACTTCTTCTGTGAGTCAATAAATAAACTTCAGCCTCTGCCCTGTTGAATATGATTTGAAGGCTATGCCCTGCCAGATATAATTTGATGAGCACTTACTATGCTGAAACCCACATCACTCTTCAGGCCATGACACAAATGAGTAATTCAGTGGTCATTTATAATGAAGAGGCTGTTTTTATCATAACTCTTGGTATGAACAAATCAATGTGACACCAGTGTTACATCTGAATTATTCATCAGCAGTTATTGGGCCCTTTCATTTACATGTACTAATTGGAACGGCTGCTGCACACACGCCAGTATGATAATAGTTATGCTTTAGCTGTCAAGTGCATATAATGGCCAATAGAGCTTTCATACTCTGTGTCTTATATGTACACTACGTGCTTAACTATTTGATGGGCAACATGATTTTTCACACTTTCTATAGGGGTTTGCTTTACAAGCAGCACATGGCTAATATTAGCCAGAAATATGGATGTTTCTCTCATCTAATTCAGAATGTTAATTTAATTTATGGCATAAAATCAGTTCAGTTCAAATTTAAAGATGACTGACTAAATTAGAAAAAAAAATCTAGCAACAATTTTACAATTTTATTTTTTTGTTACATTTGCTTGTATTAACTGAAGCATGATTTTTTTTAAATAATTCACAGCACTTGGCTAGGTTTAGGTTAAGTCTGTGATTATTAAAAAAATAGAACTTGAATGACAATATCTATTAGTATTGACAAAGGAAAAACATGATGTTTCCCAGTGGAAGCCAACACGCTGTGTCCGTGTTTGGTGGTGTCTTACTGTCTACTGTGTTATGGTTAAGTCTCTTTAAATGAGGTGAAGACATGTGAAGGCATCAGAAAAGTAGACAAAAAAATAGCAATAATAATTTTGCTGGAGACCATGAATACCTGTGACTACAGAACATTTGATTTTATGAACATTAGGCCAGGGAATTTTAACATGGGAATCTTTGGAGATTGACTCACTTTTTAAGCTACCCTAGAGGCTGCAGGGTGAACTGCAAGTTTCAACATTTAAGCCTGGGCTTAATTTTATTTTTTTAGCCCCAGAGGTTGCAACTCAACTCCACCACGAGAGATCAAATTGTCCAAAATTTTATAAATTATGTGTAGAACAGATACAATTCTGTGTACAAGAGAGTAGTTTTTTCCTCACACATCATCAATCATTTTATGATCCCCTTGGAGAACTTGTGCAGGCCCATAGAGAGGGTCCACCGGTCTAATCTGCCTTAATACACTGTAAGCAAAGACTGCTGTAACTTCACCTCAAACAGACAACAGTAACAACAGTGCCTGTACATTGACACATCACAGCTACTTTTAGTTTTGACCCGTTGGTGATTGCTTATGTAAGATTTTAAGATTTTAAACCCATGACTTTTACCTCTAAGAGTATTTATTTATACTTTATTGTACGATATCCATCACTGCACGTGTAATAAGCCGCTGGTATTTTCTACCTGTGTGCACTCCGGAAGACTAACACACAGCAGTAGTGGAGGATGGTATTTTTGAGTGTGACCAACAAGCTAAATGGAAGCCTTGGGCGTTCATATTTGAAATTTATTCAAGCATGTTTCAAGGAGACTATTACAACCCAGGAGTTTAGGTGGTAAAATGAACAGATTATAAAAACGCTTGGTAAACACAGGGAACGGGAGGAATGTGCTGCAGATGGAGGGGAGTGTGGAAAAAAGTGTCAGCGCTGTGGACGGGCGTGACCTGAGACACACCATGTGGAGGTCCGATGGAGCCACCTGAGCCTTGGCTCTGCCTGAAACAGGAGTGCTACGTTGACAAGCCATCACTCAGAGACTCCCGACAGGGCTTTCAGCAGACCCCCATGTCCAAACCCGCCCCCCCACCCCACCCCCCCGACACACACCCTCAAACTCTACACCACAGTGTATGTCAGCACTGTCATTAGTGTAATTGCTGATTACATACACAATTGTCTCAACTAAGTCTGCCCCACGTGCATCAATCCACAGGCAGGTTTCTTTACATGTGTGGTGATTGGTTGGAGTGAAGATTGTGCAGGATCTTGACTCATTTCTCCAACAAATTGTTTCCTCTTGGCTTTCCTTTATTTTTCATGGACAGGATTTGTTTTACTTTACCCATTTATATGTATAATATTTACACTATTCCATCTCTAATAGACTACGGACTTGAGTGAGAAGTGGCTGGCCAGACGTCACAGGCATAAGATGAAAACTCATGGCGAATGCTTTTGTTTTGAGGCATGCTGATGGATAAGTGGACAATGTGCCACGCACAGGTAGCTGTGAAAAATTGCCCTTGTTATACCTGTAGACAGTCTGGTATCCGTGGAATTCAAAATAGTGAAAGTCCTTGTAGGCTTTTTTTGACAGTTTATCCTCCCTATTGGAGGTAACAAAAGCATTAGGTATGTTATTTTCTATCCACAGTCTAAGCATTTCAGAGGAAAAGCATGCATGCAGAATTTCTTTTATAAAATAAACTTAATATTCTGTTTTAATTTCCTTCAAGAATCCATTGAAAAGGTTAAAATCAGAGAATTTGGTTAGGCTTAGTGTTCCTTGGGATAAAAGTCATAAGCATAAAGCTGCAGTTCGATCACAGTACAGTACCTGAGTCATTTTACATGTTAATTTTAGGCTGACATTTGCAAAGAGACCTAAGCCGCTTTCAGACATGAGATACATAACATTGCTGGCTTCAGAAGTGTGTTCTGTCACTCAGACATAGGTCACTGTTGTGCTGAGGTCTCTGATGCACTCATGATGGTGACACAGAGACACAGGAGCCATGTTACGCACGTGGCATTTACCAAACATGCTGGATTAGACGTTGCCCTCTGCCCCTCGGTGCACCATGTCATTTTACCACCTCTGTGCAGGAGATATTTTGAACTTTTTGCTGATGGGACAGTTTGAAAAAAAAAAAAAAGCTGAGTATTATTTTTGGGTTGTGACCTTACATTCCCTTACAGGACAGCCCATCAAATCTCCATCAGTCTGTGTGGATGATGGAGAACAGCTTTGCTGGTGAAATCAAAGCAGCAGCTGCTTACTGTCTTTGTCCGGAACGTCCGTTTGATCAGCTCATTTTGAGGCTGGCACAGCCACACTGATGAATATTTCAATTCTTATTTGGGGGACTAAAATCAGCTCTCCTCGTTAAAAATGCATGATTTCACAACAGCTCCCTGATAACAACATTAACCCATTCAAACAAATGCTCACCTTTGCAATTACACCAATCAGAGATGATATTAAAAGAAGGGCATGCTGATGGGGCTTTTAGCATTCAGCCAGCAGCTCCATTTCCTTATAACGCTGATGGCTCTGAGTTTCCTTCAGATGTGGTATTTATGGCGAACATCACTTGAGTAGAAAATTGCTCCTGCCTCATACTTTTTGTGCTTGGCTGTGTGGTGAGGCCAAAAGCTGGTGGAGGTGGCGAGGGGAAGGGGGACAGACATGTTAGCTGGAGGTGAGTGGTCCTCCATCAGTACTAGGTGATGAGTTTATGCATCCTCACTCACCAGAGAGCCCGAGGCCATGACCTCCAATCCATCCCCTTACATTCTCATTCATTTCACTCTCATAAGCACCAGTAATGACTTTGCTTCAATGAAAGGGGAGAGGGGGAAGGCTGAAACACTTGTTGGGAAGAAGTGGGATCTTCTCCCTGCAAAGGCAATTGGTTGTGCTTTTAGAAAATGCTGCAAGGGGATATACAGCTATTACTGAGGTCATGCAGGACAGGAACAACAATCGTTTTCACTTTCTCATGTATACATGCTGCTTTATGCAGCTGGCACAAAACAGATTGACACATGCCTGAACGTACACATGCTTGCGTATAGAGTAATCGTGCTCACACTCACACAGTGGCGGAAGGAGCGACGGCTCTGTGCATTGTAATATGCTTGGGAGCCTGTACAGGGATTAGCAGCTCATTTCAGTGGCTGCACAGTTGGCCTTCACAGTCTCCCAGAGGAGGAAAACAGCTGTGTGGGGGTGCGTGTTTAGAGAGTGGGTAAAAAAGGGGACGTATGCTTATCTGACACCGAGGGGCAAATTTGAGATGGTCCAATACCAGCTTAACCAATACACACCACTGCACTTAACTGAAACGGCAGCTGACTGCCACCTCTCAGGAGACGTCTTATCATATTGCTCCTCACTTTAAACAAACTACAAGTTTGTGAGGATTTAGACAGGCTTCAGCACAGGCATGTGATGAAGCATGAAGGCATGTGTTAGAGAGGATTTGTGATGATTAAAAAAAAGACCCTCAGAGATCCAACTTAATTTTAAAGTAAGTTCCAGCTAATTCAAAAAGATAAACACAAACAATGAACATTTTTTTTTTCAGTAAAATGGACGGACACACACAAAGCCAAAGCTTTGTTGTGATAATTACATGTGAAAGCACTAAGTTTAATTACATTTTTCACAGAGCAAACTGCCCTGGTGACTCCTGGTGATATGATCCAGGTGGACCTTATTATGAAAATGTGAAGAAGGTCTTGAGTGACGAGGGGTCATGTGAAGATGTGCAGTGGCCGTGACCTCATTCAAATCCCATCTGGAAAGAAACAGAAGGGATCTGCAGGCACCTAAACACAAATAAATATTTAAGTGGACGTTAGCTCCTCTGTCATCTGGAGCCTGGGTTGCTTTACTCCTGGCTTCTGAAGTGACAAGGTGTGAATTTTCAGATTTGATGACCTGCACTTGAGCCCCTCTCTTGCTCTTCCTACACTGGTCCTCTTTGTTTACAGAGACTCTCTTGCAGTGTTTGCATTCCACGTCTCATCTTCTCAACACCTTAACGTACCAGTGTGTGTTTTTAGCTGTCATTGTTGCCAGTAGTATAAATGCTGTGTCGTAGTGACTTTGTTGTTACAGGTTAAGATTTCATGACTGCCGGTGGGCCGGCTTCCGGAATCCTAAAACGTCAACTGTCAGCTGCAAAGCAAACACCACCGACTCCAAGACGGAAAGCTAAAAGGAAACAAAGAACATATCCAGAGTTCGCTGCTCCAAGAAAACCTCTCGCAGAGTAATACAGTATGACATGAGTCAGGGACTCACTCCTCTGGTTATTTCCCAGGCGCTCTGGGAGTTTTACAAAAGCGAACAAAAAAAGAGAGAGATCCTTACCAACTGATGTCACAGTTTGTAATTTTGCAGACAAAAGAACCTTTAACTGTGCTGTATCCATTCTTTTGTGTCAGGCACCATGAACTGTTGTGGCATTTACATGAGAAATGGGACTGGTGGTGAGCCTGGGCTCCATCACACAGTGAGCTGTCTTTCTAATCCAATCTACTGCAATGGTGCTGGCATTGCCATACCAAGGCTGTAGCAGCAGGGGACTGCAGTGTGAGGGGCAGGTGGGGTGTTATACTTTTGAGACTGCCCAAACCATAAAGAGGTCACTGGTTTTGCTCTTCTGGCTTCCCTTTTTTGGCTTTGAATTAATTCACATATTTAGGTGAAGAATCGGGCAAATCATCGGTTGTACTGTGCAACAAATACACTGTCAAACAAAGACATTAGTTTATCTCAACCTTCCAAAAATAATTCTGGTGTTTTCATATCTGTGAGTGCACAAGGTTTGTGTGGTTTAAATTTCATCATCAAAGGGTAAACACAAGGCTCTGTGTGAATGTCTGTATTTCCAACCAATTTGTTGTGTTGACCACTGGCTACAGATGCTCTAAACTATACATGTGCAGGAAAACAAAACAGTCCTTTACTTTAAGGGGGAGGGAGGTAGAGGGAGGAAGGGAGGAAGTTCATGCAGACTGTACAGTCAAAAAAACAAAAGACATCCAAAAGTGCAGAGAAACTATTTTGACTTCTAGAAAGGAATGACTGTGTGTGTGTCAGCATGGTATATATGCTTCTCTAGAGTCTACACTATACTATAGTGTACAGTATATGAGCGGCCTGCACAGTGTCACCCTGGCCTTAATGATGATGTAATTGTCTACATCGCACCACGAGAAATAAACAAAAGTCACCAAGTGTGCCTGTGAATGACGCTAGCTACAGAGTGCGGCTGTCTTGAAATAAAACAGTTTCAAGACAGTTTGTGCTTTAAATAATTATTCACAGACAACCAAATGTGCATGGGACCTCTGTTTCAGCAGGGAATCCTGCAGATCCACTGTAGATGTAGGACTTCAGGCAATCTTGAAAGGAGTAAAATAACAGCTACTTGTTAGCAGATGAACATTGGCCGATGTGCAAACCCGCGAATATGAACATTTATGAGAACAACTGTCTGTGTGTAGCTCGTGCAGCTGTTCGTGTCCATGGTTCTGAGGGAGTATAGTCATAGTTTAAGCTGTTCAAATTGCTCGGACAAGTGGAATCCTCTTCAAATAATACCTTCCTGTTTCCACACACTTGTTTCCAGACAGAGAATAGAGACAAAAACACCAATATTTAGTCTTAAGTCTGATACAATCCTTTTTGTACCAGGCCTCCACCCATTGTCATCTTCCCCCCTTCTCTACAGCACATCTTCAGCTGAGGTTTCAATGTTTGGATGCTGGAGAGGTTTGAGAAGAGTCCTGGCCTTATTGTTCCAAACACAACAGCTGTGACTTAATGAGTCCATTCCACTGCTCACCCTTTGCCCAAGTCTGAGCCGCCTCCTCATTGACCACATGACCATTGTCGCCAAGGTATTCACTGGGTCTTAATGGTAAGACACACAAGAATGCAGCGGTGGCTGAGCCTTTGCCTCCTCAGAGGGCTGGTGGGAAAGCTCCTGAACTCAATTCCAACAGCTTATGTTTACCATGACAAACCAATGACCTATAGGTTCACTCCAGTAATTTGGAGAGAACCTCCCACACACACACGCCAACATATTACTGAACTTTCTCCCGGCAGCTCTACTTATTTGTCCTCATGTTTTATCTCTCTGTATCCTCTATCATTTACACAAATGTGATGCAAATAATGGTTTAAACTGAGCTTGTTACTCTCATTTCAAGAGCTAATAGTGTCTGAAATGGAAAAGTTTGACACCCTCCTCCACTATGGACAAAATAACAAGGATGAAATTCTTGGCTGTTTTTCTGCCAACAGCATATCATTACCCCAAAAATACGCTAAGTGAAACTGGGTTCTCTGTGATCTCTGAGGCTCCAGCTTATGTGAAGCTGAAAAGCAGCGAGACGTGATGTAGTACAAACCTGCAGCCTGGCAAGGGATGTTAGGATGTTGCCATAGCTATTGAGATGAAATCCACAAGTAGTTGTTTAATTAAATCCGGCCTCTTTTGTAGATTTGACAGTGAGTAGTGTGGCAACAATAGGGAGCTGTAATATTAAAAGTCCATCATTAGACAATTCTTGTGGAACCATGCGAGTAAATTCATTTTACTTCGATTTGACTGAGACTGCTGGAAACAAGCTCTTTTTTTTTTTTAACGATTAAATTATTCACACAGACGCAGCGATCTTGGCCCATAACAGGATTTCAAAACACCCTTACATGACCATCTTTCATTCCACATTCCCTTCTGGGTTATATCTCTGCTACAAGGCTAATCTGGTGGAGTGTTCCTTGAGGAGGAAAAAAGTGTGGTTGTCAGCCTGCCGCATATGCATACAAAGTGTTGCGCTCCTTTTTCTTTCAAGGGCTACACAAACAAGAGTCGTGAACAGAGTCGGCGCTGAAGAGCTTGAAGTCACACACCCTTAACCCCAGGAATAACACAGCATGGAGCTGTCATTCGAGTCAGGTATCATTATCGCGGCAGGTCTGAGTTCTTAGTGAAGGCTGACAGCTTTATGATTTGATTCACTTGTGCTGTTAAAGTAATTAAAAAGGAGGGTATTGAATATGAAAAGGAGACACCTGAAATGGAAATAATTCATAAATTCCAAATTCCACTGTTTTGAAATGACTCTATCCAGTAAATCCAGGTAGTATATGTTTCCAGTCACACTGCATATATACATGTCATAATGAGGATTAATGGAAATCAATTACAACAATAGTGTGTGTAGCTGCATGCTTAAAAGACACAGTAATAATTACCTTTTCAATGATCTTTCAGTCAGTTGTACCTGTGTTGTAGCATTGGTACAAAGATCATTCTGTGAATTGAATTCCAGTCGCGTATCCTGCGTACAAAAAAATGGAATAAGTCAGTGTGTTTGACCCTGGACGTGAACCTTGGGGGGGAAAAATAGGCTTGTTGAAAACCAGATGTGCCAATTTCATGATGACCTCGCCCCCTCCTCAGGTTATACTGGAGAGGTACTTCTCCCCCTGTCTTCCTCCTGTCTCCTGAACATGCCATGCAAAGTGAATGACATGATATTAAAGCACTTCCTCATCACGATTGAAAGGCGTACATTCTTTTTTTTCTTTTTTTTTTGCCTGCAAGCAGTCAATTATTTGACAAGTACACATAATGAACAATGCAAGACTAGTCGGAATTTAATCAAAAGGCAGAGACAGAGGCCTAGTGCAGATGGGAAATGATTAACACAGTTAATCAAACATCCCAGCGTTAGGTTAAACATGGCAAGCCTATCCCATCACCTGAAATATGGATGGGATCCCTTGCACATTTCCATTTTTCCATTTCCCTTTGCCTGTGGTACATTTATTGCATTTATTACGCTGACCCCTATTTATTCTGCTTCTTTCATAAAGGTATTTATGTGAGGCAAGACATCACTGACTAATCTGTTCTCTTTGGTGAACCCTAATGCAGACAAATATGAGGGGAGCTTTGAAGCAATTGTCAAATGTGGTCTAATCCATGAGGTATTTTTGTAAAGGTTATTTGGCTTTTCTTCTCAGAGGTCTGCTATTGAGAACTCAGTTTATGACACATGCTCTCGGGAGAAAATTCAATGCATGAAGCAGGTCAAAGCACAATAGGTGTGCAGACACTAAGACGTGTGGGCTTTCTTTTTGCAGCAGATGGTTTTTTTTGTATCGTGGAGCATTGTATGGTTTAAACTATCTCAAAGATTTTAATAAGTCTGTGACACATCCATAGCTTTTATGTATTATGAAAGATTATGAAAGTAAACTGCAGTTAGCGCCTGTTGCCATAGGTATCACCAAAACAGGCAATAGATTGAAGGCCAAATAAGAATCCAATCAATGGGTGATGTTGGTGAGTCTGTCCTGTGTTATTTAAACAACAGTGATCTATCAAAGTCTGATCATCACAACAGGTGTTTGTGGAGGTGTGTAATGGCACAATCAAAGGATATTTCTGAGGACCTCAAACAGCTGATGCAGCTCAGCACCAGAGACCTGCTGGGAAAATATTTTGTGGACCAGAATAGAATGACTTTGCCTAAATGAGAAGCCTAATGTTGGGAGAAAGAATGACGCTGCATTCCAGTATATGAACCTGTCCCATCTGTGGAACACGGTAGTGGTAGTATCATGGTTTATGCATAAATTCCTGAATTACACACAGTGAATTCAACAAGGAAATGCTGGACAGTTGTCTGTGACCTTGCATAAGATAAAATAGATCCAGCAGCAAGGACAGCAACCACGTCTTTGTTTTGAAGCACCTAAAACATTTGTATCTGTTGAGTAGAACAGAATAGGCTAATATTCCTCCAAGCCATTGTGAATGACTGATCAGCAGCTATCAATATTGGCTCAGTATCTGTTTCATTTGTTTAACTGGATTCTCCTTTCTACTTTCAAGACTTGTGTCTTAAGCAGAAATATAGAAAAATCTACAGGATTCATAAAGTTTCGAGCAGCATTATATGTAATGTTAAACTAAACTGACGTTTTCTTGAACCCTACAAACTTTGTAAATCAAGCAGCAACTGGAAAAAGACATAAAACCAGTGGGAGTGAAAACATAAAAAGGTCAACTACAAAAGGTTCACTTGATATGAAGGTCATCACTCCACTAAGTAGACACTGCTAGTATGGCCTTTCTTCAGCTACATGTAGATACTGTGTGGTGTGCTTTCATTAATAATGAACCAAAGGACCTCAATCAACTACAAATGAGCCTTATTGGTACTGAAGATGCAGACAGTGGAGTCTTCACTCCGGCACTGTGGTTCTCACTGTCGCCTCACAGCACGAAGGTTCCTGGTTTGATTCTGACTGGGGTTTTCTGTGTGGAGTCCTTCCTGTGCCTGTGTGGGTTTCCTCTGTGTGCTCCAGCTTCCTCCCACATTCTTATGTCAATTAGTGACCCACTGATTGCCTGTAGGTGTGAGTGTGAATAGTTGTTTGTCTGTGTGTGTTGCCCTGTGATGGACTGGTGACCTGTCCAGGGTGCACCCTGCTGGGAAAAGCTCCAGGAAAGAAGTGGGTTCAGATGATGGATGGATAAATGTTTTGCTATCAGAATGAAATTTACTTCCAGGGCTAGACGTTTGCTTTAACTAAGTGTTTTATAGCCCATTGCTGTGCATACTTTTAAGATGGATATTTAATGTACTTAGAAGCTCATTTAGTGGGCTCAGAAAGTCTGTTGCCCCAGCAGCAGTCAGATCCTTCAATTAATATTTTTTAGATGTGCTATAGATCCATAACACCTTCTTGTTGTTAGTCAGGTCTCTAATGGCTTTTATGGCCTGTCTGAGTTGATGTTTGTATGGGTTGTGACAAATGAGTTTCCACGCTAAGGAAAGCTGTTGAATTATTAACTGTTAATTGTGGAAAAAAATCTTAATACTTCCCTCCACCACCGCTGCACACAGGCATATTTGTTGCATACCAATTAATTAGAGTGGGTCATATGAGGCAGGTGTGCATTGTGTTGTCTGATGTTTTTTTATCTTGTGACAAATTAACAAATCAGACAGAGTACAGAGGTTCATTCTCTGAGAGTCTCAGGTGTGCTGTCATAGAACTTTTGTGAATCCTCAAAATATTTTCTTTATTTTGCAAACTCTCATTCTTCTAACTCTGCAACAACGACTATTGTTCTTTTCCCACTTTACCATGCAACAATAATTAGCCATGATTACAAAGTATCTCTTGAGAAATTGGGACAGAACAATTTAGTTCATTGTCCTCAGAAATTAAAGTTGCCCTTCCTTTCCTTGTCTTCTTTCCCCCTATTGGATTCATCTGTTCTTCAGCGTGCCAGGGAAAAGAACACACCACTAATCAAGCAAACTATTTGATTGGCTTGGAAAGATTTCATTCGGACTAATTTAGCTTAATAAACAGTCTTGTCAAATGACTGTGACGGGTGCAGCTCCAGACCTTTTTAAAGAGTATTTATTAAAGGACACCTTTTTGTATTGGCAGCAGTGACTTATATGAACTCTTGCACACAGCCTGGAGCATGTGGCTGGAGCAATTTGTTTAGTTTTATGCACAAGTTTTGCCAAATTAAAAAATACCTATAATGATTGTTGTTGACTAAGTAATAAGTTTAAGCATCTACAGCAATGGGCAGCATAAATCTGGTCATTTTTTATGCCTTAGTGAGCAGCCTCTGTATTTAGAACTGTAATGTTTTATGGAAATAAGCTATATGTATTTAAAACTTATAATTGTGTTCCTTTTATACTGGCACAAAGCATTTACTTTTAAATTAGTAGAATTAATCGGGATGCAAAATTGAAGGAAGGAATGTTCGTCCACAATGATGAATGCTTAAGTAAGATTTTGCTTCAATTAAAATTTCAGGCAATTATTCTGAAAGATTATTGACCTCTAAAGGGACTGGTGAGGTCACATGTTTTCCTCTGTCTGCAGTGTAGTATTCATCTTCATTAGAGAGAACAATTGTGAGCGTTTTCTGCTCATAGTAGAGGGTATTAACACAGACAGATTATCCCCTGCACAGTTCACTAATAAAGTTGATTTCTATTATTGTCTGTCCAGGTAAAGGGAGATTTTAAAGTGCTGTCTTCTTCACACTCCTCCTCCTCATAGTTACTCGTCCTCTCAGCAGACGCAGGAAGGTCAGAGTCATTGTCAGCGTGAAGGTTCTTGGACAGTTGTGCCGCTCTTTTGCTTCTCAGCACTGATCATTTTACATTCTGTGCAGTCTCAATGGAAGTTAATGGGCAAGTATGTGAAAAATAGAAGCTTTTATAAATGCTTGAGGAAATAAGAAATCATGTTATGAAGCACTTATTCAACACCATGTGAATGGCACAATAAAAAAAACAAACTCATTTATTCCCAATTGTTGCTATGGCAACATTGCATTTTTTTTCTGCAATGCTTAAACTTTTTTAAAATGTAGAAAAATTACAATTTTTAATCTACTGTTTCATTCACAAACACATGTTTTTACAGCAGGCACACATTTTAAACTGAAGCATTTCACTTATGTATTTGTCCCCCCCCCCTCATAATTTAATGTATTGGTTCATGCAAGACTGACAAGATCAATCAATTTTGTGACAGCCAGCATGACAACCTACAACCTTACCCACTTAAGCCTAACCTTACCCAGTTGTGTTGTGATGCCTAACCCTGAGGGCGACTTGAACATAAGATGGAAGTGACAGTCCCAACAGTCATGAGGCACTTCAGCAAAATAAAGGAACAGTGTCTGTGTAAGATTTTGTGTTGATCATAGCTTCAGTCACTGTTTTGTTGCCTCATTCAAGTAATTTATCAAGCATTTCTTTAAATTAAATTAAATCTGCAAGAGACAATTAAATATATGTTGTTGAAAGAATAAATAATAATTATGATGAGATGAAAGAAAATGATGTCTTACACTCATAAATAAATGGATTTTTCTTTCAAATGTGCCATTCCAAAGTTCGCTGGGCTCAAACGCTGCATCTCTCGCTCTCACTCTTTCAAAAAATATGTCCACATTTACACAACACAGAGTACCGCACGACAAAGTGAAGCAAATTGGAACTGCTGGCCTCTGCTGAACCATATTACTGGTGACCATATATCATTTTTTTATAGGTCACAAGTGAAGCACATCTGTTTCCACTCGGCTAAGTTTCCATATGAAACATTTGAATAGAGATTCTTCACCTATATCTGTTGCTCCCCTGTGCTTGTTTAAACCAACATGTGTCTCATACATCAAACCACATAGAGCAAAGGGCTATATTTTCAACCAGAAAGCGTATTTCTGAAAAAAAAGTTTGATGTTGAAGGAGTGCAAAGATCCTTTAATGTTTACACCACGCCACGGTTTGCTTTAAAATGATTTGTTTATGTAGTGTGGGCTTTTAAAAATCATCTTATTTGACAGTTGTGCAAGCCAGAGCCCAACATGCCCACATTGGACCTTGCTTTTTTTTTTTTTTTTTCAAATTTGATCTCAGAGCCCCTCATGTGTTTGACTTCTTTTTAATTGCTTCCTGTCTGCTGGGTCAATTATAAGCCCTGTGCTCTTGAATGAGGGGTATAGCAGCATTTTTTGGACAGACACAGTGATTAAATAACTGAAATTTGAGCAGAATGATGACATCATTCATTGGGACTTGATAATATTTTTCCTTGCTGTGCCAGCTCTCAGCACACACACACACGTTGAGTTACATTTAGACAGAAGTTGATTGCTCTAGATGCCTTTCTTGGATCTGTTTAATAAAAAAAATGTGGTGAGAGACAGAGGAAACTGTATTGATTTCAAAAGGCACAGGACAGTTTATTCATTATTGATTTGAGGTCAGGTGCGTGTTGATATAAATACACCATTGATATTATGTTCAACACAAACGCGTTGGTAGATGGTAACCAGCTGTCAGCAAGCATATTAAAAACACATAAAACAACTTTTCATTAACATATGGTGATCCATTCATTTTTAATCAACCTGCAGTAAAAGCAAAAACACTGTCAACGTGCACTCTGTGTATAGTTCCATAAATATAATGGTGAATTAATGTTGTTATTTATCATGTGCATATATCTTTTAGCTAGTAAAATAAGCCCACCTGCTCTCTGTCTGCCTTCGTCATCATACAGTAATGCTCCAAACACAGTGTATTCAGTCAGGAAGTCTATTTTATATCATTACAATAATTGCATCATCTTTGGGGTATTTTTGATGCATTAAATAGACAGGAGCGTTGTCATCCGTTGCACAGCTAGCCTCAACTTCAGTGAGTCCTTGTCCCTTTAAGTCTATATGCTTAAGCTCTGCTGAGATTTGGTTGCAAACACTTGGAAAAGCTCAAACATGGGACATGATTTCTTTCTTTTATCCTAAAGAAAATGGTATACTCTGACTTTTTACATTGTCGCTGCCTCACAAGGACTTTTCTTCTTCTGCATAAAGTCTCTTTGAAGAGGATCTTAATGTGTCAGACACATGTCTGAGGTTATGTTACATAATGTTGTCAGGTATTTATAATAACACTTGTGCAGTTATATAGCTGTCCTGAAGGATAAGAGGCCTTTGCACAGTTGCTGCAGGTATGCTGCTCATGCCCCCGTTCTTATCCACATCAATCTTTCACACTAAAGTACTGTTACAGCTTTTGATATGTAAAGCCTATTAAATGAAGCCGGCGGTTCCGTCCTATCAGAATCCAAGCAAGCAAGACTAGGATCTAAATTTCAGTAGAAGGCTTTAAATTATAAATACACCCAGGAACAGCTTAGAAAAAGATGCTGAATTAATATTATACACCATAAAACCTCATTTATTTAGGAATCCTGTATGGTCCTGTTGCTTTCCTGTGTAAGCTTTTGCGCCGATTCGACCGGTGCAGAAACAGGGCAGCTGGAGGTGCTGCAGAAGTGAGGTCTAAACTCCAAGCTACACAGTTGCCCGTGGCTACATAAATATTAACCTCCACTGTGTAGGGAGGCCTTCTTTGATTACAAGTCTACTCCAAGAGGTTGATATCCAAGGAGACCGCTGAAGCCAGCTTGACAAAATTGATGAGAGAATACTGAGAGAGTCAGGAGGAGTTTCACTTGAATTTGGAACAGATTCATGCAAACGAAGCGGTGACAGACAGACGCATCACAAGTTCACAGTTAACACACTTGACGTTTGCCTTTGAACTTTTTTATTTATAGAAGTTGGAAGAGAAGAAAATAGAAAGTGAAACTCATTTTGGTTACATAAAACCACTTTTTTAATCTGCACTCTGACCAATTTAGTAAGTATAAGTAAGTTAATGGAGCGATATAAATAGGTTTTTTTTGTCTGAATTGGGCCGCTGTGTTTTTATTTTTAATAGTTCTGAGATACTGAAGCCACTTTCTTCATGATGTGCTGCGCTATAATTACATATTTGTGCTTACTGACTCAATATGCCGCTAAGAAGCAGAGTAAGACACCATTATGTATCAAACTACTAATTTTACGTTGTCATTCAAAGCAAGACAAATGGAGCAGTGGATCCACCGCTCCAACAGGGATGGGAGGTAAATACAATTAGCAAACATCAGGAATCGAGGCAAGCTGCTCTAGTTGTCATGAGTCACGTATCTACAAAGAACACAACACATTAGAGAGTTGAATAGACTGACTGGCTTGTTTGTGGCTACACACACACACACAGCTCTTTGCTGGGTTACCGCTTCCTTACACAACACCTCTCCTCAGCATCCAGCATCAGGCTCTGTGTGAGGAATAAAACCCCGGTCAGCATAGCAGGTAGAGATGACATTTCAACGTTTCAGAGTGGTGTTACCCAATGGTACATCTGTGGTGGTTGTTGTGCCAACTGTTTTTGTAACACAATGTTAACACATATAATAGCATAGCTGTTATTTTATCATTATTTGGGTCAGTCAAACTTTAAAAAAACTCACTTTTGGCTTTTGCAGAGGCTCCTCTAAAGTGTGTAAGTCTGCTACTTAACAGTTAAGTTGTTCCAGGAATGTTGGAAAAAGTTGCCTTTGAGACTGACTTCATAGTGTTGAGACCAGGGCTCAGTTGCAGAACTTTAACTTCTTCTGGCTGTGTGTTTAGAAATACTGCTGAACACATTTCAGCCTCCCTGTTGGCAACATCTCCACAAAGTGCTGTTTATGTGTGAGTCAAAAATGCACTAATAACGAGGGATCATAAATAAGATCATAAAGATGATGAAGCGATCGATGCTGCTCCGAAGCACATAACCTGTGTGCTGTCATGAAAGGACACAGATTTCAGTGGCGGCCTTGTGACTGGTCATGTGTGCCTGAGATGTCAATCATGGGCAAATATTTTAGGAAAGAACCAATAAGCATTGTTAGGTGAACAATTGAAGGTTAAGAGGCGAGCTGGGATCCACATGGGAAATGGGGCGACGTGTTTGCTCTCACTATGGATGACTGAGGTCTGTCTGAAGCATCTGCTCTGGTTTCCAGCTGCAGAGAGAGACGCTGCCGTTACATCTTCACCCTGCTGAAAAACATTTTTTTTATTATTTTCAGTTGATATTTTCAAAACAAAAGGCTTTTATGACCTCGTTTTCCTTTTGAGCACATTATTATGGACACCATTGTGCCACCTTTCAGCAGCACATAAATGTGAAATGTCCCTGTCTCATTACAGAAAAGACGTCTCACACACACACACAAAGTGGCCTAAACTAGAAACATTTAACTCAAACTGATATCTTTGTCTTCAGCTGTTTATCTCGCTGTGAATTTACAGCTCAGTGATATATGTACATTCAGAAGGAATGCAACATTAGTCTAATGCCCTCTGTTGACAATCTGAGGCAACATATTCAAATGAATCCATGCAAACAGGCAGTTTAAGCTGCTGCAGCCATGCACGCCACATGTGTTTTTAGTCTGGGCTTATAAATAAACATTTTCCAGATATGGATGCCTGTCGCTGGGTGACCTTTTATTACATCTGTTTTCCCTCTTTTTTTTGGTCCCTTGTAAAAAAAAGGGCCTGTATTATTATGTAAAATTATGCTTATGAAAACATAAGTCTGCCCCTCTCCTGCGTTCACCTTCACCTGGCAAGCATGACTCAACTTCACATTTCCCCCCTGTAGCGGGTGAAAGACAGTTCTTATTGAAGCCAGGTGTGTACCCACGTTCTGCCTGATGTTTTCTGGACAAAATTCCTGAAGCAGATCATAACATGCTCACACAATGCAGAAATAAACATGAAACAGTTGCGACCCGTGTGTTTTGTTTATCTTCAGATGTTCTGATAGAAAGATAGGAATGGAAACATAAGATAATTTCATTTTCTAAATTCCCATCAGTATCTATATTTTATTTCAAGAAATCCAGTGCAGGAGAAGGTGTGATCGCTTGCATTATAAATACAGTAAATGTGGACATGACATACAAACAGCTAAGAGTGCAAAGGTCAAAGCCGGCCTGACAAAATTCCCTCGACTGCTGCATGAATCATGTAAAAAAAAAAAAAAAAAAAGAGGAAAAGGAGAAGCCTCTTTTCGTTTTGGCTCTTACACTCACTTGGCTCCACAGCTTGACCACTGCTGCTTGGGCCTGTGTGCTATCCTGTGGGGCCAGTTTGAGAGAGAGAGAAAGAGAGTGGGAGAGAGAGGGAGAGGGAGAGATAGGGGGAGGAGGGGGGTGAAAAAGTCTGCCTGTACTTCCATGTTCCTTTTGATGCTTGGTAGTATTACAGTAGAATGAGTCCTCTGTCATTGGTTGAATAGGCTGGACTGCCTACTGTGACAGAGCATGGGCCTCTCAAGGAAGGCAGCGTTGCATCTCCAAGCAGTAAAAGGAGCCAAAATGAAAGAGGGATACTATATTGATAACCTCCTTCCGTTCTCTATGATGTAGTTGAATACTCTCTCAGTGTTATATATATAAAAAAAGAAGCCAGGCTGCTGCTGCTGCTGCTGGCTATGATAATAAGTTGATTTGATTAGCACAAGTCTAGACTCCGAGTCATCGCGGATCGGGAGTCCATGTCAGGTTTTGGTGGAGTCCTGCGCTCAGACGGCTCCTGCAGACGGCAGCCTGCTTCTCCACTGCACTGGCGCTGTTTACTGGAAGCCCGCTCCGCGCTGCTTCCACCAAGTGTCTCAACACTGTGAGCGGGATCTTTTCCAGAGACGAGCCGCTGAAACTTGCCCAGTCTCCACAGTCTCAATCAGAGGAGCCAGGAGAACAACAACACCGGCGGCTAAAAGTAGCGAGGACCCGTCTTCGTCTTCTCCCCTCTTTCTCTCTCTTTTTTTCCACCAGACACTGAAAAAGCCCACTGTGTGTGTCCCTCTCAGTCACCAGCTCACTCTCTGTCTCTGTTGGTCCCTCTGAGCTTCGTATTCGCGTCTCTTCCTGTTTGTGAAGGCGCACAGGAGCGCCGAGGTGCAAGAGGTGTTTGCGAAGTTATAGGACTGTGCGCAGAGCAACACCTTGCATGCCATGGAAGTGTGCGCCCGGTGCAGGGGAATGTACGGGCTGAGAGGACAGGGACCCGCCGCCTGATAGCCAGCCTCTGTCCCAGATCAGGGGAGCATGCTTCAGACCTGCAGACTCACTCTCTTCGCTGCAGAGGAGTTCCCATCAGACTGTCTTTCCACAATCTGACACTTGTTATTTTCATTTATTTAAACTCCACATTTCATCCACACCGACTTCCTCTGAGCCTCATTTGGCTTCACAGCTTTTCCACAAAGGTAAGAGAAGTTTTTTTTGTGTGTGTGTTTCTCTTAGTCTGATCGGCCTGTTTTTGGAGTTGATGGAGTGAACAACTTTTTATTTCTTTTAAGAAAAAGAGTTTTAGAGCTACTTTTAAACAGAGGAAGCGTGATTAGGTTTGAAGCATGACGTTCATTTTAAAGGTAGAACACCTTCTAAATCATCCTACTGGCTCCGTGCGTAATTGAACGGGGGTTAATGAAAACATAACCAGATGTGGATTGATTTGTTCGGCTGCCGAGTTCGCCTAATTTGAAGCTATTTATTAAAAAAGTGACGCGCAGCTACAACATGTTAAAAGCAGCATTTTATTTGGAATTTATTCCTCTAAAGTTGAGGAGGAGTTTGCTGTTTTGCTGGAGTTTTTTTTTCTTCTTTTTAAATCCACTGATGGTCCTGAATAGGGATTTATGCTGGAAGCTGTGACCTGAGAAGCGATGTCGGTGTGATTCTGGAGAGCATTCACAGGATAATCCATTATAATTGGGGTTAGGCGGCTATTTGTCCAAAAGAAAAGAAAAAGAAAAAACCAGTGGAGCCTCGCCTGACAGAGTAATAATTAGTTTTGGCCACAGATAGCCTTCAGGATGCAATTGGCTACAAGCGCGTGAAGTGAAACAGTCCATCAATCAAAGAATAAAAATGAAAAGGTAAACTGGTCCGACTGTGTCAGGACTTCACTGGAATCCACGCCGTGCAGAGTGGCAGTCAAATTAGATCTCTTTACTGCACATTTATTATTTAGGCCTACCGATTCCGAACGTGTCTTGTCAACCATGTGTTAAAGAGTGTAGGGGAGCAGACGCGCACATGCGGTGTGTGTGTGCCTCTCCTCTGGCTGGAGCAACACGCAGCGGCCAGCCGCTGATGCGTGGCAGCCTGGAGCAGAGCAGCAATCTTCAGTGATCGATCAGTGGATTGGGATAAATTTAGCTCCAGTCTTCACATGCCCTCAGCCTTTTTCTTCTTCTTCTCTTTTTATGGTTGATCTAGAGAGAGAGAGAGAGTGGGAGAAACAGAGCTACGAATTCCTGTCTGGATTAAAGGTCCATGAATGTACCTCGTGTCTGTATTTAGCCTTCTGTACAACACACTTACCAAAGGTGATGATTAGGTGAAACACATGCTGCTGTAAAATATGATTTTCATCCAGTTTTTAAAGGATCCTCTTTAGATTTGAAACAGTGGAATTAACCCAGATTTTGTGTGTGTGTGTGTGGAGGCTCGCCATACATTACACAGAATGTGTTAGACATATAGGGCAATAAGGCGTTTTATCAGGCAGGAACCAACAGCTATTTTTATGTAACGAGGGAACTCCAAAAAATTAATGCAAGTGCATATTCCAGCTGTTTGGAAGGAACATATTAGCATATCAAAGTGGTCCGAGCCCTTACACAATCCACTGTATTTCTTCTTTTTGTGTGTGCCACCGGTTTTGGCTGAGCCTGAAAGGCTTCAGAGAGAGAGAGTGTGTGTGTGTGTTGAACTGAAAGACTTGTTTCTTCCCCCCACTCTTGTAAGCAAGTCTGTGTGACAGGTTGTGTATAACATAATCTCCCTTGTTTTTGTTTGTGTGGCATTGTGGGAGAAGATGTCCAAGCTCCTCGGAGCCAGGTCACCATGCATGGGTGAATAGTGTTAAGCAGGGAGAAGGGGAGGAGGGGAGGGTTGGGAAATCATGAAGTTTTGAATTCTTGATTTTTTTTAAAAAAAACGGGGCCAAAATCTTTGTTTCATTTGTCGGCATCTGAAAACAGCCAGAGGAATGTAATCTAGTGTGCTTCAAAAGAAGCAGAGCGTCTTCTCGGATGTCTTGCTGCTTGATATCTTTAGCCCAGGCATGCCATTATGAGCATTTTACCATTGAGTCTAGCATGAGAGTACCTTTTTCAGTCTACAGCTTTGTTTCAGGGGAAGTGCGTCCGGTTTCAAAGAACTGCAGCTGCTCTTGATCTGCCTTGAGCACCAGATTGCTTCTCTTTGCTGCTGCGTTCATCTCTACTCGCAGATCGATTCAAGCCAGCACACTTCTGCACCGTATGTGCTGCATATCACTGTCTTTCACTTTATGTATCATTCTGTCTCAGAAACACGAGACTCTGAAGCCAGTCAGTGTGGACGGGTGTCAGGGATTCTGCTATTATGGACTGTTGCTTCATTTTTTCTGCTGGGATGTCCTCCCCCACCACCCCCCTCCTCTCCAGGACACCAGCAGCTGAGGGGGCTTTTATTTTTTTTTCTAATATTTAGTGCATTACACAGATCATAACGCAGCTTTCACTGCCCCTCCAGATGTTTAAATTCTAACTACAAGCCAGCCAGTTCCACTCTGGCTTTATTAAGGTAATTTGTTATTGATTTAATTCAATAGGCGTGTGCACACACTGACCAGTGGCAACATTTGTTCACTTTGTGTTTGTGTCACGCTCTCTCGCAAGCGTGGATATGAGCCGGTTGTCTTTGTGTGAGCAGCAATTGGTGAGTCAATATGGCTGATTTAAAGGTTGCTTACCGGCTGAACGGATTGTTTGTGCTAGTGGTATTTTGTGGAGGTGCTGTGCAACAAAATTCACATTTATTTTTTTTGCCCTTCATGAGCGTCACATCCTTTGTTAACCAACAGTAGGAACCAATTTCAGATTGCAGATCCTTCAAATGACGTGCTAGCTGCTCCACCGCAAAAGCATGGTAGCGATGGAGGCTGCGATTGTGTGAGTAGCAGAGGATTTCAGGGAGTTAAAGCATTTAGATTTACATCCCATTGCTTATTTGGCGTGTAAATTGTGGGTTTGTGTTTTCAAATGCAATCTTTTCTGTTTCTACACCTCCTACATGGAACCATACTGTGCAGATAACTGCTCGCCATTAAAGGGAATAAACAAGGCTGTAAAGGAAAGCTATGGCAAATTTGATGTAACGTGCAGGCCTTTGGTGGGCCACAATACCTCCCCTTTCATGACTGATTTTATTTTACGATTGGCAATCAGTAAAACGCTGTGCGCCACTGTGTTCCCCTCCCTGCCATTTTGTGAAACATTTGTTTCCACTTGCCAAAGGCCTCTGGTGCAGCGGGGGGACTCGGTGCCCTCTGAAATGGCAGGTGAAACTTTGTGCTTGCCTAAATAATTTCCTAGCAGAACGTTCACTGTGCAAGGACGCAGGCGGTGGAAAGTGAAAAGAGGGCTCGATTCAAACTCCGGTGACAAGAAGCAGCGTGGATATTAGCCGATGGCTCTCCATATAGCTCTGTGCTTAAGTGGCAGCCTCCCTGAGCTTATCTGGCGTCTCTCTTTTTTTCAACGCTTGACTCGTTTTTGTGCTCCTCTGAAAAGGTGCTTGGAAGAAAAGGAAGTGCAAAAGGGCAAAAGTGGGTCATATAAACTGCTGTCCTCTGGTCATAAAACGAGTGGGTGTAACACGCTGGCCTGGTTTGTCATCGCAGGTTTTATATTTTACATGGTGCCCTTTTAGCAGTGTGTGTGTGTGTGTGTTTGGGTTACTGGCAAGACAAGTGATGTAAATGTATAATTTCAATGTAGCATTAACTTTTTATCAGTTGTTTTTTTTAATATAGGTACAAATTCAAAAATTACAAATTTAAAATGTAATTTTACAGACATTATTTTCCAGGCTTGCATTTAATCTGAGACATTTTTTTGTTATTATAGTTTAAAGATTTAGAATATAGAGAACACACACACACACACACTCACACACACCGACCCGGTCTCATCCTTTGTGCTGTGTGAACAGGACTCGTCCTTATCTGTGCACAGCTGCAACACTATTCGGGAAAATATTCAATTTCTGTGTGACAGAGGAGAACCTGGGAGGCAAGGCTCTGAGCAAACAGCAGTTATTGCGGCTCTGCCATAGCAGCGGAGAGCAAGGCCTGGCTGGGAGAGAGGGGGGATCTGCGGACGTCTGCCAGGGGAAGGAGTAATGTCTCGGCTGGATTATAGGAGAGCGAAGCACATCCACACTTAAAAGCCCCTTTTTTTCCAACAAGACAGGGCTGTTATTTAGGGATGGTGTGGGTAAACACGCCAGAGCAATATATTTCCTCCATATAGGCTGCTGTTGTCCTTGACAATTGTGACTCATTGCAAGTGAGAAAAGTTCTGCTCCCCTCGCCTTTTTTTTTTCTTTTTCCCTTAAAAATAATTTCATGTTGGGATGTGGGCGTTCTGCTCCACATTCAGACTCACATTCTTGCTGCAAAGTACAAAACTGAATAACATTTGAAAACATTTACTGGGGCAGTATTTTTTTAGACATATCAAACACCTGTTTACATACATATTGTGTTGACTTACGTCTTGCTAAGCAGCTAAAAACCTGCAAGGAAGAAGAAACACAATAAAAACTGAACTAAGAGCAAGTTGTGAAAATGTGTCGATGCTGGTTTTGATTGAAGGTTGTTGGTGGTGTGGTTTAAAAAGTAAATCTGATTTTGAACTCAAAGTGTGGATTCGTTTACATCCAGAAGTCCTGCAACAAACATCTATTGTCTTTTATATTTATGTATGTTTATTTGGCTATGCAGTTAAGTAGGAAGTCTGCGGCTTTGATAAATGATATTTTATTGTACAGTGTTTAGCTGGGGGAGTGTGGAAGCTTTGTTCTTGTAATGTAGCTGCCAAGTCAGATGGAGTTGAGCGTCTGGTCTGGGACTTTCAGAGGAATATCACAGGCATGGGAAGTTGCTAAAAACTAAGCTAATCAACAAAATAATTGTCTGTTCAATTGCTACCATGCCAGAGACATCAAACACACGAGGCGAGCTCGGTGGATAAAAAAAAAAAAAAAGACAACAATCAAATTATCTCTTAATGATTGCTCATGCTGACAGATGAGTCACTCACGAGGAGCTGGTTGTGTTTTTCTGGTGACATATGTGAGGAAGTTACATTAATACTACACAGATATATCCAACATCACCTGTAATGAAAACAATTACATCTTATTATATCTTTTTTTGGCTTTGAAACAGAGAGAACTGTATTACTCTATTAATTTCCTGCAGTGAATCATGAACCCTGCAGCTTTTATCCTCCATGTGTGGTCTAAAAAATGTTTCTATTTCCTCTCCAAACTAAAGTTTGGCCCCTGTGCCTGCTTTGCTCTACCCCTCTCTGTCTCTCACCCTCATCCTCCTCCTCCTCCTCCTCCTCCCTCCTCTCTCCTCTCTTTCTCTGTCTTTCTCTCTCTGCGTAGATAATGTCTCTGCAAATGATTTAACCGCCCTCGTTGAGGCTCCTTCCAGTAATTGAACAAGCAGAGACTGGGTGCTTTACAGGAAAACAATAGTCATATTATCTCAGATCTCCACTGCTCTGAGATTCAACAAAACACTGCGCTGGACTGGACTTTTTTTTTTGCGGACTGTACTTCCAAGGTCTGAATCGAAGAAAAGAATCAGGTTTGCTTTCATTCCTCGCAGAAAAAAAAAACACACACACACACACAGGACAGAATGGGCGGAATTACATTAGTTTTGTAGATATTGAAAGTGTTGCATGATTGGAATGCGTGTCCTCACATGGGAGTAAAGTGCAGCCTTGGGTGGATGACGTGCTTGCAGAGTGAAGTAATCAGAGAGTGGCAAAGCTCATAGCAACAATTAAAAGATGAAGTATTATTATAATAATTATCATAATAATATATAATATTATTTTATATATTATTATATGGGTTGTTCGGATCTTTATGTCTTGTTCAGGTTGGACTTTTTGGTTGTTTCTAGCGGAGCGCGGGCAGCTTTGATTGGGTTGCTGTGGAGCAGAATTGACCTTGTGTGTCAGAACGAGCTTTTTCTACGCCTTGTTTCATACAGAGCGCTCTTGGACTGAAATGGCCTTAGGAGGAGTTGTTCTTGACAGAGATGCATTGTTTAAGGCAGCCAATAAACCGCTGCACTGAGTGGCTACATCTGTGAACCTCATCTTGACTACAGTGTGGGGCTAGCAACAACACGGCAACTGTCACAGCTGCACCTGCTGCTGTCTCAGTACACAGCCTCCCTCTCTCTCCCTCTCTCTCTCGCTCTCTGTTAACCGTAGAACCGCATCACTCTTCTCTCCGTGACAAGCCACAGGCAATGGACTCTGCTTGGGTCAACTGCAGAGAAGCTTCTTGGGAAAACATTTTTGAAAAACAGAGGACAAAATGTCAGTCCTGAAAAGGGATGTTAAAATAAAAATTTCTGCCCTGGGGGCCGGGATTTGTGGTTTTTTTCCGATGGGAGCTTGTATATAAAATTCTCTCTGTAAAACGGTGAGGTTTAAGACTGCTGGCTTAGTAAAACCTGACATCACTTGACTGATCATTTTTCAGCACATTTGTCCAGTTACAGTAACAGCCCAGAGTGTGATGTGACAGCAGGTTATCTGTCTATAATAATATAAATGATAGATGCCCATGAATGTAGCTGACTTCTCTGCACACACACACACACACACACACACACACACACACTGACCTGCTGGTGTATTGAGGCCGTTCAGAAGATGATCTGAACAGCTAAGAAGAGATTCAAGAGCATTAAAGGCTTTTAAATCTCATATGTTGTGCTCATATTTGCTGTTTAACGTCACAAAGCTTAGAATGTTAGAAAGTCTGTTTTTAAGCACAGTTTACTTGCTTCAGTGAGCGCCCCAAAGAGACAGCAAGAAATAGTTTGCAGAAGATGACACTGAATCAATTGAACGTGATAATAGCCATCATGCTGTCTGTAATTTATAAAAAAAAAAAGATTATTGAGGGGGAGAAAGGGGGGCAACGTCGAAAAAGATTTTCAGCCAGGAGAAGTGATGCAACATGTCCACTTTCCTGCCAAATTGAACTTAGGAGTGTGAAAAGCAATGCAGGGACACGAGGAGTGGGGCTGACGTGAATGCAGATAGCGTGGGATTAACACAGGGGAAGATTGAGCGACAGTGGCCGGTGACTTCTCTTTACAGCTTTGCTTGTACAGCTGTGCCAGGCCTGGCATTCACTGCTGCCTGTTGGATCCAACTCCTCCTCCTCCTACTCCTCCACTGCCGTGGGGGTGAGGTAATGAACATCTTAAATACTGCAGATAACTTTCTCATGTGTGTGTGTGTGGAGATGGAGACATCAAATTATTCATGTATTTATTATGACATTTGGAATGCTTAATATTGACACCTCAGTGTGTCTCAGTACTGATTTGATCTTTTTGGCATTTGCACAGGAAAAAAAAATACTTCTACAGGCTGCCCTAATAATTCATCATGCCTCCCTCTAAATGAGGTGTGAGGCGGCTCTGCTGGTGTGAATTCTGCTATAAATCACACATACCCTGACTGCTTTATCCATTAGAGCGACCTGTTTGGCTAATTCAGCTATTCAGTCCCAACCAAACTGGTTTTTAGTAATTAAGACAAGTGTGAGAACTGCAGCTTCTCCTTCATCTGGTACATGACTGTGAGCGAGACGTGGAGAAAAAAAATATAATAATCAAATTTTAGTCTGTCACATTATAGATTCCTAAAAAATCAGCACATACGTTCATAGCATGACTTAAATATTTATTAAGAAATTTATTACGCAGCATATTTAATGAGGAAAACAACATTTTTTTTTAAAGAAAAATACTTTAATCTATTAAGGCCTTTATTTTATTTGATAAAAACAAAACAATTTTTTAAAAATAAATAATTTCTCACAGGACTTCCCTTAAAAATAATTTTAAATAATAAAATTAAAAGTCATAAAAAACTTTTTTTTAAAAGATAAATTTGGACATCGTCGGTCAAAAACAAGAAAAAGAACGCCACCAAGCTAATGTTAAATTAGCGATATGACTACATACCTCTAATTAGAAGCAACAGCTAGGAGCATTAAAGAGAACATCTGTCCATATGAATCACACGGTGATAAAATCAAAGCAAGGTTAAATGATGACCAGCAGAAAGCTCAGAGCGAGCTTCACCGTTCTAAAGAACTGCATCTGTGCCTCGGCAACACACGTTTCATTTTTAGCTTCAGCACCAGCAGCTGAACCAGTGTGATGAGTGCTGTTCTGTAGTAGTTGAGTAGTTGATGGAAATAGGAAAAAAAAAAGCAGCGTAAAGAGGACAGTCAAATAAGAGAGGGGGGGGGGGGGGGGGTGGAACTGAAACGGGTGCATTTTTTGTGTGTGTTGTTGCAAAAAAGTGGAGCCAGTGGCATTTCTGTCATTCATCAAGCCTGAGCTGATTACTGTAGTGAGTCTGCAGTGAGCTGACAGGATGCGGCTCCTGCAGCCATTACCATCAGAAATGGGTCCAGCAGGCCTGGGGGGTAGGCGAGGAACTGCAGCCCGAAGAGGCCGAGACCTGCTTAAAAGATGGAAAAGTTCCCTTTGTGGTGCACCCACGTAAGCATCCCATGAGTGGGGAGGTGAGCTGGTATATTTTGCCGAGATATTTACCGTGATTTTTAAATATAAATGTAAATAGCAGCGTTGAAATTCGTAGCAACCAGACACCGAAGCTGAGTCCAGCAATCAAGGGGAGACGGTGAACGCTGCAGACGCTGCACCGCCTACTCACTTTACACTTTACTGCAAGGGTCAAAACAGGAATCTTTTCTTCCCTCACCTGAAAAAGCCTCGTAGGCTCACTGTGCATAATGGAAGCAGTACAGAGAAAGTGTTGTTGCTGTGCAGACGTTACTTGAGGACAAACATTTTCTAAAATCTTTGCCACAAGACTTTCTCAGGTGCAAACTCGGCATTTAAACTCCCAACAGTTAAATCGTTTTTGCGCCAAGACAGAAAGGTGTAATGAAGCTTTCATAACGCAATTCATACAAACTGGAGCATGCAGTAACAGCCCCAAACAAGAGCGCCGAATGTCGCCGGAGATATTTTTGTGTGTTAAACATAGCTGGATGACAGAGTGAGACAATTCACAAGAAAGAGCAGATATGTATTAGACACAGACAAATCGCATATCACTGTTTTTAATGTGTGTTTGTTATGTGAACACTGGTTCTTTTTCAGTCACACTTCTTTGTATTTAAAAAATCCTTTTAATGTCCAATTTTCAGTTTGTGTACATAAAATAAAAGACGGTTAAAGTTATTATCTTATTGTATATTTGACTTTTGGTCAAAATATCAGCCGCCAAAATTGATTTTTTTCGGCATGTCATTTATTAATATCTTTTTTTAAAATATGAAACTTACTTCCTGGTTTAATCTGACGGCTAACGGCGTGTCACATGATTTCTTATGTTTTATCTACATAATTTAGTTAATTATGTTGCTCTGGATGCACAGCCTCCTCGTCTAGGGCTTGTTGTTGTTGTTGTTGTTGTTGTTCAGAGGAGGATGTTCCTCCCCAGCAAGAGCTCTTGTCAAAGTATTACTTTCCCTTTCACCGTGGGACGTTGTTATCGCGCTCACTTCATATTCATAGTGAGTCTTATTCTCCTGACAATCTTTTGTATAACTTAGAACTGGAGCAATTGCACTTCAGTGGATTACCTATGCAGACATGCGGAGATTAGAATCTCTGCTTCGTGCTACCTCCTGTGCGGCGGTTCAAAGGTGCGACCTGCGCCACCATTCGCTATCGTTTGGCAGAGCACAAAAATTGGTCAACCTCTCAGAATTTGTTTGGGGATGTGAATTCCTTTGGTATTCAAAACAGGAGGGCCTTATGACAGGGAGATAATTTCCCAGTGAATGTTTTATCGCGGTCTGCTTGACAGTCTCCTGTATCTGTCTGCACTCTCTCGCTCCTTGTGTCTTCAGATCCCTGACTTTGGTCCAGTTATTCAGAGAAAAAGCCCTGTTTGTTCCCCCCCTCCCCTCTTTTGTTATCACAAAAGAGCAAACACATATTAAACATACACAAGGTGCAAAAGCAGTGATTGCTGTATCGGCTGTCCTACTGTGGGTGGCAGGGGACGATAACATAAGCCTTAGATACATTTGCATATTTTTTTTTAATCATGTCAGGCTGAAACGTGGTCAGTTGGGAGTGGGAGAATATGTTTCTGCATCATAATTTGCTGTTTTACCATCTCTGGGCAAAAGCAAAGTACAGTCGCATGGACTGTATGTAGGCGTGATGACATCTCTCATCCAAAGCTGTGACTGAAACTTTCTCACATATTTGTGAAATCTACTTTCAGGCTGATCCATATTGTACAGTGAGCAGGTCAGGAGAGAGAAGCCTTATAGTACCTTAGTTATTAAAAAACTGGGGTGGGGGTGGGGGGGGGTGGGGGTGGGTGGAATGGAATGGGCCAATCTGAGCGTGTTTGCATCACAATCCCCCTTCACAGTGCTGATGTTATGCAAATGAGCGCTGTGGAGAAGGCTCAGCCCCAAAACTGTCCTCTCTTTCTCACAGCTGAAGGTGGGGAAGAGGCCAAGGAGGAGTGACACTGGAACAGCACAAGGAAATTTAATGAAGCAGCCCGAGCATTCACAGCGACACAGCCTACACCCATACTCTTATGTTTTTGTTTAGATGGCATCAAATTAGATGAGCTTTTTTAAAAAAATATCCATACATTAATTCCAGGCTTGGATCTGTAGCTGTTGGCGTAAGTTAGTTTTTCCACTGCAGGAACTCAGGGCAGACACGTGGTGGCGCAGACAGCTGCTAATCAGCCATTTTGTGAAGCGACTCATGAAGTGACAATTTTTTTGGTCATTTTTAGATTTTTTTTCTGTTATTTTTGCATTTTTTTTTAAATTTAAATCGTACTTGTCATCTTCGTTGAACCAAAATGCGATTTTAAAATCATAAATAAATGAAACCCGGCCCGCAATGTTTCAGCGAAACCTACAGAGTAACAAATACTGAGGGGGGGGGGGGGGGCGGCACGTTTAGTTTTTTTTATCTAAAGTCTCAGTTTCTGTAGAGACTCCAAGCTTAGAAACTACAATAGCATTTTACTTTGAAGTCTCTCTTGTCCTGAACTGTCAGAGCCGGGCGTGGACATGCAGCTCTGAGTGTGGACGTTCCATTAGATGACCTGTGTCTGTGGCAGGTTGCTGTGTGTGAACGTGGTGTTAGATGCTTTTTCTTTTGTATTTCTGATTGAAAATGTGTTTCATGTTATCGTGCAGCAGACCGTGTACAGCGTTCAGCAGCAAAAAAAAAATGCCTTTTAGACATTTTCTTTGGGGTGGGGGGTTGAAAAAAGGGGGCAATATACCTTCATCAGGTTTAACAAGCACCATTACCTGTCAGAGCACTACTGAGTGAAGATTTAGGCCTGACAAGTGATTGCATTCAGGAAAGCCTACACCCACTTCTTTTGTCTGAGCTCCCTGACGAGACACGGCGCTATACCTTGTTTTAGCTTGACACACGCCGCTTCCTCTGTCTGACAAAGGCATTCACGCCATCTTTTTTAGATTGAAAATAGATACAATGGCAGCGCTGGGATAGACATGTGCAGGGATGAAGTAGGCTACAGTACATCCACTCCACTGCTGAAATCATTTGTGTGGTATTATTTTTGCTGCAAGGGGAAGGTCCTTGTGCTGTTTTCTATTTTAGTGTGGAGTAAGATTATGCAGCATCCCTTATTTGGGCGCTGTTTGTCCTTGTCCTGAGCCACAGAAAGGTTAAAAGCCTCAATTAGAGACTGGGCCAATGTTTGGCACATTTATGCATAGTACTTATAATCTGAAAGAATTAGCAGCCTTCAAAAATCTTAATATCAGCTCTCCAAGAACACCTTTGGATTTTGGATTGTCACCTGCTACAAACTGTATTAAGACAATGCTCACTGCAGAAATGAGGCAAATCCAGGTGAAAATTTGTATTAAGAGGCCGTTAAATAGTTGCAAAGGCGTGGATATAGCTCAACAAGTAAAGCAAACAAAGAAGGAAAAGGGACTTTTTGGAGCTTTAAGACAATTGAAATGTTGAATTGTGCAAAAACGGGCTAATATCAGGATATGCATTCAGTGAAAGCTGTGGATTTACTTAATGACACATCTTTCATTCAAGGTGGAGTTAAATGGAGTTTTTTTAGTCCCAAAGATAATTGCACAGTTTCCTTTCTCACGGCTTAGATGATAAATGGCTTATTCTCCCACTCTCACGCTCTCCTCTTCCATTTTAAAACGTGTCTCTCACACAACTCATCTTCTCCGTTACCTTCCTCATGTTTTGTGATGCTGCCCACTGCCTTAAAAATTAATCATCCTGTTTTAATAACGCCTCACGATCACAGTGCATTATTGATGCTGAGGTTCCTTAATAGGAGGGAGCGATGTCTGTTTTTTTATCCAGTTTAAATAAAAAAAAGGAGGGGGGGGGGGGTCACAAAAGCTGCTTGCTGGTGCGTATCTGAGTAAATACAACACGTTTTTTTTCATAGACGTGTGCATCCAGAAAGGTCTTGGTCTGACTTCTGCAAACAAACATGTCAACACACACACACACACAGAAGTTGGCAGCGGATCTCTCTTTTCCTGATGAATCCCTGACCCTGTCTTTATTTAATTGTCCATTTTGTCCAAGCAGCTTGACTTTACATTGTAATATTTTTTGCACAGAACTCGAAATTGAGAAGATGATTGTGGCCCAGCTCAGTTTGTGTAGACTAGATGCATTTGTTTAGACTAATTTTGCCGTGTTCACACAACAAATGCGTCTCTTCTTGTGACCCGATGTGCTCTCCGGCCATCAACCCTGCAAAACATTAATGTGCTACATACTAATTGGATTGACTGTCTGGACACTAGGAGAGTATGTGCACTACATATTGCATGTGTTGTGTGTATTTCAAGGTGAATCATGGCATGTCAAGGACTTATTGGACTTGATTGGCAGGTACTATCACCATGAGATGCCCATATAATGGCAGGGCTCCCATTCCTGACCTGCCTATTTATCTTGCTGTATTAATGTCAGCCTATTAATTCCTAAGCGGAGGAACATTTGGCAAAGGCACCGTTTAACAGCCCTGGCTGAATCATTCTTATCTCTGCAGACCTGAAAGGAATAGTTTTGTGCTATCAGCAAGTGGAAATGACATTTTGAAATTTCATTCGAGATAATCCACTTCACTTCTCGGTAAAACATCAAAATTAGAACAAAAAAAAATGTATGGAATCTGTATTAAAACTTTGTTACTGTGGCAAATCGTCTGACTATAATCCATGTGGACAGACAGGTGTAGGTGTCTTTCAGTGCTAATAGGATTTTAGTTACTAAAGTGAATATGAGGATTTAATATATATTTAAGCATCAGGAGATAGCACTGATAGCACATGAGCTCATACAAAAAACAAAACACATTGACCTCCTCACATTTACTAAAATCTATAAATATATAAATATATGTATGTATATTCATCCATCTCATGTAGTCTCTCTTGACATTGTGTCCGTTTCGTTCTCTCTCTGTGTGTATTGATGAGCTGGGGTGTGCCAGGGTTCCGCTCATGATTGCTTTATTTAGTAGCCATATGTCCTGACCAGTGGGGAGTACTCTAATCGATTAATTGAGTGGCTCATAAAAATGATGAATGGTGCAAACACTAAAAGGAATGAGCATGACAAGCACCACGCTTATGTCACGCGCTCAGGCTCTCTCGTAGTCTACTGTATTTTTGTCCAATGGAAGTGTACATGATGTAATTTTTCTTATTTAATCTAAATGTTTTTTTATGTGTCCACAGATTAGGACGTAGATTAGGTAGTAACTAGTATTTGCCGCCTCCTCCTCCTCCCCTTTGTTTTTTAGACTTCTCCTGCTCCCTCAACCATCACCCCCTCCACCCCACTATCACCCCCAGGGGTGGGGGTGATAGTGCAGTCCTGTTGCGCAGCATGCGTGTTTGACCTGGTATTTCACTGGCTTAGCTCCTGTCAGGGTCAGGGCCTGCGTTTGGGGGCACCAGCAGTCACACAGTGTTTGGTTGGGTGTCATTCAGCTCCTCTGGCCCTGTGCTGCTCTCAATCATTCCCCCAGCAGAGGGGTCAGCCTCTGATTCCTCCCTGCCCCATATCTGACTCAGTGGGACTCCAGACTCATCTGATCACCAGCCCAATCTCCCCACTGTGGAGTGCGAATTTTCTGATTCACGCTTGCAAATTGTACATCTTCAGCAGTGTCAAAGCAGAAATGCAATCGCTTTGGGGAATATATTTCTTCCACAGCTGAGACTTAGTCTTCTGTGACTGAGCTCTGTGTCCCCAGGTGTTTTTTTCTTCTTCTCTCAAAGCGGGCAAGAGAAACAGAGATAACAGAACTCTTATAGTATGTATGAATTCATGTATGAGGATACTGTTGGGAAAGCCCAATAGAAACCAAATGTGTTCCCTCCCTCATGCAACATGTGGTGGTCTGTTGGACCCGATTTACATTTCAGTGAATCTCTGGCCCCACATATTTCCCTTCCTCTGCATCCCTGTGATGTTCTCTGACAATTAACATCCCGACTCTTTCTTGAGGTTTGTTGAAAGCTCAGGGGCTAATTCAAGGGTCAAGCAAGACTTGCAAGCTGTCAGTGTTTTATTGTAACTCGAGCGTCCCCCTGCCCCCACTCAGGTTCTTTATTCTGGAACCCCCCTCCCCTTAATTCTCCCAGACCTCATTTTATAGAATGCCCCAACTCTTCCTCTATTCTCCTGTGGCCCTCAAACAGCTAGAGAGGGGACAACCAGGAGCTTTGTTTAAGAAGCCCAGCATTCTTTCACATCTGCCTCTTGTTTTCAGACTCCCCACCCCACCCCTTGCATTTAAATTTCAAACTGTCCTTTTCAATCAACCCACCTCCCCTCCCTCCTAATAACCCCCTCTTCCTCCCAGTTACTAAGCCTTTTATTTCCCCCCCTGTCCATTCTTAAGAAGACCAACTGCCCTGGCAATTCCTAATTTTGTCACTAAGTTGTTGATTATAAAGCATTCTGTTGCATTGCAAGTATATCAAGCACACTCATATGTTGAAAGCCTCTGGGTCCACGCCTCTGTGGCTTCTCCATTTCTCAGAGTACTTAAACATCTGTCTGCAGTGACTTCATATTTAGCCCAAACAGTGTGATGCCTGTTGACATTTTTAGCAATCTGTGCTCAACGATCACAGAACATCTCTTTGGTCACGATGCTCTTCATCATGTGCACGCAGACTTCAGCACCACGCTGATATACAGATGCTAAAACCCGACCTGAGATCACACCCAAGTCGAGGGCCATTTCGGCAAACAGTAAAGGTATGATCACCGGCAGTTTGTGCTACAAGGCAGAGGGAGACGGAGAGAGGGAGAGGGAGAGGGAGAGAAAAGAAACCCCCAACTGAGAGGGGAGACCTCGGCACGTTTAATGAGGAGAACGGCAGTCAGACAGTCTCCCTCCACTCTGCGCCTTTGGTGTCTCAGCATGTTAAACACTCACAGCATGATACAAAATATATTAAAGTATGGGACTGTTATCATCCATTTACAGGACATCCTTTCCCATGTACCAGGATCTACATTCTGCCTTTTTTTCTTAGTGTGGGGGTCTCAGCTACCTTGAAGGCAAAACTGTTTAAAGGCATCTTGTCTTTGTCTTCACATTCTGACACAAGCGGCTGCTGCCTCTGTATTTTATGCTAAATGATGATGACAGGTAGGTAGGAATAATCATATTGATACAACACTGATGTCTCCGGCTGAGACTGTTTACACGTGTGAACATCAAGTCCTTAACAGTGTATTCAGGTATTACTATTTAAAGCTGAGTCATAAAATACTGTACTGAGTTAAATTTAGGCAGGTAATGTGATACAACAGAAGACTTACCAGTTTAGATTTAGGAGCAGTAGTTAATCCAGAGTTAATCTCAGCTGTGAAGGGAAAATCACAGTGTTTACAAACGCTTTAACAATTCAGTTGCAACCAGGGTAAGGCAATACAAGAGGTATTGAAATTGAAATTATTAGACCTCAACCAGATTACCTTATGTACTTGAAGGTCATAAGCTGTGTACTTGTTAGTGCACCTGTGTGCTTATGTCACGTCTAACCAATACTTTGTCTGTGCACCAGTGAACCAGAGCAAAGCAGGTTAGTGTAAATCTGCTGTGTAAAATGATAACATTAAAAACATTAATGTTATTTCATTGTTCTATTATATTTCTGTTTTTACATATACTTGGCATGAAAGGAAAATATTGTATATTTGAACCCTATTTTCTGACAAATTTGTGTGTTAAAGATGAGGAAAGGTGAGATAAAAATCGCATTAAATCACTATTGATTATAGTACACCTGGCAATCCACTCACTGAGTGATTGTGTTTGCTGTTGTGTGCACTGATGCCAGGCAAAGGAACCAACTCATTCTGTTAGAACAAAGCTTTGCAGAGTGCCGTGTTGTTTTTGTTTTTTTTTTTGTTTTCTGGCTGAGAACAGAAATCCTCTCCATGACACTGGAACCTTTTTCACGCATAAACTCTATTGAAATCTGCAGAATCTTGTCCGAACATTGAGTCCTGTACGTACATGCCACCCCACAGCGGGTGGGGTTTCTGGACTAGATGCGCTGTAACGTGTGTGAATGTGCTGGGCTGCCTGCTATGTTCAGACATCGACTCAATAGGACAGTATACCTGGAGTTGGTACTGCAGAGTCAGTGCGTCTGAGTTTGACATTTATGCTCACACAAAGAGCCTTGTCAGTCTGGGCAAAATGTCTGGAGTGAACTGCATGTGTGGAAGAGACGCGAGTTGCAAAAATACAACATTAGCTGACTGCACATATGTTTCATTCTTATCAATCAATGCGTCTCAAAAAGATGAAGCTTCAAAAGTTACACTAGCTCACCACAGTAAACATGTAATGCATATAATTAGGTTACTTGAATGCACACATTGCTTTAATCCGAGCTTTCATAGTATATTACTTTGTGCATGACAATATAATGGCTGAATGGGATTGTCATCATTCACACCTAAACTCCCTGGAATCTGTGAGATCTGACTATTGTCTCTCTTCCTAAATGGACACAACAGTAAGGACTAAGACTTTGTGCGCGCAGATGAAGATCCTTAAGCCTATATGCTCACAACACAGCTTTTGTGGAGACAATCAGCTTAAGGTCTCATTATACTGTATGGACCTTGAGTGTAGGCTGATTACACATGGCCACTTCCCTGATAAAATTAATTGGTGCCACGTGCACTGACAAAAAAAATAGGTTTGAGGTTTTGTTGGAATCCAATGTGTTTGGTCTATGTGATCAACTTTCATTTGTCAAGCCTCATGACTGCATATTATTCCATTGAAACTAAATACACTGTGTCTGCATGTGTTCTGCTCCTGTTAACCTCTTTTAAATGGCTCTAAAATTAGAGGTCTCAGGTGAGGTGCAATGTCAAACTAGATGAGCTGATTATGGCAGGTTTAATTATAACTTTGTTGGCTAATGTGTGTGCTCCGCATGTTTTCTCGCTGATGAATTATTACACTGTCTGAGAAGTCAGACCAAACGGATCAAAGAGCTTCAGGGCTGTGGATTTTCTCCAGTGCGGAGGAGGTTTGTGCAGTTCTGACTGTACATGACAAACAGAATTCCTCACTGTCTTCACTGAGTCAGTTCAGTTTTCTTGTTAGCCCTTAGTGTGAATGATAACATTCAGTCCCTCGAATCTTAACTAACAATAGTATGCTGCAGCAGACACGGAGAAAAATGGAATGTTGTTTTTGAATGTGCTAAAAAAGAAGAAGAAGAAAAAAACAGTTTCTAATGGGGTCCTATGCGCCTTGTTGCCGGAGTGATGCCATATCCCATGGTGAATGTGCTAATGGTTCAAGGGAGTGAGAGGACTGAGCTTAGCCCAGCAGTGTAAACACACAGACAAAAGGGAGCCGTTAGCGGTGTGAAACGCATGCCTGGGCGCGCAGGTAGGCATTAGGTTTCACCCTACATGGCTCCAGCGCTGTATCTGTGACAGGGAGGAGGCCATTTGCTTTTGTAGCGAAACAGAGCAAAAACAAACATTCAGACTGGTACTATTGAGACAGGTATGGATGATGTGGGGAGAGAGGAATTCTGGTTTGGAGAGATGTAAGGGAGAGAGGGAGGGAATAAGGGGGGGCAGGAGAGATAAGGTAGTGTGTGGTCAGTCACAACACAGTGAGAAGTGACCATTTGCTTGGTAGTGTTTGTTTGTTTGGCGAGGGTGTGGGGGTGAAAGGAGTCACAGAATAGCAGTCAAATACAAGTGCTGCTAGAAGCAGACACCGGTCATGGTGTTACAAAGGGAGTGCATGGGTATATATGTTTTCTCCATTCTGCAGAAAGATGCGTGGTGCTGGATGTTTAACATGATACAATAGTACAATATAGTTTTTCCACCATTGATTTTTCTCAGACAGCAAACAAGCTAATGCCGGATAAAAGGCTCACCATGCTATTAACACAGATAAATCTAGCATTAACCATGAGTTTAATATTTCCCCCAGCGCTTAGATGCAGCGTCGCTTGAAGAGTCAGTAGAGTGGACTGGATTACAGTATGTTTTTAATGAAATAGGTAAATAAAAAGTACATGATGAAGTTAATCAACATCATGTTAAAGTCACTACTAAGATGTGAAAACTTTGAATAAGCAGATACAGGAAACACAATTTGACACAGAACTGATAAGGTTAGCACCACTTGGCCATGGGTCATGAGGCGATGCACAGGGCGGGCCTCCATATTTGATGACAAGTATTGGTCCCACCTGACTCCCACTCCCACTCCCACCCCAACTGCCACCCCCTCCCACCCTCTCTTTCCCTGCCAGTGAAATGGTTACATTGAGCTGCCATTAAGGGATTTCCCTTCTCAGGATTATTGACCTTCTGGGCTTGTATTGGTGGCTTGCGTAGGGTTTGTAGCATTTCACAGCTTAAGGTTTGTCACATTTCTGCAGTGGAATGTATGTGCCGCATCAAGTGCCTTGTGACACCAGTGTTTCAGGGTGAATTCCTGTGTGAAATCACACAGGCACCACAGAGAGCTCACACATGGAATACATTTCTGAAGTGAATGTCTCTTTTTGGTCTGCTCTGCAGGAGAGAGGATCAATGATGAGCTTCTCTGAGAGGAGCCGGCTTGGACTTTTCTAACCAGAGTCTGTTAATCACAACACACAAACCTGCCACGAAGCATCCACACCAGGCACCATGGCATGCTCCCTGTGGAAACTACACACCTTCTGCTGGTTTCTCATCACTCTAGCCCAAGTACACTCCACAGAAGGTAAGTCTGAATGAACTGGTTGTTTTCTTATGTGTGTTTTTGAATGAGTGCTGTTTCAGACAGCTCACTGAAACCCCAGCACTGGATTTATTTTTCTATTGTCTTATCCAAGCATATAGCTATAAGCAATAAAAAATGTGACTCAAGCCAAATCTGCCCCTCTGAGTGTAGGCACTGCTTGTGTAAGTAATGCAGCTCGGAGGACAGTGGGCACAGGCGGATGGGGGATAATCTTGAGTGGTTTCATTAGTTGGTAAATTGTGATTTGTCTGAGATTTTCTGCTTGAAAGCGTCAGTTGTTCCCAGTGGCATCAGAGCTGGATCCATTTGTAAATTCCACGCTAAAATGTTCTGTATCATGGCAGACACACACAGATTTCACACCTCAAAAAATATGAAGCCTGAATGTGTTTTAATCATACCGCATTTAGTTTTGATTAAATAACTCTCAGCTGTATTCGTAATTACAAAGATTTATACGTCCAAGCCAAACTGTATCCTGTACATATTAGTGTTTAATCATAGAGGTAAGTTACTTCAGATGTTTGGTGATTAGATTCAGAAAAAAAAAAACAAGTTGGTATTTTTTTTACAGCAATAGCTAAAAGGAGCCAATACAGATTTGGTTTATTGATGCCAACTATTGAAGCTCTGGCCAACTGTTCACTATAGCTGCTTTATTAGTTTTCTTAAAAACTCAATTATGTAGGATTACTGATTCAAGTTTGGAAGGCAATGGATTCTCATGATGCTTAAGAGACACTGTATCAAGTCATGCTGGTGCAATATGTGTTTCTCATCTGGGTTTGATTTGATCTTTAATCATATTAGAAATAAGATTTTTTAAAGACTTTCACAGAAACACTTTATATTTTCCCATAAATGTAAAAAAATGGTACTAACCTGAAAACGTCATTTACATGAGAAAAAAGATGGTTTCCATTACTATCTTAGCTCCTCTGGTGTCTAACAAGTGCTTCACAAAATTTAGGTTGCAAAAAAAAGGTGGAAAAGCTTGTTGCAGTAACTTTATTTAAAGTTTCACCCCAAACTGATCTTTCCTAAACCTAACCAAGCAGTTTTCATGCAAAAAAATATGATATATATATATATATATATATATATATATATATATATATATATATATATATATATATATATATATATATATATATATATATATATATATGCATGCCAATGCTAAACTCCCCCATTCCCTCCTTCCCTTTTTTCCCATCTCAGTCACAGAGATCAGCCTAGAAACAGTTCATTACAAACAATATCCCCAAGTAAACATGCTTCATTAAACTGCGTCTGCCCCTAATATCTTTTTAATGTATTTTATAATTGAATTAAATGGGTTAGTGGAATGCTGTAAATAGTTTAAAGTTTTTTTTTCTTCTATTTTGCATCTTAAGGAAGCGGTATATACACACAGCCAAGTTTTGATACTATATCCACATCAGTCTCATCCTCTGCATTTGACTCCATCGGTTGGACTCGTGTCCATAAGTGTGTCTGCATGCGCTCAGCTGACTCGCTGCATTTCCAGGTCTTTCATCTTTCATGTTTTTCCTCATTTTCTTCACATCTTAATCCAGAAAAAAATGCATATATATGCATCCCACAGTCCAGTCAGTGGCATTAGTTCATGAAATAGATTTGTCTCATTACTTTAATTATGTTACATATACATAAGAGGCAGCACAGTGTTGTCGATATCAAGGGAACCCTGAGGCCTTGAGCTTTCCAACTTAATCATCAAGGAATTACATTACTGTATGAAAAAACGTAGTTCCTTTCTGTGAACATCTACTCTTCAAATACAATATTATTTACAGTCAGACAGATACTACTAATCCAATAATCATCATATTATATGTATATATATATAGACACACACACTACACACATATATATATATATATATTCAGCCGCCTTTCAACACAAATTTAACTATCATTATTTGAGTGTGTCTGCAATCCTATAGCCCTATAGAGACTGAATATCATTTGGGATTTTTGGGGTTATAATAGAGAAATCCAACTTTTCCTCAGTTTTAAGGGGTCTATTTTTTAAACAAACATCAAGTGAAGTGAAAAAAAGAAGTCGTTCTCAGCTTGTTCAGGCAGCTGTATAAGGTCCTCTGTGGTTCTGAAGGCAGATTAAGTTAAAAGAAAGAAGAAAAATTTCTTCATTTTTAAATCTGCCTCTTCAAATCACACAAACGTATGGCAGTGAAGTGGTGGAGTGTCATTTTGTTTTCTAGTTGGGTTATCCACAAAGCTGGATGCATGGGCGTGTTATGTGCCTTATGTTCCCTCACATTCTTTTTATTTTTGTGACATGACGTCTGCACACAAAGATTAATATCACTTGAGTTGATATAAGTACGTTTTCATGTGGCCTGTCTGTGTGTCATTGCTGCATATGATGGTGTAATCGCTCTGTTTGTGTTGTCTTCAGGGCTTTGTTAGATGTTTGTCGTTAAAACAAAAACTTCCTCCAGGAAACATATAGGACTAAGTTAATTATTAATCGCCACAATGTTGTTAGTCATGCAGTCAGTCAGTCCTTCTTTTGAAGGACATGACATTTGAATATACTATAGAAAATATACTATAGAAAGGTACGTCAGCTTGTGGAGTAATGTACGCTCCTTTGTGTGTATCTATGTCTGTATTGTTTTGCATCAACACAAGTTCAGCCTCTAGTATCCAAAGTGATCATTTTTTAAAGCAGCTGGTTTATTTCCTTTTGTCCCACTGATGTCCCCCATGGATGTCACCATAGCAACCCACCAGAATTGAGGTGAAGGTGTAATTTAAGGAGTAATAATATTTTCTTTCTGGAAAAAAACTGTGATGATTTACCCTTGCAAGACATGATTAAATTGTCTTCCAAAATAATTTAGTCGAGTCTAGTGGGGTTGAAAGGATTTGTATGTATCAGTGACAGAATAACAATTCACACCTATCTCAGCCGCATGCTCTCCTCAAAGGCTTTCCCAACGACTGTTAGAATTACAGAGAGGCAAAATTAGAGAGCAGACCATGGATCCTGTATGGAGAGGGAGGGAGGAAGGGAGAAACTTCCAACCAGACAGCGTGCCAAGAATGTTGTCTGCATCATATTTGTCTGGTGTTTGTCTGGTGCTGATGCAGCTCCTAAGTTTATAATTCTATGTTTGTGTGTTTCTTTCATAGATTAAAATATGATAGATATATGACATCATCACCAGAGAGTAAGGAAGGTCATTGGGGTTTAACGCAACAACAGTTATTTTAGCCTTGATTCCATGTTGTCATTCTATTACAATATAAAAGCTGCGTATCACTGACTAAAAACTTGTGCTGACAAGCCAGACACAGAGAATTCTTCCCTGAAACTGCACTATTGTTTCTTCTCAAAGCTTTAAATGTTTAAAGGACTCGAGATTTCTCAAGGGCAATTGGGAAGGGCACCTTTAAAAGTCCTCTTATTGTACCATGTGAAAAGGGAAAGAGCAGAGACTTAAAGCCTTCATCTCAAAGTCAATGGAGTGAAATCGACAATCAAGGTGTTCTGAAATGTAATTACAGGAAGTAAAAGCCCAGGGCTTAAAGTGAGCCAGAACCTGCAAGAACAGGATCCAGCAACTCCCAGCGCTGTGCCTCCACCTGTAGTATTTGATCTGGTTAGCCTTTTATTGCGACCATAAAAACACATATTTATTCAAAAAAAATATCTCTGGCCAGTCCTGAAGTAGCTATATCATGGCAGGCTGGGGGAAAAAAGATAAATATCTAACAGGTAAATCCAATCAGGCAAACTATAAGTCCTGATATCATAATCCTGTTCTTCAGAGGCTAAGATACAGTATCTGTGAACAGTAATCTGCTTTACATTCCTATCCACTAGGCTCCTCTTTTCCAGCTGTGTATGTTATCTTAAAAAGAAAAAAAATTGAAATAGTTTCTGTCAAGTAAGCATTTGTGGAACCATGTGCTGCCCTGTTCTTTTGAAGTACTCATTTGTGCCAGAATCATGTCCATGCAAAAAGAAGAAGAAGAAGAAGAAGAACCCCACTGCGTCAACACCCTCCTGTTCCCTGATCACTTAATTTGGTATTTAGGGCACTTTGAAAAGGCTGGCCCAGAGCTAATTTGTTAATAGAAACAAATAATTTTGTTGGTAATTTGATTATGAAACACTTCAACATTTTTATAGCTTCCAATTTGGACCTTAACTGTGGAGGCTAAAGGTCTTTCTTTTGTCCTGCGAGCCTTAAACGACTTCTGTTGGTTTTGTCTTTCTACCTCCTGCTTGATGTCATCCTGGTTGTTTGTGGCAGACTGCGGAATCTGGCTTCCCATGGAGCCAGGCAGGCGTGGGGCCTGTGTACCAAGGCCCACCATGCTGTCATGTCTCTTTCATCGCCAGCCAGGCTTGGCCAATAAGGAGATAAGGAGACAATGACTGGGTGAGCAAGCAGTGGCAAGGTGTAACCACAGCCCCCGGGTCTCCTCCCTGCCGAGTACTTCAAATCCTCATTAGGATTTTCAGCAAAGGAAGGAGGGATTTTCTGGATTAAGGCTTTGTCACAGCTGGCTCCAGGTTGGTGTTTGTCATGCAAGAGCATGGCGGAGTCCTGACATCTCGCCACCCTCCCTCTCCCAACCACCCAAACACAGACACTTCCTTCACCTGGCCACTGAGGCAGCTAAAAGATGTTCCACTAACCCAGAATGTATGAAACTCATAATTATTAACTCGGTGCCCTTGCCAAAAGGTTTTTAACAGCTTTCTACTGGCCTGTGCTAGATGTCTGTGGGTTTGTGCTGCTGCATCAGCGTTTTTCTTAATGGTTATTTATGCAGAGATAACCTTGAAAAGCATCATTAGTTTGTTGTGTGCTGTCGCCATTCATAACTCACGCGGAGATCTCGGCTGTGACACTGATGCGGTTCAGACAGCAGACACAATGCCTCGTTTCAACTCTCCTCACTGTATCAGTTATGGCAGGGGCACTAAATTATGTTTCATGAAGCCGTTTGTCCCTGATGCATGTGGTTTTTTTCCCTTTACAATATTTTTTTTTCTCTTGCACAACTGTGGCTGTTTGCTTAGTTAAGTCATGAGTTTTGCAGACTTCTCACACAAAACAGCACAAAACCGTGTTTCTTCACATGATGCCCAACCTCTAACATGGTCCTTAATTGGGTTTCAGGCTTGTCTGGAAGAGTGGTTCAGCGTGACAGAGCCTCAGACTAAGTGTGAAACCTACCTTTTCCCATCATTCTCAGTGCTGATCTTATAGTGGATAATGGGCATTCACACGGGTCCCATGAGACCCATGCAGGGTGGTATCTCAGGCACCCTAGATTAGTCATCTACCCACATGTCCCTATCTGCCTTGTATTTTTACCGTCATGCTTTGTCTCACTTTGTTCTTGCCCAGGTAGAATCATGTGGGTCCCTAACAAGTATATCCCAGACAATCTACAAAACACGTTCTGATAACCCATTGAGTCACTTCTCTGAATCCCATATATGGAAAAACAAATATGACTTATCAATCTCCAGTGCAGTGGTCTATAACCAAAAGTCTTTTATTCATGGGACATTTATTGTTTTGTGCTTTTGTTGCTTGTCTCAGATATGACCGTGGCAGATGTGGCTAGCATGTGGGCATCTTTGTATAAGCAGGCTTCAATTTGTCAGAGATATGCCTCCATTTTAAAAGTTTTGTTTTTCTTTGCTCCTGTGTTTTTATATATTTTTGTTATTTGTGTCTTAAAGCCAGGCTGGCTGCAGGTTTTTGATTTTAACAGCTGTGGTGTATGGAGCGCCTGTGTATCAAGAAAAGACCTAAACCAACCCGTGTGATAACAGAAATAGCACAGGCTTTTAGTTCTTTAATATTTTTATGTTGCTGGAGTCTGTGTAGTGGACATCAAGGATTGCAGACAGACCTCACGCAAGGACTGCTGATGAAGTGCTGTCTGGAAGGGGCGGATGAGGAGAATGTTTTTGATTATCCATTGTAGATGGTTTTTCAAACAGGAACCAGCATGTACACCCTGCGCCAGACAAATGAACCAGCTCAGCTGGTCAAAGGGCAAACGTAGCTTTTTTTTCCTGTTTCCTACTGTAATACCAGGGAATGTTTAGGGGATTGGACTGCAGCGTTCAGGTCACATGAACCACAGCATGGACACATAGAGCTTTATCTGTAAATTAGAGACTGCTGAATGGACTATGCAGTATATGAATTACATGCATTTATCAATGTGAGCAATTTAGTCCCTCTGCACCTTCGGATTTTAACGAGAGCAACTGAGAGATGAATGCACTGAAGTGGTGTTGAACTGCTGTTTCCTTTTTGCCTAACAGCTGAAATGCCTCATGTAAACAGCAACAATCTGCAGGTGTTCACGGGGGACGTAATCACAGTTTCATTGTGAGGACATGGTTGAAAGGCATGTGTGGGTATGGTGTGGATGTCATGCAAAGAAAAACTGATTGCAGTACATGTAATGACAGATTCTGTCAGGAGAATATAATATATCCAAAGCTTTACGATTTCATGGATTTTACAGTTCACTTACAGGAGTCAGATGTAAGATATCCCTGCTTGCCCCTTAGTGGAATCCTCTTTGTCCTTTTGCTTTCATTCCTGATTTAGAGCTGCTATAAATCCTAAAGAGCCTCCTGTAAAGGAGAGGTGCTGAAACTACAACCATAAATATTAAGGATTAGGAAACAGGACCTTTTGAAGGATCTCTGAATGCCCATTTAAGAACCATGTTAACTTGCAAAGTTTCACTGGTTCATTTAGGATTTTATCTTCTTTTGTTTAAAGTGTTTTTTATGGAGAGGCTTCTTTTCTAAAAACAGACTGGAACCACAGGCTTCTAAAATATGCTTTAGTCAGTAATGAAGTTGTTTACCTCATTGCCCACATTTGTAGGGCCTCATTTAGAGCGAAAGAGTCCCGGCATGTTGGTTTACTTGCTGTCAAGCTTAACACATGCCAGCTCAGGCCATTTGTGCTCTGGCAGATGACTACGACTTGACCCCATGTGACTCAGCTTTTGACCTTGTGAGTCATAATGACCCCTGAGTGCGTTCGGATGTCAAGGACTTGGGCCTCTGCTTTTGAAGCTCCGCTCTCGAGTAAATGACGGGCTGAAGAAAACAGTAATCACAGACACATTTCCCCTGTGTGAAATGTTACAAATCAATATCACATGAAATAAGTCATTTAGAATTAACCCCTCTCCTTTTATAAGTATGCCTTTTAAAATGCTGACACGGCTCTGCTGGACTGTTGCCTCTTGCTTAATAGTTGCTCTTGTACCCTAATTTCCATCAAACACACACACACACAACCCCCCTCGAAGTCCCCAAATTATTTTTAAATGGCCAACAAGCAACAATTAAGGCCGATAAGCATGAGAGACATCTGATAATTCCTTAAATGAGAACTTCAAAGTGCCCCTGCTGTGACATGTGTGAGGGCTGGAAACAGATGGAGGACTGAGAATATCAGGAAGCAGGCTTAGTCTGTGGACTTGATTCAGATGAGGTTAATCCAAATCTAAAAGTTTCTAATGAAAAATGTTTAACAATCCTTTCATTGAGGGGAAAAAAACATGGATGATGGAAGGTCATCAAGATAATATTCAGCTTCGGGATTATAATGAATAGCACCCAATAAACCTTTGATAAATTCAATTTGAACTTTTTTTAATGCATTATGAGACGGGATCCTTAAACTGCAAGATATCTAAGGATAATAGAGCCTTGATTAAAAAAAAAATCATGAAACAACAAAACTATTGTTTCCCTTGTGTTGTATTTCTCAGAAGTACTCCGTAGATGTGCATAGAATCGAATAGGGGGGCGGTTTATTTGAGCAAAACAGCACTGTGCCGCAGAAGAATCAGCCTAACCTAGAAAGTCAGCGGTCTAGTCTGAATAAGAGCTACATAAAGAATTCAGTTGGAGCAGCAGTCGTGTCATCAGGGCATGACTACCCTGTTGGTCAGGGAATTTAAATGCCAGGTGGGGGTCAGCTGAAGCACTGGCTGAATAATGTGGCACAAATGCATACACATGAGAGCCTAGTCCTGGGAAAAGGAAGCGCTGCTGTAGTCTGCTGGAGGAAGTGCTCTTTGGGAATGCACACCAAACAGATGTAGCCTTCTCATTTGTGTGTACTGCCACTGGTGACCCATTGGGAAATGTTTCTTTATTGAATCGCAGAGCATCAATCGCTTCATTGGAGCAGAGAAGGAAGTCTGGACTACCCAATGTATCTCTGTCCACTTTTTTTTTTTCATTATTTCTAATAGAAACTGTAAAAAAAAAAATGATATAGACAGCCGGCAACTTGTACACAGAAAACCCAGTCTGAAAGGTGTCTTGTAAAAATATGACCCACATCCTTATCACATTTAAACTCTGGATCATTTGATGTAATCAGGGATATTGTCACTGATAAGGCTGAGTAATGAGGTCCAAAGTGCGGTTGCTAAAAGGCATCATGACTCTTTGCAGGGACTGCCCTGTATCAGTTCTCTCTGGCAATGACTCATTCCACTGTTAATCTAATAAAGCACATTTAAAGTGCTGTCAGTTTCAAATGGCATAAAAATCACAGCTTAGAAAATATTGTATTTTGCATAATTTCTCCATTTTAATGTAGCTTTTTTATCTAGTTTGCATTGAACCTACTTCAAGGATGGATGCTTCAAAATATATTGTAATTTACAGTAACCGTAAAATCTACCTGTGACCATTTGTTAGGCACCATGAGACCAAATTTACTGTTTGATGGTCATTGCAGCCATTCCATTACTAGAAGATGTCCTTGCTTTTTTGTGTGACCTAAAAAGCACTCTCTCTCTCTCTCTCTCTCTCTCTGTCACACACACACACCGCCTGGCCCCAGGGCTATCCGATATTAGACAGCGAGATGACACTGTGTGCTTGTGCGAGTGCAGTCAGCCGACATGTGCAGATGATGTGAAGTCAATAATGCATTATGAAAAAAGGGGGATTTATGACCTTGATGAGCCCCACAGAGCTTAATTAGGCCTAAAGGTTGATTTACATACAAGTGTACATGGAATTTGATGAGGCTGTGTTTTCCTGCTGGTGCAGCTCATTTTCCTTCTGTCTGACAGCGACGCTTGATGCCCTGCATTTTTGTTTTGTCAAATTCTTATGAATGAGAAGAAAAAAAAACATAAAAATATAAACCTTTCTTGGTTGGTTGTACTTCTGAGAGAACACAAGAGAAACTGTCAGGTATTACGGGTTTAAGATTATCATTCTCGAGAGTGCCTTGGTGGCATTTCCTGTGCAATCTCATGTGTCTACAAGTGCTGGTTGGAGATGAGAAAGAAGCTAAATAGAAAAAAAAAGTCAGTGAAAGGGTAAATTACTGTTTAAAGAGACCCACCTTAACCAAAAGGGGAGGGAGGAAAAAAATGGTCCTCTTTTTATCGCATCTATTCAGAGAGAAATGACAAGATCTTTTTCAGAGTCATGTACCTATATCAAAGATGCTCCTGATAGCCCCCCTGCTGTTGCTATGGAAGTAGCAGGGATGTAAATGAACTGGAGTGAACTGGATGGTGGAGAATACAAATGAGGTTGGAATGCTCATTCTACGGCTGCTCTTTGCCTCTTCTACTTCTCCCAGTATCTGTCTCTGTTCCTGCCTCCCTCTTTTCTTTCTAAAACCGAATGTTAACCAGTATTCCCTGTTTCAACACTATATGTGGTATATATATATATATATATATATATATATATATATATATATATATATATATGTGTGTATATATATGTGCCTATATATATATATATATATATATAGGCACACACATGCACACATCTATATCTAAGTACGTCTTCACATCTGTTAAACAAGACTTTGCTTGCTTTTTTCTCCAGTTTGGCTTTGTGTATTGTGCTGATGGGTTGATGAAATGAGAGTAGCAAAATCAATGTTTTGTCCCCTACAGAGGATAATCTCTGGTATAAATATGAGCTAAGATGTCATGTCAGTGTATCCTGTGCCATATGCGTCATAGCGTCAGTTGTCGGAGCCTTTAATAGTCCACAGATGTTATGGGCAGATCTTTACATGTGTAACTGCTGTTTGCTGTTAGCCACGGCCAAAAATGACTTCAGCTTTCATCACACGAAGTTTAAAAAAAAAAAAAAAAACATAAAAAAATAGGAGCGCAGTCTGGAGTTAATGTGAAGAAATTCAAAAGAATGTTAATATCTGTCAAGCCAGTAGTGTAATTCTTCTTTACAATGGCCACACAGAGTCAGCAGTCTACCTCATACCCTGCTGTTTGCAGGATATATGCAATATTTTCTTTCTTCTCCTCCCCTGCGTGGACCTGACTTCTTAAGAATACATGCTGTTGTAAAGGATATCTCTGGATTATAGAATCAGCACTGTGGGAAGAGTCTTGACTTAAAGGTTTCTTTTTCCTTCACGGACTTCCTTTGCTTGTACCATAGATAGGAGGGGAGGGGGTGGCAGAACCTGGAGGACTCAAGCTGTGTCTCCCGTGGCTCCGAGCTAATGCTATAGGCCACACTTTTCTTTCACCCAAAATCCCCCCAGCAAGCGACCTTGTCAGCTCAGGAGTGCAGAATAATGGCCGGCGAAGCAGAGATGCTAGCTCATTTACAAGCAGCTGTTTAGCTCTCATCACAACAGCGAGGAAAATCAAAGGGCAGCGTTAACGGTAGACGACAAGCATCGGGAGCGTCCCCGTCACACTTCTCATTGACCCTCGACAGAAAAATTATCTGGTTTCACATCAAAATAATCTGGAGACCTCTTTTGTGCTCTGGGCACAATGATGGCAGCGTGAGTGTCTGAATAGGCCTTTTGATCAGCCTCTGCTTTGCCCCTGGACCAACTGTTGAAGCATGTGTAACTCAAGTTACAAAGAGTCATTTTAATATGAAAACCATTTACTGGATGCGAGATGGCCCTGATGAAAAGCTAGACAGTTCCTCTCTCATTGTTTCATAACGGGAGCTGGGGAAACGTGAAAGAATGTATTTCAGTGACAGAGGCTGAAGTTTGTTTAAACATATAGACGTATACACTCTTTGAGCCTTTAACATGTATTTCCCTCTGAAATCTGGCTGCATGTCTCTACATGGTTGAAGAAGATCCTAATGACTCCTCATTTCTGTGAAATAGGAAGACATTTTGTTCATTACCTCTGCTTCAGCGACACTCATATCCTAACAGATGGTCACTTTCCAATTGATTTGGCTCATCTGTGAGAGAAAAAAATGAATTAAAACATTACAGCTCCAAAGAGACGGTGGATAATGGGTCCACCTTACATATGGGAGGTTTCTCACAGTTCTTCAGCTGCAAATTGTGGATGGGACTAATGTCACTTGCAAAGGTTACACCGGGTTGTAAAATACCAGCCTGGGAAGGCTTTAAATAGTGGTTTTATCATTTGAGTAATAAAGTGCTATAACCCATGGAAATAGAGGTCCCATGCACCAATCAGTGTCAATTACAAGCATGTTGTAACAGCATTTACAACAATAAGCTCCTGTCAAGAGGTTGAGTGACTCTTGCATTTAAAAAAAAAAGGAAATAAAAGCTAATGTCACTATTTGATTGTAAAGTGTACAGTATTTTCAAAGCTTACAATCTAATATCCAAAGCTCCAGGATGAGTGTTTTGCTAGTGTGTCAGTGATGGCAGTAATCACTGCTTAGTTCAGTGATTGGTACAAAGCTGATAATGAAAGGCTGAACGGCTTCTCTCTCTGTGGTACTTGTAGTAGTAATAGTAGTAGTAGTAGTAGTGTTGGGGGTGGTGGAGGTGGTGGGCGGGATTGGTGGGTGACCAGAATGCCTGATTAAGAAGAGTGTCAACAAGGCCATGATTAGGGCCTGGCCAATAATGTGTGTGCTGCAACACGTTGCCATGGTTACAGGATTGAGCTTTCCATATTTTTATTGACTATGCCTTGATCCTTTTCTTCCTGCGGTTTAATTAGCATGGGGAATGAAAAACGGCTCCTGTGGTGTACGTGTGTGTGTGTGTGTGGCATCTCCAGTGCCTTGTACAGGTTTGGATTCACTATCACAGGGGGAAAGTACATCAAAGCCAGTGAAATAACATCTCATATTTTAAGATGTCTGAAGTGTTACCTGTGAAGAGGTGGGTGCTGAGTTTTTCTCTGAGTGTGAACTGCATGTGTGTGTGTGTGCAAAGACATAAAACACACACTCCAAAAACGTCCACAAGTTTTTTTGTTTTTTTTTATTTAAACCTTTGTGGTTCTGTTTTTGCATCTGTGCTCCAGGGGTGTACAATATGTGTGGCACCATTTTGTTGGCTCAGCAGCCGCTCTCTTTGCAACAGGAAAAAAAAGCTCAGAGGTAAAGAGGTCCCTGAAACACAATAGAGCAACAAGTGCTCTCTACTTCTCCAATTAACTGCAAGATGTGATTTTTATGTTTTATTTTTTATACGAGCAGGAACATTCACTACATATTGATATTCTCGCCACGGTTTACTGTCACCATATGGAAAGTAAATAATTTTCATATCATGCATTCTGCTAATAATTATGCTAATGACCCCATGAGTGAAATAATGATTACTTTTCTGGCTCATTTGAATAATGAAATTGTTTAGCTAAGTGAGACAGTAAGCATTGGATTTGTTTATGTTACATTCATAGTGATCGTATTATTCTGTTGTAATTGCGATGCATGATCGATGATGTTTCTGGCTTCATCGTATTATCGGCACGGAAACAGACAAAAGAGGATTTATTTACCTTCTATTACACATGATTTAGGTATGAAGAGCAGTTATTGATAGATCATATTTGGGATTGGGAGCTGAATCCAAATAAAACAAAAGTATTGTACAATACTGCCTTAATTGCTGATGTTAAATAAGGACATGCATGTATTGCATTTACTATTTGGACTGTTTAGTGTCGCCCTATTGATTTGTCTATGTCATTCATCTCCCCATGAACCAAAAATACCATCTGACACCAGGGTGAGAAAGTAGTTCAGCCTCAGGCCTAATCAATGGAGAGAGGCTTTTGGAGGTTGTTTACGACCGCGCTTTTGGTCTATGATGCACAAACCCAGCTGGCGAATAAAGCACGCCTAGAGGACAGCAATTTTGTTTAGAGATCCCAGAAATATGAACATGAAAATGTACTGTTATTACAGAGCCTGTCATCAGCGTTGGCTGAAAAGTTGCCAGCATGTTTCAGTAGGAGTCTTGAGCGCACGTTTATCTCCTCGCTGCTCCGGCTTCTGTTTTCCTATTTAAGCAGAGAGGGACTGCGTGAGCTCTAAATCATAAAAAACCAGAGGCCATGATTGCAAAGGCTGTGCAGAGTGATTTAAGTGTTTTAACAGTGTTCTGGTGGGTTTAGAGCATCAGTGGGTTTGGCTGTGGATTTTGGAGATCAAACTCAGGTCTTAGAAATGACCAGAAAAACAGATCACTCCCAGCCACAAAGTAGGCCAGCGCAACTTAATGTATCCCACCCAGTCATAAGAAACCGCTACCCGACTGATCCATCTGAGGTGACCTTTGTAGTAAGACAAGCTGGGATCAATTCCAGTCTCCACAGTTCAATGGAAAATCTGTGTAGGTAGGTTTATGAATGTACAGCGTAATATTGAGGTTTAAACCAGGAAATAAAGTATCAAATATGAATAATTCATCAGACATCAATTATTTCATTTTTATGCAATGAAAATTTTTAAATTCTAAATTACAAAGGAAACTAGAATTAAATAGTATTAACAGTAAACTCTGTTTCATCAGACACGTTGTGCCATTATACTCATTATATATGTTTAATAAAACACAGTATTGAGACATGATTATGTATGAATCCAGGAATTATACAGTATCACACATGGTGGACACTGGTTCACAAACTAGGTGAATTTTTTTAAGCTAAGTGGTGGCATCCAGTGTAGATGTCTGTGAACTCCCACTGCATAGTGGGTTTTGTCCAAATAATTGTCCACACAGGAGCCGTTAGAGAGCAGATTTAATGGGAGAACACTCTCCAGCGGGAGTTGTTTTTTAGCTGAGAATGGACCCTGAGTCTTTTGTCATGTTTCCACTGTTAAAACTTTACGACTAAAATCCTGTTTTTGGCTATGTTAGCAGGCCACAGGCTGGAAGAGGAGAACAACAGCATTACATTGACTGATGAGTCCTTTTCTTGTGATTCATGATTCATATAAAGTTCATTTTTTTTATCTTTGATGACCGCCGAGAGAAAAGCTGTAGCTAAGCCTCCATTAAACATCTGCCATTTTTGTGTCATGGTTTGAAAATTGTAATGTGGCATTGAGTGATGTTTTACATAGGGGTTCCTGTAGTTACACACTGTATTGTAGCGGGTTGACGCAGGCATGCTGGAGTCCATTGACATGAACTGGAGATTGGCTGTCAGGTAACGTTCCTAACATGACGTGTTTTCATTTTTTTTTCAAGCTGTCTCTCACCGATAAATTGTTTATCACCTTAAGCGTTTTCTTTTTGACTCTAGAGAGAAAAGGCCTGCAAAAAATGAAATATAGCCCAAACCTATCATTTTTGAAAGCCTTTACTTTTTCATGTATTTTGGCCGTGTGAGAAAGTTCGGCTGTCAGGAAGCACAAATAGGGGAAAAAGAGCCTGATGGTGCAAACGCATAAAGTCTTATACAAGTTAGAAGGACAGGGCAGCTGCTCCTCTCCACACACACACTGTACAGTTTACTCTGAGCTCTCCACTGAGCATCTTATAAGAGGACTTTCACCTGATTGGCACACAAACAGAGGATCAGGCAATACAAACTGACATTTACCGGTATCTTCCTTTGTAAAATACCACAGCAGCATTTTGTGGTGAGGAGCACAATACAGAATGCTAATCTCCTGCCACTGTAGCTTAGCATTTAATCAGACAAAGATAATTGTATTGGTAGTTAATTGATGAAGCATTCAATAGGGTAAAATGAACTCAGCCTTTCCTAGCCAATTTAGTCAGTGGCTTTAAGTAAACTGCTGCCACACAAAGAACGTCTCGCAGAATGACTCTGGAAGAAGAAGAAGAGAAAAAAAAAGATGTGTTTGTAATTATAAGCAACTGCACATATGGATCAACTCCGACTTGTACGGCAGCCAAACAAATTAGTGCATGAGAAGTAGTAAGGAGCTTCTTTATGTTCTCCTCTTGACTGTGAACTAAACTTCATTAAGAAAACAGAGCCTTTGGAAACATTAACATCACAGCCATCAAGCAGAGGTGCAGGTGCTGTTATTTAAGGTTTCCACAGAGAACCGCCACTCTGTTTCTCTCTCCACTCTTGTCTTTTAATAACTGACATGACATAGCTGCTCTGAACAACAACAAAAAAACAACAATGGATTGGCATAGTTTATGTATGTTCACTTTTAGTTTAAGTGTGGCTTTTGGCATTGTTCATATTTACTGAGCCACAATATTGATTTCTTTTCTATTTTTCCTCTCCCCCCTCACCCTGCCTGACACACACACACAAACACACACACCAGCTTTTTTTCCACCAGCCTCCAAATAGCCCTCCCCTCGATTGTCAGCACTGCAAAGTGGATTAAATTACACTCATGTTGTCATGCTTGTTGTTCTTTTTCATTTCGGATAGAAAAATGAGCATTCCAAGCAAACCGCAAGTCTCCGCTGATAGACTCTGTGATGACAGTGCGTTCCCATATCGAAGCGAAACACAAGACAGCAGTGTGACAAAGAAAAAAACATGATCGTTAAATAAAACATGGCGACATTACTTCTTAATTTTTATCTTTTACTATCCCGTCAGCTGTTAGGTTTTGTTATTATTGTGTGTGTCAGTGTGTGTACAAAGCTGGTCGCAGGGGGGGTACAAGACTCCAGACATTTAAGCCGACAAACTAGACTTTAATGACGATTATTGATCTTTTTTTCGGGACCAGTTAAGGCACAGGGATGACATACTAACACCATTAGGTCCCTGGTGTGGTTGAGAGATGAAATATTCACTCGATAAATGGATGTATGTCAGTCTAATACTGGAGTTTGGCTCTTTATTTGGATTCATGCAGAACAGCTGAAGTCGTTTGAATAAAATAAGAGTGCATGTATGAAGATGCTCCATAGTGTATACCCACTACCAGCTCTGATGTTTTTTTGTGTCATCTGCCTTTCATGGCGTCTTCATCTGTGTCAGTGCAGCTACACATCTCCTTTCGATTTTGCACTGATAGAGCTCTTTCTCCCTCTCCTCTCCCTCAGGGTTTAGTCGAGCCGCCCTGCCATTTGGCTTAGTACGGAGAGAGCTGTCCTGTGAGGGCTACCCCATCGATCTGCGGTGTCCAGGAAGTGATGTCATAATGATCGAAAGTGCCAACTATGGCCGAACAGATGACAAGATCTGCGACGCCGATCCTTTCCAGATGGAGAACATCAACTGCTACCTTCCAGACGCCTACAAGATCATGTCACAAAGGTAAAACTTACAGACATGTCTGTGCAGCACCAAACACACAAAAATCATTCCAGAACGAGGTATCTGACATGGATGCAGGACCTTTAGAAAATAATTGACAGGGCACAGTTACGGTTGCCTAGCTCCGGACTACTGTCGACCATTTCATTTTTTCTGCGTGCCCCTGTTGGTATCCGTTTTTCCTGTGTTTAAAAAAAATCCCTCTGCATCTTTTGCCTTTAGAGTAAAATCTTCCACCAAGGAGAGTAAAGAGGCTGCTGTTGGATTGATTTACTCCATCGAAAAATAGCAAAACTCAATGTGAGGGTGGAATAAAAAAAAAGGAAAGGGCAACAGCAGCCTGTCAGTATCAATAGCCCACAAGAGACTAATGTTAGCACACTGACACTGAGGCAGCTGAGCCTGAACAGAAGAAAATCAGAAGCTTCATCAGAACCTGGGAGGAGAAGCTGCTGTTGACAAACAGCATAGAGAGGCAGAGAGCAGGTTAAAGCACCAGACAGCAAGCAGTCACAGGAATCATCACTTAAAATACTAATAAAGTCAAAATGCTACAAACAGAACTTTTCTGACTGATCCGACTTGCTGTGTTAATTCCTCTGTCTATTGTAATTCCCTCTGTAAAATGTAGATTACTCTGAAAATGTGCAATCTAGATTAGGTAAGCCGACATTAGTCTATTGGTGTTAGCTTTAGTTCACCTTATTAGCAAAGCTAAGCTACTTGCTCTTAGTAAAATCCATTTAATGTGTGTTCATGTTTAATGTGTGTTTCTGTAACACTGAGAAAGCTTCAGCTCAACTACATCATTAATGAGTGCAAATATAATAACAGCATAATAATCATTATGTGCGATAAGGGCTTTGATGCTAAGTGCATTGATAACATTTCTTAAGCAGAAATAAAATGATTTTTACTTGATAGTGCAGTATAATTTAGTATGTTTAGTGCTATTGGTAGACTGACATTCTGTATTAGGTCAATAGTAATTCCAGATTAACAGAGGCCTGGCTCAAAGATGCTCTGATATATTAAACTCTTTAGTCTCCTTCAGAAAAGGAAATTAAAGAAAATCTGAGTTTTTTCAAATTTTTTGTTTCATCCAAGAGGTAACAGGGGAAAAATAAAATTGGAATCCCAGAAACTGCAGTTCCTCAAATGGCCTCTAGGGGATGATTCCTATACTGATTCAATCCAAGACTTAAAGATAGAAAATAAACATTTTCATAGACTCATTCATAGATTCAAAAAATAACTAAATTTGTCTTTAAAATTATTTCGTGACATCATCAGTGGTGTAATTTTATTCATTGTATATAACCCACATATTTAAGTACTTGCCGCTTTGATTGGCAGGCTGGTAGCTATCTGTCAGCGATCACACACCTTACTCTGCTTTGCCAGATTTTTGTCGTCAGCTACAAAAATTCACAAATTTTTGAGGCATCTAACACAGCCAGTACATAGCTGTGTGTCTCTTTCTGTCATTGTGTAAATAAATTTATGTTGGAAATCTGCTTCAACATAACTCAACTGCTTTTCAAAGTAATAATAATAAGTCAATGTGAAACAGTAATGATCCAACATGGGAGATGAAGCCCAGTCTCCTGGGTTCATGTTGACATGTTTGACACTGCACTGTTTTATCGTGTTTTATTCAGTGACAATGATGATGTGTATTTCATCATAGTTATAGTCCTGAAGTATTACTATTAATTTAATTTGACTTTTTTTACATTGTCAACATATTTTTCTCAGGTCAAATCATTTTCCAGCCAGTGTTTGTGTAGCTGTCATTGACATGATTTAGTGTGGACAGCAAACCAGTGGAGGTGTCTGGACTCGCACATACATGTAAACTCAGTAGGGTTCCAGCAGGAACGCTGTATGCAGGAGACTTAATACGTGAGACCAGTTGTCACATAAAGATGCCTTCGGTGCCAAAGTGCACAGGATGGAATGACATATGACTGCCTCAGAGAGAGATATTGGACGGTATGAGACCGTCAGCAACTTTGGCAAGCCGCCTTGGGAAATAAAAAAAATAATGAAATAAAACAGTAGAGCCCTTGTATGCAGGGGGGTATATTGTCAAGTCCTATTTGATGAAGTCGGATAGCTGACTCACATTGTCTGTCTTGAAAGGCTGCAGCCTGCCTGCTCCCTGCTTGTGGCCCTGTGTATTACGCTTCCTTCAGCCTCGCTCATACAAAAACAGCCCACTGAAGCACAAATACTGACCCAGCAGGAGCCTGACAGCAAATCCCGACCAGCCTCCTTCGAAAAAAAAGCGCTCTCTGCCGGTGTCTGCAAAAGACCCCGGTTCATTCCTCATATGCATATCCTGAGAGCACCGCAGTTCAGATGTTATTTTAAATGCGCTTCGATGTCAAAGAAAAACACAAAGGAGAGAGCAAAGAGAGGAATGTGTGTATTCTAAGAGTAAAGATGTCTCAGGTGTGTGAGTTCAAAAAACCCCACACAGAAATAACCTTAGAAGAGTTCACATCTGACACTGCAGGAAGGAATAAACAAAAGCGATGCCGAAAAGTGATTGGCACATATTTTGAGTTTTTTTTTCTGTGTGTAAAAGGAAAATAATGTTGCTAGGACTGCTGATAACAGCAATAAAATATAATTTAACAGCCATATTTTAATAAATTCTTTAAAATGAAAAAGGACAAAAAAAAATGAATTCAAGGACAGCGTGACAATTGCCAAGATTGCATATGGGACTAATTAGTGAGTCTTCGTTTTTCATTGGTTTATTTACAGAAACAGACTAAAATAGGAAGCAAATGTAATGAAAGAATGCCAGAAATAATCATCCTCAAATGAGACATGCGGTGACTTTTCTGCCAAGTTGGAATTTCAGTGTTTGTTGCTATGAGGTCGGAGGCCTCTCTCTGGTTTGTCCTCTGGCTCCTGCTAAAGGAGAGGCTAAAACCTCAGATTAACACACACACACACGCACTGTAAATGTAAAAATATAACATATTTCCAACTGTACAGCCTACACAATACAGGATTGAAGAGCCAAAAATATTTGTTGCCATAATTACTAATTTAAGTGTGTGTGTGGGGTGTGTGGGGTGTGTGGAGGTTGGGGGGTAGGGGGGTTGCATTAGTACTTGTGTGTGTATAAAACTGTGTTGACTTTTAAACATCCGAAATTGATGTGGCCCTGAAGTGTGGAGAATTGGATTGAGGCTTCAGCGAGTATGATAGATCCTGTTGGCAGCGCGAGTTGTTTTTATATCTGGGCTGGCATATTATATTCATGAGCACAATGATTTTATGAAAATAGCCTCAGGACTGTTGTGGCTCAATTAGAACATTCAGCTGCAAGCAATTAGTCGACTCAAGTGGGTGATAATCTGTACAGGAATTTTTCACGTGGACACCTCCAACAGCAGATGTGAAGCTGCATGGCGGGTTTGAAATAATTAATTCATTGATAATAATATTCAGTGATGTGATTTTTCTTTCTTTCCAGGACTTTTAGTTTGATGATTGCTCATCTGCACTGATGATAATGACTGCAAACACGTTCCCAAACACATGGACAGGCATTAGATTATAAAACAGCACATCTGTCTGTGCATACAGCCGCTGTGTACATATTTGTCATTGATTTAAAGCTGACCACTGGGCCTCGTCACTGTATGGTACAAGTAGGGAAGATGACAGTGACACACCTTGACTAATCATTTCCACCAAAAAAAGGACACATCAGGATATACAATATGAATAAGTGGCTTACGTCAATTGATTTTTCTTTGACTAATGAGCTTCATTGTAAGTATTCAATAACGAGATCATTGATCGCTGTAACATAACATGGCTGGTTCCTGCTGTGCCAGTGGATCATGGATCTTCCAAGGAGCATATCATTGACCAGAATGATCAATGCAGATACGTCTCTAACAGAGGAGATTAGGCTAATCAGCAGGTTTACAGGACAGCTAGGAGCTGATTATCGTTATTAATTATCATTAAAATTTTATTACCCGTCAACATTTGTAACGCACGTTTATTGACACGCCAACAGCGTTAATGTGACAGCTTTTTTTTTTTTTTTTTTTTTTTTTAACAAGTTAATTGGAGAGGTCAGAGCAGCACTTTGTAATTTTAACATGAGTAACATCATAATCTTTTAGTTTTTGTCAATAAAAACAGCAGCAGCAGCTCCGGAGACTAAATGATGCTACTCACACTATTTATATCAGTGACAGGACTGCTTGCGAGGCTCTCCGAGGAGTTCCATTGTTGCCGCCTGACAGAGCACTGCCTTGTTCCTACTCTCTGTACATACTGTGTTAGTGTTTATTTAAAGCACAGCAGATTAAGATTTCATAAAGGTCCATATTCAGCACGGATGTTTCAGAGGGCTGTACAAAAGTTCATGAGCCATGAAACTGCTCTTTCAACTGGTGTTGCTGTGCTACTTTTTTTAAAAAAAGTATTCACCAACAAAAGATTTTGAGGAGGTATACACAGAGTTTAACCCTGTGTAGTCTTTATGCTCTACATTCTGTCGTTCTGTAAAGGTCACATTGACCAGCAGCATGGTCCAATAGTATCTCCATTGACTACAGTCTCATGACAATATACCTTTTCTGGTTTTAAAGAAAAATCAATCACTGCAATGGACGGATGTGAGTCAGACAGCCTTTCACCCAGACTCTTTGAGAGCCTGGAATCCCCCTGTTGAGCATCATTGGCAGTCCCAGTAAATATAGCATAAACACAAGCATATGACAATAATTACAAGTATTCTGGGATGTCTTTTATTAAGTCAGACCTCAAGTTGAAAGCAGGATGCTAATGGTTAATTTCTAATGACCTATTTCCTGAAACATTATTGGGCCACCCCCTTTGAAAATGGTCTAAATATACAGAAACTGGTGGTGATTATAGTGTTTGTGTAGTGTGTGTGTGTAGTGTGTGTGTGTGTGTTTTGTGTCCTGTTCACAACAGATTGTTTCCTTTGCTGCCATTCTGTGGCCCTGGAAATGATTTAATTTCTCAATGGCCTGTCTGCTATCAACAGGCTTGCCTCTTGAGAGAGATGTCTGCCTTGATAATTGTGCCATGAACCTCATCAGCATTTCAGATGAAATGGAGCTAGACGGGTCACTTTGAGTTTAAGAGACGCTAATTTGATTGAAATTCAAACTGGGAGCACCAGGAAGTAGATTGTGCCTTTTTCTGTAATGTGCTCCCCTCACTCATGTCGCTTTTCTCCTCCAGTTACACAGCGATTGTTTTTGCTGCTGCTGCTTCTGCTGCTGCTATTTTTTATTTTGTGAATTACAAACAGCTGCTCAGGCTTCCTGAGTCTTCAGCAATAGAAAATCGAGACGCAGGGACAAAGTAATATAGGATTCACCAATTAAAGAGCATCGTACCCTTAATCTGAACTGGGCAGGTCACATTAGCAGCACATTATCTGTCACATCCATGTGTTCAAAAAGATTCATACATGTTATTTTAGTGAATATAAATTTAATATGATTACAATACAGTACTTCAGATATGACATACATGATACAAGTTTTTTTTTTTAAATATTGGGTTGGGTTGGAGTCTGTTCTACTTACTTAGAAGGACTATGGAATATGTTAGTCATACCAGTCTGCATTATTCGCTATGGACTAAAAACAACAAGTGACCACTTGCTGGTCTCCTTGCTGCTATTGGACTGCAGATCATTGGCATTGTTGGCATAGTGGCTGTCTAGCGAAGTATATCTATAGCTAACAAATAAACCCTTGAGTAGAGACCAGCCAATGTTCAACATGGATGATATGTATTTATTCAATAATTGATGTCTGTCACCCTTAATGAGGACAGCTACTATAAAAAAACATGTGAGTTAGCGAACCTGCTTGTGTCCAGCTATGCAGATTTATTTATTATCGTTCCATCTTTTCTGCTGCTAATTTTACATTTGCACGTTTGCAGACCACTGTGTTTTATTACAGTGCTTTTTGTGAGAACCTAATAGCATATTAATGTAGTTGTTCATTGAGATAAAATATTTTAAATATTTATTATAAAGTATGACTTTATGCTGACACATTTCTTTTATGACAAAAACAAGTATGAATGAAATAGACACTTTTATAATTCCAGCCGGCTTTAGGGTTAACACCAGTTACTATTTGTTATCAGAGGTACAGTAGCAATTTTCTCACTTGAGGCAATTTATTATTCAATTATTGCATTATCTTCACGTCCAATTATTCCTCTGACATGCTTTATGATGGCATTGGAAAAGGTTAAATTGCATGTGGATACATGGTATCAGGAGTGCTATCAGTTACACCTTGTTGGCGTCTTATTGCGCCGCTTCCCACTGTCAGCAGGGAGTGCTCATTTTTAAAAGAGATTTGCATCAAATCCAAGCAGCATTTTCTATGACACTCTAATTGTACTGATGTCTGCCTCTCCCCAAAAGGTCAGAGATGTGATGGGATTACATTTGGAATACTTCAGAGTGATTAACAGGCTGGTGGGAGAAACGGAGGCAATCAAAGTAAAAAGAAGCTCCATGTTCTTACTTTAGCACTTACTTACCTCAAGAAAAAGCCTTTTCTGTTTTGATTATTCTTTTTTCTTCTGTATGATCATTATTTGTAACAATAAATTACAACGTTTCTGTTATAATCTTTTTAATTCTTTTTTTTTTAATTTTCCTAGATATAACTTCCCTAGAACAGAAACATACTACTAGTTAAAAAGGTTCAAACATTTTTTCCTCAAAAATACTTTATATACAGAAGTGGTTTAATTATTCTTTCTCTTTTTTATTATAATGAATTAATACTCCTTCCACTCCTTCAGTGAAATCCTGTTGAGCAATAAAGGTATTTATAGAAGCTGAATGTTTCACTCTGGAGAAAAGTGGGAAAAGCTTCCTTTGACTTAATATTCATTATGTACATGATTAATTACTGTATAGCCTCAGACTATCAAAAGATAGTCAGAGATATCATATTTTACATGTATTTAATTAGCGTGCACTTTGAGACCTGTGCCCTGGCAAACTCCTCAAATGCTGAACTTTTTTTATGGGGTGGGGGTTGTGGAGGTGGTGGTGATGGTGGTGATGGTGGGGGGGATTTCAATTACATGCTCTCGCTCTCAAAATGAGGGCTAGGACTATGCATAGAAGAAGTCATTAGGGCCTTTTCAATTGGTCTCAGGAGATGCCTGAGGTTTTCAAAGATGAGACGGGAATCAGAGTCACACGATCCCATAGATCAGGGCGCCCCTGCTCCACTGCTCTAAAATTAGGGCAATATATCAGAAAGAGCTATCAACACTTATGTCAACATTGTTTCAAAAGAAATATGAGGGTTTTTTTAGTGCTTATGTCCTGTTGTTTAATACATTTGGCTGAGTAATGATGGCAGGTCTATGTCTCATTAGTGTCAGCAGTTTTATTTTTGATATCATTCTCTTTCATATGCCTAATATAAAATAGGCCTCCATTTCCCGCTCTCATTGGAATCTAAGCAGATAAAGCGCTGTAATTTATATGGCTCCTGCATGATATGCTTATGCATGAGCCAAAGGAGACAGAATCATCAAAGTGACCACATAATATATGGAAAGTGCTGCAGATTCCTGAAATATTAGCAACAAAAAAACAAGCAGCATATTATGGACCCAGCATGAGGCGTCTGTTTTAATTCCAAAACACTAATTCATTTCCATGCGAACAACCACAATATGCTGATATTTTCATCTGTTATCACATGTGGAGGTCATTAATAAAGTGAAATGCCCCTTGAGATTTACCAAACACAGATGCACACACACATATGTGGACATAATGTGTGTGTGTTTTAACACAGCTAAACAAAAAAAATCCCCCTTTTGTTCCCTTTGGTGAAATTAAGGGAATGTTCTCTATCAGATGTGCAAAGAAAAGACATGATGAAGGCTTTTAATTGGCATACATGCTGATTGTTAGAGGTACAACAGGAGGAACGGGGACATGAATTGCTTATGTGCTTAAAGTAAAAAAGGAATAAGTGATGTCTAATTGTGTTTCCTGCCATTGCTGTGCTTTCTGTGCTTTTTTTTTTTTTTATTTGAGCAGTGGAGCCATTTGTTTACATTTCTGGACACATTCTCATGCTGTTAACCACCATACCCCTGTACGCATTCACGATATGCACCTAACGTTGGTTGTTTTTCATCTAAAACCAAAACAGCACTTATTCCCCAGCCCTGTCTGTGTAACAGTAACCAACTCTGCTCCTCTGAGCTATACCTAATATTATATTAATAACATTTGGACACAGAGCAGTGATTACCTCTGCAGCCCCAAAACAAAAAAAAAGCAAAACCCAAAGCACAATACATTGCAACCAGTAATACATTTTCCAATGATCTGCTGCAAATGGGTGCACTGGTCTGTGATAAGAAGAAACAAATATTATCTCTGGTCCCTGCTAAATCAGCAGAACAGGTATTGATCGGAGCTCCTCCAGTTGCCAATAGAATTTTAAGTCCCCTTCGTAGCGAAAGACGGCTTGCTCAGGGTATTGATGTCATTATCAGGATTTCAGTGCACCAAGAATGTGGTCACCTGCAGCTCCCTGGACCTCAGAGAGCGCCACAGGTTCATTTAGAACGTCTGCTCTCCAGATGTTAGCGGCAGCGGCTGAAATGACTCTTGTTACTGCTGGTGAAATGAAAACAAAATGTGAAATATAATTTCTCTTAGAACATGTGATTGTCTTGCTTCTTAAAGTGACTTTTAGAAGAAGTATATATGTGTATGTATTGGGGAGAAGAGTTTGTAGTTATGTTCTAGTCTTGATTTGAAAAAGCTGCGTCACTGGGAGCACTGATGGCATTTTAAAGTGTGCCTCACTAACACACAGTCAACTCAGCGTGTAGACCCATTCAGAGCAGGAACAAGCTCTAATCAATAAGTCGGGACATTTGAGTGAAACACACAGACATTGTTTATCCTGTGTAAAACCCACTTCATCAAACACCAACGTGTGGGGGGTAAATCACATGAGGTCCCCATGCAACTCTACTGCAGTATGTATCGGCCTGTTTCCACTGATGTTTGTTGGTCGATGCTGTTAATGTACATTTAATTAAATTCCAAACTACACTTGGTTCATGCACAGTTTAGATTTGATTTAATCCCACCTAGCAGGAACAGTGTTGGAGAACACACACAACAACTGCAAGACTGATTTAGAAAACTCTCTAAAATACTATGTTGACCAGTTATTGACTGCATAGATACACAGGGGATGACACTGAGCTGCTTTCTTCTTTCATTGGCCTGTACCCGTTTAGACAGATTATTTAATTGCTTCTAAAAGACTAGCACAGGGCACAAAAGAAGTGTTTTTACACTATACAGAAGAGCCAATAGGCAAGGTAATGCAATAGGCAGTAAGTAATGGAGTTGGCCATGACTTTATTGCTAGCAAATTAAGTAGCTTTGCCATGTGATAATGGCTGCTCAACATTATTTTTGCTGAATGTTAGACTATTAGCTTCCATTACATTCAGGCTTTTGAGAAATGAGATCACACTGTTAGGCCTACGTGTTCCAGGTGGATCTCTTGCTGTATTTATATATCTGTTTTATGTGGTGACATTCCTGCACTGGGACAGTGATGACAGGTTTACCAGAGCTGAAGAGTATGTACAGTGGAGGCTCAAGCTGAGAGTCCTAGAAAGAGGCCCCCCAAAAAAAGAAAAAGAAGAAGAGGGAGGTTAACAGTCTAACAGAAATACCAATCGATGGCAAGGACAAATGCTGCATGGCACTAGTTGAAGGAGTTCCCATGCTCATGTTCAGAAATAGTTACAAAAACACACACACACATGTTTCTACAGTTCCCAGGCAGTTGGTGGAGAAGATGTATCAGCAGCATAGGTGTCTCCCAAAAATAGTCCATTTTAAGTTTGTCCAACTTTTGTTTCTCCTCTTTCGGTGCATCAGGGAAACAGCCACAACAATGTTAAAAAATACTTAATGTCTCTTGGATTACTCAAAAACCTTTGGCTGCTGTTTTTGGTCCAAGCTACATTAGCTCAGTTCTTGTCCCTTAGGCTGAGCCACATCTCAGTGTCACTATATTTTGTGAGTGTTGTTGACAGCTTTTTTTGGCGTTATTGTTCTCATCTCTCCAGTGCAGTCCCTGTCCAGGGCAGTTATTTGAGACCAATGTTTAATGTTCTGTCTGCTTTCTCTTCCCTTTACAGATGCAACAATCGGACCCAGTGCATTGTGATCACGGGTTCAGATGTCTTCCCTGACCCCTGCCCAGGAACCTACAAGTACCTGGAGGTCCAGTATGAGTGTGTGCCCTACAGTAAGTATGCCCCTTCTGTCATGACTTAAAAGTCCTTCCTCCTCCCTCTTCCACCACCCCTCCCATCATCCTCAGTTTCTCTCCTCGTCTCTTTGTCTCACCGTGTACCTCGTCCATTCCTTCCCTTGCCTTGTTCAGACAGTCCGCTTTCTTTGTCTGCAACACCTTCCAGCACCCTTTTACCTCTGTCTCTTCTTCCATCTGTGTCACACCATGAACTTTTCATGAAATACGACCTGTAAAAAACCTTTTGGTCCTCTTCTGCACTGCCCGCTATTATTGATGTGCTCACCATGTTTCCAGCGGATCGACAAGCCTGGTTATGAGGTAGCGGAATAGAGGGAGGGCACAGGAAGTCATGCTGACTCTCCATGATGGCAAGCGAGTGTTTCATTACTCGAGTCTTGTACGGAGAAGTCTATCAGGAGCAGCTCACGCTGATGGCTTAATATACATTCATACAACAGGTGTTGAAATATGTGAACAGATGTTTCATTATGTAACGGAACAGAATGGGTCAAATCGTAAGTCAACAAGATAATATTTCATCTAAAGAGATAGTGTTAACATTTTCTCTGTTCCTAGGATGATAAAATATTCATGGCCATTCAGCTCCCAAACAATCTTTAGATTGCCCTTTGTTTTAAAATTCCCCATTGTCCTTTAAGCTGCCATGTTCATTCGCAATTTGTGAAGGAAATTCCCCTGTGTAACCTTTACAAACTGATTAATGACAAAGATTCAGATGAATTGCCAGAATCACTAATCAGGTGGAACTGAAATAATTAGAGTGGGAGTGATGGGATGATAGTGTTTGGCAGCTCAGGAGCATTTTCTACACAAATGTCTTTAGATGTGTTTTAGCTGAAATGAAAAAAAAAAAAGAACTCAGACCTAAATAACACACCTTTATATTCTGCACTTCTTTCCATTTCTATTGAACACATCTGCTCTACATTGCTCATTACCAGCATACCTGCCCAAGCTGTTCCCCTTAGTGTTGAATCAGAATGCATTAGTGAACATCATTAGATGGTGAAACTCATTACAACTTAAAGGTTAACCTCTCTCAGGCACTGAGGACCTGTAATTAAAAATGGAGTAAGTAGTAATGGGTATTTCAGTCTTAACTTAGTGAGCAAAGACAGATCCTGTAGCTTTTACCTTAAACTGCTTGTGCTTTTTTGTTGTTTTTTTTACTTGCCTTGTAGTTAAGTAAAGTATTGATCTGATGTCTTGCTGTGTTACCTCAAACCTTAATAGTAGGATTAGCCTCAAGGTGCACTGGTGTCCACCCACTGTTTTGATTGTCTTTTGCCTCCGTCTTGCACCAAGGAAACAATCGAGAGCGCTGTATTGTGAAAAAATAATCTTCTGCCCAAGGACTCTCAGTCCTAGCAAAGTCTGTCTGACAAATACAAGCAAGTCCTCACTTCACTTTAAGCAGTTTCAAACATGCATGTCTGTAGCCCCATCTTTTTGCTTCTCAAGGTCCATGCCCCACCAGAATAGGACCAAGAACACAGAATGTATCCTATCGCGACTGTCCTGGTAAGTGTTTAGTGTTCTCCCAGTCTGATTCCGTCCACACACGCCCAGTCCAGCCTTTTCCTACTCCAGCCCCACTGTAAACTGTGAGATAGACTTTGATTTATATAGTCAGGTTCCCTGTTTTTGTTGCTTTCCTCTTACCAAACCTTGTGTCTCCTCTGTCCCCCCTGAAGATATAATCCCAATACCTCACATCATTTTGTAGAGTCAGACTAATGCGCAGGAAGGCAATCATAGGGAAAGATTTACTGAGCTTTTCCACACCAGAGCTAACTCTCACTGCACTTTTCAGATGGGATGGCAAAGCCCTTTGCTACAGTTTCCTAGTTTTCAGATGCCATAGATCACATGCCAAACACCAAACATTTGTGATTAAAAACATTTCAGTGGTCCAGGAGCTTAGGAGCCCCTGGATTTGCTGGGATACAAGACTTGAGAAGATGTTTTCGCAAGTATTAAATCCCCATTAAGCTGATCAGTGATGGGGCCACAGACAGTGTCCTCATTTTGACCAGTAACTCTTGCTCCTCAAAAACTCTCTGTCCTGACAAATGTACATGCACTTTAATAACACACTGCAGCCTGAATGTACAGCCATTCATTCTGTTGTCGAAGCAGTTTAGGATTTGCCTGTGCAAAAGTGGCATTTTTGCAACAGGTTGCCTACATTCCCACCATTTCCATCCTTTTGGCATTGTAATTTACTTCTTGCCATGAACTGCCCTCATTAGCAACATTATCTTCATATTCCAGCCAAGGATGTAAATTCACTGAGTGGCCCTCTGAATTGGCTCCAGTAATTGCATGAATCAGGCGCATAAAAGCCAACATGTTTCTTTATTAAGACTGTCCTGTGGAAGCTATTTTGAAATGGAGAGGGAAAAAAAGCTGCCTTCTCTGTTCTACACTGTAAAACAGTAAAGTTGTTCCTGTGGGCATAAAAAGTCTCCATTACTAATATTTATATTTACATCCTATGTGAGCACTGCTAAAGCCTCAGCTCCACATGACAGTGATGGTCAGATTATGAGAGAGAAAATTAAACGTGTAACAGCATTGAGTGAGTGTTGGGTCCCCTTTTGTGTTTGTATTCAGTTTTTTTTCCCTTAGTGTAGTTGAGGTGATTTAACACTGTAGAAACATACAAGGAGACACACATCTATATCCAGATGGAGCACCAGATTATTAACAGTTAACAGTTAGTCATCAGTTCTAGAATAGAAAGTCTGTATTATGTGTTGGAGAAAGTTTAGAGTCGTGGGTTTAATGTGGGCTGGGATGTGTCTCTTGTTTGTTTTAATGTTGCTGTATAAAAACTGACTGCCTCTCTTCCCTTCCCTCTGTGCAATCTGCAGGAAAACCTCTCCGGCTCACTCTCTTCATCCACTGACCGATTTCTGATCACACTGATCGCTCTTTCTATTTTTACATTTCTACTAACGTCATCAGTCACGTGTTCTCCTTTTCTTTCCAGATTTCCTTCACACCATGTTTCTCTGTCCTCTTCTGGCTTGTTCCGTTTTATGTGGTCGCGGCAGCTTCTGAGAACTGTTAATTTGTTTGCTTCCTATCATGTTTGATCTCTTAAGTTAGGTGTGACGTCCTTTTTTCTTCTGTGGAACAAAGTGCATTAATATATGGTTCCTTCTGAATCTTTGTGTTTCTATGTTTGTTTTTTATTTATTTCTTGCTGCTGGAGCCTTGGTTAGAAAGCTTCTGACAGATTATCTCATAAATTGGAGTAGGATGGCTGTAACACTCAAAGAAAACCTAAATTATAATTGGTCACATCATCCCATACTGTAAACGAGCCCAGAATGTGCACATTGATCTCTACAAGTCTTCTGTGGATTGTGAAGCTGTCCAATCTGAGAGAGACAGAAACCAATAGGATGTGCAGATGTAGGCCGAAAGAACTGAAATATGAGGTCTGTACTTGTGAGATTACCATCTCCAGGCCACAGGTACTGCCTGCCAACACTCTGTACACACAGTGTTTTTACAGGGTTCTTCATATTTAAGTCCTCCTTCCAATGGCCCACTGTTTAGTTGCTCCAAGTTTTGGATAGGTTTTATTATGATTAATGTTCATACACGGTTTGTCTACTCAAGTTGCCTCTCACACCATCAATATAGTAATTAGAGCAGGATGACATTAATAAAATAATATAAAATAAAATTAGACTCGGACTGAACAGCTTCCATAGTCACCAGGTAATGACTGTGTCCTTTTTGATAGTGCGTGGTGGATAATATGGAGCTGACATGCATCCTTCTGTCACAATGCAGTCAAAGGGGTAGAGTATTTTGAAACTTAAATGTTTGCAGGTATACATGAAATAGCAGTGTACCTGAACCACCTGAGGAGGAATGACATTTCATGTGAAATGATGACAATTAAATGTGACATTTTTCATGTAAATCGCTTTAGTAACATTTAGTAAACCATGTTTTTTTGTAATTATGTTTGTTTACCGTTTAGTTGGAAAAATGACAGTTTTTTTTTGTTACCTCACACACAACAATGTGCTAATCCAGCAGAAAGCAGCCATTTTAAAAGTGAACTGTCCTGAACGGTCTGATCCAGGCTTCAACGCTTCCCTCAAGATGTTATTTTCTATCTATCGCATCCATTTGAAAGTTGAACTCTCATTAACAAGCAGCTGTTTTTTATATCTTTGATATATTTGATTAACAGATCTGGTAGCACTCCTTAGCAGCGGCATTGAGAGTGCCTTGTTTGAATGGGCCCATGTTGTTGTACTAAGATTCAGCTAAAACAACTGATCGTATTATGTACAGTCATGTGGAGTGTGGAGTTGAATACATGTTTCAGGAGTGAGTGAGCAGATTTCTTGATCAAACCAGTTATGCTGATTTCCACAGTTAGCTTGTGTTTACTGTGTGTGAGACTTTTGTTGGTAGTATGTTAAATAGCATATTTTACTGTTTCAAAAGTAAATTTAAATATTATTAAGAGGTATATAAATATATATATAATACTTTTATATATTTAGTTTTATTTCATACACATGGTTTGTGATGGTGGGTGGATTAAAACCAGCCTGTTATCACCTAACAGCATATGAAGTGCATGCTAAGCTACACTGTGTGTTATGACTTTGTTGTTGATATTTGTTTTTGGTTATTTTTATTATTTCACAGTGTAGCAATGGCAAAACCTCTGCCTTCAGACATGACATACAGTAAAGTTTACAACCACACCTTCCTGCTGTACAATTCACTGAATTAACCTTTAGTTGATTGGTCTGAAAAAAGTAACAATTAACATGAACATGTCATTTAAAAACAAAAATCCATCCACCATTATCAGCCGCTATGTTTGGTGTTCTAACTTCACCCTTTTCTCTGAGACAGGACTGTGATGGCTGCTTTGTCAATTTTCTCACAACTTTCCTGCTTTACTAGGTGTAGCCGTCTTTCTCCATGTCTCATAACATGTTTCTGCATATGTGATCATAGCGATGACAGTTAATTCATATTAATCTCTTTTTTCCCCTTGCACCCCTTTCATTCTCTCTTCCAACGCTTAAAATAGAAGTGGAGCAAAAAGGTAAATAACAGACACGATCCAAACCCTAGCTCCTTGTTTTGTGGCATCTGGTTGTAAATTACCTATTTTTCCCATGGTGGCCTCTACAAACGCATTGCAGACGTTATCTTCAAAATCCCCACCACCACTACACCTCCAACACTATAATGTTAACGGCCAGTGTAGTGCAAAGGGAAGCGAAGCTGGCCATTAAAAAAAAAAAAAAAACACAAGCACACACAAGCAGCCAAACGATGTAAATGGGGGGGGGGTATTGGCTGCAGTCCACAGGGGCATCCTCTTCTCATTCTCCCTGGGTGCTTTTGCTACTCAGCACAATCTCATATTGCCTGGCTTCCAAACCCTTTTCCATAGCATGCCATGGTAACAGTGTTTCTTGGGCCCTCTTTTTTCAAGCTATTGCTTTCTTACTGTCCCCCCCTTTTTCTCTCCAAGCCCCCCCCCCTTCTCACTCTTCTCCCCCATTATCCTCACTTGACCACTTGCTGCTCTTTTCTCCATTGATTCTTATGCCTTCCAATGCCTCAGAGCAACAACCAAAACACCTCAAGAGACCCTTACCGAAAGGTTTTATTTTTTTGTATTTATTTAAATGGTTGTGACCTTTGCACCACTTGGTAATGTCAAAGCCTTCTCAGGTATATACCGTAGTAGAAAAGGTGGTGTAACGTCTAAGTACACGCACTTTTCAGACTCCGTTGAATCCTGCTCTGTCATAACCTCTCCCGTCTGTTGCCAAGTGACTTAGTTGGCTGCATTATTTTTATTTACAGGACCAATTGTTTTGTTAAGTTTTTGTTTCTGTTCTGTTTCCCCTCGTTTGTGTTCTACTCAACAGTAAATGTCTTTGAGGCCAACCGTCCTTTTGGTTTCAGACTACTATATAATATATTTAAACGTTATGCTTAATGACTTTTCTATTTCTTTTTTTCTTTCTATGCACAAAACCAAATCCTTATACTGCTTGTGAATATTGGCTCTAGCTGTTAGTTGTGTTTTTTGGCCACTCTTTAATATGTGTGTGTGTGTGTGTGTCCTTGGTCCTATTGAACAACCTGTAAAACAAAATGAAGAAATTGAAATCGCTATTATATTTATTTGTTTTTACTTTTTTCACATTTTAACCTGTGTCTGTTTCTCATTCTACTCTTCTTCCATTACTAGTTTTTCTTTGTCCTGGGACTCTGAAAGCTGTCGGTGATCCTTCCTTTCTATTTGAAGCGGAGCAACAAGCCGGCGCCTGGTGCAAAGACCCGCTGCAAGCCGGCGACAAAATCTACTTCATGCCTTGGACTCCTTATAGGACAGACACTCTAATAGAGTATTCCTCCCTGGATGACTTCCAGAACGCCCGACAAACCATCACCTACAAGCTGCCTCACCGGGTGGACGGGACGGGATTTGTGGTCTATGACGGCGCCGTGTTTTTCAACAAGGAACGTACCCGCAACATTGTGAAGTTTGACCTGCGGACTCGAATCAAAAGTGGCGAGGCCATCATCAATAACGCCAACTACCATGACACGTCGCCCTACAAGTGGGGAGGTAAAACGGACATTGACCTGGCCGTGGATGAGAATGGGCTGTGGGTGATCTACGCCACAGAGCAGAACAACGGCATGATGGTTATCAGCCAGTTGAACCCCTACACGCTCCGGTTCGAGGCCACGTGGGAAACGACCTACGATAAACGCTCGGCCTCCAATGCCTTCATGGTCTGTGGAGTACTGTATGTAGTCCGCTCCACCTATGAAGACAATGAGAGCGAGGTCAGCAAGAGCCTGATTGATTATATTTACAATACCAAACAGAACCGTGGGGAATACGTTGATATTCACTTTCCCAACCAGTACCAGTACATTGCAGCTGTGGATTATAATCCGCGAGATAACCAGCTCTATGTGTGGAATAACTTTTACATCCTGAGATACAATCTGGAGTTTGGCCCACCTGATCCTGCACATGGTAAGAACCCAGTCGTTTCTACTGCAGACGGTAATGCACTGCCGAGAATGTGATTTGAGTTGTTTTCCACTGCGTATTCCTTTTGCTATATTCCCCATCTACTTATCAAGTGTCACAGCTGACTGATTTTTAATTTAGAATCTAATATGTGCTAGATATGTAATAGGAAGCTTTAGAGTGTAGGAAAGTGAAGTGAGTGGGGCTCTGTGGTAAACAACACCTCCAAGCCAGTTACCATATCATAAGGGATCAGTATCTGGGGGATTTGGGAGGTTTACCGTCCGGGCGTTCCCTTAGTCCCTGGTGCTAATGCTCAAGGGAACCCTGCTAGCATATCCCTTTTTTTCAGCTAGGGTAAGACAGAAAGAGAGAGAGAGAGAGAGAGATACTCTTACCTCTGGAAACATACATGCCTGGACAGGTGCAAAGTCTGGCCTAGGGCAAGGTTAGATCATTCCCCCAGTGATGCTGAAACTCCAAATCTCCATCGGCCATTAAAAAAAAAAAACACTCTGCAACCGGAATGTAAGGATTCGATGTTCTGCCTTAGAATGAAAGAAATGGTAGGCACAAGGGAGAAGGATCAATCATCCGGGGTCACATCAGCAGCGTATGTTTTTAATTTAGCTGTCAAGAGCTGAGCAGAGGCCTGCGATACTCCTTACACTGAGAATATAATAACAGTAATTATCCTAATCCCCTCCACACCCAGAGTCCTAAGTCCACGTAATGCTCAACACAGTCAGTGACGAGCCACGGGGGTCAAGCAACTTTTCCACAGATTATCCGAGAGCTCAATATTTATTAACGCGTTTGCTCATCCACCTTTTGTATTGATAGGACATGGGTTAGGGCTGCTAAATTGGGTTCAGCCAGTGGAACAGTATCAGACCAGCCAGGAAAGCTTTACTGTGACAAAGAATGCAGCCCAGGTTTGAAAGCAGGAGTTATGTGCGGACTGCCAACCGAGGAAAACACTGCACCTCTGAAGAACGTCTTATAAGAACATACTAAATAATTGTATTTGCATATCACAACTACATGTAGGAGTATCCTACATCATCATTTTAGTCATGTCCACAAAAATAATTTCACACACTCTTATGAAGAAACTGAAAATGAGCGCCTTAAACATGCAGACAACCTCTGTAAGTGGCCTCAGTATTAGCTTTTATTCAGTCTAATAACAATAAATCAGAGCATGTTTTCACATTCTGTGCTGTGTTTATACACAGAAAACTGATTATGAAGCAGTCAGCCTGTATTTTTAGCTTTCCCCATATGAAGTCTTGGAATAAGTTGTGTATAAACAGGCTGTACGCTCAATTGATTTATTCATTTGTTGAATGGACACTGATTGCCAGTAGCAAAATGAGAGGCTTTATAAGGATCTGCCCTGAAACAAGACTACACTCCAGTTATCTGTGTTCACTGTGCCTGTGTCTGTTTATTCACACAGTCAGACCTCCCAGGCATCCAAAGGAGCTCACTTGCCTTCCTGTTGAGCATGTTTCGAAACATAGACTACCTGGCATAGTGCATTTCGCTCCTCGGGGCTCCTGTATTCACACGTCTTTATTTTAATGTCTGCAAAGACTCTGTTCTTGACAAATGAGACGTGAGGCTGGCCCTGCTGCTGCTGACTAATGTATGTCGAGCTGCAGTCGATGAGTGCAAGGGAGAATGGTCCAGGATGATCATCAAGATGTCAATAAACTTGTCCTCCCACATGGCTGATGTTGACACATAAATGATGGCACTTTTTTTTCTGGCTGTCACAGGACGCCCTCTCTTTGATATCTTGATGCTTGTTTCAGTGCCTGCTTCACTAGGCACCGAAACGAGCTATCAGAAGGCTTTTGTGGTGTTAAAAGTTGTGCTTTCTGAGCGAGGGAACATTTTACCTTTGCAGAAACACAAATTATCTCCAGCGCATGTGAGAGTTTTTGCACACTTGCACATTGAGAAAGCACTGTTTGTACAACAGAACATAGCTAATTAACTCCTTAACACTCACCAGCGTGATGATAGTGAAACATTCCCCTGCTAGATTTTGACTGCAGTTGGCTCTTCTGCATCAAATTTGACAAACAGACACAGACACCTCTCAGAAGTGATGGTTCCAGTAACAGGAGTGTGTACACTGCAAAACAATACTTTCACTTTTTCTCTCGTCTAAGCACACCTATGTGGACAGTTTCCTCAATAAAGCCCCTTTCACACTGGGCAGAAAAACCCCTCCAAGATCCACTAACACCTGGATTTTGTCATCAATGGAAAAAGAAACAACAGGCATTCATCTCCTTTTCACACAGCTGCAGTGTCACCGTGTGTTTATGAGCCTTTGCTCCAACTGTCAGCAGTGACTGATACTGTATGCATTTGTCCCTTCTCTGCTCCTTCCTCTTCCTTTTCTCCACGGTATTTCTGATATGCACAAACAAGTCTCTTGATTCTCTCCGTCATGGAATGCAAAAAACATCAAAGTGATGCCGAGAGCTGGGTTCTTGTCAAGTCCAATAACGTTGCTCATGTAGAGACGAGATCATCTCTTGTAGGATTATGGGGTAGTGGATGGGGTCACGTCCAACAAGCAGCTCCACTGGAAGTGGACATTAAATGGGTCAGTAAGTCCCTCTTTTGGCTTGAGCCAACAGCACCATAATCCACTCAGTTATCCACGTCTGCGTGCGCGTTCTCATTCTTGCATATAGAAGCTCATAAAGAGACGTATTCCTTTGTTGCATCTTGTAAGTGAGATGATTAAATTGATTTAAATGAGCTATATCCCGGAGAAAACTCATTATGCACCAATTTCTATGGGCCGTTTATTCATGCCAAGCTCTGATATGTGGCCTCAAACCACTGAGTAAGCATACCAAAAGCTATTTTTTACTAGAAGTGCGTGCAAACAGACACTGACATTGCTCGGATGGGACACAGGTGAGCCTCGGAAACCTTTTTATTTATTCCTGCTTGTGAAATCGCTGCAGTATAAAGGGGCCCCTGGTGCTGCAGTTAACGCCCACACAAATCAAAACCTCCTCTTTAATTGTTCAGCTGTCAATACATTTGCATACATTTCCAATCTTTGCCGCACCCACAAATTATACATTTGCAAGTGGGGATGGTAAGAAAGAAAACGACCCAATTTGTTTAAAATGATAAGGCGCAGTTTACTACGCGACTTGCCAATTAGCTTACGAAACTCTGCATGTGGTGGAAACGATGCCCTATAGTTTGTGTGTTATGAAAGTGCTTTACAATGCAAAAATGTTTGAGTTGTTACACATACTTGCGACTCACATACATTAGCAGTCACCCTAGAGAGCTTCACTCTCTAATAAACGCCGCTATGATTCATTCCTGTCTTCTGCCACGCTTACACAGAGGTCAACTTGTACATGGCGGCGTTTAGTGACAAAACAAGGCAAGCCAGACACAGAGATGAATTCTTTCAAAGTCAACATTAAGCTTTTACAGTCGTCTGAACCGTGCTCAGGTAAAACTTCTTTTCCTCTAAATGCTCACCGGCGGTACAGGAGCAGAAATCAGGATGTGTTAAAAACGGCCAATTTGTTTGTTTGCCTGAACAACAGTCCTCTCTCTCCGCAGCCCCCCCTCCTCCCTCTCCACCCTGTCAGCTGCCCAAGTGGACACAGTGGTGTGAGCAGAGAGGGTATTGATGTGGAAAATCACCCTTTTTGTTTTTGTTTTCCTGTCCTCCTGTCATATTCTCATTTCCATTGTTCGTTTCTCTGTCTGCTTCCATCTTACTGCGTCTCTTTCATTATCTCTGCTGCGTTCAGTTTCTGTCTTTCTCCTTGTGCTCACCTCTTTTTTTTTCTTTTTGCCCTCCTATTACCTGCAGACACTCATTTGTCTTCATAGTCCTCTTCCTCCGTAATTATCCATGAGCTGTGCCCTCACATCCATATATTTGCATTTGTGTGCGAGCATGTCTCCACATACTATATGTGCATTTGTTTGACTTCCCTCCTGAAGTCAGGCTAAAGTCTAGGTCGGACTGTTCAAATAATGCCCAGTGAGAACAGTGCACACTAAATGACAGGATTTAAGTAATCCTCCACTGCCTCCTGGGAAACTGTACACACACAACAGGGCAAAGATGGCAGTCACACACTGGCATTCAGACATTTTTTTTCTTCCACTGATGGAATAGATTTATAAAGTTATTTATTTTCCCCCTACATTTTAGGGTGGAATTTATATTAGGTTATATGGCATTCTGCTGTCTTTGAGGTGGGGCTTGTCATCATGGTACCCAAGAAAATGGTGCCACAGCTTGGGGGAGATGGGAGACATTGGCCTTGTAACATGAGTTACATTACTTAGTCCGAAGGATGAGCAAATTATGTTTAGTTCCTGGTCTAACCAAACATCAACGGTGTCACCGAGGGTTGACCTCTGTTAGTGCCACCATCCACCCCATTACTTCTGTTTGCAGACTGTGTCGGCCTTTTGACTGACCCAACCAAATAACTGAATTCACTTTCAGTGGACCATTGTGCAAGAGATTGTTTTCAATCTAGATGTCTTGATAAGAGGAATTGCTTAGACTGCTTGTATGAGTTATAGATCTTCCCTCTTGACACAAATGTCCATTTGGTTTTTATTTGCATCGTACTAATTATGGCTGACTGCACGAGCCCAACTATCCAAGACCAAATACCTCAAACTGAGTAAAAGGAGGCCTTTGTGTTGGTAGGAGGCCATCCCTTCACTGATTCTCTGAATTGTGTTAGCTTTTACAGACAGTACTGTGGTACCGTTACTGTTCTCATTCTTTACTGTTATGAACAGACCTGCTTCCATTATGTATTCCTCTTGTGTAGCTCTTTCTTATTCTATCTACATCTTGACCCGTTGGTCTCATTCTTGGTTACAGTACAGGGATGAATTTAACTGGGGCTTATAAAACGGGAAGAAAAATGCCACAGTGGGGATTCACAGTCTTGTTCGCAGTGTCTCTGATGTAACATCACAAGATAATACCTAACTGCCCGCTGTCTGGTGGCAATAAAGGCTATTGAGCACATGAGGTCACAGGGGTCACCTGTTTCCTCTGAAATCTGATCAGGATCTTTGCTAATCCTCTGCGCCGAACACCGAAAGACATTAGTTGCCGCCAGACGAGGAAGATCATACCGCTAAAACATAGAGCGATTTTACGTGGAATGTCTGCCCTGCTATTGTTAAACTGCTGTACACAATGCAGCCAGATGATCTCCTCTAACAGCACACGCACACATGGGCCGCAGCAAACCCGGGGTTATGACTTAGAGTGTCACAAAGAGTTTTACATAAAAGAGAGAAAGAGAGAGAGAGAGGGGTCGCCCAACAGCCAAGGGGATCTACAGTCCCTTGTTTGATTACAGTCTGACTGTGAAACAAGGCGTATTAAAAGAATTATTACTCAGACATCACAATGGTCCCCCATCACTCCCTGACACGCGTCTTTGAGGAGATTTATTTCACCAGGCCTGATTATTGTGTCTGTGTGTTTCTCTAATCTGAGTGAATGTGGGTTTGCATGAGTTGTTGTGTCTGTATGTGCGACTGTGTACGACCACCCTAAAATAGACTCCTCCCCCCTCCCTCCTCCTCCTATGTGCTTACAGCGTTGCATATCAGTCTACTTGGCACACTTAGAGTTAATGCTTGAAATTTGAGGCACGTACAGTACAGAAAGCTGCAAGGAGAGAGAGAGAGAGAGAGAATACAGGCGGTAGTCTGGCAGCTGCTACGTCTGTTCTCTCTGCTTTGGTGTCATTTTGTGCGTGAGGGTGTATATGAATGTGTACATGTGTTTATGAATGTCTATGCCTCTGTGAGTGGGAGTGCACTGTCTGCCTGCGTCCATATGAATCAATGTATTTGTACTGTGGGAAGGAGAAAATATCCAAGACAGCAGTAAATAACCTAATCCAGCTATTAGGTTTTGTTCCCTAAGACATGGTTGTGTACTGTACACACCTCACAAGGACATGACTCATGGGAAATTATATGAATTTTCACTTAGCTTTCTTCATATTTACTGCTACACAAGCAATCATACGCCGTGTTCCCTTCCACGGCTACAAATGCAGCGTAGAGTGAAAGACGTGTAATCCAATTTCCTTTGTGTATTAGTGTTATTATTGGTAGATATCGAAATGCATCACAAACATATTGTAAATCATCACACTGTTTCATACTGAAGAACAGCTCCCATTTCCATATGAACTTAGATCCATGGCTGCATCTGGAAAGAAATAAGTGAGATGCATGTTTGAAACTTCAACAGCATTAAGCAGAAAGAATTGGCTACACTTTTCTTCACAGTTCAACACCTTATTTCAATTAACCTATGCTCTGTGTCATCTGCCTTGAAAGCTGATGGGTTATTCATTTATTTTCTATGCACTACATTCTCATGGTCCTTTCACAAAGGCCAAACACGGCTCTTTTATTGATGGCAGAAGCAGACCTTGAATTGTCTGAGGTTCCATTAACTTGTTAACTTTTTGCTATTCCTCTTCCATTAGGATGTGATTGCCACCCAGGGCCCGCATTTTAGTGTACAAAAGTCTTTTACCTGCCCCCCCCCCCCCCCCCCCCCCCCCCCCAAAAAAAAAGGTGAACAAAGAAGTAAACCTTTCAATCAGCCTGGCTTCACAGACTTTATTTCATGACAGAGCAGTGAGAGAATGAGATCTAATCATTCAACTTCTTTCAACTTTTTTTTTTTAAATGTGGCAGAGTAGCTGAAACAAATGCTAAGTTCGTGTTCTCTTTCCGTTCCCTCCCTCCCTCACAAGATAAACAGCACCTGATAATGTGTATGAAACATTACCCTGATGAACAACCATGCGGTGCCTACTGAAAGTGAAGCCATTAAACATAATATAAAAGACACACACGCTGTCAGTTTTCATTTGTCACTTCGGCATGAATACTGGTAAAGTCTCATCTGGCCTCTGTGTGCGTGTGTGTTCCTGAGTGCTGTATGCATATGTTCTGATAACACTCGACAAGCCACGCTCCTCTCCTGGATTCTCGTCTCATTGTCTGTCATCAATCCCAGACCTGTAACCCCGGTGGTAATAACAGAACCACAGAGATACATTCAAGTGCAACAATGTGTAGGCGTCGAATCACACAAAGAGGTTATGAATAAGTCTGTCCTGACTATCGGCGGTGCTTTGGAGAATATCACTCCATGCACTCACACACTCTGTGACAGCTAATTGAAGCTTCCCCTTGGGCGCAGTGCAGCAGAGACATAATAATCAAGGATCCTGTCCTGGATTCGCTATATAGCCCAAATGTGGGATTTGCTTCTTTTGTCATAATCAAAGAGAATATTGTACAGAAAAAAGTATTCAGTGTTGTCAGAAGATGTGTGCTGCCACACTGAAAAACAGAAATATTTGGGCCGTGTTATGAATCAGAAAAGGTAGAAAAAGGGCTGCTGCAGCCCTACAAGCAGATCAATACCCATCCCTCACAGTCTCTGCTTATAAAGTTATCCACTTAGACATCTCTGTGGAGGAGTGACTACCTGAGAGGGGTGTCCATTTTAATACTTATGGGTTAATTCCTCCCAGCTTTCATTGGATTAAATTAAACTAAGCTATGGCATAAAGGTAATAAGATTATTGTGTTGCTGGCAGGATTATGGGCTGACACGCTATGTACACAGGAACAGCAGTGGTCAGAGAGGTGCCATTGTTTATGCACCAATCTCTATGGGAAGTATAGCCTACATTCACATTCATTTTTGAACACAGCAAAGAGGATTAGTTTGCATCATAAACATGACATGAAACCTCCCAACAGGATTATTTTAGACCTTTTATATAATATGTCCTCTTCATAATGTTGCTTATTAATGAAGCTCTTTAAAGTATTCTATGACAGTGCAGCAATTTGTAGCAATGCCAGCGTAGCTTTTTCTTTTGTGTGTGTGTGTGTGTGTGTGTCTTTGCCGTGGCTACAAATTCATTCCTTCCACAAAAGCTGTCCAGTTTGCTATGGGGGCAATCCCTCTTTATAGCGGAAAGCTTCAGGAGAGCCAAACCCATTAGCTGTAGCCCGGTATTAACAGAGTCTAACATTAATTATCCCAGCAGTTCCGCCGCTGATAACAGGTAGCAACAAAAATAGAAAAAAAAAAGTCCAACAGTTTAACCAGAGCATTGAGTTTACTATCCCAGCGAGCCATGACAAGCAAGAGGGGTGTAGACAAGATACAGTTGTTAGTTGACATGCTAAAGGAATGTGCTTGGATTACAGCAGATGCCTCTTTGATTTATTGGCTGTAGCTGTGAGCCCTTTATCTTAAATCACACTGCCGAACAGCGATTCATTTTCATTTTATTTCTGTCTGGATTCTAAGCCCCCTACCTACTGAGACTGGAACCTATCGTTATCATCTTTCATACTTTGGAAATGTAAAACCTATAAGGGGGCCCACAGTTTCTTGGGAATCTTCTGAGAGTTCTTCTGAGAAGCAACTCTGACCCAGATGTTTAAAAGGAAACAATGATATGCAGACATTTTGATTTCCTTTAGACGGAGCTAGAACATTGCTGGCTGTCGTTTGTGTAAACCAGACATTTTTGAAAAATTTTTTTGTGACTATTGCTTTTACCTCTGTGATTCTTCACAGTGAATCATGAAGAAACAAGTGTTATAGCAATAAAAGGGTATTGGTGCAGAATAGAGACAGGGACATTTCTCCCAGCCAGCTAAATGCTAGTGCTGAAAGGACACTAAGCACAGGGTGTCTCTCAACCGCTGTGACAGGCCGTGCAGCTGAGAATTTCACTGTGTTGAGTAAAAGATACAGATAGGGGAGGAGGCTCAGGAGTGGAGGAGGAGGAGGAGGCTGAGGTGTACCCAGCCAGTCAAATCTGCCTTCAGCTCAGTGTCAAAACAGCCAGTCAGCTGTGTACACCTTCATGTCACCTGTGTGTGTGTGTATGGCTGTATAGCCCCCAACAGGAGGGGAGCACACAGAGTCATCTCCGCTGGTCAATAGAGCCTAATTCGCCACAGGTAGTAGCCTCAAAGGCGATTTCCCTTCAGTTCAACTGTGCTGAAGCCTCTCATCCACACCGTGGGGCCTATGGAGATAGTAGCAGTGGTGTGTGTAGGGGAGGGTTGGGGGTTTGCTATCAGCAAGACCCATTGCTAGCTGCCTGAGGTCTACCTGCCTCTGTCTCCAGTCCACTGGATAACTAAAAATGTCCTCTCATTCTCCAGCCTCACCCTCTTCTTTCATTGTCCTCATCCTCTGCGTGTTTTCCACCATCTTCTTCTCCTTTTAGCTCATTTTACACTGCACTGAAACACACTAATATCTGGCTTCTGTCTTCACTGGGTTAAATAACTCCAGGTTTTTCTGCATCAGCAGCAATGGAAACAGGACCTGCAGGTGGACACACTAATTTTATCTTTTGTTTTCAGCGTGATTTGTTCTTGGCTTTTTCTATAACGTCTGGACGTGTTTGCCTCTCAGCTTTAAAGTTCATTCGTCTTCCTTACGCAGCACTGCAACATCGTTTAGTTGATGCTGGGCTCGAAGAAACTTAAGTCAAAGATATAAAAGTGACCACAGGCCTGTTTCTGTATCTGTTTCCTTTTCTCCTGCTTCAACTTCCTCCTTCTCTCCACTTTTTCCTCACCCGTCCATGTTTTCACTACTTGTTGGACTACTGAGAACGACTGCTCAACTCAAGCAGTGTAACAGCACCTCTTCACATTCCCTGCATGCTCTACAGGCAGCCTAATGGAGGAAATCAAAGTACTCAAATGCGATTAGATTCAGTATGCACACTGCATTCCAAACAGACATCTTTTGATTGATGTAGCTTATCCTTTCAAATTCAACCAACAACAAATATTTGTGAGGAGCAGTGTATGCTTTCCTTTTTGCACTTGATGTTGTTGAGCAGATCTGTATCAAATAGTTAGTGTTTATCAACATGAAAACTCCCTGATGTTTTATGAAACGTCATTACAGTGTTATTCACACTCCTCTGGTGGATCACAAGAAAAATGTCTTCCTAGTTTCTCCTTAGTGGCTCATGTTAAATGTAAGGAGCTCACTATTTCCTCCTTTTTTTCCCGGGACTGAAACATATTGTTTTTGCCCAGGGCGTTGCATGAGTTACTGCACACCTGCTTTATCAGAGTATGAATTGTAGGGAGAAACAACTGTAAAATGAATGTTCTGGCACCATGACTACACACACACATACACACAGGTTCTATGTTGCTCTAGTGAAATTTAATCAGCCCTGCCACAAAATCTCCCAGGCAAGAATGATTGCCAGGCAGGAGGATGTTACTGTAATTATTGTCTTGTTCGCTTCAGACTGAGTGCCTTGGATAAGACATAGTCAACGGGAAAGCAAATACGCTTGTTGCACAAAGCACTTAGCAGCAATTTACACAACATGGTACTTGGGTGTATAAGCATTACAGTGTTGAGGGAAAAAAAAAAAACTTTGGAACGTTACTTACAGGGGGGCATTGTTAAGGAATACTGGTACATCTGCCTACCAGGAGGTCAAGCTTCCAGCGTATTCTAATGAGCTGACCTCATGCTCTAGCCACAGGTCAAACTACCACTTGGTTATTATTTTTTCTTCACAGCGCAGCATCATGTTCTCATATGCCTGATAAATACGTGAGTGAGAAGCTCCATGAATCATGAAAGTGAGCATGTTTTCCACACATCACCTAACATGATGCCTCTTTACCCCCTCTCTCTCTCTCTCTCTCTCTCTCTGTGTGTGTGTGTGTTTACACACAGCACCGCCACTGTCAGATGTCACCACGTCCCCTCAGCCTCAGAAAACTACAACCGCCGCTACGACAACCACAGCACACTGGGGTGTGGCCAATACTACCACCACAACAGTGATGAAGGAGGGCAGCAGGGGAGCACCCAAACCACCTCCTGTTATTCCTCAGACTACTTCCCCTCCACCCCTGGAGTCCTTCCCTTTACCTGAGCGCTTCTGTAAGGCCACAGAGAAGAGAGACATAATGTGGCCTCAGACCCAGAGGGGCATGCTCGTGGAGCGACCTTGTCCCAAAGGAACACGAGGTAAACATGGCTAGCTCTCCCCCTCAGGGACCCGTGTGCTCACTGTGTTCAACATGACCTGAAACATCCCTGAGTTTGTTAGATCTGGCAGATATTCCTGCACGCGAGCGTCAATTCATCTAATACGGGTTTAAGTAGCCGTTTTTCAGTGATAGCAATTTATTGTGGTGATAGCTGTGTCATTCTATGCTGAAACATGATTAAGCAATCTGTAACGGCTGTGTTGCAGAGGAGAAGGCTCAGCTGTTTCTCCCAGAGACGTGCATTCCTCATTTGATTGTGTGTGAAATTGTGTTAGTGCTCCGAGTTCATCAGACACGAGGCTAATTAGGACACGGGGAATAAAATGTTTCCGTTTTTCGTCCCAAAAACAAATGGATGTTTTGGAGTTTATTATATCAAGCAGTTTTAGTGTACACTGTTTATGTAATCATGAAGTTTGCCTATGTTTATTGTGTGTCCCAACTTCATGTGAAAATAAATTTGAGTTGACGTGATTAAACTTGACTACTCTCCTCTTGTTTTCCCTGTCAGGCACAGCATCTTATTTATGTGTCCTTTCCACTGGGGACTGGCACCCGAAGGGCCCTGATCTCAGCAACTGTACCTCCCACTGGGTCAACCAATTAGCCCAGAAGGTTTGTATGAGCTCTGCTTTACTGTTCTCCTTCCAAGTGTTTCTTAAAAACAAGAGAAGGAGCAGACAAAATAATGGAAGCATGCTTCTAGTTGAGGACTCTTAGGTAACTGATTGTTATCAAGATGGTAGCAAATCTCTTTTTTTTTAATGTCGTTTCCCACACAGTCACACACATAATTGCTATTAACTGCTGATTGGCCCTTACAATTATAATTCAGCCACAAGCACGTAACTTGAAGTCTGTGATCTCACATATCACACATGATAATAATAAAAATGAGATATAAAGAAGCAGAAAAACACAAGCATAAAAGACATGTGTTGCTCTGGTCATAGATCCATCCATTTAAAAGCCTTTAATCACAAAAAAGTAGCGTTTCTCTCCTGGGTACTGCGTGCCATGGTTTCACACTTCATATTGTAAGCAGCTGTGTACCTGTTATGTTTTTTTTTTTTTTTGGCATAAAACCTGCCATCGCAGCTTCTTCCTTTCTTCTGCCTTTTTCAACGCTGGGATTTCAAGGACTCATTCATGTGTGCTCTGATGTTAGAAACAGGACCCTGCAAAGAACCCTTCCAAGTCTGTCTTCTTGTATTCTTGTGAACATTATTCACTCTGTCCCCCCACCCCCCCACCCACCCCCTTGTAGATCCGCAGCGGTGAAAATGCAGCTAACTTGGCCAACGAGTTAGCCAAGCACACCAAAGGCCCCATATATGCCGGGGACGTCAGCTCCTCTGTGCGCCTGATGGAGCAGCTGGTGGACATCCTGGATGCTCAGCTGCAGGAGTTTAGACCCAGCGAGAAGGATTCTGCAGGACGAAGCTTCAATAAGGTAACCATGCAAAAAAAGCTCTACATTTTTGTGAATATTTGGGGAAGTGAATTTTATTTTTGCTAATTTACTCTGCTGGAGTTTACACAGTGTTGACACTACACTAACAAGTGCAAGAGAGGGAATCAAGACAGTCTGTTTAATTCATTTCAATTCATGCAATTATTTTATACTCCAGTCATCAGCAGATGTCTGTAGTTGTAGTTTCATGAATATGAGCCTTTTATAATTAGACCTCGAGGTAAACAGGTCAGTGCATCTCCAGTTTTGAACATCTAGCTCTCAGATCTGTTTCTACAGTTCAATTACTTCAACTCATGAACTTTGTGTAAATTGCTTGTCTGTATTTTTTTATCTGTTCTTTTTTTCTTTTCTAATAATAAAAAAGCTTCAAAAACGAGAAAGGACATGCAGGGCATACATGAAGGTACTGAAGCAATGCCTCTGCCCACTCTGCTTGCTGCTGTCCCCCCTCTATTCCTGTACTGCTGTATATGCCCTAGCCCAAGTTCAGCAGCATGTACCCTCTGCACTGTCATGTACTCCCTCCTCCCTGTGCTTCCTGCTTTTTTTTGAGTAATTGCTTCACACACGGCCACAGTTATACTCAAAGTGCTTTCTAAGTCAAAGAGAAGTCATCTCCAATTACAGTGGTGGCTTCTGTTTTTTGTGGATATGTGTGTGTGTGTGTCTCTTTGTTTTTTTCCCTTCTTCTATGCATTGAAAGCTACAGTGTATTTTGTTATTCATTCTGTTTTTCCCCCCCTGTTGTACTGTGTTTACTCAAGATTGCACGCAGTGGATGCACACATAACACCACAAAGCAGACATCCTGTTCTTACATTCTTCTCATTATTCATTCAATGAAGGATTTACTGCAACGTTACATTTTTACTTTTAAACGAGAGCTCAATTCAACATACAGAATTCATTTTTTTCCCCTGACCTTTTACTGGTGGCTCTTGTTTCACAAGGACACTGGTTTTAGGTCATTTGTTTTATAAATTAAGGTGAAAATCTGAAGTTCTAACTGGTTAATAGAGTTAATGCAGGTCAAGCAATATATATATATATTTTTTACCTTTTTTACTCCAATACTATCACAGGTTAGGGTTCACACATGAGCGTATTGTTAGTGGTCAGATATATATCCCCCCCCCCCCAGCCATGAGGGATGTTGGTGTCCTCCACCTGCCGCCAAAGTCACCCTCTTCAATCCAGATCCCTCCTTCAGGAGGGAATTAAATTGGATCAAGCTAATTAGACAGTCAACGGCCGTGCACTCATAAAGGAAGCAGGAAAAAAAGAGGAGGGGGGAATAAATTCATGTACGTACTCATGGCCTCTCCTCTATGTCACATGGTAGATCATAACGTAGATTTGAATTCAAAGATGGCGGCAGTCTTACAGAGGTGGTGTAAGTTACATCATGTCTTTGACTAACAGCAGCAGGAGAGCAAGAGAATGTGGAGCAGAAATCACTGAGTCAGCAGTATCTGACATCTGCCATGCTTGACACATCACATTAGCTGACCCCCCTCACCCACCAACCCCCCCCACCCTCAGCCCTCCTTTCCACCAGCCGTCGCCAGCATCGATTACCCGATTAGACACATTGATTTGATTATTTCCCAAAGAAAACCCTGCATCGTCTGCATCCTTCCCCCGATTTATCCTCCGCCTTTTTATGAGCTTTTATTTTGGCGGAACGAAAATGTGAAGGCTGGTTTTCAGATTAATAAACTTGCATGCTTCCTAACGTGCCGAACAGTTATTTATGCAGGTCAAAAGTTAAATGAAAGTTTCGACTTCTTGTGCACTGAACTTTGCAATGAGAGAATTTTAATTGAGAACAGCGTTTGGTACTTCCATCGGACCATCACTTATATCCTGTTACCCTGATAGGCTCAATACACACACTGTGACCCCTGGGGACTGCCTTCATACCTCCTTCGAAAAGAAACTGAACCCCCAGCATCAATGACTCTCTCTCGGCAGTTCCTCCTTCATGGTCGATATAGTTGTAAAAGTGATCTTTTGCTTATTCAGTAAATGTCTGTAATTAATTGTTTTTGTATTTAATAACACATAAATGTCCTTTGTTGCTCATGTTCATTTTAATTCCTGCAGACGTGGTGCTTCAGCAGAGCATTTCATTCATTCATCCCTGTGTCTGCATGTCACTCCCTCTGCAAAGAAATCCTTGTTGTCTGAGTTACCTAAGTGTCTTTGTTTTCTGTGTGTGTGTGTTTTGGTTGGTCTGGTTTCATACAGGCTATTGTGGACACGGTAGATAACCTGCTGCGACCAGAAGCCCTCAAGTCCTGGCACGACATGAACAGCACCGAGCAAACTCACGCAGCCACCATGTTACTGGATACTCTGGAGGAAGGGGCCTTCGTCCTTGCCGATAACCTGATGGAACCTGCCATTGTCAAAGTTCCTGCAGACAATATAAGTGAGTAAAAGTGGAGTTTGTGGAAAGCAAATGACAAGCGTTCATGATTGATGCAGGCCCGGTTAATTTGTTTATTTTCAGTTCATTGAAAGAGTAACTCCTGTGATAGGAAAACAAGGCGGCCTCATAAAAGAGGACTTTGTTTTCATAATAAGCGTTTAAACCTCGAGGGAAGAGAAAAACAAGGCATATTAGGTTTAACGAGTCGCTTACTGACAAAGTGATGAATATCAGACAATTAAAAAGACTGGATTCTCTGATTGCGCACACTTACTTTATAAATGTATGCGTCTAGACCTTGTAACTCTATACATTAATGTGAACATTAGCCCGCTGTGGAGTCAGAAACGGTACATTGTTTATCCACAGCCTCGTCTTCCTTTCCTCATTTTCTTCAGCTGGTAGACCATATAAGGAGTGTTTGTTTTTCTCAGCACAGTCTTATTCATATTAGTCAGAGCCTCACTGGGACGACAAAAATACTCTGCGATTCTTATTGTGGGGCTCGCTGTCGCTTAAGATCTAGTGTTCATGTGCAAATGTTCGTGTGTGTCTCTTAGTGTGTAGGAGTGGAAATAGAAATATATCAGGAAGAAACCTCTGGCATCAATATACTCTACTGTCATCTTCTGAATCAGAAAGTCCTGATATCCTGTTTCTGTTTTTTTGCTTTGTCTTTGTCCCTCTAAACCCGGCTGGCTCTGTGCCTGACAGTCCTGGATGTCTACGTCCTCAGCACAGACGGCCAGGTCCAAGATTTTAAATTTCCACAATCCAGCAAAAGCGGGATCTCAATCCAGCTGTCAGCCAACACTGTGAAGCTCAACAGTCGGAATGGTAAGCTTCAGAAAGTTTAAATTCTCACACAAGCAAAGTCCTTATTCAGTGTGTGTGTGTGAATCTCTGAAAGGATCTGCTCTGATTTGTGTTTTCTAGAGCCCCTTTCAGACATGCAGTCCTTTCCATTAATCTGTCGGCTCTGTAACCAAAAGAGCACCCTGGTCACAGTCATATAATAGCTGCAATGGCAGTCTGAGTAGTATTCTTCAGTTGCACTTATTAACATTTATGTATCACGCACAGCGTCACGGTCCCGTTAATGGACGAGTGAGCACAACGTTACAACCAAGAGACTCGAAAAAACCTGCTGAGGCTTTTGTCCGACATGAGCAGAGGAAACATGAGAACAGGGTTCAAAGAGAGGCGGGAACAGGCCACGAACATGAGGGTTCTTCAATACAGTCGCAGACAATATTAATGTAAAAGCGACCCATATATGCATGTCTGGAAAGGACTTAGAAAAACCTGATTATGTGAAATCCTGGGAGGAACAGAGCAGAAACACAGGCATAAAACATGAAGCCGGTTGCAGTGCTTCTCTGCATTTAATTCCACAGAAAGATATTGGATTGTTTCCACTGTCGTCTCATCTTCTTCACTTTTTCCTCTTCATCTACAGGGGTCGCCAAGCTGGTTTTTGTGCTCTACAAAAACCTGAGCCAGTTCCTCAGCACAGAAAACGCCACCATCAAGATGGCCAACGAGGCTTATGGACGCAACGTGTCGGTGGCTGTCAATTCCGACATCATCGCCGCCTCAATCAACAAAGAGTCTAGCCGTGTGTTCATTAACGACCCGGTGATTTTTACCTTGGAGCACATTGATGTAAGTTTCCCTGCTGGAATGAATGGAGAGGTCATATTAAAAAAAAAAACTCCAGGAGGGAACATCCAGAGCAGACAGAGATCTGCAATTTGAATTGTAAATGTCTGGCTAGGTCAGTCGGCAGTTTATTTAAGTCACTGAACATCAAATTAAAGGAGTCTTTAGAACCTAAGTGAATTCTTAATGAAAACTAATTCTTTAATCAACATTGGGATATAAATGATACCCATTTTCTTTTATAGTGGGGGAAATTAACTCCTAGATTAGCCCTACAATCTTGGATGAAATTACTGGAGCGCCAATTATCTTTTGTCTTTTAAAGTTGTCACTGGAGTTCCCAGAGGGCCGTGCGTGACTCCATTTTTTTATCAGAGAAATGGTGCAATTCCAAAGACATGCTGTCAAACAATTATGCTTCTCTGTTATTAAGGTCTCATATACCCAACCATGCCTGGGTTGATTTAGCAAGCATGTGCCAAATGAGATACAACATATGAATTGCTTCATAAGAGCTGTGAAGTGAAAAATCCTCATCCATATCAGTGCAGAAAAATACTTTGTATGAGTAGGGGGTAAATGGCCTCTGTGTTCTACATGTGCTTCAATTTCAGGAAGTCAATTATTTGGACACTTAACCATATCTCTTGTTATCTGCAGATGGAGCACTACTTCAACTCCAATTGCTCCTTCTGGAATTACTCTGAGAGGAGCATGATGGGCTACTGGTCCACCCAAGGCTGCAAACTCCTGGACTCCAATAAGACGCACACCACCTGCTCATGCAGCCATCTCACCAACTTTGCCATCCTCATGGCACACCGTGAAATCTCAGTATGTCGTGTGTTTAACTTTATCTCCATGTGTATTTTTTCACCATGCTGCTGTCTTCACCAGTTCTTTAATTTTGTTAAACTCAGACTGACACATATCTGCCTAAAAATAAAACAGGCAGGCAGTGGGATATGAGTGAGTTTGATTGAGGGATATTTTCAGGCATGGAGAGCTGAAAATATCGATTTTACATCCGTTTATATTTTATCTAAGAAGGAAAAAGCAAAACATCAAAGAGTCGGACTGAAATAACACAGTTTTAGGGGTTAAGGTAATATTTTTAAGATTTTTTTATCCAGTTTAACATCTGGAGCCTCTATGGGGGTACAGATCTGTTCAGATTATTTTGGAAAAACATCACCCTCACTCTCGCTCACCTTTGCTGGTTTCGCTGTAAGGCTCAGTATAAAATACAAGACTGTGCTCCTCACCTACAACGCCCTTCACGCTCTTCCCCTCAGTACCTCTCTGACCTCTTTCACCTCCACATCCCCTCCCAAAATCCTTGCTCCTTTGACACTGGCCAGATGTTCATTCCTCTCCACAGGTTGTGCATCATTTCTACACCCGGGCTGCAACAACTCTTCCTCTCAACATCCTGAACATTTAAACTGTTAGACTTTCATTATCACTTATTTGAAAATCCACCTTATTAACAATTAGTCTAAATTCACTAATTCTGCTGATTGTGTCCTTCATGCTCCTACACCCCATGTTTTAAGGGTGTTGTAAGATGATTATGTTGGTTTTTGTCATAATAACTTTTAGTCTAAGAGGCTGATTCACATCAATCCTTAAAGCTGATACTCTTCCATGTAATTGTAAAATATAATACTGTTCCTAGTGGTTTTATATATATATACTGTACATTTAATGTTGACACAACTAACACTGGAAGTGTCCCTCTGGCCTCACACAGATCTGTCTTTTAACACATTGTTTTCTTCACACGTTTTTCTTCCAGGGCAACGTTGGACCACACGAGCTGCTCCTGACCGTCATCACTCGCGTCGGCATCGTCGTGTCCCTCGTCTGCCTCACCATCAGCATCTTCACCTTCTGTTTCTTCCGGGGTCTGCAGAGTGATCGCAACACCATTCACAAGAACTTGTGCATTAATCTCTTCATCGCAGAGTTAATATTCCTAATTGGTATCGATATGACGGAACCCAGGGTAAGCTGAAACGATTTCACCCTATTGATCTGGTTTTGATTCATTCCTCTCTCGCTTTATCTTGTCGAAAACAAAAGAGCCTTTCAGAGTGAAATGGATGAGACTTTAAGCGTTGTTTGTTTCTAAGCTTCCCTGCTTGTCCCTGTCATGACATGAGTGGGACAGGGCCATTAATACAGATTACTAAGGGGACATGTCTTCCTCTTGACAGATCTTTTTTCCCTCTCTTTCATTTAAAGCTACAGTTGCCATGGCAGAGCCTGCATAAGTACCATTTTAACATTTTTTTTCCCACCTACATTTTTCGTTTCAATCTGTTGAAACATAAAACGTTTTTTTTTTCTCCTTACAGCTGGGAAGAGCTGAGCTGTATGATTAAATCTACTAACCTCAACAATACAAATGGCATTTAAATTTCTACTGTGCTGATAAAAAGCTAAACCTGTGCGTAGTCAGAGCCCATGTGGTGAATGAATATTCATTACACTTTTCATCAGTTTCACTGAATGAGAGAGGCAGAAATGGTGAATGTTGCCTTTTTTTCCAGTGTGCTTTACAAAAAAATGGGCTTTATGATGTACAATTTTCAATAAAGAAAGCACCATGGTGATGGTGCTTGTGGTGTTTAAAGTTTGTTACAGTTTTTTTAGCAGCAAGTTAATGTAATAAATGTGATTTCTTATTGCTCTGTCAGATTGGATGTGCCATCATTGCGGGGATCCTGCACTTCTTCTTCCTGGCTTCCTTCTCCTGGATGTGTCTGGAGGGGGTCCAGCTGTACCTCATGCTTGTGGAAGTCTTTGAGAGCGAATACTCGAGAAAAAAGTACTACTACGTGTCTGGTTACCTCTTCCCTGCCATCGTGGTTGGCGTCTCCGCAGCCATTGACTACAGGAGCTACGGGACCAAGAAAGCGTAAGTGCCCCGCTTTCTGAACAGATTCTTGGAAATGCAGAGCAGACATGCTGGATGCTTCTCTGTGTGTGGGCCTACCTGCTGTGTGTGTGTGCGTATATGTGTGTGTGTGTGTGTGTGTGTGTGTGTGGTATATTTTAAAAAGAAATCTACTCATCATTTCTGCCAGCACCTAATGTGCTCTGTTCCCCAGAGACTAACCCCAAAACCTTTGAGCTCCTTTTGCCTGGGATGGGCAGGCTGTTCAATTTTTTATGTCATTTGAAAGTGGCTGACAGACTCAACACTGTGGTTTCAGGGGAGGGCGAAGCTACATTAATGCCTTTCTGTTCAAAGACCCTCCTGTGACCTCTTGTTTGTAAATGCTGTCTTAAAGAGAGGAGCACTGTGCAGAAAAAGCCTTTTACATAGATTAATGGCCATATCTCAGCTAATACCCGGCTATTAAGAGGGGCTACTTGGGGTCTTCTGTCTGTTTTGTATTAATGTTCAACTTGTGAAAGAGCTCCAAGTTAAATATTGATAATAAAATAATAGAGACTAAATTACAACAGCCCAAGTAGCAAAAAATTAATTTCTTTCCATTAGTATTTGGCCGCAGGAGCACGACATTGTTTTTACAGTGTGCGCTGCCTAAAGCTGACACATGTGTGTGTGTTCTTTGTCACAGGTGCTGGCTAAGTGTGGATAATCATTTCATATGGAGTTTCATAGGACCCGTCACCTTCATCATCATGGTAAGCTGTTTTAGTTTTATTCTTTTTTTAACACTGAGGCTGACAGAGTGAGGAACGGACTGAGAGGGAGAGATGAAAGAGATGCTCGAGGAAGAAAGGAAGTGAGATGGTTGAACTGAAGGGAAAAGTCAGCAGGATTTTCTCTCTTTTTTTTGCTCCTTAGTGATGACAGGTTAATTTTTTTTAGGGCATACCGCCTCTCACCACCTGCAAAAACAGATCAGGGTTTGATTTTGCAGTTTAACCTCACATTTACGAATACGAGTCAGGCATCACCCGTTCTAATAATATTCAATCAAAGATATTAAGGCTTACAGTGCATACACATTGTAAGAGGGTATTGGGGAGGGATATTGCAGCATCTTTATTTTTTTTCTCCTCTTCTTCCGCCTCTTTGTGTGTCTGTCTGCTTGTAGTAAATAGCAGATGACATTGTCGGAGAGAGAAGAAAAGCAAAGGCCACCTTTCTATTTGGTCAAGGACCGTCAAGGGTGAAGGACATATAGCATATCATATTGACATATGTCCCATTGAGGCATGCAATTATTTACTGGTCATGACATTATTATCTCCCGCTCCATCAGAGAGGCTCAGAAGAATGAGACCTTAGGGAGTCTTACCTCCCTGCACATGAAGAAAAAAAACGGAAATAGCAGGTGGTACTCCTCACATATATCCACTCAGCCTCCAACACCCTGTATTGCTTTGCCCTCATGCACACCGAGGAGATGAGAAAGCTCTGTAAACGTGTCTGGCTGCTGCTGCTGCTGCTGCTGCTGCTGCTGGAGTGCACTAAGGATGGGTGGTGTTTGTTCGGTATTGTGTTCATTATCCAGCCTAATGGTTGGTACTGTATCTATAGATGCGGTGACCTCCGTTGAACGTCACGCTGACACTGAAGCGATACTAGAGAGAAGGGGCACGGTCATGCCAGATTCCAGCGTCAGTGTCTGCGCACTGTTGGCAGGCTGCTAGGAGCTTTCAGAGCGAAGCTATAGTACAGCAAAGTTGTCTGCAGAATAAATAAAAGACGAATCTGCTCACTGGACTGCGTTTCACAGTTTTCTCAAAGACAGACATCGCCACTCGATGTAGCATTTAAAAATAAAGCAGAACGAGTGCAGACGACCCGGCAGAGGTCTGTGTAGCATTGAAATATCTATGAGCAACTGCTGAAATGCCTGTTTCTTGTTTTTTTCTTTGACTTTTTTTTTCTTCTCTACCTCTCTGCACCTGCTTTGAATGTGTGAGCTTATAATTGAGCAAAAGCTAACACTGTTTTAAAGCAAATATACATTTCTCCTTGTCTCAGCAAATGTCATGTCAGCCACACAGGAATAGGTTTTTCCTTTTCCCTAAATTGGGCCCTCATTGTTTTCCAATCGGGTGTTGCTTTCATAATGATTTGCATGAAAAATACGCCTGCAGTGAAAATGATGATCAGGATCCCGGCGGTGATGACCGGAGAGACAGACTCATGACCCTGTGAGGAGCTAATGTATTGTAGCGGAGCTAATGTGTGACAGGAATGAGGTTTTGTTGCACTGCGCTCGGGCTTCGCGCACTCGTGATTCTGTGCAACAATTGACTCAAAAAGACAAAGTGCTGTGGAAAGGGGCGTCTCGGGGGAACATGCAGGAGCAAGGTTTGTCTACACCATCCGTGACCCTGGTTTCTCTACAAATTGGCTTTGTCCTTGTCAATGAGAGAAAGGGAGATAGAAGGCACATGCACAAGAGGAAAAAAGCAGAGAGAGCGCTTTGGATCTGTGGCTTAGGTTTGGATCTCTGCATGCCATCCAAAACCATGTTTGTGCCAGTTAACAGTGGTTTTAACCGGGGGTGGCCATGTTTTTTTTCCTCATCCTTTTGCTTCCTGTTGTTTCTTCTATTTTTTTGTGCTCCTGGCTGAAACACGGCCCTAAATACTGACTGAAAACAAAAGCTTTGAACAGCCATTTAGATCCTTGTTCCTGGGCTGAGGTTGCCCCTGTCTCCGGGCACAGGAGGTATTAGCTCCATGAAAGGGGTACATGGAAGTAATGAGTGGTGGGGTGAACCATTAGTATGCTTGAGATAGCTTCAACACAAGGCCTCTTGGATCATGACACGTCGCGAGCAGTTCTTATCATCCGGACAGCTCCATCTGCACCTTTAATATTTTATCCCTAGCAGTTCATTTGGAGTTCAGTGTGTACACACACAGTCCACTTCAGGAAAAGCTTTCTCCTCAGTCCCAGTGTGGCGAGGTGCTTCTGCATGGCTTGCAGTGATGATTCAGAGACAGAGAGACAGAGTGAAGGATAGAGGCAAGGCAGCTCCACTGTAGCAAGAGGGATCCCCGGGGAAGGGCTGCGAAAGCATGTCGGTGGGGGTGGGAACATGTGCCATGCTGCTAGGTTACTTTAAAGTACTGTGTCCCTCTCCTCTGTCTCATTGGATCCATGTCACCACTCCAGGCTGTGTGAAAGGGTTTTTCAAAAGTCCTCGCCCTCCTGTTCCTCCCCCCTCCCCCACTGTCTGACTCATGCAGGCTGCTGACAGAAATAATGGCTGATCGCTGCGAAACAAAACATAGTTTGCTGTCTGTGATATAAAAGAAGGTTCCCAATTTTTTTTTTCTCTCCCCCCACCTTTTTTTTTTTTTTTTTTTTTTTTTTTTTCCTTGTGCAGGCGTCTCTTTCTTTTAGAGCCTGGCTTATTGTGAGCGGCTCTATGAGTTGATTGCATGTGGAGGGGTGATGTATTGATCACAGGCAGTCTTTTGATAGCAGTGTGCACCAGAACACTGAGAATTTCTCTTCAGGAGTGAATGGCTGTGGTCTGAGTCCAGCTCACAAAGGTCCCTCATATTGGCAATTCGTCTCCATTTTCCTTTCACCTATGTTTTTTTTTTGGTGGTGAGGAGGGCATTCTATAGATACCATAATCATAAGGCTGCACTGGAAAATGAAGCATTCATCTTCTATATGATGATTTCTCTGTGTGTGTATTAAAATTATATATATATAACGTTTGATGTGCTCCATCAACTCGTGCTTTATCTACATCTCCATTTTCTTTCCTCTGATGTTCCTTGACATTATTTATACACGCCTGGCTTGCAGTACAAACACAGCTTTGCTTCGTCTGCTGTGAGTGCATGTACATGCTGTGTCAGGGACTAGTTTGGGCCCAGAATAAATGTTTTTTGAAGTGAATTATTTGGAGGGGGCTCCTTGCTGGACCATCGAGCCTTTGTGTCTCTAAATCACAGTATTGATTTTTTTTTTAAGGTACCAAATAAATGTGCTCAGAAACACAGCACATAGTATCCTTGTCTCAACCTGATATGTGCCACTGGCTCTCTTAAGATTTAATACATTAAAACAAGCAGGCGAACCCTCTCTCTCTCTCTCTCTCTCTCGCTCTCTCTTTATGTCTCTTTCTCTTTCTCTCTTTTTATCTGGCCACACACAAGAATGGAACAAAATAGACCCTGTTCCCTTAAGGCTTTTGTAGCTGGTTATACCTTATAATATTTCACTATGTGCATAAAATGATATGCAGTTGTTTTGTACAACAAGAGCTTCTCTTATTTCTCCTGCTACCTTTCATTCTCCTCTGACGTTTCCCGGCTGCTGCAGCCATTTTTTTTCTTTCTTTTTTTTTCTTTCTTACAGTGATGGATTTTAATGCATTTCCATGCTCTTATTGATATAGAATGACACTAAATTTGGCGCCAGTCGGCCCGTCTGAGACTAGCTGGAACGATAGATGTTTATTGGATTAGTCTGTGGACATGCAGAGAGTTGAAGGCTCTCCTCTTTTAATACATACAGACAAATTAACAGTTTTTTTTCCTCTGTCTGCTTTATCTTGAGTCGTACATCTTCATGTATTAACACTGCCATTACTCTGTTTTGACAGCTCAATCTCATCTTCCTGGTGATCACAATGTACAAAATGGTGAAGCACTCTACCACCCTGAAACCGGACTCTAGCCGACTGGAGAATATAAAGTAAGTGAAGCATCATCTGCCAAATTTCAGCTTTCTCCTGCTAATCTGTGATAAAACACTGGGTGCTATTCTGCCACTTTAAACAGAAAAAACCAGCTCAGCTTTTTTTTGTCCCTCTACCTCCCTAGCAGTAGACGTACATGTTGAAATTATCCAGATCAGATGGAACGTTTACCAGCGTAGTTCATTATGATGACTGAAATGTAACACAGTTTTTGAATTATACTCTTGGCATGACTTGGCCGTCATGACGACTACACGCATATTTTCTAAGTCGCCTTTTTTTTCTGTGTGCTCTGTTGTTTCGCTCCAAACCGCTAGCCGCAGAATTGCACTGGCATGACACACATCACTCTTAACTCTTAGCAGGGTGGGGTACAGCGGAACAGCTACCATGTGTGTTTGCCACTGGAACATGTCAAACTGTTTTTTATATAGATCCCAGCTTCTAATCCTAGAGAGGGAGAGAAAGAAAAAATCATTCCCAACACAACCGCTACCACTTGACCACCACCCCACCCCACTGTTCTCCCATCCTTCTTGTTAAGGGGTTACCTCAAGACTTTAGTCTGGGAAGGAAAGAATTGTTTGGCTAATTGTTTTTTTTTCTGTTATACTGTAAATATATGATTGGAGGCCTTTTTGTTTTTGGTTGCAGCCTCACATCACAAGTTTACAATGTATTTCAACTTCCAGTGCTCCATGTAAGAGCCGTGCGGCTGCTTTTTTTATCCACTGTTTGCTATTTTTTCATTTTTTTCTTAATGAATGTGTGCGACATTACAGCGCTGTGGTAAAACCGCAATCAGGGAGAACAGTCAGAAAAAGGGCTTATTTAGACTTCTTGGTTTATATGAGATAGACTACTCCCTTATCAAGGAAACCACAACAGAACACATTTGCTGAACATGGTGGCAGTCAGATTTGGTGTGCTCTTGGATGTCTGAAATTATTTCTCTTAAGCTTGTTTATACTGCTGGAAGTGCATTGTGTATTAACAGCTGTTTCCTTGTGATCATTTTCTTTGTGTTCTTTTGTGCCAGAGTTTGGTCTCAGAGTCAAGTTTATTAGCACGATGGCTCATTGCATGTTGCATGTGAAGGCGAAGCTAACGCACAGCCTCTGCTTTCTTTTCTCCCATCATTCTCCTCCTCCTCCTCTCTCTGTTCTGCGATCCACACCAGTAATTATCGCGTTTGTGATGGCTACTATAATACAGATTTGCCTGGGTAAGCTTTTACTATGCACCTCAGATGATTTTTTTTTTTTACCCACACAACACCACCCATGCATACAGTAGCATACACACTACTAATTCAACCACAGACAATGTGCTCTGACCAAATGCTGTACATGGAATATTGTAATTGAATCATCAACAAAAGTCTTAGTTCTTTCTTAGATCTTAATTTCACTGCCTCCCGTGATTTCCCTTGGATCAAAGTTGAAGATATCTTACTCAAATGCCGACTAACCCTCGCTGCCATGCGCTCTAATCTAATTGTGTTTCTCTCTTCCTGCCTATCATGCTCTCTAGCTATGAAGATAATAAACGGTTTATCAAGTAAGAACATGTTGCCCAGAAGTCTCCTCTTCAGCTTATAGTTTATTCTCTCCTTTGTTATTTTTCTTTTTTTTTTCTTCTTTCTGTCTTTCTTTCACTCGCCGGCTCATCCTTGCCCAAACTGCAGCTTCACAGCTATCCATCCACTGTCCTTGTGACTTTCACCATGTCCATCATTTTGAAATCCACTGTTGGTGTTATTGTTGTGTGTTTTGAACACTGAACTGTGACCGCTGCTGGTGTCCGAAGGCTCCGCAGGAACTTCACACACAAAGTGGGGAATTTACCTTGAACTCTATTCACATAGTTCTATAGTTCTGATGGCACAGCCAGTAGGTAAATATTTAGATTTATTATAGTATTTAAAGGTACAATTTGTAAGAAGAAGAAGATAGAGAGCTGAGTTGTGGTACCTGCGTGCTGATAAACTGAATAAGCTGCACAGACTTATCCCCCTGGCCTCGGGATGGGATGTCAATATCAGTGCTCGCAGGAAAAAAGTGGTATTATGTGATAACACAGGCCAGCGCTAGTCAATTAGCTTGTTCACTTTAGTCAATATCTCTGCGGCAGACCATATAGACAGCTTTGATATGACGCTGCAGCTGTTATTTCTTTACCTGCTGTTGATAAATGTATTTATAGTTGAGCAAATTGTACCTTTAATGTTATTTTAAGCTGTTATGAAACCTGCTGTTGTGTCTGATTATGCTGTTAGGTATGTTCTAACACATAAGTTATTTACAGAAAAGCAGATCAAGGTTGTGCTTCCTTCTTGTTTGTGAAGATGTTGTGTGTCATTTCCTTATTTTCCTCTCACTTGGTTTACAGTGTTTTTTTTCGTAGTGGTTAAATTGGGTGATTTAAACTCCCAGTCACAGATCTGTCCCTGAACACCTCTCATGCTGGATTTGTCCTCCTCCTTGTGTTTGTGTGTTTTTGCTGTCCCTTAGATCCTGGGTCATGGGTGCTTTCGCTTTGCTGTGCCTGCTCGGTCTCACATGGTCCTTCGGCCTCTTCTTCATCAGCGAGGCCTCGATTGTGATGGCGTATCTCTTCACTATATTCAACACCTTCCAAGGAATGTTTATCTTCATTTTCCACTGCCTTCTCCAGAAAAAAGTAAGTGCTTTATCAGTCCTGGTGATTATTGATGTCTTTCTTTCAAGGTGAACGCTGTGTGAGTTTGAACGGCCTGAACCTTGGAGCTCCGGCATGCTAGATTCACAGAGCACCACATGCTGATATAAAGAACAAACAAAGCTTGCTTCAGGATCTTCGGCTAAGTCATATGTAAAGTCAACATTGTATGTAAACACTCGGCTGTTTGCTCATGCAGGTCCGCAAAGAGTACAGCAAGTGCTTCCGCCACACGTACTGCTGCGGAGGGCTGCCGACCGAGAGCTCTCATGGTTCTGCGAAGACTTCCACCACACGGACCAGCGCACGCTACTCTTCTGGTACACAGGTAGACTTAACACCGCACAGACGCACTCATCATACAACTCATTTACACTGTTACAAACCCCAAAGTTTAAACAACTGCTCAAGAGGATGTACTTTCATTATGAGCATGTATCAAAAAAAATGCACAATCTGCATTTTAGCTTCAGAGGTAGATCAAGAGACACACAAGCATTATTCCACATTTTACAAGCAGCATCTGCTGTACTGCATGAGTACCTTTCTTCTGTTCTGCCCCCTTTAGCACTGGCTTTTATCTTTTTTCTCACTAACATCCTGTGCATGGGAAATAGCACTGCACGGTTTAAAGAGCATTACAGGCACATTTTAACTGCAGGGAGAGCCAAAATTTACAAAAAAAAAGCAAAAAAGAAGAAAAAAAAAACATGCGTATTTGCTTTATTCCTTTTCTTATTAAAAGCTAATGGGCTTTAGTAGACGAAACCTCCAGATGTGCCGTGCTTATACAGAATCATCCCCATCACACTTTAAGCTCCAGCCTTATTCAAAGGATACATGAGCAGAGCTGAAGTTGCTCAAAAGTTGACTTACAAAGAAAGGAAGTGAGCGTAGCGCTTCTCTCTCCTCGCTGCGTATTAGTAAGCATGTGAGGAGCGAAATAGTCTGCAGTATGTACTCGGAATATAAATGAAAGTGGATCTCAAAGGTAAGCGGGCTTGTTTAAAAGTCCTAATGACTGTCCCTTGTTGACCTGACAGAGTCGTATCAGGAGAATGTGGAATGACACCGTAAGAAAGCAATCTGAGTCCTCCTTTATCTCAGGTGACATCAACAGCACCTCCACCCTTAACCAAGGTCAGTTCACACCTCATTTCTCTCCACATGCACACCTATGCACACATTTCATCATCCGGCTAAAAATACCTCCTCCGAGTTCCAGTGATCTCACCACCACGCAGGGTCCTACTCTGCTGATCGTAATAAATGCCTTCAGCTTGAAAAGACAGAGCAGTAAAAAAAAAAAAAAAAAGATTTAGGTCTTTAGTGTAGTCTCCCTGTTCTGCCAGCAAAGGATTACAAAAATCCGTCCTCAAATACTCTGGGTGCTGTCATTCTGGCCGGTAACGTCAGACTTAAATTGGGGCATGGCTGGAAGGGCGTTTTTTTATTTAAGTGCTAGCTGTCTAAAGTTCATACCCAGGCTCAGGGGAAACATAGACAAAACTAAAAAACATAAGGGGATGTTTTATTTTCGGAAAATCTTAACATGCTGCAAAAGGCTATTTGTTGCCTGGCATATAAGGTGACCTCTGTTACTTTAAAGGGGGATTTATAAGGGAGCAAGGGAGAGAAAAAAACTGTCATTTATTATTTAGGTTGAGCGCAAATATGATGATGAGAAGATGATGTTCAACTCTGGTTGACCTGGAGTGCTTAGTGTGTTGTTAGGCTTTCTGCTGCCTCTGAAATGGCTTTCCAAGCATGTGAGAGGAAAGAGGGTTTGCACCGAGGTATTTGGACTTCACTCCCTCCTCTCCCCTCCTCTGACTCCTGTCGCTGCCGCTCCTTACCTTCTCTTTCTTTTTTTTGCTTTCACTTCCCAAACATTACACCTTTAAAGCTTTGAAGCACCTTTTGACTTGCTGATACATCAGTAACAATATAAGTGTGGCTTCTTCTTTTTTTTTTTGCTACAGTACAATTTCCTGGAGATGTTAATGTAAAGGTTGAATATTGATCACTCCGGGGTGCAGTAGCCTAGTTACCCTGGAGAGTCGGAGCACTGAAGGAGGGCTCTATCTCCTAGAAGCACTTCCCTGTCATTAAAAACATCCCTGGAGACTTCTCAACATGACAGATGGCATTTAACACAGGTGATAAATGGCAGTGGAAATTCCTCAGATCCTTAAAACACACTGCAAGCTAAGGGAAAGTAGAAAGAGGAATTTAGATTTTGGAACAAAACAAACAATGTAGAATTCTGGTATAAAAACAAGTAAGATGGTCAGAGAGAGAGAGACTGCGTTTTAATAATGTTGAGGGATTATAATGCTATAACGTGCACATGGGACACAGTTTGTGCCCACATGTTTAATTTATTTTATTTTTCCATCTTTTGCTTCATTTGTGCACAAATGGGTTTAGGTACAGACAGCCGGCCTTTCACTCTGGTGCATGAAGAGCCACACATCTGCTAAAGTTAAAAATATTCATAATTTTCTCATTAGAGAATTTATGTTCAAACACAAACGCCTTTTTCCACCTGTAGTAACATTAGCAATACGCTGCAAGTGAACTTGTTGTTGCTCATCGTCTACTTTACTACAGTAGAAACAGGTGCCATTTGTGTTTTGATTTTTCCCTTTAGAGGTTTTTATCAGGAAGTTTGTGCTTGTTTCTAATTCTACAGCGGAAGCAGGTGCAATGTACTTTAATGCTCCAGGGAGAGAGGCTTGTCTGCTGCGCTTGCTAGTGCAAGATTTGTGAGATCGCAAGCCCACGTGATAATCCACTCTTTACCTGCCTGAAAGAAGCCTTTTTTTTTTTAATGTCTCTCATGTACGTAAAAGCATTTGGAGCATCCAGTATAGTTAAATGTATCCTCAGTATATATATTATTTTGTCCACTCCAGAGCTCCACACTCCAAAATGTACATTTGGACCTGGTTCAAACTGTGAAACTTTAGCACGGCGTGTTTTTTTAGGAACAACAATTCTTATGATTGTAAATTATGACTGATGAAAAACACCGACAGCAGTATGCAATAACAAGCACAGTTGGGTTATGAATGACCTGCAGCACTCAGAACATATGAAGTGGAAGGCTAGCAGCAGAAAAAAAGTTTGAATATTTTTGGCACATGCAGAAGTAGCTGGTGTTCCTGCTTCTCCCTGGTTGCTTCAGAAACTTTATATTCGCAGCTCCAAAAAATAAACACCCGAGTTTCCAATTTTACACAGACACTCTAGGTGATACCACACGAACTCAGAAGATGAACTCACTGAAACTTGTCTTTCATTTCTTTTTTTCCCGTGACGCTTTCTACTGCCAAACTTATCTGATCCTCTTCTGTCTTGCCACTCCAGGAATGACCGGGAATTATCTACTAACAAATCCTCTTCTGCGACCACAAGGCACTAACAACCCTTATAACACCTTACTGGCTGAGACAGTCGTATGTAACACCCCCACGGCTCCGGTGTTTAACTCGCCAGGTGTGCTTACTTAATACTTTCACCTGCATTCTGACTCTTCTTCTCTCTTTACCCTCTCTGTCTGTCTTTCTTTCTTTTGTCTGCCTCTTCAGTTGAGTGCACAGCAGGCCAAATGAAAAGCAGGATGTTCTGCAGTATCGTCTTTCCTTCTGAATCACTGTCTCCCAAATGCTTGATACAGTAATGTGTGTGTGTGTGTCTTGCACATAGACCAGATGCATTATATGTGTGTGTGTGTGTGTGTGTGTGTGTGAAAATGCACACGTGTTTTCATGCACGGCAGAGATTTCTGTGGTTCGCCTCGATCCAGCCTCTGTGTTCTCATATTACTCTTATCCAAACTCTGGATGGGGACATAATGATTAAGATGGGAAAGAGATACTACATGTTCTGCCTGGAGATAATGTAAACAGTGGTGTAGACCTGAAGCTGTAGTATAAACTGCATGATTATTAAGATTTATCCCCCTTGAATTTGCCGAGGTGATTTGTTACATTTTCTGTGCCTTAAACCTGTTAAAGCATTACGTCTTCTATGCACAGATATGTGGTGTAAAAAGATGACACCCATACAAGCTATATCTTGGCTGCACATGACATTTATTTTATATATATATATTTATCACACTATAAAGACTGTGCTGTGATTATATGTGCTACTATATGTTTTGAAACTGAAATGGCATCTTTTGTCATGTTTTGTGCTTTTCCCCTGTGCTTCCCTCTAGTGACCTACAGAGAGACAAGTATGGGAGTAAAACTTAACTTTGCCTATCAAATGTAAATTTTTTCAGCATGCTTATTTCAAACAAAAAAACAACAACAACAATCAAAAACACCCGCCCTGGCACAATCACTGGTTTACTTTAGGCCATTAACACACACACTCAGTGAGCAAGTGGTTCACAAAAATGATCAGATCCTAAATTCTTCTCTAATCTGAAAGAAAATAAAAGCACTAATCTCCTCGATCTGACAGAGATATCGCAAATTACTCTGCTTTTCTCTCTTCTGCTTAATTTGTGATTTTAACCTGACAGAAAAAAAAATGTGTTTCTTTTTTTTTCTGTCGGGGGAAAATAAAAGCATTAATCAGAAAAGTTTCTTTTGCTTTTCTTTTCTCCCCAAATCTCTGTCTTCATGCAGCACTGTTGCAGTCTGTCCAGTAGTAACGCCCTCACACCTTCCCAGACAACACCTGTCTGGACACCAAATTGCCTCATAGCAGGCACAAACACATGGATGTCATGGCCAGCAGCTGTTCACTTTCTCTTACTTTTTTTTTGCCATTCCCCCCTTATTTCCAGTCTGTCTTCACCAAAAAAAAGTCAAAACTGTGAAAGCAAAATCTGTGGTGTAAAAGCTCATCATATCTAAATTTCATGTACCATGTTGATCTGCTGCTTCAACCTAGCAGCAACATCCAGAACTTAGAAATGAAGTCTGAAATTTATCATAGACTCTGTAAAATAACTCCACCCCCGACCTCTTTTTTGGTCATGAACAAACATTGCTTTGAAATACTGCAGTAATCTTCATCCTAATTTTTCATGATACGGCTTGACGATAGCCATAGCACGGCACATTTTTCCTTTATCTTCTCTCTCAATCATAGCATAACTAATATTTATCCTTTCTGCTGCTGCTTTCCATGACCTCCATGCTTTGAGAAATTCCTAACATGACCACGTCTGACCTCTGCAGCGGCTCTGTTTTCTTGAGCTGGTCTGCTAGTGACCGGGGGTCTCGCTGGGAACTGTTACTGTGACGGATGCCAAGTGCCGAGCTGTCGGCGAGCTCTGACCTTTTGCCAGCTTTGGGTACACAAGCTGCCAACTAATGGACAGCAAGTGTACCAACACAAGCTCAAAATAATAAAAAAAAAGAAACACAAAACATACAACAAAGTCGCTGCTGGCATTTAATTCCTCAAAGAAAAAGCTGTTTGATGCTTGTTTATTTTGTTTGCTGAACCCTTGCTCTTGCTAAGTTGCAGTTAAGACCTTTACTTTACATTTTGTTGTTATTTTGAGTGATTTTTCATGTTACAATAAATCATTTTACTTTCTTTTGTACATCAGCTGCTCTTAGACCAGATAGCCTGAGCAGACAGACATGATGTGAGTTGTCTAAAGTGAGTCTTTTCACCTGCTGTGTGTGGTGATGGTGGAGTGCTGCTTGTGGGCTCCCCTTGTAGTGAGAACAAAGATGGCTGTCCCATGTTGATACATAACTACTTTCCCTTTTATGTCTATGTCATATTTTCCCATCTCCGTCCTTTCCTTTACTTCAGCACATCCAACCTATTAGTTGCTAGACAACCTTTTGAGTGTTGTAGCTTGCCCGTTTGTGGCTTCATACTTGTGGACATCTACTTTTGCCCGGTGTGTTGTGATGGTGGTTAACTGTTTGTTTCTTAATGTTGTTTGGGATCTTTTTCATTGCTTTGTCACATTTGTGACATATTAAAACGCACAGCGTCCTGCTCCTTGGAAAGCAAATTTCTTTAAAAAAGGGAAAGTCAAAATGTATATGTGAGAAAGTAAAATGATTTCTCATTGCAAATAATGCATGTCTATGTATTGTATGTAAGGATTGTGCCCAACTAACAGATTTGCGGCATGGCTTAAATTGACTTGTGAAACTGCATCCTGAACAGCATTAAACCTGTGTGGCTTTGACTCACGGTCGGTGGTGTTGACTAATGTGTAATCCCCTCACATTTTTTTCTCTCTTTCCAGGGCACTCACTGAACAATGCGGTGAGGGATACAAGTGCAATGGATACTCTACCGCTAAATGGTAACTTTAATAATAGCTACTCGCTCCGCAATGGGGACTTTGGCGACAGTGTGCAGGTAGTAGACTGTGGCCTCAGTCTGGACGATGCTGCCTTCGAGAAAATGATCATCTCCGAGTTAGTACACAACAACCTGCGTGCCTGTAACAAAAGCCACCAACAGCAACAGCAGCAGCACCACAGTTTACATCACCCACCACACCACCACCACCACCAGCAGCCGCCGCCGCCGCCGCAGTACCACCATCACCACCACACGGAGCGGGCTCCGCCCAAGGTGACGGTGGTAGGTGGCAGCAGCAGCGAAGATGACGCTATTGTAGCGGACGCCTCGTCTTTGGTCCACATGAGTGACACAGTGGGCCTCGAGCTGCACCATCAGCAGGAGCTGGAGGCGCCGCTCATCCCCCAGCGGACTCACTCGCTTCTGTATGCGCCCCAGAAGAAGGTGAGGACCGATGGGGGAGTTGAAACCTTTGTCAGCCAGCTGACACCCACCAACCCCGATGAAAGTCTGCAGTCTCCAAACAGAGACTCCTTGTACACTAGTATGCCTAATCTGAAAGACTCTCCATACCCAGAGAGCAGCCCCGATGTTGTGGAGGACCTGTCCCCCACCAAGAGGAGCGAGAATGAGGACGTTTACTACAAGAGCATGCCTAACTTAGGGGCTGGGAACCAACTCCAAGCCTATTACCAGATAGGACGAGGAAGCAGCGATGGTTTCATTATTCCTATTACTAAAGAGGGCTGCATCCCCGAAGGTGACGTACGAGAAGGACAGATGCAGTTAGTGACAAGCCTTTAAACGTATTTAAATCATCCCCAAACCTCTTCCAGCCCTTCTGCAGCCCAGACCTCCTGGAGGACACACTAGTGAAGGGAAAGGAAGTGTTTTATTTTTGAAGAGAGCCGTCATAATTACACTGACCATATACAAACCTCCCCCTCCTCACATCTGCATCGCCATCGCCCTCTCCCTGCAAAAACACGCCGCTCTTCCCACCTTTCCCTGCAGACCAAGAGACTCGGAAGCACAGCAATGGCAGTGCAGAAGTTTTAATGAGACTGTACATAAAATGCAGAGTTTCAAATTTCAATTTTAAGAGACAAGCCAACTATGTATTTAAATGTGCTGCTGCTGTTGAGAAAAATTTAAGGTACAAAGATAAAAAAAAATAAAAAAATTAAAAAAAAAAGAAAGTAAGAAGGAAACATTACTGGCTACATCCAATCAGCAATTTCCCAGTCAAAAGGTTGTACATACACTCCCCAACATCCTAGCTGAAGCCTGTTTTTTTTTATTGTAAACAAAACGACACTCCTGGACCAGGACATGGACATTTGTAAAGTGTTCCTGATCAGACTGTTTAGAGAAGGAATCTGAGGTCCTGGTCGCTCTCCATCACCATCAAGTTTGGATTGTATAACCACTAGCAATCAAGCCCCTGGCCTTATATTTTCTCAACTGTACCTTGAACTGTTGTCAAGGAAAATGGCTAAAATATATATTTTGTTGTATTGCTAGTGTAAAATAAAAAAAAAAAATCATGGGAAAACCGTAAATATGAAGAAACCTTTTAATTGCAAAATTTAAGAGACTATTGTGTAGAAATTGCACATAATGTTATACAGTGTGTTTATGGTTCCAACACTTCATTCATGGTAGTATGTTTGAACATAAAGGCTTATAGAAAGAAAGGAGTCAACAAATTACAAAGATGCATTATCACTTTCTCCACTCGTGAACAGTGTTTTTTGCTTAATGAGTTCCGTTGATATCGCCCATTGAGATATTATTTGCCAAAGTGGCATTTTTAAAAAAAAATATGAACCCAGTTACGGTGAGTTATGCATTGCACAGTTTTTTTGTGTGATTCTGGTTGAAATGGAGTGGTGGGCGAAACAAGACACAACTTTTGACAATAAAATTTTCTTATCATAAATGTAGTTCTTCCGCTTGGGTTTGGATATTTTTATTTATTACAATCTTTCCAAAAAGAAAAAAATAATAAAAAATAAATGGGAAATGTGTGAATATTTTCCAGCACTGGTATACATGCTGTACTGTAGCTCATGTTTTTTATGTAAACATGTTACCAAGGGGGCTCATCACTTTAAGACTGATGTAAAGTTCAACACTTGTTTAACAAATAAAATAAATGTGAGATTTTTTGTCAAATGCCGGTTGCTTTTTAATGGTTTGTGTTTTTCGTACTATTTGAGAAAACAAAGTTTCATTATTTTGCTATGGACAAAATGACACTTTTGACTCAGGTTATAAGTAAGTCCGAGCACCTTGAAAGGCAAAATTGGTGATTTTTTTTTTTTTTTTTTTTTTTAGAGAATTTATCTTGCTTTTTTTATTTTCTTTTTTTTGTGTGTGTTGAATCGCTGCAGAGTAGAGCGAAATCATTCCACCGTGTGTGTTAGAGAAGCCAAATCTTTCCATGTGATTCAAAGATGAGAAACTCAGGTAGGAAAATTGCATTGTAAATGTTCCTCTGTGTGGTTGTAACACTAATAAAGGTTCAAAAATGACACTGGTTCAAAGCATTGTCCACTTAGTATATTATTGAATGAGCACAGATTGGACACAATTACAGGGCCTGGAACTGGAGGAATGCTGTAGTGAGATGTTGTGGGAGTGAAACTGCGGAACTAACAAGCAGGTCAATGTTACACTTGGCTGCAGTTGTAGAACTATATAATACATAATGTCCATATTTGCTTCAATTAATGTCTGCAGCTGCTGCTAAGGCTCTTGTATGGTTTATGCCTCAGGTAATGCTAATTCACAAAGCATTTTATTATAACACCAGTTGAGGCGGAGTGACAGCTCTCAGCAGGGTGGCTGGAAATTGCACTGTTTACCATTTGGCATTGAAGAAAATGACTCAGAACTTGGTGAAAAAAAAAGAAAAGAAAAGCTCTTTATGTCAGTGCACATAATGCTGTGTGGGCTGTGTGTTGTGACTTTTTCGACAATTATGTGACATTTTGCACAATTATCTGAGGCTTCAAATTGTCATGGAAGAGTTCTGTTCTTTTATTTTGTGATCTCTTGTACAGACCTCTTGAATGTCAGTTTGGAATCAAGTGTTGGGGTGATTGTTGACTGTTGAAATGGCAGGCGTAATGACATGCATAATAATGAGAAAAAAATCATATTGATATGTGGGCTGCTTTGTAAAACACACTGCACCATTTCTTTCTGTGTATAAAAGGCATTAATGTGTATTTTTCAAAAGATTATATGATAGACAATGGGTGGTATGTTGAAGGCCGATAAATTGTGCTTTAAATTCCAAAAGCATAATTATAAAGACAAAATCATCTTGAGATAGCTGCACTTGTAGAAGAAAGTGATACATTTTGTGCCAAATGCTTTGTTAAAGCTTAATAATTGTCACTGCCGTTAATGCTAAAAGCATTGCCACGTTGCCAAACCTGCAGGTTTGCCTCTGCTCCTTGTTTTCTTAAAAGCTTAAATCCTACTCAGAGGTAGCTCTCCACAGCTTCCTCCCTTCACCCGAAACAGAAAAGGGAAATATTCAGAGCAAGATTATGTATAAACCGTAAAAATAAAGTCTACATTAACAAATTTTACACGGCATCACTACACACATTCCTCAAAATACAGGCAAACAAATAATTGCCAACCCTTTCCTCACCCCTCTCTCTAACTGCAGTGTGTTTATCCTAACACGGTGACCTCAGACTCGGATAAACGTGGTGGGTAAGCAGGTTTATTTTCATTATTAGGAGCAGAGAAATATGATCTCGGATAGACTGTTTGTCTGTGGGTGAGAATATGAGCTCGGCACCCTCTAGCTTTGCGTGTGGCCTTCTCGCCATGGAAGAGCCTCTCTTAATTCCCCATCTTTTTTTTTTTTGCTCTGGGAGAAACTCGCCCTTTGTCAAACATTGATTCAGAAGTAGGCCAGGAGCTAAGGGGCTGAGAGCTCGGTTCCTCCCACAGAGGGAGCGAGTCAGCCCCTGGAAACACAGGTAGAGAATACTGTCAGCAGAATCGGAGTCAAGACGGATGTGCTATTGACTAGATACAGGCATGAGACTAATATGTGACCAAACAGGGGTGAACCTGTGATTGGCAAGTCAGAGATCATTTTCAGGATCTGAGGTTTTCAGTAGGATATGATGCAATTGCATGAAAGACATTTTCCTGTTGACAAAAGATTGCACATATGTGTGTGTGTGTGTGTGTGTGCGTTATTGCCAAATCCCAGAATGCATTGAAGTTCTCCTACTTGCTTTAGGAGACAGAATACAGTGAAGGTTTTGTTAGTATTCTGGTCACAGAACATTTAATTAGCTAATCATCTGTTAGAGATCAACTGTAATGATGATCATCACATTAAATTAAATAACTATGTGCTGCTTCTATTCACACTTCCTACACTCGCCAAAAATAATATGTATTTTAAAGGCCAAATATCAGCATACAGTATCATTATTGTGACTTCCTTGAAGTTTAAAGTCATGTTTTTATTGAAGGTTCAGTATAAGAAATTCCTTGGGGATCTCTTTTAGGTTATCAATAGCCGTTGCAATAACCACTGCAGCAGCAACTCCTGTGAGCAGAAAACACGGCCAATTATAGATGCCATCAAGGAGGATGAAAGCGATTGTGTATAAGCAGAGGAAAAAAACCTCTGAAGCCACAAACAGTAACTGGCAGAGCAAAAGTAACTTCCCAAACTCTTGAAGTCAAAGGGGACCCTTTAACTGCTTACTCTTTTCTTCCCCCAGCTTCTTTTGTCCTGTCCCCCAACTTCAAATGTGCAGATTTGCGGCCCATGGGCGACTTAGATCCGGTGCCGTCGAGGTGAAAAATCCAATTAACCTGCAGCTCCAGCTGCCTTCGTTATAATCCCCTCCCATAATTATGAAATTACTAGATGCAGGATTTCAAATGAAAAAAGGATGAGAGCGACTGGCTCCAAAAAAAAAAAAGAAAAAAAAGATGAAATAAAGCATTCCCTGCCAGTATACAGACTTCCCATGTACCTCAAGGAGGAATGGTTAATTCTTATGACTGAATTTGAAGGTGAGACCTACAAAAGCCCTTGTAGTCAGAATAAGACATATCAACAACAAAACATTAGGATGAACAGATCTTCAACCTTCCACTGGCTTTAATAGAAGAACCTTCCAGGTTGCATATTTAGACTCAGAAACACATCATATAGTTTAGAACGTTGATCAGAAAATAGATGCTGTGTAAATATTTCTGACAGATGTTTACTCCTGTAGCAATTAAAAATAACACCTACATGTTTGAGCCTCCTCTTGCCCTGTTTAGGGTCTCTATATGCAAACAATAAGCAGCAGTGAGCGTCAGCATATGGCCAATATATGTAAAGTTTTCTAATTGAGCTCCAGTGCATTTACTTCCTTTTGATTCAAAGTTATTATGGATGTTGTTCCAACCTTCAAGTCACATGAATAATATAAACAAAAAAGCACCACGTGGTGTCCCATTTTTACCACCAGGTTTTTGGATATTTACCACTTCAGTGTGTTCTCGCCTTGCCCGCGGTGCAGGCCCCTCCAGCTCAATATTCAATGAGATTTGAGCTGCAGCCTCCCTAAATAAACTGTGAGCCACTCAAAGCACAAGTCACAATTAATTCAGGTTCTGCTTTCCTTCAGAAGTAGACCACCTCAATCATACTTCATCACCACAATCGGAGACAGCACAGGTTAAATCAGCTCATTTTTATACTAAACACAACATTAGACAAAGAAATAAAAACAAGAACACATCCAGGAATGCACTTTTTAATTAGTGTTCCCGCTTCCTGTCTCCTGTCCTTCACTTTATCAGGAAGATTTCTGTCTGATGCATGTATTACCTTTCACTGTCCGGTTGCCCCGGAGTTTAATGAATAGTAAGACACGATTTCTTTATGTAATAGTACGAGTTACCACATTGTTTTTTTTTCCAGTAATCAGTTACAATGCATTCTCTGCGTCCTCAGGTCCTTCACAGCCGAGAGACTCCATCTCATCAGTAAATCTAATATTCGTCTGATAAACTCATTGGCACTCGCCGGAGGGAAGCCTGGAGCAATAACTACAGGATCTCCTGCTGTGTACGAGCTTCTTCAGGCCAATATACATAACTCCCACTCACAAGACACCTACTGTACACCGAGTCTCATGCAAAATAATCCATTATGCTGCCGTATTCACACAGCATCAATGTCTCTATTCATCATCCGGCAAGAAGAGAAGGAACACGTAACGACTTAATGGCCACTCACCTACACTATTTGGTTCTAAAGGATACTTAAGAAGCAAGATAGCGTGGGTGGGATAACTGTTTCCATCTTTACACTCAAAACACTGCTGTTGTTGTAATAAGGAGATTCAAAGATGTGAGAAAATACTCTTATCCAAACAAAGCTTATCACAACAGACAGAAGTTTGTTACTTTTCCTCTGGTCTTGGTGCCAGCTGGAGGGCGGATGAGACGAAGGATGGACTGTAATGGAAGGCATAATTTGAAGGTTGCTTTCTATCTTTAAACTCTCGGTGATTTTCCCTGCTGTCTGTGCAGCACATCTTGCATGTGTTTTTTACCAAAGAGAATCAATAATATATTAAACATATGCTCATATGCTGCAGGAAGGAATCAAAACACACATTCAAATTAATTTCCATAAAGGACACGTCAGCAGCTGCATTCCAATGTAACATATGAGGATGATTAGAACATTTAATTAGACACCTTAATTTGTACATCATAACGTGCGCACGTGCACACTTTCTGTACGCAGTGCAGTTTTATAATTGATATACACAGGGAAAACAGTTGTAACCTTGACTATCACGGTGCATTGCAACTGAATATTGATTCTGAGTTTCCTTGCTGGTGGCAAATGTGCTCTGAGACTATGAAGAGAAGATATAAAATATATTATGAATGTCTCTGTTGGATTGTAGTTTCTCATTAAGATTCAGAGGGGCCTTTGCAGAGGAACCTTGTCATGCTAATCCTGGGCAAGTGGTCCCACAGGGTCCCTGCAGCTGTGTGCGAGCATATATCTCCAAGAATATTTTTATGTGTGTGTGTGTGTGTGTGTGATCTTTGTCATGTTACTTCCATTGCCTTTGTGTTGTCATTGTCCTATTTGTATAGTAGTTTGTCTTAGTCAAATAACTGGTTAAGACAGCAAAACGCACAGCTTGCTCCAATTCTCTGCTCAAAGAGAACAGAAAGGATCCAGCACATATTAACATTGATCCAGTTCAACAGGTGTTTAAAATACAAGCACATCCATCGAAACAATTTGATTCCAGGTCGCTTGTGTTTATTAATCACAAGGTTTGCGTGTTCAAATGCAATATTATCAGGAACAAAGACAATGAAACAGGAACTGAGAGAGAAAGAGAAAATATACCTGCAGTAATTTAATGTCTACTGAACTGCAGGTCAGTTTCAATATAGCATGAGTGAAGTGTCGTGAGATCTAATCTGATTCCATTTTATTAAAATGAGAATGCATTTCCAAGAATCAGTTGTTGCTGTTTTTGATTCATATCAACGTTTTATTTCACCCATGGCCGGTGACAGCGCACAGCATTCTCACTTTGTCGGCTATTTGAAAACACAGAAATACAACTTCACTCTCAGTAAAGGGTGCCAGCAGGGTTTCCACATCATACACTAAAAGCTGATGAAAAAGATTTTTTTTTTTTTTTTTATTTTGGATGGCGCTATTGTTTCACCCACAGAGGAAAAAGCCCTGAACTCCATCCATAGAACACTTCTTAGCTGATGAAATTACTGTGTGACCTTTAAAGCTCTTTAAACTTCTTATGTCTGATATCTTATAAATGACAATAAGATGTCTTGTCAATCATGTAAATTACATCTCGGATTCAATGGATCACGTTGCAGATAGGAAGGCAGAAAAGCATTATGTTGACTGAAAAAGGGAGGACAAGCAATTAATGATATCTGAGCTGGGGTTTCATATCTCCAACAATCAAAAATAGATTTAAATGATCAGATGGTTCAATGTCAGCAATGCTTCCGCCCTCCCAGTCGTTTCTCCATGAATACAGAAGGCTAAATTGCTTTAACCTTATTTGTGATAATCACAGCATTGACACTCAGCTCCATGAATGGTGCCTATTACATGTTCCTGCAGAAGCTCTGGAAATAGACTTTTAATATAAATGTATTTCAATAACAAGGAGTGTAATGGAATATGGTGGCACTGCCACCCGATTGATTGGTTTCACCCTTTATGTGCAGCACGAGTCTGGCCGACACTGCAGATGTTCTAACTGGAATATCATTTAATGACAGACTGTGGTCTGACTTTGTAATTCAATGCATGATCCTACACTGCCGTGCAATCATTACGGCAAATGTTCTGTGTTGCTGTTTGTCTAGCGGGGACCTGCTGTATTTCCTCTCTGCACATGTACTGTTAGGATGTGTTAAAGCGGAGCCAGGGGGATTCTAACAGATGTTGAACGGTTGTTTTGTCTTGAGTATATCAGGGCTTTTCAGCTTGAAGGTGTAACCACATTACAACTTCCTTTGATGTTATGGCTTACAGCTGTGACTGGAAGATCAGTGAAATTAGACACTTAGATGAAGCACAGGATGACCAGTTTTTGGTTTTGTTGCAACAATACTAAACATTTATATCTGTAGTGCAAAGGTTAAATGGGACAGAAATGACTAACACATTATTGAAGCAGAGGTCCACTGGGGTCAAAAGTGTTGCTACAGCAGTTTAATTTTTATCTTATACAGCACTCTCTTCAAACTCAATTCCAACTAAATGCTGTTCAAGAGACGCTTGAAAGAGATTGGGCAGAATCTGTACTTTTCAAAGACATCATTTTCCCACTGAAATTGGCCCAAAAATTAGCTCCTCCACCCAGGTGCCGTGACTCCATGACTGTTGGTCAGAGGTGGAGCACTGAATACCTGTGACTGAGAGCAGATTGTACCCTTTTGAACTGAGCACAGAAGCCAGATGTTAGGAGCTCTCTTGCACCTTTTACACCACAAAAAAAAATCCCACCGAGTCCAACTAATATCTGGCTTTTGGCATTCACTTCCAGGTCATATAACCCCCACAAGAGTCACAGGTGTTTATCTGCTCCAGGGTAGACACACCACAAATTCAATCTGGTGCAGTTTTATAGTTGTGCATCCGTAAATATAGGTAACACACTGAAAGAAAAGGCAGACTCATTTACAGGCCGTAAACGAAGGAGTCAATACTCTTTTTTATGTGCTAAATTCATAGTAAAAGAGGAATCGGTGGGTTGTACATCCAGAGGGTTCACACATAGGATACAACTTCAAATCAGCCTAACACTACAAAGCTCGTTAACCTAAACAGATGACATACAGTAACAACTTATTCAGCTGCATTTAATGTCTTGTTCAGGTGTTTCGTCAGAGTCTGACGTCTCCACTTAAACAACCTGGAGCAGGTGTAGGGGGCAGAATCTCATCCTCACACATAACCTGCATTTTTAAATTTTCCACAGTGTAGATGTAGTCTCACAAGCAGCTTTTTGGTTCAGTGGACAGACAAGATTAAGCACTTAAATTCTGGGGGCCCCCCCAGGACAAAAAGCAGATACCATCGCTGCCCACACTGGCTAACTGCAACCTCTGCATTTAGTGATTTTAAATGGGGTCATTTCGTAGCGCTGCTGCCAATCCTATTTTTGCATTAAGTTTGTAGAGTTGCTGATGCCATGTTGAGATTTGCCTGTTGGATGGTAAAAAAGCTAAACCACTAACATTTGTATTCAGAGGGCAGCTCCAGCATCTGCAGGGTCTGTCTTTAAGTGACCAGTGTGCCAGCAGCATTGGATTACGACCAAATGCAAAGAATCACAAGTGAAACTGAGGCCACAGCGGCGCTATCAACATGTGTCATCTGGATAGACGTGTCAATTTAAGTGTGCCGCATGCAGTGTGCTGCGCCTTGAGCAGTGCTCCCTGCATTAATTTCCTGTTGTCTGAGTTCAAAGTGTTTGTCACCCTGTGTCAGTCACATTGCCGGCTTCTCTGTCGCTGCTCAGGGACCTCGCCGCAGTTACAGGAAATGTTGTTTTCCCTTAACAGTACAGTGGGTCACTCGGTCGATAGTGGCAGAGGTCTGCTGGGGTCATGCCGGCTGACAGGGGTGCCCACTGTCACCACTGCATGATAAAATGCTCCAAAGGTTCACAGCCGGTCTCTGAAGGCTCCCGGAGGAAAGAAAGTTGTATACACAGTGTGGAAGGAGGTAAAAGGTGATGCTGCAGAGGGGACATGGAAAGCAGTCAAGTCTAACAGGATTTCTTCTCTGCAGAATTTCCTGCTCTGCTATGATCAATATATAATGATCATATAAGGGTGCAGGGGCAGTGGACAAACTGGATGCCTGGACAAAACAAAGGTCCACTTGATTAAAACACAGCACAGAAGATTAACCAGGTCCTCTGTACATATTGGCTCACAGGCATTAATCAACAGCGGGATAGACTACTCTGAATAATAAGCGAGGTGATTATACGGCACTGAAATGCTGCTCTTGTTTGCGATTCTGGGCATGAGCTGGTTTACAAGCCACTTGTTGGATTGAACGTGATATAACAACAGCAATTGTGAAACACAATAGTAAATCAGTGAGCAATCAGTGTGTTTTATTTACTTTGAATTTTGCACCTCCCCTGAAAACATATTTGATTAATGGCTTAATTTAACATCTGCAAGAACTCACACATTGCTTTAAAAAATGATGCTAAAGACCAACATCTTATTTGAAAATAATCTGCATCTAAACCATCAGAAATTGGCTTTTTTGCTGCAAAATTTCATTTCATATCTACGATATTTTATATATATGCTTTAGTAGCATCACTGTGGCCTGCAAATGATTATGTGCTTTTTTCCTTCCCAAGGCACTGATTTTTTAAATGCTTTTTACGCTTGATGTTACTGAAAAATTGGCTCTTCGTTCTGCCATTATTCAGTCTAATAAAACATTTTTTTTACTCAGTAGCCACTGAAAAACACTCCACGATCTGTTTTTTTTTTTATGAATAACTGTGTATTCACCTTTACCCACAAGCTGTCCCCACAACTCATTTCATCATTTTAACACCCAATGCAATTCACAGTAGAGGTAAAATACAAACACCATCTGACAGCCTGCTCAAAACAGTTTACTGTAATTGTGAAGCACAACAGTTCAACAGCATCACAGACATGCCAAGTAAAGAAAAAGTATTGACTCATAATTTCTATATAATCGACACTGATTTGTAATCTGACACCTTTCAGTGTTAGTTGCTGTTTGACAGCGGACATGATAATGAAAAGGTATCATTTTAGCACATCCTGTAATTAACCTCATGAATATATATTGGTTTGTTAGTTTTTCCAGCATCTTAGATTTTCACCTTTTGCATTTAATCAACACCCTCTGTAGCAACTCAGTGTTATTAAGCCACCACACAATGCAAAATGCTGACTTATCGTTTCCGTGGCGACACCACATTTCTCCGCATAAAACCTGACTTAAATAAAATCTGCATCTCTCTCGCAGATAAAGTTGACAGACTGATGGACAGGAAACAGTGTCATTCATACAGTTCATTCATACTGACTGACAATGATCGGTTTAAATCCGCCTCACAGGATTGCAGCGCTCAGACTAATGGAGATAAGTACTAATTGGGGTCATATACTTCAAGCTTAATTCTCAAGGCCTTTACAATATCCTGAGTCTGCTCGCAGTCAATCTGGAGAATTCATTACATCAATTAGATAAAGTTGACAGTAGTCAATTAATATTAGAGGAGACATGCAGTTCTTAAAAGTGTTTGCAAGTGGAAGTATTAACAGAGATTACCAAATTAATCTCATAACAGCGCAAGAAGGTGACAGAGGCTCAAGTGAGTCATTGCTAGAAATTGAAACTGGTCATAGTGGATTAAAGGAAAAGTTACACTTTGTGTTTAGCACAATAAAAACTCTTCTTTGCATCCATTTTTCTACTTTACAGTTTTGGAACCTCTTTGTATTTCATTCAATTTTATAGTTATGTTGAGTGGGCAGATATCAATATCTGGCACTGGACATGGGTTGCATTCTGACCAATGGGGTCAATGTGGCATCTCAGCAGATGAATATTAATATGCAAGTACAAATATGACTGCTTGTATTTTTTTTTCCTTATGGAACTTGGCTGATTTGTGTGTGTATGTGTGTTTTTTGTAGGCCTACTATCAAGTGAGTTTGTCAAAATTAGTATTGGCTACAGTAAATAACCTCAAGATAGCCCTTGAAAGAAAACGTGATAAATGCATATACATGTAAATAAATGTATTTCTTTGTTTCACCCATGAACTTTTATTTTTGATCTCTCGGGTGCCCCCAAAACAGGAAGAGAACCGGAAGTTCAGACAAGAAGAGCTGTTTGCAATAAACGTATCAGCTGTGTGTGTGTGTGTGTGTGTGTGTGTGTGTGTGTGTGTGTGTGTGTGTGTGTGTGTGTTTAAACACGTTTTGTTTGTGTACTGCACGAGGACGAAGACGCACGCGGTCATGCGAGCACGCGCTGATCTACAGTGACGCGCCCAGAAAACAACTTTTTGCTAGCGAAGAAGAAGAAGAAGAACGATGTAAGCAATGTAGTCAAACTTTTGCGACTGTTTTATCCAGGAGGAATGTCTTTCATCACGTTTGCTAAACCTCAAGGATAGAAACAGCACGTTTGGGTGAGTAAGACAGAAAACACCTGGCTACATTCAGGTGTTGTTCTGCTTTGTGAGTTTTGTGGTTTCGACAGAATATTGAGGGGTAAAAAGAAGGCCGAAGGCTTTTCTAAACATTGAATGGCTACTCTAATTCTCATTGATTGGACTCTTACACTGAGGCGTTTTGTGGCTGAAAGGATTCAAACTAAAAACACCACTTCACAGTTCTGCGTGGGCAAATTCATCTTCTCCTCAGATGCCTAGCATGACAGCACCTTGCCAGAGGAGCTGCGCATATAGTCTATTTTAGGTGACAAAAATAAATGAGAAATGTAACCAATCCTGTGTTTTTCATTCACCTTTTGCCCTCAGTGGTCAAATCTGTAACTCCAAGTGAGCAAAAGTTAAATACTATAGAAGCTAGTATAGCAGATATTTTAAGATTACACTGAAGGATGTGCTGCTGTGATTTGAGCTCACTCCATTGAGTTAAAACATGACTCCCTGTCTTTATTGCATTGCCAGTCACAAAATTCAGATTATATGCAGAAGGATGCCAACCCTCGTAGGTATAGCAATAAAAAAACAACACAAACTTGAGATTGCAGCAGCCACAGAGGAGCAGGGAGGATCAGGTCACAGTGAACCCACAGAGAAAAGCTACAAGGGGAAAGAAGGAGGGGGGTGGTGGGTTTGCTAATGTGGAAATGGAGTGTCATTGTGTTTCACCTTCATTAGCCAGAGTCACCACACATTCTCACCCGACATCAGTGTAGTTAACCAGCTTAGCTGCTGCCTTGCATAATGACAAAGTGCAGTAAAATGGAGGGGGGAAACATAGCGATACTCGCCTTAGGAGGGAGTCACTGCTGGAGAATATTATCGCCCATCAGTCATTTATTAGCCATTTTATCACTGCTGTCAAAAGGGAAGATAAAATCAACAGTACCTATTTGTTGATGTAGTTTTAAGGTGGTGAGTCAATCACAGAATCAAGGTCACTGTGTGTGCACTGCAGTAAGCATTTGTTGAAATAATAAGAAGCACTCTGGTTGGGATTAGTATATAAAATATGGTGCTGTTAACTGGATTACAGAGCTGTCACATCATACAGTGGGTAACTGTGAGCAGAAGTGAGTATAAACTGCCTGTATAGGGATGTGACTTTGAAAGTGTTGTCTGTCTTAGGTATTGTGGCTCTGTGGCTCTGCAAGGGACCGGCGACTTATCCGAGGTATTTTTTCTGCTGTCTTTTGGCTCAGCGTGGATGAAGAGACTGGATAAACGAAAAGTAAGTAGTGAAAATGGATGAAGACATAGACAGTGGATGAGTGTGGCTGTAACTGATAACAGCCATTTAATGGGATAATAAAATTAGAAATAAGTGCAGTTAGAGGACAAGTCAACTGTTGTTCGGGACTGTAAACTTCTTTCAAAATGTTGTAAAAGTTAAAAAACATGCAGTGGTTTAGCGGTTCAGATGAATGCAAGTGATTTGGTTCGAGTCAACAAGTTATGTTGTTGTTAAAATTCACAGTCTATAGGAAAAACAGGTCTTGAACTCCTGCAGTTCCATTACCTGCACTGTCACTCTGCGCCTTGTTGCCCTCAGCAAATTAGGTTGTTATCTTTATTGCAAAATAGAAGGAACTAGCAAGTCATGCTGAAGTGATACCAAACCATTTAACATGAGCACAACAATTGTGAAGTCACCTGTGTGCTGGTAGTTTGTTATCAAGTGAGGCTGCAGAGGCAATGCAAATTAACATGCGCCTGAAAGTTTTACAAAGTGTGTGTGAAAACATCATCATCCCTTTTTTATATCTCATGGTTATGACCATAATCTTCATGCGGTGTTTACATGTATGGAATAACGGTGGTTTGTATGGGCATTTACTATTGTGCGTTAAATTTCTTTATCAGCAGAGACTGGACAAGGTGTCTACATCTTGCATCTCCACATGTACGTGCACACAGTGATCACATCCCATTGAAACTTGTGCACATAATGTAACAGTGAATTAGGTCATAAATTATACATAACACTTTAGTTGGTTGTTAAGTTAAAGTACAGAGCGATGTGTCACTTTGTGACATCCGGATGCTTGAGAAATATTTTGACTGACCACTGTCACAAGCATACCTCTAATGAGTTGGAAAGAAACTTCACATACAATAAAAAGCAACAACCATGAATCAGAAATATTAATTAGGCAACACTAAAACAACTATGACAATAATAAAGAGGGGCATCAGGTTATTAGGATTTGTGCATTTTAAGTGAGGAGTCCTAGCTTTGGCTTTTTATATGTTTATTTTTTATGCTTTTATCCTTTTTTTTTTCTTTACGGCACAGAGTTTTATTGCTGCAGCTGTTGTTTTCCATATCATTTGTATTACCGAATGAGGATGCATCTTCTCCCATCATTGGAAACACTGACACCACAGTGATTTATAATCCCTGAGAATAATTTGCCAAACATTCAATCTATCTCTCTCTCTCTCCCTCTGTATGAGATACTGATATAAACCTCCTTATTTAAGATGGCCTGTGGGATGCTTGGGACGGAATCTCTTTCAACAGTCACTGTAGGGGTGTCGGCACGGTTGGCTGCTCAGGACTTGTTAGAGCGTTGTCATTAGTTGTTAACTTTGCTTAGAAAAAGAAAATCTTTCTTGTGGCAAAGTTATATTTTCCTCTATTATACAAGTAAGGTTTCTGACTCGCATCAGTGCTATGCATCATGAGACTGTAATAGGAACTGTATTTCAAAATGACATAAAAATGTTTTTGGGTGGACAGTTGTGCACACCTTGTCCTCAAGCTGCTGGGTATGTTTTTCTTTATTTGCATTGCCGCATAGATAAATCACTTGACACCTTTATAGTTTGTGCTACGGACTACAGAGAATTGCTTTTTCTGGAGGAATGCAGTACCTTTGTGTACATAACCATGTGCTAGTCGATTTATCATCAGACAGTAATTTAAGTAATTAGGGCAGTGATAAATCTCATTTTTTTTTCTTTTAAAAAAATGTTCAGAGACAATTGTGCTGTTGAATAGTAGTTCAAACTGTGTTTTATACAGAGAGGGTGTAAGTGCCATTTATCTTTAGCCTTTTTAGCTTTTTTTTTTTAATCACGTTTCAGGTGTGGTACTCACATCATTAGGAAAAGCTTGCATAGTTCACTGTTTAAAACACAAAACACATTTATCTGTGTCTCTTTATGTCTCCCTCCAGTCAGGCAAATGAGTAAATATTTAGTTTTCTATGTTAAAGCGCAACAGCTCAAGGGTTTTATCAGACATTGCCCTTTTTTCCTACCCTATATTTTGGAGGCAATTCGTAGATACAACAGTCCCGATGTCCTCTGAGGCGTGCCCTAGATGAAACAAAGCATACACCTCAATAGGTCTCCATGGGACTGGCAGCTATCTGACTAGTTCTTGGAAGATTGACAAGTGAGCATTATTTTTCTCAGAAAAGTGGCAGGCAGTCCCTTATGTGATATGAAGGCATGTGAAGGGCTGCTCTCTATCTTTCTTTCTATGTGTCTTTCTTTCTTTTTTTTAACACCTCTGCTATTCAAGCAAGCCTCTGAGCATTTAAATGATCAGAATTCTGCAGCATGGCTGTCTGCCCCTGTGCTGTCAAATTTGGACGGATATGTTTCAGCAAGTGAGAGAGGTAGACATGGACGATACACGTACACTACAGAACCGTACAAACATGCACACACAAAGCACACACACTCGCACACATTTGCCCACAAGTCCAGCGTCGCTTCTGCAGACAGGCAAACGCCTCTCGGCATACCCGGCAGTTGAGCCGGGCAGAAAAGTGGAAAAATGTGCTCCTCAGTGGAGATGCAGTCAATCATACAGCTGTCCAAAACCAGCAGCTATCTGTTCAGTTAGAGACTAGAGGGCAAAAGGCCAGAGTCTTTTTGTTGAACTTCCAGTCATTCGTCAAGTATAACTCTAGAGTGAATAGCCTTTTTATCATTCAGTGTTTTACAGGAAATAAATGCCCTCCATAGTTTTATTTAAAGAGATACTACCCACATCCAGCTGTGAATTAAATACTCGGTCTCCACTGTAATGTAGTACATCTACATTAACTGTGTTAATATTATCATTTACATATGCTGAAACCTGACCAGTGCTAACATAGCATCAGCATTCAGATTGTGTTCAAATTATGCAAAAAGTTAAGGCTTCTAATCAGAAGTGGGCGGCCCAATCTCTCACTTGCATAGACTTGACTCTGCCACATGTCAGAAGCTTTGCACTGTGTGGGAGAAAAAATACAACATCCTGTCACTTACATGTCTCTGAGTCATTGATTTAACCTTTAATGTGGCTGACACGTACTGTATATAGCACAGCCGTTGTCTTTTACATCTCTGTAGGCTGATTCTGTTAAATGATATTTAAGTTACAAAATCAGGATTTCAGCAACACAAAAAAATTTTGTATGTTGCTGTTTTAAAAGTCAATGCAATATTTAGTTTTTAAAGAGGCAGAATCTAAGCTCTTGGTATCAATAGACTGACCTGCTGCTAGTCTCCTTAATAGGTGTGGCGGTGCTAAAGCCCATGTGACACAGATACAGGAAATGGCTCTTCAGCTGAACCATCTGTTGTAGCACCCCTCAGTGTAGTAGCCACTTCTTTTATCCCCCTGAAAACAGCCCTAAAGTTCTATTGGTGGCAACATCTGGGCTGTTTTTTTGGGGGGGGGGGTAAAAACAGCCAGAAACAGCCCTTGATATTCCAGCAGTGGGAACATGCATAAAGGTCCCAGTGTTCCAGAAACAAAGAATATGTAAATGGGAACAGCTTTATTGGGAATTCAGTTGTAATGAAATGCTGTACATGTGTGTGCTGACAGTAGGACAGAAGCAAACAGATGTAAGCTCTGACACTGAGTGACTACTGCACCCTCTCAGACATCCACGCCTCTCAGCACCCCTCCTCCTCACTCTCACTGAGAGCCTAGTATATGTCTTTAAATGTTTTGAAGATGATCCAAAACAGAGAAAGTTCAGAAGAGGGTGGAAACCAAAAAACTTTTATAGACCAAACATAAATATTTGTCTGCTCTGAGGCTGTAAGAATTGATATCACCCTATATTTTGTGTTGCAGAGGGTCAATCAATGCAGATCCCTAAAAAAAAAACACACACACAGTATGTGAAGCTCTTTAACAACATATGGAACTAGACCCAAACTTACATGGTCAATTGTATCTTCAAACACAACTGTCCCAATTATAGCCATAGCCATATGACACTAAACAATGCAAATATGTACATGAATCTTAACTGGTAGCATTTGGATATTGCTGAGCGCAGATGTCACTGTCAACACAGACTGATTAAAGCTGATAAGAAAATAAATAAGCCACAGGCAGTCATTGTTATTGACAACACCATAGTGTGCCTCTAGCGAGCCAGAGCTTGCCAATTTTCTGACAGAAAAGCACAATTTAGTCAGCAAGGCTAGATCTGTCTACGTGCCTGCCTGCTGGCACTAAGGGGAATATGGCTTCCTCCCGTGCTCTTATTGCTCGTCATTTGAATAAAACATGTTTATGTTACTATGCTAAATAGTGGCAGGCTCATGAAGTCATTTCAAGTGACTATAATCTGTCTAGATTTAGACTAAATAAGAGACTTGAAAGATTAACATTGATGGAAAGCTGGAGCCCGAGTCACCTCTTTAACCATTTGAAGTGATGCTATTAAATAGTAAGCACTGCAAGAGTCCCTTTATTTTAAAGTGAAGTTAATGAAGCAAAAACAGGCCTGCTTGTGTCACATGCAGCTCCTATAATTTATAGGGAATATATTCTTTTCTCCAGTCAGAAAGAGGAACAGAGAGAAGCCAAGAGTGAGTGTATCTGCCTGCCTGCTCCTATATTCATCAGTCTGAACAGAAATTCCTTGTGAAAAGTAGACGTGCTTGCTGAGTGCTGGGCTGCTGCCAGAACTGATCGATCTGGAAATGTTATCGTTTGGGTGATTTATCTGGAGGCAGCTATTTTTGTCTGTATTTTTTAAATTATTATTCTAATACCTTAATGAAATCTGGGACATCTCCTCATATCTTGCCTGACTGAATTGAATTTTGGCAAATGTAGCACTGACCTGAGATAGTAGAGTGCATTTCAGTTCATTAGTCAGTCTTTTCAAATTGTATCTCATGCATAATAATCTCAATTAGCATATTATCTAAAATATTGTGAAGAAATTTAGGTGCAAAACTGATGGCAGAGAGCAGCTCCATGCTTAAATGTGATCCTGGTCTTGCATTGACCCTGTCAGCTGGACAGGGTGTTAATAAATTGCCACAGAGCAATCTCTTCACATCTAGGTATTAGAGCTTTTGCTGGTCAGCAGAACATGTGTCTGCTTAGGCTGAGAGATGTCAGAACCTGCCTCGCAAACAGACTGGAAAAAATTGACATATTGGTCACAAATAGTTTCATCTGCCGGGCAAATCCAATATCCCTGGATATCTCTGGGAATCATCCGTTTCACAGTGTGCAGGATTCTGAAGAGACCTTAGAGTCCTGAAGCAGGATATGTGAGCATTATGATGGCTATGATACACAACATTGACATTCTGAAAACGGCCTGTTCTTTGGATTTTCACAGGGGTGAAATTGAACAAATCAAATATACTGTATCTAGACAGTGATCTAAATCCTCAGAGCCCTTTTCAAACTATTTGGATATGAGATGCATCACTAACTTTCTGCAGAAGTGCCTCCACATGTCACGCTCTTCACTTTGACCCTTTGGAACCATCTAAAGGGATAAATTTGAGTTTCATCTGGTGGAAAAGTTCAGCTTTGAGGGTGAGCTGTATTTTCCTCTGAAGTCTGGGAGTTAAAATCACGCCGAGGTAATGGCTCTGTGTTTGTTTGACTTGAATAAACAAGAAATACATTTTCTTGCTTAAACCTTATGCGATTGAGTGTAAGGTTTCAGATCCATCGTAATGATTGTTGGCAGAGTTTGGGGTAGGGAACAGCTGCAGGCTCCCCCATGTGTGCCTAACTAGCAAGCAAAGTAAGTGTATGGGAAATAGATGCTAAAACGAAGAATCATTTTACAACCAAAAATGTCCTTCACAGAGTGTAATTCACAGATTGGCAAAGCAAGGTCTGACATGACTAATTTCCTAATTCAATGACAAATAGATAATATATCGCACACAGAGGGCAGAAATTTTCTTTAGTCTTCCTACTGTAATTGTCTTTTTTTCTGTATTGAAAGTGTTGTCCATGGCCGCATTTGTCTGCACATGATGCTGAAAAATGTCTTGGGACAAGGTTCTGTAGAATAGTACCAACACATATGTAAAACCATGAAGATGTCTGTATGAACTGATGCACGGGTTTTCATTTTTACAACACAAAAGTGTTACATAAATTTGAATTGTGTTGTGTCAAAGCAGAAAATGCTGGAGGTTGTTTCTGAAAGTATTGACGTGCATTTATTTTTCTAGCAGTTAGTGCTGTATTTCTGTTGGTAGCAATTCCTTATTTTGTATTGCATGTAGAAAACCAACAAGCCTGTGAATGCTCCATTTCTTTTACAATTACCTGCACACCAGAGAAACTCTGCCAATGTGCCATTCGTGCTGTTTCTGTGACTGCATGTTGGTAAATAAGTTGCTAAGAAACGTTCCAAGGTAACGTTTCTTTTATATAGAACATAATGCAGAGTTAAACCAACTGCAGATGCAACGCTGAGCAGTGATGGCTAAATTTGGGGTAAATAGCAGAGACCTAAATCCATAAAAAAGTGGTGTTTTCTACACTTTTATTCCACACTGAACACTTCCTTGTTAGAAGAAGATCAAAGACTTGCTGCCAATTAATATTTTGTCCAGAGGTGTACTTCACCTGGATGAAAGACTCTAATTTGAAATTATCCTTGTTTCATGCAGTGGAGGGATGGAGATACATACAAAACATGGTGCACAGCCATGTTTACTGGCAATAAAACACACAAAGTGTTTGTGTTTAAACAGGTGAAAGAGTTGAGGAAAAAAATGTGCTGTCACAAATGCCACATTTGGCTGATTACACAGACACCAGATACGGCACATGGTTACATTTATGCTAACAGAAAGTATGGACATATTACCCTATATACGGCGAGTATGCTTACATTAACAGAACATACAATCGTATTGTCCAATGCTATGGGATTGAAAAGTCAGAGAGAGGAGGCAAGTTGGAGATGGTGGGGGTACTTGGCGGACTTTCACTGAGGTTAGAGTCCCCCTGACACATACAAAGTCCCCCTGAAACCGTGAGCTGTTTTTTTTTCACCCGATGTCAAGTTTCCTTTTTAATCGTGGTTGGATTACTGAAAAACATTTTATAATAGGGTAAAGAGTTAGGGAAAGATCATTTAAAAACACATGGATTTATAATAAACACATTTTACAGGGACAGTTGTTCTCTTCTGTGGTCTCCATTTTGGTTACCATTGCGACAAGTCCTCACTCCCATTAGGGCTGTGCGATTTGACGATAAATGATCGTGAAGGATTTGAACGTATCGGCGATCTACCAGAACGGACAGATCGTTTTATCGTCCATAGAGCACCTTCTATTAATTGCAGTTCTATGTTCGCGCAGACGCATGAGTTTTTTTCACTCGTCCAACTGTCAGTGCGCTTAATGTGAACACGACCAACCAATCACAGCCTCCCTGTTAGGAAGCTACAGCTGAAAACGAAAAGAGAACGGAGGAACTGGTCCCTAAAACGAACTCCACCTTTATGTTCGGTGCTGTTTCTGCCGGCAGCAGCGGCGCGTCTTCTAAGCCTGTGTGTGTGTGTGTGCGCGCGACGTGTGTCGCAGTGGAAGGGCCGCGTGTATTATAATGCTACGAGCGCGTACGCGCCACCTGTACACCCACCTGAACATTTCCAGCTCGTTATATTCAGGTTCGCTGCTGTTGTGCCGTAAGCACCTGTGTGTGTGTGTGCAGTAGGAGGGCCGCGTGTGTACATCAGATGCAGACAGAGTCAGCAGCTAATGACGTCACCAAAACAATAATGCAGGCATTTGATGAAGAGGCTCCATGAGGACTCTAGTAAACGGTGGACAGAGGTGACAGCAGCAGCTCCGTTTTTCCTTAGATATGATCCCCATTAAAGTTTGATCATTTGTTCTAAATCACATTGAACTTTAGGAGTTACTTAAGTCTCAATACTGTATTTATTGTTTAACCTTAGGAGGCACACTTCAGTCTGTTTTAATGACTGTTGAATAATACTTTACAGAACTACATTAGTCTTCTTTTTAACTTATTTGAAATAAAACTTAATTTTGTTCTGTACATTATTTAAATTTTCATGTTTATTGAAAACTAATACTGAGTGCACATTATCAGAGTTTTTGTTTGCCTTTAAAATCTACTGACAGTTTTTGAGAGGTGACAGAGTAGGCTACCTGACGTCATTTACACAGAAACATGCAAATTAGTGTCAATGTAAAAACAAATCGTGATATAATCAAGATCGTGATTTTATCATTAAAGAATCGTGATATAAAATTTTTGCCATATCGCCCACCCCTAACTCCCATGAACACATACAGATGCAGGTTTACTCTTGTAAGTGTAGTGTGGACTACAACAAAGGCACGTTTATAAATCTATAGTATGTCTGCTTTTAGTATATATTGCACACTTCAAACCAGTTTAACATTTTTGTTTGCATGTGCTGAAACATTAATTTTTAGTCACATTAAACTACTGAAGTGTGACTATCTTTCCTAAAGGACATGCAGTATATATGTGTAGGTGTTGATGTGTTAACGGAGGCTGTGACTTTTGTAAAAAGCTTTCTAAATCCACAGCCCACTCTCTCATACACCACAGCTTCTGTATCTACACTGTCAACAAGGACACATACGGAGAAAAGCACATAAAAGATCGCACCTGCTGTGAAAAGCAGGTGACTTTTCTACATGTCATTAAGCCATGTGGAAATGTCTTTATACACAAATATGCTGCGAGGGAGCACACATTCATCACCCTGACTGCTTATCTTTTGAGTCATGCGCTCATATGCTGTAAGACTATACCATAACAGAAGGGGGAAAAACAGACATCTGCAATTTACGGGTGTTGCATCTCCCCTGCTGTGTTTGCATGTGCTGCATCAATCCATTCACAGTAGGAAAATAATACACAGCTAACACACATGGAAACAGAGAAACAAACATGCTCAATATACACATCAAAGATGTGAAGCAGTCGTGAGTAGAGCCATGCTTCCCCAGTTCTTTCCTCACGCTCTTGTTTCTTTTTTCTCTCTCTGTGTCTTTCTCCACATGTGTGATATGTCAAAGTCTTATTTCCATGTCCTGGCGCCACTTATACTCCACGCAAACACAGGGCGGTATGTGTTGATGATTGTCAGCAGTGGCCATTTATCATCTGTCAGGCTTCTGTCCTCTGAGGAGGTAAATGCAGCCAGTGAATTATGGTTGTTTTAGTCTGCAGGCGGAATCCCACATGACAGCCAGCAGAAGGCCGTGACAAAATCGTTTATGAGGAAATAGTTTATCATGGGCACGGTAAACATTGTCCATCACACATGAGAAGAGCGATGGATCCACAGCTTTGACGGCGAGAAACTTGAATCACAGACATTTGGGAGCTAAAGTGGAGGCATGAAAGATGAAAAAAAACCCTCACACTCATTGTGTTTTTGTTGTGTCTCATTTGTTCACTGTTGGATCATTCTGTGTGTGTCTGTGAATATTAGTGTCTGTCTTGAAAATGGGGACAGAGTATGGTGGCGATTATGATTTATATCATCGTCAGAGCTGTATTTTTCCTCGTCAAAGGGAGGACTGTTTGTGCAGCTTCAGTATGTTTGGGGGGTCCTGCTGTACATGGATCAGTGATCGGCGAGACTCCTGTTGTTTTTCTAGTGAAAGTATACTGTAGCTTTCAATAGAAAAGATCCTTAATTACATTCTACCACCACTAAAACGTCTGTCGCTGTGTGATTTCTAATATCTTTAGCAGATAAAGTTACATCATGTATAAAGAAGAATTATTTCCAGTTGAGGTTTGTGACCTGGAGACGTGAACAATGGTCCTCTCTGTTTCTCACAGACATATAAGCCACATTCCTGGTGAAAAGTCTTTGAGTAGTTCAGCCAGATGGACTATGTATTGAAAAACTGGGGGGGCAGCGAGGCCAGTCCCACATCTCATCCTGCAAAGTGGGCCAATCATTACCAGATCTGACCCTTCTTTTCCTGACTGCCAGGGGGGAGTTCTGCCTGGTGCTGCATTTTTGTAAGAGCCCTCAGGCGATACCAGCAAATAGCCCCTGAACATATGTATGTGCAGTTTTAAACCTGACAAGACTTCTCTAAAATCACTAAATGCTGTGGAATGATAGCACATCACACTTGTAGCTCAGGAGAGGACATTAGGAAGTTGTAGCTGTCAGAGGCTGATGTAGCACCGTTACTTTGGTGCCAGTAGAGGTTTTTGTCATGCTAAGTCACGTCTGTCCAGCCCACACTAAAAGTTGCTCTGCACTCACTAGATGGTGTCTCATACAAAACTTTTGAAAATGACAAGACCGTGATAGGTTTTGTCCTAATCTCCTGTTAGGCATCATTTCAAAAATATCTGGGTTTGCATCCAGTGGCTTAAAGATAATAACTCCTGCAGTTCCTCCTTCACTTACCCAGTTATTTTGGCCTCAAAAAATGACTTGTACTGCCATTTGCTTTGGGAAAAACGGTGAAAGTCGTCCGTTTCTGTTTCGACGATTCCCCTAATAACGTGTTGAAAATCGGTGCACACGCCGTCAAAGTCCTGCAATGATATTTCAGATGAAGGAATCATTAATGATGATGGAAGCTAATCAGGAAGTGACCCGTAAATGTCCAGGTATTGGTAGGCGTGTCTGTTTTGGCTATCAGCAAATGGTGTCTTCAGACACTTCAACCACTTTATATTCCATTTGGAGAATAGGAGCACTCAAGCATTAAAGAATATCTTGTTACACTCGCTACTGAAGTGTCTCCACAGAGAAATGCAACTGTCTGAATTGAAAATTAAAAATAATTTCACAACCTGTTTCACTCAATTTAAGACATTTTCATAATGACTTTGTCACATTAATTATTTATAATAAATTTAATATCTTTAAAGATGTTTTTTTAAAATGTCATTCCTGTCTCTGGCCAATGACCAAGAAGCGCAAATGGTATTAATGGCTTTATTTAAGGCTTTGACTTATGCACGCAGCAGTACGACAACTTTTCACGGCTTTTAGCTAAACTGATGGACGTTGCATGCAGATGCATTTGGTGCCAATAAATAATTAAATAAATAAAAATCTCAGACTGTGGTGCAAGGAATTTATCTTATTTTTTATTCAAGGACAAACTTACTACTTTTATAACCTTTTGGAGCCAGCCTCAAGTGGTCAGTGGAGGAACTGCAGTTTTTAGCACATCCACGTTAGCTTTGTTTGTCTACCCTGGGGGGTTGCATCATATATTCTGAGTATTATGTTGGTTTCTTTGGTGTGTGATTGTATTTTCTCGTTTTACAATATCATCTAAGAGTAAGAAAATACTCATCCTTTCTTTAACTCAGTATCACTTGGCAGATTAAATTTTATGTGTGTTGTAGTTATTATTATTATTATATGTGTTGTAACAGAACGTTGTGTTTCTCACATGAGAATTGAGACCAGATTTATTACTGAGCTTCTGTAAATGGTGATTGTAGCATATCTGACTTGTATGACAATAAAGGAAACAAAGACTGTAAAGATAAAAGTTGAGATCAAAGGGAAATGGACAGATAAAACATTTTATTACACAGTCAGTTAAGCAGTTCTCTAATCTTAACGCTTCACTTTTTTCTCCATTTGTGTGCAGTGTAATTGGAATAACACACATAATTACACATTATCAGAGCATTTGATTGAAGTGGCAATATAAAAAAATCAAATCTGTAATCTGCAAATGTTGATGACCAAGTTTGTTTTTCAACAATTGTAGCAAATTCAAGAGGTTCATGAATCTGTTTCCTCTTTGCGGCCTATTTTTAGAATAGTGTCACTGCAGTAAAGGTTGTACTAATCTATCTATGATGTTACAAGACCTCATTCATTTTTGTAGAGGTAAAAACTCCCACTCTGAAAGGGATAATCTACATGCACATAGCAGTTTGTAGTGTTCTATGATCCCTCATTCATTCCATAATGCATATAAATATGGAAGCTCCACATTTATCTTACTGCAAATCTAACATATAGCACCTCACTATTTTTGAAACCATTAAGCTGTTGCTTTATTCAACGCTGCAGTGGCAGCCCTTCTCTTCACACTCCCTGAGGAGTCTTTTTAAGACGTGCTTTTACTTTGTTCATCTTTTATATATCTGCTTTGAAACTTTGTGAGCAGGCAGTTTACAGCAAAGGCAATGTATAACACAAAACCTGTAGTAAAGTCTTTTATGATTTAAAAACGTGCCAGTATATTATTCTGAATGTTTTTGTTCATAATATTTATGAAAAATCTCTTCAAATTATAGCAAATGGGGAAATGGAAGATAAACAACTTGCCAAACAGGCTCTGTGTAATTTTCATTTCACAAAAGGTGATGTTTGGTTTAAGCTGTCAGGTTTGTCAACTACTAATCAGGAATGTTAGGAAGGAATCCCTCGTGGTTTAGAGGTTATTTTTGGACATTCATTTGATGATATGAAGTTGGAGTTATAGTGTATGTTGTGCCAAAACATCGACAGAGCGAGTATGTGGATGCTCATCGTGCAATCAAAGGTTTTTCATCAGACTCCTCTCTGTAAACATTGGCATCCCAAAGCAAACCACACAGTGATTAAGAGGAGTCCGCAGTTTTCACTGAGACTTTCAACTTCTGCCAAAAGTTTCAGAATGATCAAGAGAGGCATGTTGTTTTCTTTCTCTATCTTGATAGATATTCATCAGTTGATGACTGAAATTAGCCCATAACCCCCCGATGATCAACTTTTGACTTGCTTTGTAATCCTTTCTTAATTATGTTGTAGTCAGAGAGTGACAACTCCAAAGACTTACTGATTTTCAGCTTCTCTATTTCCTAAATGAGTTCACAGTGTGGGATTTGAGTCCTTTGGTTTTATTCTTTTGAATCTTTTTATGTGAGTGCTGTTGTCATTCTTGGCTGCAAATCCACCTTGATGTTATATCAGAGAGTGAGGATGAAGTATCATGAACCCTTGGATGTCTTACAGATAAAAACTGAGCTGAATGATAATTTGGATTTGCGCGCAGGTCAGATGACGGCTCAAGGCTGAGCATCGCCACGACCTGAACTCTGATTAAAATTTGACAAAATCCTTCTCTGCCCCCACAGAGACACACAACTGATGTAGCTCTCTGACCTGACACTGTTGGCCTCGCTCCTCCTGCAGACATTCAACAAGATTAATGTTGGGACTCACTTTAATCTGCTTTGTCTAGATAAGAGTGGACTCAATTGAGCAGGAAAAGCCACAAATAAAAAAAACATAGTATGTTGTAAGTGAACAAAACTGAACACAAAGTTCAGGACACTGTCTTCACAGCTGTGTTTTATATAACAGTAAACATTCTCATCTTACATCTTTCCTTTTTGTTCTTAAATATGTTGTTGTTCAATAAAGACAACAACAGCTTTTTTATCCATAGAAAGTTAGAAACCTGAAGGACACAGGAAAACTGCAGTAAAAGAGTGTTTTTTTCTTGTCGTGTGCTTTTTAGTAAAAACAGAGTTCACCTAAATGTTTAGGTATTCTGCTATGTTCTCTCAGGGTGAATGATCTCACTGGCCAGATTATTTGCAGTTGCCCCAAAACACAAAAATGTCTGAGTATGAAGCAGAAGACATCATTCTAAAACATGCAGGCATTTACAGGATAAGATAAACGGCATGATCTTAGACTAATGGCCCCGAACGTGGAATGATGAGCATATCTTCATCAGTCAAGGCCTTGTTGATGAAAGCTTAAGGCTCTGCTAAGAACTTTGCCATTACAGTGCGAGGGCCATCTGTCTGCTGAGGCCGATCGAACCCCCAGGACTGGGGTCCCTGCCAGCGCTGCTGTGGGGAGGCCTCTGAACAAATGGGTGCAGAAAAGTCGGGCAGGATTTATGGTTTGGGAAGGTAGGAGCCTGTTCATCAGTAAAAGGGAAAAAAGAAGACAAATTTGTATCCATTTATGAAGAGGTGCTGCTAAAGTTGTGTTGTCAGCAGGAAGAGGTGAAGTGCTGGCAGGCTGCTGCTCTTGGCTGAAAAATGTTCACACAAAGTGATCAATGGATCTTTGATAAGGCTTAACCAGCCCTTGCATGCGGTTGTACTGTCAAGTAGTCTGCAGTGGACACTCATGTCGGCAAGGTTACTCATCAGAGTGCGTCATATTGATACACTGAGCTGACCCAGCTGTGATGACACTCTGTACAGACAGTGAACATTTTATGTTCCTGAAAACTGAAATGTTTTGAAATGTTTCCAAAGAGAGCCGACCCTCCTGTTGCATTCTACAATAAACAGGGGGCATCTCTAATCTGGCTTTTCTGGGAACAAGTAATTGAAGAAGTTTGTCTGTAAAATGGCAGATTGTCTCTTGACATGCTTTCTATCAGGTCCAATGAGTATCTGGAACTAGTGAGCTGACACTTGGCTCATTTGGAGTTTGTTGTGAATAACTGGACATGTTCCTGGACTCTGTGGTTGTGGTTGTGTAGTTCAATCATCTGTCATGACATGTTTTGGATCTTATATCAAACCAATGATGGTGACTGGCTTTCCAGGAGAGGGGTCATCTTTCAGGTTTTTTCTGCCATGTTTGAATTCAGCACCCCACCTCCTCACTCTGCTATATAATGCTGTTGCCAACATGTCGCTGTGGACCTCGTTGTGGACGAAGATCATATCAGTCTCATTTATTCAGAGGCTTTAAATTTAAACTTCAAATACCTAAAGTGTACCTGCATCGCTCCACATTTCATCGTGCTGTTTCATCTGGAAGTGTTTCAGCAACAGGATGACAGATGACAGTAATTTCCATTTCCAGCTGTTGTGTCTGTTTTTGATCATTTGAATAATTATTGGGTACAATTATCCACTACCCACATGTCAGGGCAAATCGTATGCATATAACTGTGTCAAAAGAACAGACCTGCTATGAACTATTTATTTTCACAGTGCTTAAAAGTTCATCTTTGGTTCAGAAATCAAACATTCTCCCCAAGAATGTTTAAACTAACATTGTAAATGGAAATACGGTTACTAGACATGAGTTCACTCCTATCCTTGTACATAAATAGCACACAGGGCCCTGTAAGCCTCTGGCCTAAAACGTTTCAAATGTATGGGTCTCTCTGGGGTTTTTAAATCCAGCTGAGATGACTGATGACCGCAGCTGCCACTGACATGTCCTCCTTGGTTAAAGCCAGGGCTGCAGCCGTTTTGTAAAAGCAAAGATTTGGTAAATAAGTGCAGTGAAGCAGTGAAGATAAATTGTTCCTATCACCCAAATCCATTTATCTCTTCAGCCACTGATTTATTTAATTCCTACAGAAACTGGGTATTATACAATTCTGAACAGCCGCTGTGCATTTTCACTGGGATGATGATGCCCACCTACCTGGCCAAGATTTAGCCTTCAATTCTACTCATTATCTTCTAGGCATGGTGCTTTTTAATATGTGTCAAGACGCACAGTGAGTTTTCTGTGAAAGATCTCTATTTCCTTCTAGCCAGTTATTAAAAATCAAACATAGACATTTGTAAAATTCAGATTTTACAAACCAGTGATTGTTACAAACCAGCCCTACAGGCAGATTTAGTTAAATACACAGCTACTTTTAGGTCTTAGCTGACTCACTAAATAATTACCAAAGACTTTCCAGTTAGGCCTGTTTGCAGCATTTGAAATGACATACCCTTTGAAAAGCCTTTAATCAGGTTTACCACTTTTGAATCACAGACACTGTCAGCCACTCAGAGACCAGTATGATGACTATTATTGCTGAGACTGTTATTCAAATTCATGCAGTAAAATTCATTTAACTGTCTGGCCAACAGTGACCGCGTGGCACGACATGTTGTTTCCACAAAGTCTGGAAGATCTCAATTTATTGTGCAGCATTCGCTCAGCCACTACAGCTAGAGGTTTTAATTGGTTCTCAAATTTCTAACCCCTCACCAGCCAATCAATTAAATCTCTCCCAAAAAAACAGAAATGCCAGAAAAAAACAAAACAGTGGCTTGCGCTAGTGAGTCAGACATCAGAATGTTTCAGAAAGAACTTTAAAAGGAGGAAACCGTGTTGGTAGTAGTAACAACAATGTTGTTTCAATAATGCATAAATCAGGTTTTAGTGTGCCAATTTTGCACATCAAAGTCTGTTTACAGGTCTTCAGGGTGTAAACGCAAAAAAACTACTGAAAAAGTTGGGGCTTCTTTTCATGGCTCCAGAGGCTGCGCTCCTCACCTCTCCTTCAGGCTACATCAGCTCCAGGCTACAATAGCTGCTAGCATTATGCTGTAGCTACTAGCACAACACACTCTATCTCTATGACTGTGAAGTTTTAAGGTAGTGGAATTGCATTATGGGTAATATGCATGCCATATTTTGACAAGTAAAATGCACGTGGAATGAAATGACGAGTATTTCTGGTTTTTCATGGCACTTCTTATTTTACGTCTTAAAATTATGCATCCATGGCACTGGTAATATTTTAAAACAGCAAGATTACCGTTTTCATATCTGATGCAACCATTTCCAAAACAAAAGTCATTATCTCAATTCAATTCAATTTACACTCCAGTGTGATCTTTTTAGTATAACCTAAATGCACCTAACCTTGAAAATAAAACAATAACAACAAGCTTCTAGGGAACCTAAAACATGGCAATTTACATTTTTAGACTACTTAGTCAGGTCTAGTAATTCAATCCATATTCACCATATCGTCAAAACACAGCAAGTTTGATGTATAAATTGAAAGTACACTACATCAACAAACAAATAAACTTCAGTATAAACCGCTATGATCTCCCTGTCACTCGCTTTGTTCCTCATTGCCGTTATGTCTTTGAGGGATAATGAGGGGTAATCTATCAGAAAAGAAAGCTCAGTTCAGTGTTGGGGGATTATAATTATTTTAACACAGGATTTAACTATGGCTTAGACAGAGGATTAATGCCACACATTTATCTGATACTCATGAGTCCAGCATTTTCCTTCCTGTTATTACAGGCAATTTCGTCTAATTGTATCATCTGGTTTGTCTATTACAGTGTGGTCATCACAGTTTCTGTTCACCAGAGCAGACTTTAAGGCCACCTAGGAGGACCACTACACATTTGTTAAGGGAAACATCATTGCTGTTTCAGGATAGTCAGACTCCAGTTTTACAGCTTCCAGGCGCAATTGAAAGTACATTTAAAACAGATAGTGGTTCATGGAAAAAAACAGGAGGGGCAGGAAGTTCTGCATGTTTTGTTTGGTCTGTTTGTAGAGATGAAATAAAAGTTGGAGGGGAATATCTTTTACAGATGTTTAATTTATCATTCACATCTGTATGATGTGATGTAGGACATCCTGTGTACTAAAAGTCTGTCGATGTTTGAGTGTTTCAGTCTACCACCTCTGAAGCTGCATGTGCTCTCTAGCTCTCCACTGGTTTAAACTTGGGTGTCTGCTTTAAATAAAACACAAATTTAAAAAATATAAAAGGTGAGTGAGGTACAGATTTTCATCTTTCTACCTGGTGTTAGCAGGAAATAATTGACGGGGTTTGTGTAGTGTGTGTCATCTTGTCTTAAAGAAGCACTTTCTCCTTCATAAAATTGTGGAATTCAACAAAAGGCAGATTTAACAAAGAATAGTCAACACTGAAGCAACCCAAGGCCAATATATTCTGCTTTTTATTATTTAGTGTGGGTCAGACACCAAAAAACACACACGTTTTGCATAATGCAAGAAAAAAGCCTCTTTCATAAGATACCGCTGTGTTCCAAGGGTGAGTGTGAAATTGTCAGTGTCCCTTTAAATTGATAATTCACTCAACATCTATCTTTGATGAATTTTCTAAATATTAAATGCAGGCTGTAAAATGTTTCAGTTCCTTCATGCAGGATGCAATTCAGAATTCATGTTGGTGTTTGGGGTTTGATACTGGAAACATGTTTCCACCCAAAAATATAGATTTACAAAAAAAAAAACCTGCACAGTAAAATGTTTTGTACACAACACAAGCCACACCTTAAGAAATGGAAGTAATATGAAGAGACAATTAGCAGCTTTATTAATTTGTTAAATATAGCAATGAAACATAACATGATGTACCTGTTTCTAGCGTTTTGCATTGCAGGGTTGACAGAATTTAAATTTAAATGATTCAATTCTAGTGTCACTGCTTGCTATTCTATGCTATGCTCAAGTACTGCAAAAATACTTTCTTAAAAAAATACTTGATATCTGCATCTGCCTTTGACTGGGACTCTATCACAGAGCTCTGTATCAGGTATGCTTCATAAAAAATTCAAAACACTTTCCCAGGCACTTGTAGCCTGCGGCTCTCAAGGTTTGTCTTTGTAACAATTTGATAATACTGGTCACACTGTATTGTGCGTCCTTGAGCACCAACAAGGGCGAGAAAGTCAGACGCAAAGGAGGGAAGAAAAAAAAAATAAATCCTGGTAGCCGAATGTCTTTTGAATGACAAGGTTGACAATTCTCAGAGTGCATTATTAAATATTACCTTTAAAGGAAGTGAAAGCGCAATGGAGCAAGACATTTGTACAGGCTTGAAAGTATATGAAGGCAACAATACACGTCTTTAATATAATCATCTGCCAACCAGGAAGTAGAGAAAATGATTCATACCACTATTGCACAATGCAATGAAATCTTACTGGGTATATGAAATTCTAATACACATGCATAATATGTACCAGTGTCTGCATTGTAGCCTATGTACTGTGTTTGTGTGCTTCTAATAATTACACTCTTAACCCTTTCACTATTGGATCAGTTATCATGGTAACTGATGACTTGCTGAATCCACTAACTAAGCAGCTTAGGGATTCCTACGGAATCTGTAATCTACTTATCAATCAGAAATTGGATTAATCTTCAAGCAGCACGATAGAAACACATTGGTGGAAATGACAAAACAATGCTGCTCGTGTTTTTGAAACTTATTATTCTCAGAAAATGAGGGAACATTTCTCATATCTCCTTCACATCATCACCTTTTATTTTACTTCTAACTTTTAGCTGTGTGCCCTCTGGCTCTGCATGTCTTTATCAAACTCTCCGTTTTACATTAGATTTAACTTTTGTATAATGTTTTGCTTTTGCTCCTCTTAATACTATTAGAGACATGTTACAATGGATGTACTGGTGAGGATGTTGGAGTTTTTTAAAAGGTCAGTTTTACTTCAGAAATGTCAACAGAGTAAGTCAAACTCTTAGTTCATGTGCACACAAAGTGAAGAAACTCTATTTCAATCTACCATTGTATTTACCACTAGTCATACTGTACAATACCCCTGCTCTTAAGAGTCAAGATTCAGTCACCTTTAAATCTCCACAAACTTCACTAATGAGAGTTTCTTTATTAAAAAGCTGCTACTTACAATACCTCCAGATCTAATCCAGTCCTATCCTGTCCTATTCAGTGCCTCACAATTGAAAGGATGAGTCATTACTTATGTAACATTTTACCAAAGTCATTTTTCTTTAAATTTGTAAAGAAAATATGTAGTATCTTCCTCATCCTGATTTCATTTCTGTACATTAAAATGTTTATTTGTACCACTGACAGACGCTGGTACAGGATAAAGTTAATCTAACAAGCTACTTTATAATAATCTACTGGATTAACAACGGGGTTTGGATACCATAAGTAATGTAGAAACAAAAGTACAGCAAGAGAGGTGTGTGCTAGGCTAACAATGTAAATATGAATCAGCCTGAGTGGGTTTACATCTGTGGACTGTGTAAATAGGTCACAGGTCAGCATCACTTCCTTATCCCATTATAATTGATGGCAGCCTGGACATTGCATTACAGCTTGGTAGTTACGAGTTAGCGTGCTAACTTCTGGTAACCCATGTACTGCACAATAAACTTTATTAACCTGTTCCCCACTAAAATGTAGCTGTGTATTAGTGTTGTTTTGTGGTTGTGGTATTTCCAGTATAGACTAGTATTGTAGGTAATGTATAAAACAAATAACATACTTACCATTAGAAGCAGAAACACTTTTGATGAATGAATATTCACATTATGGCATACACCATCATCAAGTCTGTTACAGTGGTCATGTGCTCTGATCAGTGTGTGAAGCTATGTCGTGCATGTAGCAACATCATCATGTGCTGAAATTTTCCTGAAAATGCCCAAACTCAGCTTCTCTTCAGAATAACTACTTCTTCTAAAAAAGTTGGGTCAAAAATGTCCAAAGCTGTAGTTTTAACTCTAGGTGTTATCTACTGAACTTTATCTAACAATATCTATTTATCTGCCCCAGAGTGCAGTGCCAGAGAAATCGATGGTGGCTGAGAACAGTTGTGAGGGGTTGATCACCTTACGTCGAGCCTTGTTCTCAATCAATGAGTTTGATGTTGGTTCAGCTGCTGGGAACGATTGACTGGAGGGAGACGTAATTGGTCTCATTTGACACTGTAGCCAGTCGGATTCAGAGAACTTGACTGGGGAAGGAGTGCAGTGTAGGATGCAGAGTGGATCATGTGTGCACTCGTGTCTCTTAGAAAAGAACACAGTATTCCACTTGATGTAAAGGACAGACTATAGAGGCTCTTTGATGCATTGTTGTACTAAAAGGTAGAATATACTGAAGGGTGGATTGGTCTCCTTTAATGTCACATAGTATAGAGATGCATTACAAAACCACTTCTTGATTGTCTGATATAAACAACTACCCGTACAGCAGCATATTTTAGCTTATAAAAAAAGGTTTGCTGTATTTTTCAAGTTTTGATTGTGTCCTTTGTTTTAATCTTTCCAAATGAAGACTGTGGTTTTATCAGCAAAGGTCATGGAGTTAAATATTGGATTCAGAGAGGACAAAGTAATTATACTAATGATACTGAGTAATGGTGGACTAATGCAAATTTGGACCTTTCTCAGAAAACTGTGTCTGACTTCAAAAGTGTGCATGATCTCTCTTTTTTTCATAAGTTTAATTTGTCTAACAAAAGCAAAATAACAGTGCAAAGTCATGGTGGATTACATATGAAGGAGGTGGGATGCAATTAACCTCTGACAGCAACATTTTCTGGACTTTACAGAAAGTATAAACATAACAAATTGTCAAATGATAGGCTAAATGTCACAAAGCAGGGATAAAGCAGCATCAAAACTATTTCCATAAACATGTTGTTTAATTATTTTTGTATTCAACACAAAAGAAAACACACACTTGTGGTGCGGGCTTAATGCCAGTCCTTTCCTGTTTCTGTTTTCAGCTTGTAGTTGCTGAGCAGATTTAGTTGTACCTTGGTGTTTTGCAAGAGTAGCCGTAAAATGTCTCTAATTTTTGTGCTTTGAGTGCAAATCGTACAATGGCTTGGTAATTTCCTTTTTAATTCCCTCTGTCCTCAGGCAAGGCATGTTTGTATGTGCATAGCCACCTCTCTCACTCCCTCTTTGTTTGGCTCTCTCAGTCTCTCGCTCCTTCCAGAAAAAAACTGTCTCTCTTCCCCTCCCTCTATGTGCACATATCCAGCTAATTAAACAAAGCACACGATTTGATTAAACAAGTAAATTGTGCTAGTCTGTGTTGGCGATAATTAGGATAACCCAGAGTTTCCTTAAGAACATTAACTGTGATGGATGTTTCATCCCCAACTTAGAAAGGCTTTGCCTTCACAGTGCGAAAGAATAAGGGCTCTTGTTGTGACAATAAGGGAGAGAGAAGCAAGATGGAATCTGTTTAATAATCTCAGACACAGATGGCCCAGTGATGCCATTTGGTGGAGATCAGGACTCTAAACAATGTATGTGTACAATATGTATGCGCTTTGGGCCTCTTCAGAACATGTCACTGTCTTACAGCAGAGACTTGTTTAATTTGCTCACAGACAATGCTGGATAATGTAGTCAGACCTTTTAAAAATGTAGTGAAATTAGCAGAATCATTTAACAAATGATTTGTTAAAGGGGATATTACACTCATTTCCAGTTTTATAATTTTAGCCTAAGACTCCTTTGAGTAGATTTGCTTGTTTTGCAGTGTAAAATACTGTGTCAAATACTGAAACAAAGCTATTATGCATGCATTTTCTGGCTATGATATATGACATAATGGTGTTTATGTGCACACTAAAGAGCATTAAATGCCTGTAGCACTGGTATGGACCGGTTTGCAGGGGTTGTATCCTAAAGACCAGTTTTAGAGCCTAGAGCAGTGGTGTCAGCCATTATCTTTTTGATTGTTGCTTTAATAGAAATTTCATTGTCGAGAGTGTGGAAACGTTTTTTCTACTGATTGTTTCTTGAGTTCCTGATTATTTGTCCTGTTTTATTTTGAAAGTCCCAATCTCCTTGTGTGTTCGTGTCAATTTTACTTCCTAGTGTTGTTCCAACTTGTTGATTACCTGCCCCGCCCTTTCACCCGTGTCTCACTGTCTTCCCTGCCTATTTGTATTTAGTGTTACAGTGTTTTTGAGTGTCTTGTTTCTCTGTGGATGACCTTGCATGGTTTGGTTTGTTTCTTTGTTTTGGGACTCGTTAATTGCTCTTTGTATTTGTGTGTTCTGGGTTTTTGATGGCTTGTTGAAGTTCACTTTAGTCAAACTTACTCGTCCTTTTGAGTTTGCCTGCGCCTGTGTCCTCTCGTCTGCCTCGTCCTTGACCTGACATGTGTATAGAACCAGTTTGTGTGGAAGCACAGGTACCTGAAATTTGTACTCAAATATTGTACTACTTTTAACAACATTCTGCTCCTTTATGTTTTATAAGAGCAGTATATTGAGTTAGAAGTGGCCCTGTTGTTACCGAAACCCTGAACCTGTAAGTGAAAAGTGGATTAAAAAATGAATCCATGAATAAAACCATTTGTCAGAACTTTTTTTTTTAATTCTATTAACTAGGAAAAAAATTCAAAGACTTTCCCAAATATTTTCTTTCTTTTTATAAAAGTTCCCCAAATCTAAACCCACTCTACACCTGTAGTTTCTCCCATTTATCTGTGGGGGTGGACAAACAGATCACCTTTGGCTGTAGGTGGGATGAATGAGACCTTTTCTTTTGGACACCAGACATCATTATTAAACTATTAAACTATTTTTTTAATAGAACACCCAACAGTTTGAGTGGTGGAACACAGAACAGTTTCCATCCAACAACTTGCCCACACAGTTTTAACCTTTAACTTTTGCTTTTTAACATTTGCCTTTTGGTTCTCTTTGTTAAAATAACAGTTGCAATAATTTCTTTCAGATTTCAAACTTTATGTTATATGAATACCTAATAAGTAAATACATTTCTTAACAACGTATTGTCCTACATGCTGAAGATACCAAATGTTTGGGGTTAATTAGACCCCAGAGAAGTCTATAAAAACTCCAATATTCTCCAAATCTAATCAGAGATACAGAGACTGCGCTTAACTGTATTTTAAAACCGCAGGGCGCTGAGACCTCAAACAAAATTAATGCATAATTTACCTCTGAAACATGTCACAAGTTTAAAATCACATTTGTAAGTAACTCTCATAAAATCGGGGAAAGTAATCAACTGTTAAGTTAATAGAACAATGTTAATGTGTTTTTTTTAGTGATGAAAGAGACTCAGGACTGTGAACAACACATTAGATAAAATGAAAATGTAGCAGGATATGATCAATTATGTATTTATTAAGTGCTACTCAAGGGACTCAAACATGCTTTACGTAAATCGAAAAATACAATAAAACCTTTAATACACTGCATTATTCCCAGTCATTCTGAAAGGTGATTGAATAATTGGAACACAGACAGATGTTAATTGTGTCTTTTCATAGAGGAAAAACATAAAAGACCTTTGTGCTGAGATGACTGAATAACAACAGATTTCCTGTGAGTTCTAGTTCTTTCTTTTCTTCAAATTAATTCATAGCCATACTGAAAGGTCAGCAGGTTAACAATAAACGTGCAAACACGAACAATAGCAACCAGAGGCCATTCTTTTTTTTTTTTTTCTCATGCTCACCTCACAGATTGCACGAATCTACCTTACAGTCAGCAAGAGGATGAGAAGGGGAAATATAGAGGACGGAAAAGGAGGAGGAGGAAGGAAGTGGCTTGGGGGTGGGGGTGGGGGGGATAGGGGAGGGGACTGGCAAGACCTGATTAAAGACTGTCTTTGTTATGTAATTAGCTCCAAGAGAAGAAGGCCCCGCTGCTGCAGGGATGGAGAGCAGCTGGCCTGAGGTTGTCTAATTGCCTGCTCGGATTCTTTCCAGGGCTCATCCTCTGGAGCTCGCACTCGTAATGGCACAGATGTTTACTGCTGTGCACCGCGGTGACAGGCTACATGGTAACCACTGACTATTTCTACTGTTGCGTTCCAGTGACACCTCTCCCTCTTGGGACTACGCTACATCCGTGTTGTTTGTATGGGCTTAGCAAGAAAAGTGCCTATTTATAGTTTAACATTGACAGGAGTGCGTGTTCATCCTTGAATCTTTGTGTTCTTGTTTGAAATCGATAAATTATTCATCTGGTATTATTTCTCAGTTTTGCAATCTCTTAACTTGTGCCTCAGTTTTTGATTTTAATTTTGACCTCAAGTGTTATTGACTCTTGATCCTGTTTGAAGTTGCGCTGTAGACTGAGGCTTGTTATTAATGTTCTCTGCCGCTCTCCTGCTGTCGGGGAAAGGTTTTCACTGTTTTGCTTAGCGGGGGGGACAAATCTGGGCAGCTTCTGTCTTTATTGGGGGGATATTAAACTATATATTACCTCAAGGCTTCTAACAGTATTTAACACCACATTTTCAGGGTTTTTGTCATTCAATGAGAGTATCAGTATTCAATAAGTGTTCTACTGATGATAAATGTATTACTGTAAACTTTTAAAAATGTAATATTTATATTCAACATAGCATGTTTTGCACCAGTCTAATACCTTGCTGCAGAAAATCCTCAGCTTCAGGTGTGGTACGAGCATGAATACTTTTTATTAATAAATTAAGGAATAAACTTGTGCAGAATGGAGACAGCTAATTGAAATGTACTTAAATGTGCTTTATGGCTTTTACATTTAATACATATTTTTTGGTTATGTAATAAGAAGTAAAGTAAGACACCAAGGATCTTTTTTCTTCTGCATCCTCTAGGCCACCTGCAGAAGTATTAGTGTGTGATAAGAGATGCAGGGAGATGAAGTTAGCAGGCTGGGGCATCTACATCTGTCTCCTCTGTGTTTAGTATAGCTCGCGAAGCCGGAGGTGTGCAGGTGTTGTTTTTCAAGGAAAAGGACTGTAATGCGGTAATCATTTGCTGTCCCTCGTCAGAATTATTCCTCTCAATCTGAGTGGTGTCAGTGCTTATTTCAATATTTTGCTGGCTAGCATTACTCTTACCCTCAGTGCACACACAGACACAGACACACACACACGCACGGACTAGACACCTGCTCCACAGAACGCAGCCAAACACCTGCATCTTCCTGTCTCCCCAGGTCTGCCCACACTTCCCTGATGGCCAGTACGCCTCCTCTTCTTCCCTCTTTTCTCATTTCTATCTGACTCACAGCTTGTGGGACTCGGGACACACTTTGATGACCAATACCCACCTCCTACACACATACATAGATGTGCGCACACACACACACGTCTCATTTTTGTAGCTTTTGTTGATATTAAAAAGGAGAAAGCAGCTGGGTCTATGCAGAATAATGAGGTCACAGCCATTCTAATAAGTCTGGGGGATGAGCCCAACGTGAATAGGGCAAGAGGAATGAGAAATGAGAAAGAAAAGAATAAAAAGAGAGCAGTACTCCAGGACAAATAAATCCGTGGCTGAAAGCAACATGGCTGGCTGGTCTATCTAGACCTGGCTAGAGACATATGTCATTGAACTAAAAGAATCCTTCAACTCTAGTCTGAATAATTTTTTGAGAAAAATGAAAATGAAAGTTTGACTGGTAAATAATCCAAAACTAATCTGAAATACTAAGTTATTTGTGCTAAATAGTGCTATTTCTATAGACTTGTCTAACAAAAGGTACATCAATATTATGTCCTTTTCAAGGCATCATCTAAAATAAAAAATAAAAAACGTGTATTACAGGTAAACCAGAGGATTGTAACTTGATTAATCTGTGGGTAATCAATGATGTTAAATAAATTGTTGTTGAAGATTGTTATTAGCTAAACCTCATTACCAGTGTCAGCTCAGTGTGCAGAATTCTTTGTTAAAATGCATGTTTAGCTAAACAGTGTGTGTGTGTCTTGCTAAAACAGTGTGTGACACTATACCTGGAAACAGAATTGTAAAAAACTAACAATTATCAGTCTTTTTTAGGGCCCGAGCACCGAATGGTGCAAGAGCCCTATTGAAATGCAAGGAATTATTATTTTTTATTGTTGTTGTTTTTTTACAAAACATTTAGTAAAACACAAAACATTGTCAGCCCTTGCAATTTTTCAGTACTCTAATGAGGGAGTTGTTAATAATCAGTCATGTGTTAATGGCGGTCATTTGATGTCTCCAAAGCTCACGGTCAGCTGTAAGGAAACAGTCCCTCAGCAGCTGGTTGTTCACTGTCTTGAAAGCATCTCAGCAGCCTTGCTGAGTCTCATAGATGTACAGTATAATAGTATCCACCCACCAGTTGTCATCCCTCTGCTGGAATAAAGTACCCTGTCAGTGCCAGAGATTGAGCCAACAGCCTTTCACTTGTTAGACAGCCTTGCTACCTATAGGCCAATCTGCCAACCAATAGTTGTGCCCTCATAAGGCTGATTCCATCTGAATCGAGGGCGTAATTTACCCTGTGCAGTGCCTGTGAATGCTGTTGAATTCAAGCGGTAGGTAGAGGCTGTCAAATCCATCCCTGCCATGATAAATAGCCATTTACTGCAGAATGGCAGCAGGATAGGGCAGGTATACATGCTGAGACACTCACAATGTCTTCCTGGAAGTGTTTTCTTAGACACTCATGGTGAAACCGAGCCCCAGCCACATGTCTTTGCTACACACTTGGCAATTGCCATAGAGCCTGACAGATTATCCTGGTCTTGGCAGGCATGTCTGTAAATCACAATACCGCGGTGACATCTGCAGAACATTTCACTGTATACAGTGGCAATTATATAGCACATCCAAAAAGACCATGCATTAGGTGGTGGTCAAAATATTTACCGTGAGGTCTCTAGAGTTTCAGACAGGCATGGCAGAACTTTTAAAATACATGACAGGTATTTAGTGAAAGTCAGAAGAGGAAGATTGGATTTTCTGTGTGTGTATGTGTGTATGAGAGAGAGAGAGAGCAAGCACTTTTAAATGAAAATGTTTATACTCAGTGTAGACATACCTTGTGTTTTACCATTATCAGAAAACAATGAGTTGGTGCACAGGAATCAATAGTAGGATATATATTGATTTCATGTGCAACTAGAAGGAGGAAATACAGAAAAACAATATACCTATGGGCTTGTCAAGTGCTTGTAGTTAATATTATTGACAATTTAACATGCTGACTCACAAAAGGTAATGATTAGGAATCAGAAAAGAATACGATTAAGCTGTTACTCACTGGCCACTAGACCTCTGCTTAATGCAAAACAGGAGCACACTTCAGTGATTGCAGACAAAGTTGTTAACCTTTTAATTCAAAGCCTCTAATCCGGTGCTGACACAAACTTGGAGCTGTCATAATGATGTGTTTGTTATACTTCCACCTGTTTGAGAATGTCACGGCTGCAAACGAACCCACGTGTGTTTTATATGAGTTCACTTCGACATGTTATTTGTGCAAAAATAACTTTTTGTCATGTCTTTTACATTTTTCCATCGACTGCAATTAAAGCCAGTTCTGTTCTGGTTAGATAGGGTTAAGGTGTTCTTCTTGCATACAGTTTAATGTCATCCACAGCTGCTTGTGAGGCATAATAAAGGTCTTTGAGGTGATTGAATACCTGAAGCCATTACACCACAGCTGCAGGAATGAAATGTGGCTCCCATCTGCAGTATCCAATCTGAGGAATGTGCTGCACTTAATTATGCATGGGTCAAACATTATACATACCTTTGTTAATTAGTTAAATTTCCAGCTACAGCAGGATGTTTGAACATAGGTACGCAACCTCCTGCACTTTACTGCACACAAGAGAAGTCAATCAGTCCACACAGATTTCACAGTGAGCTAATTTAGGATATAACAGACATGTTTAGGATGTGTCCTTATGTATAATAAAGCTTTTAGGGTGTTTTCTGTGTGCAAATATTTTTTTTTCTAAATGCTGTCAAAGCCAGTTCACATGTTAAAAACTAGGTGTTACATATTTGAGCAATTTCCAAGAAAGTGTTTATGGTTTTTAGTATCTCTTGCAGCTGTAATTAATTAATTTCTTGTTCTGTTGAAGGAGAGGAGGTTGTGCGACATTTATTTTTTTTTATTTTAGAGCTACAAAATCCACAGAAGGTGCACGTCAGGAAGGATGGAGGCGTCAACAAACTTAACACATCAGACTTTAGCACTGGAGATTGCTGTTTGTTTCTCGCCTCCTACTGACAGTCAGCATTGGTTTCTTTTACCAAACTACATCCGTAGCAGTGTCAAATCAGAAAACACTTTTATTTTTGAACTGAAACATTTGGTATTTTGCAAGTAATGTACAAGGGCCATATTTGGAGATTAAATTTTGAGGATTTGTCACGGAAAGAAACATAAAAACTTTGTTTTTCTTTTACACTTTCTGCACTTGTAACCATTGCAGGTCTGTCTGAGTGTACGCCTTAAATCGAGGATGGTATATTTGATGCTGTTTAAGTGATTGAAGAGTCCTAACAGAACAGAGTGTTTTGCAGCTTTATTGGTCTCATGATAAGATGCCCAGTTTATGCAAAAGTATAATAATGTCAGAAAAAAATATATCCATATGTGTCGTTAGCAGAAACATAACCTTGAGTCGTATCTGGCAGATGTATTATCGACCACATATGGTGTGTTTTCGAGAGGACGTGTTGGACACAACATGTGGCTGTAATGTACGGGTAGTGTGAAAGAAAGATGTTCTAGTACATACTATAAATTATAGATGTAAATGAGCATGAAAAGGCTTCCTTAAAAATACACTTATTTTGTATGAAATATTGTTATACTTCAGGGCAAACCGTTGATAAGTGGTCTCCTGCACTCACATATACAATTATAAATGCATGCATTGTACTTTATATAAACTGAAGGAGCTCTGAATCTGAGCTAGGAGAGTATTATATGACAAAAAAACTCCTGTACATTGAATTGAAATTGTATCTAATTCTAAACAGATTCTACTCTGCCCTTTGTGTATGCTGATGTGCAGTTGTTGCCTGAAACTAGAATAACAAATAAAACTGCATCCACAATGTCAGTGCTTATTGCATTTTTATACCAGCATGATCACAATGTTAAACCTGGCCCACAGTTTGCTGGATGTAATAAAGAAATCATGTGGTGCTACTTATGACCAGTACACACATCTTCCCTTTTGGTTCCACAGACACGAAAAAAATCTCAGTGTTCCCTTAGCATATGAAATAATTTAACTCAGGATGTAGGAAGTTATCGAATGGAATATCAAACCACATATGCTTGCCGGGGCTGTTTCCTGGTACCTATCTTTAGATAGTGTTCCCCCGTGGTCCTGTTTTTTAATGGCTAAATATGCCTACCAAATGTCTGCTGAGTCTCCGGAGAAGAGAACAAAACATTCAGTAGACAAATAGACAGGAAGACACACATGCACAGTCTCACTGCACTGCACGGTACAAACTTCATGTTAGACACCTTTTTAAGACAGCTGCTTCGTGCACTACTGGAGCACACACTGAAGAGACAGATTGTGTGTTTTTGGAAAAATGTGGTAGAATAATATTGCTTAAAACTGTCTGTGTAGATAAACACCATTTCATATTGTCTTGTTTACTATCACTCTATGTTTATAGTATCCCCTTTTTTTATAGCACGGATAAAACTGCCACATACAGATACAGTTTATATATATATATCTAGACAAAAACACTGGTTTAGCGATCTAGTTCGTCAAGTCAAAGATGTTGAAACCCAACTAAATAAAATATAAAGGTACTGAACTTTTATTCCAACAAAATAGACGGCCTCGTTTAGACTTGAAGTATCTAAACCCTTGAGAGGAATCGACAAGGGCAGGGTGGAAGAGCGTACACCATGTCTGAAGGTCTAAACTGGGCCCAAATAAAACATTTTCTGATTCACTTTTATGGCCCCATAACATACTTTTTTTTAAACTTTTATTTCAAATGTTGCCAATACTGTGCTAGTACCATTTTTAAAATGTATTATTTTACTTATACACTATGTTTTGGAAGCTCGACCCTGGTGTTGCTTACAACTCCTTTATTGGGGTGCATGGCCTTGTATGTGCTGTGTATTTAAAATGAACATTCACATAACAAAATTCAACCATAACAAAAAAGTTCAAAAAGTTGCATAGCATGTAGCTATGATGCTTTTTGAATGTTTTTTTGTGTGTGTGTGTATATATATATATATATATATATATATATATACACCCACTTATAAGTGTAAATAAAAACAATTCTTAAATCTTAAACTTTATAATTTATTGAAAAATATGCAGCACAAACAGGAAATATCTTATGTTGAGTAATATTTTTCCCAAACCACCAATAAACAAATCCTTATCACATTTTTCCAGATCCAAAAGTCAGGAAATAACTAATTTATGATAAAAAATTATCATTAAACACTGTCTATGAGCTCATCATTTACTAGACCCATTTTTTTCATGTCGAATAATTATATTTGAAATGCACTGGCACACACACACACACACCAAGTCCAGATGGATCCACTGTAGACTCCTCATGAATGTCGCCCTTATGCGGACATAGAGGTCGGAAGTACAGCACGCAGCGGGATGTGAGACTAGAAAAGGCACCAAACATATGGGAAAGTGTAATGTCACATGGCAGCTCTGGATATATAGTGACTCAGCTGCTGCGCCCCTATAAAGTTTACCATGAATTTCCCTCCCCCTCCTCCATCCATCGGGGAAATGGGGAGATTCATGGACACTTCACCGGGCTGTTAGGCTGTCTCATTAAATGCCCTTTAGAATGCCACAGGTGTACATTTTAGTGTAAATCAAGTCAGTATTTATGGCAACTCTTTTAGGAGGAAATACGTTTTCTCCTTGGGGGGAACATCGGTTATCTTCCAGCCCACTGCAGACAGAGAGCATGGTCGTAATATATCCAACTGCTACACAGTGAAGGAGAGATTTTCCACAGCTGCACACAGTATTTTGCAGGCATCCTAGAATTGCAAAATAGTCATTCCAGGAGTCTTTTCACATTGCAATCAAACTGAATTGTAGCCTTAGCCTCGCAGCACAAAAACGCTGCAGTCCAACGTCGAGTTTGGACAGGGGAAGTGTATAATCCAATGCTCATTTGTGACACATTTGAGTTTGATATTCACAACTCTGTCCTGGTCAGCTCCAGGCCACCTGTTATGTCAGTGATGGATGCCAGTGTAAGCACTCAGCTAGTAGCTGAAATTTACAGTATATGACGACTATTCAGATTGTAAATGGTTGTGAGTGTGTGTATTTGTCATGGTTCCTTATCATCACCTGCTGTGCGCCCAAGAGCACTGAGCAAGTGCACTGCACACTCAATTGTTCTGCCTCACACACTTGCGCAAAAAGACACATCCACACACCCACACATAATTCCAGCCAATTTGGTTCAACAGTTTTTCACTAAATACTCATTTTTGACTTTTTATTTGCCCAAATGAAGGAGATTTTAAAATACGTGAGTGTTTGTTTTATAATATATAAACCAAAAGACAGCATGAAGTAAGACTACAAACTCACACGCTTTTTTCTTTTTCTCCTGCTTTGTTGTTACTCCTGGACAGCCTTTGTGTTTTTGCTAATTAACACATTATCTCATTATTCTACAACTATCACTAAAGTGCTTTTTTACTTAAGTTGTTCCTGCGTGGGGTAGCGACAGCTGTGGCTGTGAAGTTAGATCCACTTCTGACAAGCGCATTAGATTTTTTCATATCCTGCATGCAGGTTCTGGCACACAGGAGCCTGAGTCATTGCATTGTGCTTGATTTATTAGGCACCGTCTCAGTTCCTTTTTTAATCTATTCAAAATTGTGCTGAGCGGGAAGCGTTGGAAATCTAACTTAATAGCAGCTGATATTGAAGCTGCTATTGATACGGAAAGAGCAGGATCGGCTTTGTGTGGAAACACAGCAGCCACCTTGTGGGTGGATGAATACACAGGTTCACAAAACACAGGTGTGTGTGCATGCTCAGAAGCATGCAAGCATACACACACACACAAGTACACACAGGGTGCCGTTTGTTGAGAAACCTGCTTGTTAGTTTTGTTAGCTTTTACTTCTCCAACATTCTGTCAAAACAGACAAAGAGATTCACACCAGACATGGTGTGTGTTCCATCTTTGGAAGAAAAAGTGTTTGATGATAGTATTAACCAGACAGCTGAGCAAGGCTGGCACTGCAAAACCCACATAATACAACTTCCACTGCAGTCAAAGTTTAACTCAAAATACTCTCTAACTCCATGAATTCAGCAACACCACACAGGATATCAGGCATCACTGAAGACTTATTTTTACTCACACTCTGTATTTCTATGCAGCCTTGATTCACTGTTTGTGTATCTCTGCTGCCCCTGAATGGGATATTGATTTTTAGTACATTCCTTTCTTTACATTAAAGCATGCCTGCAACATTAAAACTAAGCTACAGTATTTTAGTAGTTTTAAAGATCACAAGGGCACTGTAAAACCACACGCCTGTAAGTCTTGCGACGCATTGTGTAAAGCACACTGGGCACATCTTGAGGCACTATTGCATAATTTTCCTTAACAGTCTATACATTTAGATATCTCCTGGTTCCCCCTCTTTCAGTTCTGCGATGTCATTTACTTCAGTGACCTCGTAATACCTCTAAGCTGTGTCAAGGTTCAGCGGTACTCAGTGACAGAGATGGACTGAGCTGTTAATCTCCCTCCCCGATCTCCTCAGACACACTCACTCTGTCACCGATACCCTGAAGCAGAAGTCGCCTCTTTTCCTCCTTTCCCTCATGAACACTGACAGGTGAAAAGGACTGGATAAGTCTTATATCTCGCTATCGCCTCAGATCAGTCACCATGAGGGTTGTGCGAGTGTATCTGAGTCTATCAAGGTCACTTTAAGCACTGTTCAGTTTGAGCGCTAACGGCATTGTTACCTCAACAATGAGCGGGGCTTCATCAAGGTCTACAGCATATTCTTCAAATAAATACTGTATATTTGGGGATGTGAGTGAGTGTTGAAATATTAATTCAGGCAAACTTTACAGAAGAACAAAACACAGTGCGAGTTAGAAAGGTTTTATGGAAAGTGTTGTCGGATAACTATTCTCAAGTAAATTTCAGTGAGATTTAACTTACATGAAAGACATGAAAAAACTCTTTCACTCATGAATGTGAAAGTTTAAAAACAACTAAAGAGAAAACGCGAGACAAAGACACACATGAATTAGATAAAAAAGAAAACATAATGGCATCCATTAAGACAGTTAGATGGGCAATGAAGGAAGAGGAATAACAGCTAAACACTGATTGGATTCACTACCTTTTTAGTCCATTAATGAAGCACTTTAATTTAGCTGCCAGACAACTTTGTCTGTGACCTTCTGTGGTGACCTCCTCCGATATATTGAGCAGTGTTTGAGGAGAGAGGGCGAGAACACCTCTTCAAGGGAAATTAATATTCACAGAGGATGCTGTCCTCTGCTGCACTAATCTGCATGAGATCTGACTTCCTTTCATTAATCAAGACGAGTATGCCCCGGTGCATCAGCGCTGTTTACCTTCAGAGTTTGTTGTTTTCTCAGCCTGTTGACTGGAAGCAAACAGTATAAATCACACAACAATACATAACTTAACTACCCACCCAGCTGCATATATGTGAAATAGTTTCTTGGGCTATAAGTAATAAACTAAGAAAATGTAAGTGAGCACTTTCAATTTGGATCATAGTTACAGCAGTGAAAGAACCGGTCAGATGTCAGCTGCAAAATTTCCGCTAATTACAGTAATAATGTTATGGTCTTCACACAAAGGTTAAAAGAGCATTTGTACAGTATGAAAAATTTCCCTTGGGCCATATATACATTTTCATATAAGAAGCAATAAAAAGAAAACTCACACACTTATAGCATTACTGTATTTATCCTCCCACCAAAACTGCAGTGTAAGTGCTAATAATAATATAAAATACATGTGTACCCATATTTCTCAATTTTGTTTTATTTGTTTTAAAATAATGTATTTAAGCAAGAAAAAAATCACATCATTACATTATGATTTCATTCACATTGAAAACATTCTGTATTCCACATTATACAATAACGTACCTGCATTTTTAGAAGCATAAGCAGTGTGTGTGTGTCACAGTGTCACATTCAATATGTTTACATGTACACTAATGTTCCAGTATTATATACTGTCAGACAACATTTCTGAATTCCAAATATGGGCCATGTAAACAACATATTCCATTTGGATCAGAACTAGATTCTCATTCTGAATGCACATTCACAATGAGAGTCTCAGCACGCCATCTCCTGCAATTTACTGTCAGTCACAGACAGTAGAAGTGTCACTTTATTATTAATATTTATGCAGTTTAAGTAACTTTTTACTTGTTTCTGGTTGTCTAAAATTTAAATTCAATAAAATCCAGTAAAACACATGATGACTTTTTGAAACAAGGTTTCAGTGACAAAAGGAACCAGTGTCATCTGTCACTCAGCACTCCACAGAAAGAGACCATTTTCCTCACTGTCTGATGGAAAAACCGTTCTGTACTTCACATCCTTTTATATTGACCAAGGTCAACGATGCAGAATCGCCAGATTGAGAAGGTGGCCTTAAAGACATAAGTGAGTGTCAGTAGAGACAGTTTAACCCCTGCAATAAACCCTCCTACACAGTCAATGATAGATATAATAAGAAAAATTGGTATTGCTATTGGCTATTTTCACCACTCTAAGTCTGCTGCTAAATTATTTGTTGTTTATTTCTAAATATGGCTACGTCTGGGTTTACATTTTTGGGGGACTTATGTCACTTTATTTATGTTGTTGTTTGGTTAGATAAAAAAAAATCTTAAAAAAATAAACTTTGCACCGAACACACATTGCAAGGCAAACATAATTTTCTGCCATTTTCTTGGTGACAGTCCTCACCTTGTCAGAAAGGATTTACATGCAGTATATTCCCTGTGATTCCCACTCTGCAATCAAGCTTATATAGTACAAACCTGTGTTAAAATAAAAGTCTAGAAATGTTTTACCTCCTATCCACCTTTCCAACCTCACTTTGTGGACTTTGGAGTTTGAGTTGTTAAGTTTTGGGATTTAGAATTGGTATTTGATGGTCTGTAAGCTCTTCCATTGATTGGCCAATAAACTCTGTGGAGCTGACCTTTGAATAAATTCAACGAGAAAGCAGTTAAACTGCACAGCTTCACTTGATGTGGTTTGTGGTTACATTGCCCCTGTGACGTATGGATTTTCAAACTGTATATGTACCCAGACTGGCTCCATTTTATGTGAAAAGTGTGTCCCTGAAACAGAAAAGCTGTAGTACCATATAGTTATGTTATTAATCCATTACATCACTCAGCCCCTGTGGGTAACTGTTTTAAGGTCAATAATTTTAAAAATATGGGTCAAAACAGACCTAGACCTAGGCTTGAACACAACTCGATAAGGAGAGAAATAGTCCTAGGACGAGTTTCACCTTTAATAAACTAATAAATTAGAGGCCCCTGCGTTTTATTACTTCAGAAATGGAATTAAAGTATAAATTCCTCCCTTTTACCTTTTGATATGTTCTCTCATTAAGAAGGGGCTGAGATTGCACCTCATGCTGCTTGGTGCTCTCTGAGCAATTGTTCTTTTACAGTGTTGTGCTTTCAAGGCAAGAGTGTAATCAAAATCCTGAGCATTGCAATTAGATACAATGGCTTTCCCTATCCCTGTGTGGGCATCTGCCGAACGGAGCACAGAGGGGGAAAAAGGCAGAGTGAATATATTGTGTCTGCATTGAAGGAGGGTGAGTAATCTGGTATGTATTGTAAGTGCACACTCCACAGACCACTGGCTGTGAATAGCCTTTGTTTTGTGCACCGGCTTTAAAGTTCTCCAAGTGATTCAAAATGGTGCATAAACATGATTATACTGCTGGATTTTCAGGCTTCAAAGAAAGAGCAGAGTGTAGAGAAAAAAAAAGTCTGTTTTGATTGACATGCAAAGTCAATGAATACCAGATAGAGACAAAACAATAACATCGGACTCAATTCGAAAGATCATATCTGGGTTCTGGAAAATATTTCACATGGTTTGAATCTATGCTCAGATTCACTGACAGAAAACCCACTGTATTATCTTACAGTTTATTACACACATAGTATATTAGGCTTAATATTTTTCCTTTGTAACTCCCATTGTGTCTTCTGTAAATATTGATAAATACTATGCAGAACATCGTAGCAGCTTGGCAAGTGAAAATCCACATTAAAACTACATTAATATGTTCCAGTAGTCATTTGCCTGTGTGTGTGTGTTCTGACCTTTGACTGCTCCATATTTCCTGCTGTGGAGGTCTGTTATGAGATGAGGTATTTTTGGGGCTGGGACACTTACTAGTTTTGACTTTTTCCTTTTCACTTGTTATACCAGGCTGGAGGAGATAATCAGACACACATGTATGTTGCGGTTAGGAAAGGAGGACTAAGGTGGGTATTAGGTTTCAGCACAGTAGACCCCCCGCTTAAAAGAGAGGATTCAGCAGGCACAAATGATTTGAAACTCACACAATTAACCCAGGGAGCCGATAGGGAAACCAAAGCAGTTTGCAAGCCTGGGATTTACCTTCTCCACTGTTGGAACATGAACTATTTTTATGGCTTCAGATGTGCAGGGCTTTGCCAACCAGCACAGATAATAGCCAGGCTTATCAAACTATTCAATGCAGTGTGTTTTAAAACCAAAGATGATTTTATAATGCTGAGTAGGGTATTAACTGAGAAGTATTAAATTGTGGTTGTTTGGAAAATTAGTTTTCCTCATTATCATCCATCTAAACTTGGTGCATGGTGCGTTTGGGATAATTAATCCTAAAGTCAAATAAAATCTAATGACAGCATGCTCTTGCTATTGATAGCATGACTGGATTTTAAATATTGATGGTGTTCTCTTCTTCTGTTTGCCAGTTGTAATTCTAGAAAACAGCTCTTTCATGAAATACGTGTGAGTGTGTGTGTGTGTGTGTTAGTAAAGAGCTGGTCAAAAACCAATAATGAACCTTTAACTTAACTTCACATCAGACTGGCGTTATACCAATTCGGGTCAAATTGTTCTGATGGCTTGGCTTATGCCCCAAAAACTATTTGAAATCAATTCCGTGGTATTAGGCTAATGCATGAGCTTTCACTGCAGTGCTCTCTGTTTCTCTCTAAATTTTCTATTTTGTACAGTTTACTATGATCCTTTCATGCACCAAAACACTTGAGAAAATAAGGAGAGGCATAAAGGCACAAAGGAATTTTTGTGTCGAGGCGGTGCGCCCGTTTAAAAATTCTCATTTGTTTCCACAATAGGAGATGGTGAATGCACATATTTTTGATTAAATGCTAGAAAGACAGCTCAGCAGTGAATAAATCTGCTACAGGTTGTAGCCATTTCTCACATTCTCGCACTGGGATTTCAGCATCTGGAGGAGGGATGTGGGGGGGGGGTAACACCACCATGGCTCTCTTTGTCAGCTTATTACAATAGGAGTAAACTTTAGGGTTTTTTTTGTATTTTAACTGCAAGCCCCAAGTGCACAGTGAGATACAGACACACAGAGCTATGTCTTTTGTTTTCATGTCTTTTACAATAAGCTTTCAGCCTATTTCGCTCCAGTACTCAAGGCCTCTGCATATTATGTGACAGAAGCTAGGAGTATGTCTCATCTTAAAAAAAAAAAAAAAAAAAAAAAAAATCCTCGCTTTTAGAAGATCCATTTTGTTTCTTTTTTTCCCTTTTTTTTTAAATCTGAAGCTGTCTTGTTCCCGAGACTGTCATTTTAGTTTCAGCAAATTCTTGCCAGATTAAAAATGCGCAAATCAAGTATCGTCCTCATCAACGGTTAGTCCACGACCGTGGAGTGTCAGGCTTTTCATGAAAACTATTGAACTGACTAGTGTGATTAATGACTACATGTTAACTTGTGAATCAAATCAATAACAAAAAAGACTGATCACACAGATAAGGTACAACTAGTTAAGCAGTTTTCCCTTATTGCTTTTGTTGTGTGCAAATGATCCATTATTATTTGGTGAAAGTATATATAGTTGTGTGTTTTTTTTATACATTACCGGAGGCCAATAGATTAATTAAGTTACAATAGATACATTTAAGCTTTGAATTGCAGGTGGTGTGATGTATCCTTAGCATTTCCTGGTTGTGCAATATTAACATAACCAGACAGTTACTCTGATGCGCTCAGATGAGGCTGATGTGAATCAGATAAGATTAAGCCACAGCGAGGTGAACAGTGATTGAGGGCTGATTTAAAGCAGCTGGGAGCCTTGGACTGTGCCCACGCTGAACCATGAAAGACAGATTATAGAACAGTCACAGACACACTTAACCATGCAGCGACGGGCCACACACAAGGGATCGAACAAACACACACTTGAGCGCACACGTAATGGAAATGGAAATGTAGGTACAAATGCACATATCGGTATACACACTTTGTGCCTTCATGTGTGCAACATAAATTACTGATATTATATTTATTGTCGGGAGGTCAGGCGCTCAGGTCAGAATTGGTTGCAGATACCACGAATGCTGGGTGGCTCATTCCCCTGGCTGCCCACAGAAACCCCTTTTTTCCATTCATGCTCTCAGTAGCAATGCTTCTTTGTTGGATACAGAGCCTAATAGGAGGGATGTCATGCTCTGAAATCTTTTCCACATGCCTGTCGCTTCTTTATTCAGTTGTGCGACCAGGGTCAGGGGAGCGTCTGCCTTCTGTGCATTTTGTACTTGATGAACTCTCAGTATCTGGAAGGCATGTGGGCTCATCTAAAGAGGGAGCACACGGAGACGGCTTCTCGCCGACCTGGAAAATCTAAAGTGACAAGGCAAACAAATGACAATTACAATGCTGATAATGTTAATTAAACACTGAGTCTTGGACTACTGTAATGCTACGGCTAATGAAGACGTTTCAGTTAATGAGAAGTACAACTTGATTATGGACAAAGACAAGGAGTCTTCTAATCTCTTTCAGTGACATTGGTATTTGCATGAATTCTCCAGTGTTATCATCAGCATTTTCCATCCCCCTGATAGTTGTTAATACTGATACCAACATTGAGATTTATGGTTGCCAAGAGTGTCTACTGTTTCCCCTTTAGCTTATCAACATTATCAGCTAGTCATCAGGGGAATGATGTGTGCAGCTGGCTGCTGCATTTTTTTGCCCTGCTTTAGCTTTTATCACAAATTTCTCCATCATATTAGGACAAATTGATGATAGTAATCAGTGCTGCTTGTGTTCCTAAAAGGCAAAATAGTGTTGTTTTTGTAGGATTTATTTGGAGGGGAGCGATAAAGGTCAAGCACCTGTGAAGAATCAGATACGTTTGAGATTTGTCGAGACATCTTCTGACCAATTTGCTTCCAAAATAATGGAGACAAATTGGCATTCAGTTTTAAGTAACGCTACACAAACTTAATACAAGAAAAGGAGCAGAATAAATCATTTTACAATTGCATGTCTCAAAAGGCCACATTATTTTGCAGCCAGACTATGTCCTGAACCCATCGTTTGGTCCTGAAAATGTTATATTAACAAACGAGAGCAATTTTTTATGGTTCCGTAATGAGCGTATGTTTCAGAAGAGTACTTCAAGCTGAGGAGGGGAAGTCAGCTGTCATCCTTTGTGGACTCTAACTATGGAGGTAAGCAATACAAATGGGCTCTCTCTTATAATGAGATGTTAGTCCAAGTATCACATAGAGCTTTTAATCGTCCGTAACATGCTCTGTGGGAAGATAAAGTGAGATAACAAGCTAAGTGTTGGAGTTCAAAGGAAGTCTTGCAGACAGAGTCACACTGTGATTCTGGGTGTATATGTGTCGGCCCCTACAGAATTAATCTCCCATGTTTATGATGTATGCAGGCAGTCATTAAGCTGTTTAAAATATCACAATCATATGTTTGTGTCCATAAACCTTGATTCTATTGCCCTCAGTTATCTTAGAAAAAAAGGGCATTTTTATTATTGTTTATATTTTGATGTAACATTTATGTAGTGCGTCCTGTAATATATTAAAATGTGTGTTACTGCTCCGGTAAACACATTTAAGTTTCACTTTATAAGCTGTAAATTGCATTTAAGATCTATTTATAAATATGGGAATTGGACACTTTAAGGGACTGTTTTCTGCTGCTTATGATCAAAATCTTTGCCCAAAAGGTAAGTGTACTGGGCTTGCGGCCATCTTAGCTCATTGCTACCACAAGTCACCAGTCAAGCGTGAGGCCAAACACCGATAACAGTATGGGATAACAAAGAGGGGCTGTGTGTGTGCTAAGCTTGTATTAGTGGAAAGAAAATGTGTGTTCAATGTTTTTACACAGCAACATTTGCTTGTTTAAAAACACACACTCTGTATTGCACTTATGTTCACATGTCCATTTTCCAGTATGTGTCTAGTATGGACTGCCTTGTCCATGTGTGGCCCAAAGCTTTCACATATTTCTACACGTTCAGGAACATGATGCCAAACAAACTTGTGAAATTAGCTTAAAGCAAATTCAAAAGCTCAACTTCTTCCACCTCCATATGCCATAATTTCTCTGCGGTGCGTTTTTTTTTTTTTTTTTTGTCTTTTGCAAAGCCCCAAGTATCTGAATTGTGTGCAGGCTACATATAGAGAAAGTGTAAATATTGTTGTTTACTATCATCAAATTTCAAACATTTTCCTTTAAAAAATGCATTTAAGTTTTTGTAAACTTCTCATGGACATTTTGTGTGTTTGTGTGTGTGTGTGTGTATATATATATATATATATATATATATGAGCCTATAGCCACACCATACATTATGGACATATTATGTTACTGTTTCATTTCTGCTGCTAGTTTTGTACTCGTTGTGTTGTTTTAAAATATCCTGTGTGTGTGTGTGTGTTTTATGAGTGTGTATATATATATATATATATATATATATATATATATATAAAACACACACACAGGGTATGTATTAAAACAACACGAGTACAAAACTAGCAGTAACATAATATGTCCATAATGTATGGTGTGGCTATAGGCTCAAGGCAAGAAATTGTCAAGGTCTGTTATTGATCACTGAGAGAGAAAAAAATACAACAATAACTACATAAAATAACAAAAACAGCAAGAATTACATTTACCTACTGTTTATTCTCTTGAAACTCAAAATTCTAATACTTGCCTTATGATTAATAATAGAATACTATGCTATTGTCATTATTATTATTTTATTTACTATATTATCAACATTATTATTATTATTATTATTTACTATATTATCAATATTATTATTATTATTTACTGTGGATGTGTCACAAGAAAACAGACACAACAAATTACAAATGCTCCACTATTTGCAGGAAGGGTTTCCCCCTCTGACACTGACACACAGGGGCTGCATACATGTTCTGGTTTGTTCTAGTGTAAAATAGTTGGCCTGTCTTGGCACAAAATCAAATATTGATGTGCTTTGAGGTATTGTTTTAAAGTTGGAAAGTCCAGTATTGTGACAGCCCTATTTTGAGTCCACCTTAAGGGGAGTTTCCGCTTCCTACGCTGTTTCCGCCCCATGTATCGACAATAAATTAATGGACTCCTGTAGCACTCAGCACTCAGCCAGTGAGTGGCACCCCATTGATTTCAAGGTGTACTCTTGCCCATATATGGCTTTCTGAATAACCCTTTAAGGTGCAGGAAGAGTGCTCAGACAGTCCACCGCAAGGATGAAGCTCTGTCTGGATAAATATTTCAACACTTGGACTTTGCTTATTGATTGGAGCAGTAATTTCCACACATGCCACCCCGGGGAGACAGGCACTAATGATGCTGGTTCCACCATGTCCAGCCAAAGCTTTCCCACAAAGACATATTCCCAAGTCCCGCGCCTGTGAATTATGGGATAAAACATTAACAGCTTTAGAAAGTGTTGCGTATGTTTCTTTTTTTTCCCCTTCCACGAGCAAAGTCTGGTGTCTCTCATCAGCAAGCCTGTACAGGGGTAATGGCATCCTTGGTTAGAAGCCAAACTGCCTGGTGGAGGAAGATGTACAAAAAGGAAAGTTCTCAACACTTTCTGACTTTGAAAATGGATATTTCCACACTTCCTGAAGTGTGATTGATTGGAAATCTCCATCAGCTTTTGCAATTAAGATCAATAAATAATGTGGTTGAATATGCTGTGTTTCCCATAGCACTGTACTGAAATTGCAGGAAGACTTCAACCACGCACTCACATTAAGTAAATTCCTTTGTTTTCTATTGTTTTAGAGCCCATTGTGTTGCCAGTGCGGATGCATTTGCCCAAAGCAATCCGATAGCTTGTCACTTTTCTTGCCTCTGGCAGAGGAACCACTCTAAATCCCAGTTGTTTGTATGCATGTCTTCGCCTGTGCCCCGCTAAAAGGGGGTTGTATTGGATTTGTGTGTCCCCCATGGGCTCCATAAAGAGTAAAATATCTCATGAAGACACTAGCTGCATGCTGCGAGGATAGCGGTTTAATATATGTTGCCGTGTCTCACATTCTCTAGGGTGATGAGGTGATGAGAGCTAGTTTCCCACCTGTGGGGCGACAGTAACAATTTGTGCTAACACTAAGGCAAGTCAGCCCAGCATAAGCAGCAGGAGAGCAGAGAGGAGGAGCAGTGCTGTTATTCAGACGTGCTAATTACCTCTCCGGTAAAGTGTACAGTGACTGCCCCCCCACCCCTCCTTCCCTCCCCTTGGCCTGGCGCCTCACACCATCAACATAATGAGAACATAACTTTTTATTCTGAATACCTAAATATCTCCTTAAGTGATCGATAATGTGCATCATCATAAATCACGTCGGGTATTGCCTGAGATTATTCCAGAAGTCAATACTGTGCGCCGCAGAAGACTTTTGAGAGCGACTAATGGTGAGACATAGCTGCCTTTGGGGAGATATGAGGGGATATTCATGCATATGTATAGCGCAAAGTTTCTCACCCCCAAGCAGGAGTGAGACCGGTGTTGGCGGTCGACGGGCACTTCTTGGCCCGCTGTGTGGCATTGGGCCCAGCAGGAAGAGCAGTATAACCGGTGTCTGGCGGTTGAGCCCGGCCGTGAAAACACACCATTAATTTTTAACGCAATTAAGCTCGCGTCTAAAAAGAGAAATTAAGCGAGCTCCTTATTTAGCAGACAGAGAAGTGTTTTTAAAAAGGGCACTAATACTGTGATTACTCAGATTTGAGGGAAATTATTCACAAAGGGGCCACATGGGAAGAAGTGGAAACTATGTTCGTGCTTAGCTGGCAATTTAGGAAAGTTTTTTTTTTTCCTCTTGTTTTGTTTTGTGTGATAAGTTTCAAACAGTAGAGCCTTTTTTCCGTTGTTGTTTCCAACCTGAATGGATGTGAGAATTTTTGTGTGGCTAATCAAGAAATAAAAAAAAATCTCCTCTGCAATGATTTTTAAAGGCTCTTGGAGCACGGAGCTCCAGCTCTCCAGTGGCACCACATGTGATCAGCTGCAATCATTACTTGTTTCTTGGAGTTGAACAGGGATTACCCCACAGCAACTACAGGGCTGTGGGTTTGAATTATAAAGAGGAGAGATTCTACACAGCAACAGCTTGCCTAAGTGTGATTACCCAAATGAATGCAAATGTTGACAGTGTGTGTTACAGATACACATACAGTACAGTACAGTATGAGATGTGAGAGAGGTGGAAAAGTTAAATGAAGCAGAACATGTTTCTCAAGGGGCAAACAAAAAATACTGTTTTATTCAGAATGATCTTAAATACATTTGATATATAAACTTTACTTGCTCTAGTTTTATATTTTAATTTGCTTCCCAGTTTAACTGAGAGTAATTACCATCCATTGCTATCCTTTGTTAATTAATATTTAAAAAATGAACTTATTTTGTGGCACAAGCTTCATAGAGTGAAGACGTGAACTAGGATTTTGGCTTTGCTATTATGCCGTCAGTTTTTCTGTCAAACATGTGTGATGTGTGTGTTTTTTTAAATTACATTTAAATAGTCCCAATTAATCTCACTAACCGAGAAAGAAAACGTTTCCACTTTAAATGTTTTATGCATAATGTTTTTTTTTTAATCTTAATTTTTTCACTCAATATTTTGGATCATTTTATGAAAATATTCATACCAATTTCACATCCCTGCTGAAAAATAAAACGACAGCAGACTGAGCAATGTGCAATTTCTTCTCCTTAGTATGCACATAGTATTGTGATGGACTTGGGAATACAGCTGTGGAGGCACCTGCAGGTTCATTTGCAAGCTAGCATTCAAAATCTCTAAGGAATCATTTCAAACTCCTGATTGGACACCTGTCAGCTCTTCCGATTTACCAGACATTATTAAATTGTAGCTAATGATTGGTAAATTTCAGCCAATCACATGGATTGACAAGAGGAGGCCATATAAAGAGTACTTTGTGTCAGCGCTGCTGTGGAAGAGGCGAAAGCTCAGTAAATTAGTGTCTGTATGGATAATACATTTGATCCTGATTTGTGCATGCAAAATGTCAGCATATTTTGAGAAATGCTGACAACAAGCGGAACATCCTCTAAGAGCAGTCAAAAGTTTTTGTATGTGCAAGTATTTCATGGGCATAGGAGCAATATATTTATGTGTGTGTGTGTAAGAGAGACGGTGCGTGGGTGTGTGTTGTGTACAAGGCCTTTGTGAAAGCATGTTCTGTGAGTGTGCATGCTTGCAGATTCATGCAAGTGTATGTGTGTGTATGTGTGTATGTGTCCGTGTGTGTTTTCCTCCTGTCCCAGAGGGAGGGTGCTGAATAACAGGCCCTTTTTGACAGGCTGGGACAGTGAGAGCTGTCAGCCCCCTCACCAGGCCTGGGATGAGTAGTGAGAAAAAAAAAAGAGGGAGAGAAAGTGATAGAGGGAGGGAGAGAGAAAGAGAGAGAGAGAGGCAGACAAGGGATTGGGGGGCTCCATGTGTTTAGACTAATAGGAGGCCAGCGTTCAGCTTCTCCTCCAGCAAGAACAGACAGTTGAAATCTCTGGGCAGTTAGCACAGCGCTGCCTCTCAAAGATTTCCTGTCAGATCATGTCTATAAGAGGAGAAGAGGTTCTCAATAGCAAAGGGGGAAAAAAGGGGGGATAAAGGAAGAAAAAACAGCACCTGGAAAAATTGTCTGCCTTCATGAGAATTGAGCCGCCTGGATGGAGTTCTAAAGTTCGACTTGGCAAGGCACACATGCGCTTTCTTGATATTTAAAATCAAAAAGAGGGCTACTGAGTCAATTAATGACAACAACATTATTATATTTCTTATTAAAAGAATAAGGCATGTTGAACATTTTGGTTGCAGGCACAGGCCGAATGTGAAAATTATATAATGTGCAAAAAAATCATTATTCAGTTATTCTTATATAACAAAAGTCTCTCTGTGTCACAGTAAAATCTGCTTGTAAAGAAATGTGTCTCTGCCTATAACCAGGCTGTCCATATTTATATCAACATTTTAACACTAATATTATATTTGGGATGATGATTATTCCTATAGCACTGTTTCTTTCAACAAAACACCCTTATTTTTGTGCCTCTCTGGCTTCTATACAGAATTAAATTGCATCCTGTCATGTGAATGATGCAACGATCAAATATCAATTATAGCTCACATTGTGTTCAACTTCTGCTGACGTTCTGTAGTGTGACGGATAATTGAGGTATTAGAAGCCAACCACATTGGACAGCTGTAGAACATTACTTAAAACAGGAATAAAATGTCAACATTACCATACATTGCTAATTGGATGTTTTATCTCCAATTACAAAATCTGGGGTTTTTTACATAATAAAAGATTTGCCAAGAAATGCTGTCCTGAGGCATGATGTCGGATGTGATGTTGGAAGTGTGTGTGTGTGTGTGTGTGTGTGTGTTTTTTTGTCAGAATGAGGAAAAAGAGTGCAGCGGTGAGATCAGCCTGAATTAATTTTAAATGTAGGCAGTCAGCTTAATTTATTGTCAGCCTTCCACCATGACTCCACAGACGAATGCATCTCATCTAATTAGTGATGCCTGCTGCAGAACATGTGTTGTCAGGTGTATGAATAGACAGGAAGACAACATGTATGCCGCTCTATCAGATAACTTAACATGCTGTTAGCGGGGAGATGGGATTTACAGATCTTTAGATTAATTTGAGTTGAAGTTAATCTGATTTGGAGATTATGGTGAACTGAAAGAATGGCAGCCGCTTCCTGACAGTGTCCTTCATACATGACCCGTCAGAAGTCACACAGTTAGACCTCACAGAGGCTGCAGCAACATTGTGCGAGGTTTCTTCTGTCAATCTGGGTTCCTATAATGAAGGTTGTCAGTATTAACAGTTTTTATTGAAGCAGATATTAACACAGAAATAAAGTTAAAACAAAGAGTAAGTCCCTCTGTGGAAACTTTGGGTAAATATCTGAAAATTGCTCACAGATGGAAAATAATTCCAGGTTCATCATTATTCCAGGAGTAAGAGCTCCTCTACTTGCACATTGTCAGACTGATGTGACTCGTAATGACTAGTGACAATCATTTGCTTCAATTCTTTTCTCTTTACAGAAATGCAGCATGATGACTGGAGCCATAAAAGATAACTGTCCTGAAACTGAAAACAATTAACACACTGACCCATAACTGGCACCGGTGGCTCTGCAGCCTGTCAAATCCTTAGTTTTCTGTTAGGATGTGTAGGAATGCGTCTCTACTTATTGAATTGTTGAGGGGGGACCCTTGCCTGAGGGTTAATATAACAATTTACTTTGGACTGCCTGTGGATGTGTTGCCATGATTTGTTTGCTGAGTGTTGTCAGCCTGCAGGGTTTGGCATGCTCATGCCTCCCTGTTAAGTGGGAAGATGTAGTATGTTCCAGGAGAGCTCCATCATTTGCTCCCGACAGTAACTCTGTTTAATAAGTCAATGGAAATGAAATATGGCTCAATGCATCATGAATTTGCTTCAACACATCTCCCTTACTCAATTTTCATTTTGTTTTTTTCCCCTAGTGTGTCATGGCCAAATCTTATTTCTGTTGCTTTCTACAGAGTCAAGTGCACTTAGTGTTGCTGCATTAGTGGGATTTCATCTGCAAATTTTATTTTAGTAAACAAATCATAGTCTATAGATTGTATCGATTTTTATTTTATTAAAAAAAACAATGATGGTGTAAAAAGTTTCTAATTTCTAAATACACGATATTATGTTTTGCAAGACAAAAGCTGGCGAGCTGTCATCTTTCAGGAATACAGGTTATGGTTTGATTTACAGCATGCTCTTGATACCATCACATTCATTCATGTTTCCAGCTGACATATTTTTGTTCTGTTGCAACTTCCACCTCTGCACCTCTGCCATTTCTTTATGCCTCAAGTGTCAATGAAACTACGGTGGCATGGAGTATAATGAGGTTTATATTTAGCTGTGTTCTATGTACTGCCTTGCCTAAAGTTTGAGTGCAAGCGACAATCTGTCAAAACAAAGAAAGCCCTATTTTTTTTTTTTTTTCAAATATGCCTGCTCAGTACAAATTATTCTTTCCTGTAGGGTTTGACTGTGCCAGGGAGGGGGTCATCAACATTCAGCAGTTTTGGAGCAGCTATAATGACCAATCACAGAGCAGAAAAAATTCCATTGTCAATTGTGTTTTTACTGAAGTTTTGTTGTGTTTCTGATTTAATAGAACAAACCAGTGCAGCTTTCCTTCATTGTGGAATTCAAAATGGTGTCCAGATGAATGCTGGAGTTGTATCAGGTATCCTCATCCTCAGTGATGGCATCAGAAAAAGATCAGGTAGGCTCTGAACAATGCGATGTTGATCTTCAGAAAGGCATGAGGCAGCTTTTTGCCAAATAGAGGTGGAATCATCTTCCAGGTGGGTACCGTCCCCTTCAATTTAGGCTTTCCCTTTCATCAGAATAACCACTGTTTCACTGCAGTGTCCTTGAAGGGAAGCTGGAAAAGACTGGGGAGAGGAATGTGTGCTGGCAGGTATGATTGTACTCCAACACAATGTTATCGTCCGGACACAGTTTTGTCGAACATTTGGAGAAAATCATTCTGCTCGATCTTTGACTGTCTGCTGGGCTGCGAGGCAGCTGTTGGGAGGCTCACCACCTGGTGTGAGCAGCTTTGAAGTACACTTTGAGGATTAAATTATTCATTCAGGATGGTGACATGTATCCAGCTTGCCTGAGACTGTGGAGAAGATTTCGCCTCCTACAGCTTACCGGACGGGTCTTTTTTAGCTTCATCCCACTTTATGAAAAAACACAGACTTTCTTACAAAAGTCCAAAGTCTGTGTGGGTGAGAATTAGTAATAAGAACATTGTCCCCTACAGTTAAAATGGAGATTATAATGATTAGCGGCGTGATAAAAATGATATTGTGCATGAATGTTTTATGATCTGTGGTCTTTTCAGCGCGTCGGCCCAGATTTGAAAATGATTGTGTCCACTAAGAGACTTTAACAGAATCCTGGTTCCAGTTATTTTGACTCTTCATGCCGTGACAGAACTGCAGGTATGCTCACACAGCTTTCAAATACAAAAAGCAATTTAGATTTTATTAATAATGTGGTGATTGACAGGAAATTAAAATGGGCCTGAACCGTTACAAAGATACCTCTGGAAATAAAAAAAATATGCCTTTTTTCAATGTTTGTGGGTCTGATGGTCTTCCTATCATTCAGTATTCATTTCTTCACTACACATATTGTATATATGTTTTGCTTAAAACTTAAATTTGAACATATACTGGGCTCCATGCTGTAGTAAGGAAAAGGGAATGAATTTAGCTCAGTGTTGTCTTTAATAGTGTCTTTAAAAAGATGGCTGTGTTGTTGCTTTTAAAATAGTTTGTTCAGATATATATGCATTTTCTTATAGTTAAATTTTGTGCAATTTTACAGTACTTTCTGAAAATAAATAACTTTATTGGAATGGTGATGAATTATTTTGTGGTCAAGAATGGAATTAATTTCACTGCTCCCATTATATATGCTTAAAGGGATCACTTTTAGAAATGATGCAGAAAGTTTGAAGTTAATACATTTTCTCAAAGTCCTATTAATAAAATGAAAAATCAGCATTGTGTAGATACACCTGCCTTTGCCCAGGAATGGGGATTTGAAATCATTCAAATCAGGTGAATAGCTGCAGTATTCTCCTGATTTTCTCACCTTCAGACATTTTCCTCAGAAGACGTCGTCACCATATTGGCAGTGCGGATGATGTCATCAGTGCTATGGAGCTTCACAACCACTGGACTATGTGTGTAAATGTACTGGCAGTCTTGACAGGTTGCCAGTCTGTTAACACACAGGCAAAAGGACAACTTCCACCTTTTAGCTATGATGTGTTGACATACATTGGAATTCCATTGCATATAATGTAATTTATTATGATATTTTTTGTTTTTAGTGTTTTACAACAGTGATGAAACTGAGAAAATATATTAAAAGGGGGGAAATTAATTGGATCTACCTTTATGCTAATCAACAGTAAGTCATACAAACAACTTGTTAACTAACTGTAGCAGCATACTGCATGATCCTTTGATGAAGTGAATCAAGAAAAGATAAACAGAAGGCACGTCGTATAATGTAAATAAGCCCTAATTGTCTCTGTGGTTCAGCTCTGCTGTATATTAGTCAGAAAAATGAGAACGATACCCTTTTTTAATCGAACAGACTGTGAAGATTGAAAACGATTCTTTTTTCAAGATGTGCAAAGTAACCTTTCGGCAAATTTAATGCCATTGATGTCCATCATGATTTTTTTTTTCTTTTTTTGTAGGGGAACTCTTTATTTTAGACTCTCCTGCGATGTTAAATGAATACTAGAATAAATGCAATGAGCATGCTGAGTGAGATACTGAGATTTTATCTTTACTGACACCAGGGAGCAAATTATGAGAAGGCCCCGAAGGCCTGCATGCTGCAGAAAAGTGTGAACCCTGTGGTTATGTAATAATTGTCTAGTCTGAGTCAATACACCACAAATTTGACTATACTGAGATCAAGTCGTAGCAGGAAAATTTGCCAGTATAACTCGACCACCAGAACAAAGTAACTCCACCTTGTTAGCCTCAGTGGTTTCTGAAACAGGGTTTAGTGCCTGCCGACTGCTTCTGTCCTCTTGGGATATATTAGGCTGTATATGGTAAAGTCTATTATGTCACTTTCACTTTCTCACTTCTCAAACTGCCTGTGCTGAAACAGAAACACAACACTTCATCTGATCCATATTTCAAGCTGGACTGAGATGGTGTCTACTTGTCATTTCATGTGGCTGTCACATTAATGATCATACTATGCAGTGCAGATGTAGGGCTCATGTTACCACTGCTACGATTTCACTGAGACTGTCCAGTATCGCTGCTGTCCTATTCACAATGCCCCAGATCTCTCCTCGATGTTATACTCTCTCAGGTATATGTAGCTTGGGGCTACTTCCATGTGGCACAGATTTAATTACGTGCCATATTTAGACATTATTTGAAACAGATTTGAGGGACAAAAGAAGATGAAAGAGTTCCAGTATATGAAGATGAAGCACAGCTGCAGCCAGAAAAGGAGATAATCTGGTTGAGTTAGTCTGCTGTCTGCCTTTTGACAGTGTCTGTGGTTAACTATAATTAACCAAACAGGTCAGAAACCACTTTTTGGCACACCCCTGGTAATGTCTAATGTTCAGTAGTAGCACCATATCCTTCAGTGTACCTAGAAATCCTCATGGTATTGGTGGAAATTGAAATTGTCACAGATAAATCTTCTAAGGATTTATCTCTAATTCAAGTGGTTTCTAAACAGTTTAAATCACAAACCTTAACCATAATCTTCTTATGTGTGGCCACAGATAGATACACATTAGTGGCCAACAAGACCCACACTATGATCACAGTTAATGGGAAGTGGAGACATTTTGAACTTGAACTTAAAAAATAATGTATTATTTCAGGGAAATATAGCCTTTTGTCTGCTCAAGTGTGAGACTGTAAAAAAAACATAATTAGGGCTAGACACATAAAAGCCTTTTTAGAGTTGATTGTGTGTGTTAGTTCTTACAGAAGCGACTAACCCTCCTGTCTGCAGCTCTCAGCATGCCTGTTTTTCTTTTCTTTTAATAGTTTTTCCATCATTCTAAAATCAAACCGTGCACGGCAACTGTTGTGTAAAGGTGCTGTAGTCTGGTCACAAAATACAGGCTACAGATTTATTCATTTCTTTACTCAGTTCATCCAAAACACTAGACTACACAGTTGTCTGATCATGCATATTATGAATAAAATAAATAAATAAATCCCAGCTCTTCTTTTTGCATTTCAGTGTGTTTTATTGTTTGGTGTGTGGAAACCGTTTTACCTTTGAATATTAAAGTATGTGTTCACTTGTTTGAGGGTTATAGCTGTTTTTACTGATTATACTTTGGCCAAATTAAAGAAATTTCATATTAAATGAGCCAATATTTAAAGGACTACTTCAGGTTTTATGGCAGTTTATTAGTCAATCTTCACACTAGAATTGGGAGAGAGAAAAATCAAAGACAAACTGCAGATGTATTTATTAGTATGTATGTATTTATTAGTCTAGTGCTATCGACCATATATCACCATACACACACATATATGTATGTTCCATAAATTGGTTATAAATACATAGATTGCAAATATTAGACCATTAGCTGCTAACCTCAATAAATAAAATAGGCCAGACAGCAACATTAAAAAGTCAATCCCTCTCACAAGAGTTAATTAATCCAAAGCAATAGGCATTAAACTTAACGTTGCGTTACGTAAGTGACGCAACACTGGACCGGAAGTTTCAGGTGCAATCCTTTCCGGTTATGACCGCTCTAATTAGGAGCTTTATGAAGAATTAAGCCAGCTGGGGGGAAAATTATTGGAAACAAAAGACGGACTTAAAGTTTATGCAGTAAGTCAAACATTACAGTATCGGAGGAGACGGTTGTGGAGTAAAGAAGTTATGGATTTCAGTCATTGCTAGCAAAGCTAACACATTAGCAGCTAGCATCGCACAGGTGCAGCCTGTCAGCACCTTTTCCTGCGCGTGCTCTGCCAAGACAAGCCGCCATCATCCACTGTGGATTTTAATTGCTGAAATGACAGATGAACACTTTGACATCCTCACACGCTGAAGGCCCTGGAAGCGCAGCTGGCTCTCTGAGATGTTCACCTGCAGGTGCGCTAACGACTGGAGCCACCATGGGCACCTGCATCCGTTCTGATGGTGAGTCAGTCTTAACCACTGGGAATGCTGCTCTTGTGTTTGAGATTAAATTACACATCAAACGCATCTGCTGCCTGCTTTCACACATTTTGCCATGATTGTCGCTGTTCAAGGTGTTGAATAATAGATTTATTAAAATAAGCTTTGGCTCTGCCAGGGATTTGTCTTTTGCTTTCTGCAGTGTGTTGATTTTGTGTGCATTCCCAGATGTCAATTATAGTTTGGTCTCAGTGTCCTCCGTCAGTCTGGTTGTGCCTTGTTTTTCCAACAGCCTTGACGCCTATCTATAAGCCCTGCTGGTCGTGTGGTTTTTAATGGCTTAGCCAGAATGTTTCACAGGGTAGTTTCAAAGTCTTCTTGTTGCAGCTTTGATTGTAAAAGCAGAAAGAGGGCAATAACAGTCCACTGAACCAGCCAAACAAAAGTTTTATTTTATTTTATGTTTTACCAACGCACCAAACTTTAGCACGATATGGTTTTCATGCTGGTTTGAGATTTGTAACTTTTTCCATGAATTATTTCCTTTTTGTTAACTGGATGAGTCAATTAATTCCACAAAAAGTTGCACAAGTCTGCTGAGTGTAAAATCCTTATTTACTCAATTTTCTGTGCAGCTATCCCTCAGCTGCTCTTATTCTAGTTCACAGTCTGTAAGCTGGCACAGATTAGTTGACTTATTCATTACAGAGGGTGTCTGTTGTCGATTGCAGAGCTTATCCAGTGTGATTAATGTTGGGTTTGTGGAAACCACCAAAGCAAACACAAACTGGTCTGTTAAAGGGTCTTCTCCACCAAGGGATGCATTGTGAAGATATACTTACAATATGTCACATGCTGTGCGTTGTTTAGAATTTCTCTGTTCATGTTTTGTCCATGAACAGATGAAGCCACGGAGGTCCCAGTTTTTATTGCATAGCTTCTTTTGCTGTGGCTTCTATTCGGCTCATTTCCAAGAGAAACTGAATAGCACAACATCATCCTGACCATTGCTCTATGCGTGTATAAACAATGTAAAAGGTTTACTCCATGAAGATTTTCACTTCTGGTTCTTCTTGGTTTCTTTCTGCCAACTGTGTTTTGATTTATTCATTGTAGGTATGCAGGTGAGGTCTGCAGATTCTCCAGGATGTTTAAATTTGTAGTAAAACTGAGATTTACCGCTGTTACGTCCTCTCTTCTGTGGCATGAATATATCACTTCTAATTCTCTTCTACATGTGTCCTCCTGCTGGTCTGTACACATTCATGAATACACACATATGTATACACATTTAAACCTCTACACTGTTTCAGCTCAGTGTTAGTATTGGACATAGGCAATTCCCTGAGGCAAGGATCCGCTCTCCACCCAAACAATGAGGTGCAGCTTTTGCTCTCTCGGTGAACGAGGAGAAGCAAGCCCGTTCAGGAGGTCAGCTCGGAGCTGTTGACATTGCTCCCTGGTTGCCTGTAGTTCTGGGCAGAGCCTCATTATCACAGGGTCTGCTTGGAAGAGAGTGGGCTTCGTTAGGAAGCAGCTGTCAGTGCTGAGGGGGCGAAGGCAAAGGGAAAGAGTAGATAAAGTAGAGCCTATACTGCGGTCCATTCACAGTGGCGCTCAAGGGCCAGTTGGCTCCGGTATTATAGTCTGTGTGTGTGTGTGTGTGTGTGTGTGTGTGTATATACGTGTGCATATGTGATTCAGGCCAGTGTCATGTTAATCCTGCAACAAGTACTGCAGTAGTTTGACTTGTTACATGTCTTTTTGTCAGTATTTTTCTGGCATGGGCCTGTTGTAGTCTGAAATACTTGGCTTGTTTTAAATAATAACTACTGTAGATAAATTAGGTTTCTTTTCATTTGATATACACTTAATATAAGAGGCCTTTGATGAGTGAGTAACACATCAAAGTGATAACATACACAAACACTGCAGCACATGGCACTTTTTTTCTCAAAAGGCAAAGGATAAAGTCAGAATAAACATTACACTGGTTCCTTTCTGGCTTATGTCTTCAGTTACATTCGTCGAATAATTGCTTGACTGCAAACTCACTCATCTGTGGCCGATTTCAGAACATCTCTTTCAAAGAGGAAAAAAATGAAGCATGCATGTGGAAAAGGATAACAATAAAAGGACATATCTGAGCCAAGGGCCAAAGAAGAAAAATAATTACAAATGCAGAAAGTCATTTTTCAAGTATTATGGGGAAACAAGATGAAATGTATAGTGGAGGTTTGCAGCATGTGTCAGGTTTCATGTCTGTCACACTCGATCAGTGACCAGAGCTAATGAGATGCTACATGCTGCCTGGGACTCGAGCTGGAAAACTGCTGTTCTGGTGCACATTAGAATCTGGGGAATTCCAAAAATCTAGCATCTGGTGAAAAACAGAGCAACCCTCTGTGGCACAGCGGTCATTAACTTCTGGGATTTACTGAGATACGATACCCTGTTGAGAAAAAGTTTCCACACTGATGAGAACAGTTCTTCCAACTTTACCAATTTTCTGCCCAGCGGAAGCAACACGAGTCAGAAAAAGAAGCTGCCAATGTCTTTTTATTAGGAAATGTAATGGATATTGAATGATGACATACAGATGTAGTCAAAGTAGTATGGGAGCTGCAGCAGAGTGGATTAAGGTGCAGATCACTAAATGGTAAGAATGGTGTAAGGATTCAGTGTTCCTTAAGGAAAGGCATGACATACCAGCTTTCTCACGTTAAGTGTTTCAACTTGTAAAAGAATAAATCTTTAAAAGAATTTGCCAGCATGATAAGAGAGCATTCAGTCATGCATTATACCACATATAGCCCCCCCCCAACCCACCTAACAAAAACCTGTTAACATATTTTGAGACGAGTATGAATATTTCTCTTTGCACGAGTGGTCCCACGGGGAATCGCCCTCCTATATCTGTGCAGTGTTCTCTACCTACTGCAGAACTACACTGCCATTGAAAAAGTTACTTTTGAGTGATTGACAACTAACAGCAAAAAAGAAAAACCATATACGTGTGTATGTATATGTATATATCTATATATACATATACATACACACACACACATTTCTTACTTTTTGATCATTTACACAGTTCAGATGATTACTATAATAATTTGCTCATTAGGAAAATGTCATCTTTTCAAACAAAATGCAAAAGTGTACTGCTTTCAGCCCATATATGTGGACTATTTCTTTTATTCAGATATTAAATGTAAAAAAAGAAAATAGGGATTTTTTTTTTGTTACTTGGATCAGAACAAAGCATTTGATTGTGAGAGGCAAATGTAAGAGTTTATGAACTTTTATGAACCAAATATTCAGCTAAGTATTCAACACATTCTGAATAGGTTAATCAACAGTAAAAAAAATAATTATTAGGTGAAACCACGTAATGAAGTTTACATGTTTTATGCAATGTATTCTTTTTTGCCTGGCTTAAATGCTGATCTTGCAGCAGTGAGAGTTATGCCATCCTCCCAGAGTCCAGAGCTGCTACTACTATTGTGGGCAGTACCAGTTGTGGGAATGCATCTACTGTAGTTATACTGAATTTACGACATTAGTTGTTTCATGATGCTCTTGTTTTTTCCTGTTTTTTTTCCTAAATAATATTCCTGACATAGAAACACTGAGGGAAGTTTAGAAAACAAAAAGGAGAGCATAGACATCAGTCACTAAAAATCATCTAATCATCCAACAACAAATAGCCAGAATTGGAGAAATATGGTTAATTAACCTAGTCTACAAAGCACTTTTGTTTTGGCTCGTTTCTAACAATTTGCAATAGCTTAAGCATGCTGTGGTTATATAAAACAAGCTGGCAGTGGATGGGAGGCAGCTGAAAATATTTGTGTTTAAGCTTGTTGAACAGGTGGCGTTATAAAGGACTGTTATTGGGTTTTTACTCACAGATCACCCAGGCTTTTTTCCCACATACAGTAAGGAGTGAAACTGTTGTGAACTTTGGTTAAACATTATCTTTTATTCCACTGCTCTTAATCGCCACCTCTTTGCTTTCCAGTCTGTTATGAGTAATGAATTCTAAGCATTGTTTTTTCCCCCTATGCTTTTAGTGTGGGGGTGTAGGCCATAGATAAATATTTGCTCAAAGTAATTCATTTTGTGAAAATTAATGTGGAGACACAGTTTAAAAAAGGCAAGAAAGATACACAAAGAGAGGGATAAGCTTTTAAGAATAAGTATTTTAAATCTCTGTATGTGTTGTCCTGATTCAAATGTCATCAAATTACAGTTCACCAGGAGCTTTGCCAAATAACCAAAAACACAGTCTGTCTTGATTACATTTCAAACAAGTTAATCCGTTACAAGATAACGACTGGCCCAGGAAACATTCAGCAGTGTTATAAGTCAAGGAGGCCAGTCGCTGAGTCACTGAACTTCTGCTGCCCAATCGATGGGGATCTTTAATAGCAATTTCCAGGCACCTTGACGCTATTGATTTCAGTCGACAAACATTTCACTTTGATCATTATGATACCAGGCTTGCAGCACACTTCCTGGGGCTTCTGTCTATGAGAGGCTTACAATTGGTCTTCAAATGGCAAATTCGCGATGGCTGCCACATCGACTGTGTCTGTGCACAGCAGAGAAAGAAAGTGAATTGTATTTGAGGAAATGAAGTACACAAACAAGTTAAGACTTGTGAAAAATTAAGTGTTTAGTGGCTGCTTATCTTTCTTAATGTGTCTTCAAAATCCATCTCTTTTTTCCCCACTGCTGTCAAAACTTGTTGCCAGCTTGAGCCAATTTTTCTTCTTAAACTGGTTCATTAGTTTCCCATGCGTCTGTTGGTAAGCCTTATTGTTCAGCAAACCAATATTATATGATGAGAGGAAGAACACAGAAGGAGCTCTGGAGACTAATTAGAAGTCCTCAAACTTAAAAATCTGTTCAAAGTCTTGTTGTTGCCAACACACAGAGGCAGTGACCCGGGGTCTCATTTAATGTTTGTAAGTATCTATTAATGTTCCTTGGGTTGTGTTTAGAGCTAAGGGAGGCACAGGAGCAGGAGCTGATGGATGAGAAACATTAGATGCCCGGCAGGCACTGAACTCTAATACAATGCAGTCATATGGCATTTTTTTTTCTTTGGTATACTTCATTACATTTCTCTTTGGTGGAATATGTTTCTGTTTAAATAATTTATTGTTCCCTTTCTTCCAGGTTTCTTTCAAAAATCAATCGGTGGCTGTCTTCCCAGAGATAAGCATGCCTTATTAATGTTAGATCTTTATCGTGCCAAGAGGACCACCAGCACTGCTGCTGAGTCTGCTGATAATTGACATTTTCTCTAGATGAGGGTATTTATCATTCTATCAGTGTCCATGGGAGGCCCCACAGCTGACCATACCCATACAATATTCTGAAAAATAAGCTAGGGTTTTGCACTCTGTATCCTGCATGCCATGCAGTATTCATGTTTTCTCATGAGAGGCAAAAGTTTGTTTCTTATGGGAGGAAGGAAGGATTTCCATTGCAAAGCAAAGCATTGAGCAGAATAATACAGGTTGAATGTGAGCTTTGAAAAGCTGATATACACAAAGTGACCTTTAAATCTCACTCTTTTTTTGAATGACTTGGCGAGTGCTTTTTAGCTACACTTCAGAACACACAGACCAAAATCCCTCTTCCTGAGTACGTTGGATATTGGAAGCATCCACATCCCTAAGTGAAAGTGATAATAGTACATAACACTGACAGCAATGTCACTTTAACCATAAGAATTTGCATTTATATTGCATAATTGGACAATCAGGGTCTTGAATTGCATCATTCTGTGCAGATGTAATGACATAGATTTTGAGAAATAATGTGTGTTGTAATCAAAGGTTTGTGAAGCTCAGTGCTAGCCGAATGAAAACCATAGCTGGGGTTCATTTGAAGCATCCCATGATAACTGTGATCCAAATATGATGAAAGGAGAGATGAGAAAGATGTGATATGAAAAAAACATAAAAAGAGACAACAGCCCTTTGAGACAGATTGGTTTAATAATAGAGTCACTGTTGAGGCTTCAGTACAGTACAGAGAAGCATGGCTGGCCCTCAGACAGGACAAAGTGTAGTCTGGGGAAAAAAAACAAACAAACACTGTTAATGTTGTTGCTAATCACATTCAAGACATATACTAGCCTAGTCATTAATTTCACGGTGTTGTAGCTGCCATTGTCAGTGGAACATGATATTAGATGCAATGCAACCAAATCAAAAGCTAAGGAGTTAGATGTGATATATTACTGAAATAAATCCCATTGAGGAAATGCATTTTGAATGAGATCACTGTAACTGCATTTGACACACTTCATTTCATTCTCATCTGTCAAGTTTAGCATCAGATGATGGTAGATGTGCATGGCTTAATGGAGGGGACGTGACAACTTAAAAAGTTTAGAAGCTGACTGGATGACTGCAGGTCGCCGTTCTCTCTGGAAAGTAGTGGTGTGCTCTTATTGTGGTAACTGCACTGGCTTAGTTAGAAAGGAACTACAAAGAACTTGCTTAATATAGATTATTGTAGGGATGTGATATGGATATATAGGTATCAAAGGTGTTGTGGTTGCTGTAAGGAAGGTTTGTTTCTGCTGTTAAGTTTGCAGTTCTTCATGGGCTTCATTTCTGAACCCTGAGGTTAAAGCTTGTTTCTGCACTGTTAGGGTGGTTGATATTACAGTGGTGGGGTAGATGAGTGACTTGTATGGCTGGTCTCTACATTACCTGTTATGCAGACTGTTTACCATTATCATAATTCTTGGCTGCTATGGTGACAGCTGCCTTCTGGAAAAAGTACTTTTTTTTATTCTCCGTGTTGATTATCCTTTTTTTTAATTGATCATTGTCTATATTCATTATCTGCTGTGTTGTTAGAATTTCATTTTTTCTTCTTAAGTTGCTGCCCTCTTTTTCACCATTAACTTTATTTTTCTTTTGGAGTTTATATCTTTTGCTACATTGAACAGCTATATTTCCTTTAAAGTATTTTCTCCATGTGCGTCACAGTAGTTTGCAGTTATAAAACTGTCTCATAGCCAGCAGCCATGAACATCATCTTGATGTGCTTACACAAGCCTCCTGCATGTGTTAGACATTTGAAAAGATTGTATTTTTCTTCGTATGACATACAAAATCAGATTAGGAACCCCTGATATAGGACTTCATTAGCACTGCGCTCATTTAACCCAAATTCACAATGCTACAGACCATCAACGACATGAGTTAACTTGTTTGTGTCTGTCCGCCGTACCGTTCATCAACACTCTGCAATTCAGGCTGACAGTAAAAGTTTATTATATTGTATTAATTGAGTGTAATAAAAAAAAAAAGCTAGGTCTACCACTTTGCCTACACATAGATCACATGCTTAACATCTGGCTTTCATTGGCCTAATTATTGCAAGTAATGAGATGCTAATTTCAACACTCATACTGCATGCATGAGCGACCAGATTCATGTGAAACAGAACTTTATGACAAAACTAATAAATAAAACATCTTAGTGGTGGTAAACATTAAGCAAGTGAGGGAAAGAAAACAAAATAGGGAGGAACATGAGGCTGCATGATTAACAGTGCTTGTAGATAATCATGCATGTGCCTGAAGGATCGGTTCTTTCACTCCACTGTTTACTGCTTTATGAGTAGAGTGATGGGCCATTTCATTAGCTCAGCGGTAATTAATGCACAAAATTAAGCAGCCTTTGATCAATTGTAGGGGCCAGTGTTGTCAGATCTTTCATTATTTAACTCCACACACTGAAGTGCAGAAATAGTAATGCTGAAAGTTTGTGTCGGTTGGTATAATACAGCAAAAATGGATCTTCTTATCAAATTTTGTTTAGTGTTGGCTTATCTTGCTTCTGTGTCACATACTGTACAGTCGTTAAATCTGAGAATTTGTGTTCAGGGAAATAAATTAGCTCAGTGTAGCAGAGTAAAAATTGGCTCTGATATCTCCGCCCAGTAAGTCCTGAGTCTCCGCAGCCTGTGTAAAGAATAGATCTCTGGGGGCAATTCCTCAAGGCAAGATAAATGAGTTAACCGGCAAACTCTTATTCGTCAACACTAGCGCTTGTTTCACCTACTTGTTGATAAAGACACTGGTAGCCACCCATTATTTCTAATGGCAGTTGTATTAAAGATAGGCGGCAATAAAGATTAATGTGACACAAAAAGACTTCCTCAGACCAAGATAACTTAATGAACTGTCTCATGAACACCATCCTGGTTACATCTGTATTTATCTTTTAAAGATGAAGTACCCTAGCTTTTTTATGTACTGTAAATGTTACTCAGACAAACAATTGAGTTTGCACAGCTCTTACTGTAATCATAGCTTTAGCAAAAGGTGATGAAAAGGTGTCACAGCCATTAGTAAAACCAGCGCCTTAAATGTTACATTTTCTTATATAAAGCAAGTGAAGCTGTAACTGGAACTCAAAACAAGGGAAAGGATAATACAGACAGCAATTCACCTGTCATTTTTTCGACATTTAAAATTAAGAGTAAGAGGGAAAGTGTAACTCACTGTATGACTCATTGCGTTAACTGGTGACAGAAAGCATGCAAGACCACTATGTTTATATCCATGCACTGAAACCACAAATACAAGAAAACATGTTCCTCTACTTGCATGAAACTCAGTTGACAGCTTCACTTTATTTGGATCTGCAGCTTATATTTCACGCAAATCCAAAGCTGGACAACTCAAACCAAAACAATCTGCATGGCTCAACACCAGGAGAGATGTACAAGAAAATGTTTTTGATAATTTGTGTGAATCAGCTCTTTTATCTTTTTTATGAAAACAGGTTTTCAGAATATCAAATTATACTTGACAAGGCAATACTTCACATGAGCAGCTGTAAAACGTTTTTTTTTTTTAAGAATCAAAGTATTTTCCGACTCATGAATTATTTCCCTGGGTTAGTGGAGTCTTTGGCACTTGATCTCCAACTCTGTCGAGAGAGGGGATTTGAATTGATGTGACTAATGTAAAACAAGGCCAACTGTCAGATGTAAGCCAGTCACTGCTAGTGCACTTTTGCACCCTCCATTTCCAAGACATAATGATGCATAGCCATCACACTTAAGCCCAGTGTAGTGCCTACATATGGAAAAGGTGTCAGTTGCAGCGGAGGAAATTATGCAGTCCACTAGTTCCCCGTCTAGCGTGGCATCTCAGCTGCACAGCGCTTTCCCTGAAGAAGACATGTTTATGAGTTATTCCCCTGATAGGGACCTACACCTAGGAATACAGACTTGTCCTTTACCCTGACTGGTCCACTGAGAGTAAGTCTGTTGTGAATAACTGAATAACAAGATTTATTAAATATTCTTTTTGCTAAACACTTAGTAATAATGCAGAAAGTATAATTTCACACAATTCCTTTAAATCATACAATTAACCTTGTAGGTATGATTTAATATATGATTTGTCAAATGGATAGCACAAGGATGACGAAGGATACATAGATGGATAGACATTAAGTGGAAGTAATCATGTGGAAATACCAAGCAACGTGTTATCCATAAACTGACATAAAGCAGTTTAGAATGAAAGCCATTGGTATATATTCCACAGTCTCACATGAATAACCATGGCTTTTGAAAAGAAGAGGAAAATAACCTGTAATAATTTGTCCCTCCAGTCGTGTGGAGATACTGCTGTGGTGTTCCTCTATTTGTCACTGTCAGCCTCCAGACTGAGGATATGAGAAGGCGGCAGAAAGAATGGGAGCGGTGGAGGTGGGGGTAGTGGTGGTGAGAGGAAGGGGAGTGTGAAGAAAATGCTGAAGTATGTGATTAAGAATAATGAGTAAAAAATTGCATAAAGCCTTCTCCCAAATCACATATCAACTCCACGCCTGGCATTATCCCTGAAGCATCTCATCAGTCCTGGACCAAGTCCCCATCTTTCTGCAATGCAAGTACACGTGCGCCCACCCACACACACACATTCATGCACAACCATCGCAGTCCATTAGCAGCTAACACAAGAGCCAACAGATCTCTTTTTCTTTCTACTCTCTAGCTATCGTTCTCTTAGTGGCTCTGCATTGTAGTTAAAAGCAAGGGCAGGAACAAGACCTGTCAAGTTTCATATCAATACGGTGACCTTCCCTCCCTTGCTGCTGTTCCAGCACTCCGGCAAACACAGCCCGAAAGGTCCGTTATCTTCAAACCACTGTTTGGAGAGGCATCTCTATCAGAACAGTGGGAAAACATCCAATGCATATCAATTGAAAGACTTTGATTTTTATTTGTTCTGCATTTGCTCTGTCTTGCTATGGTACACAGAAATGACAGCAGGAGCCACTGTATAAACTCTCAACCACTTGAATTTTGTTGGACTTTGGTGGAGAAATTTAGTCTGTAAATGTTGACTATATTAGTCATTTCTCATTTTGCCTTCTGTCTCACACCCCACATTACACAACATACTATATATGTATGTGCAACTGTAGGTTGAAGGATCTTTAAAATTTAGGGGAGGATGTACATTTAAGATAGGCATCCCACTGGTATCGTCAGCTCTCACCAGCTGTCAAATCTTCACTGCTGTGTTTATCCCTGGTTGCTCTCCAATTCTTCCAAAAATATTTGACTTGTTACATTTTCATCTTTCTTCATTAGCTTCATGTTTGTCTGGACGGGTAGCTCACAGCTCAAAGCAGTAGAGTTCTCATGTTTTAGACCCTATATGATTTGCAGATCATATAGGAGTTAGTGTTTGGAAACTCTTAAAAGAATCTTGTTTTTATATAGTAGGAAGATAGATATCTTTGAAACAATGTTCACTTCTGTTTGCCCTGCAATGAGACAACGGTTAATTCAGCACTATAGCATATTCTATATGGAGTATATAGTAAAGTAGACGCTTGGAAGTCATATGTAATTTAAAGGTGGTCATCTCACTCAAAATAATATACCTGAAATTTAGCCTGCACTGTAAATGTATTTATGTATGTAAATGTAAGTTTTATATTCAGAATCAGAAATACAGAAATATACAGAAATATAAGGTAAAATGGCCAGTGAATAAAATAAAAAATCCAAACAGTAATAAAAACATGAAGGCAAATAATGGTAGTCATAACCCACTGCTCAAAAAATTACATTACAGGCTGATCCAACTTGAGTAGAAATTCCTCAAGACAAGTCAAAATGAGGCTCAGCAGTGTGTGTGGCCTCATGACCTCCCTGCGATGCCTGGGCACGCTCCTGATGAGGCGGCAGCAGGTGAAACTGATTTACAATCAGTGTAGCTTCCTAACTGGACAGGCTGATTTCACAGAAGTGTGATTGACTCCGAGTTACATTGTGTTGTTTGAGTGTTCTCTTTATTTTTTAAAATAGCATCCAATATGGATATAATTAATAAGACACTGTGTTCGATCAGCTTGTCTGCTCTTAGAGGGAGGAGTTGTACAGTTTGACGGCCACAGTGGTGCATTTTGGAGGGATCGGTCTGTCTCCCTACTGCTAAAAGCATTTTAGATTCAAGCTGTTTGAGTGTAATAAGCAATGTGGTGTTGGGGAAAATTGAGAAAATGGTAAACTATAGTATATGCTACTTGATGTCAGATTGAAGAAATCCTATGCAGCAATTCAATAATAAATTGACTATAGACTGCTATTTGTGTGAGGAAAATGAATAAAAGAATATGGAGATTTCAGTCCTGTAACTTATATGACTAACACACACAGATGCGCAACTCTTCCATGATGCACTGATTTCTGAGGAGTGGCTTTGAAAGGCTTGGATAGTTTGCATCTACTAGTGGTGGAGGAGCCTTGTGTTGTTTTTACTTTGTTACTGCTATTAGATTCGACCAAAACATACACACACAAAAAAGTCTTTACTCTGTTCCATAAATACTGAATTAAATTCAAATTTTCTAAAATCTCATGATCCTCCAAAATACTCATCTTTTCTTGCCCATTGCTGTGAAACTATTACATGTAGAGCTATTCCTCATTGCTCAGTATACTCTTGTCACTGAACATTTTCTGCAGGTAGGGGATAAAAACCATGTGTAAGGTCGTATTGACTCCTGCTTGCTCGCTCTGACACAGCTAAAGCCTTGTGGCGAAAAAATGGTCCTGATATTTTAATTAAACTGCTGTCACTCGCCCACCCTCGCACCACTCAACTTTTTGTCACACTGACACCTATATGGTTAAATTGAAGGGATCCAAACAACTTTTGAAAGACGATGTGAGGAGTTGGAGCAGATTAGTGCCAATATGCACAAAAAGTGATGTCTGAAAATGTATGTTACAAATCTGACACTTTGAGCAAAGGAAGGGCAGACAGCAGCTCGGATATAGCATGTCTTCATCTCTGTGAAGGGGTGATGGAAGACTAATATGTGATTTTTCAACTGTGTGTATGTTCTTGCAGAAATAATGCACAAATATCTGTTCACTCCATGCTTCTTTTTTTGTTTTGTATCCATTCACCTCTTCTCTGCCAAGCCAATCACCTGGGGAGGACACCACATATCTGAAAGTGTGAGGGGACGACATAATATCTGTCAACTTCATCATCTTTCTCCCTTGCTGTCAGTGAACACACCCTCCCCTCAACAGCTCTTTTAGAGGCCTTTCACCCTTCTTCTTCTATCACCTTCCTTTTTTTCTGTCTTTCATATCAAGTTGGATTTTCACACCCTCAGGAATGTCAGACATCCTGTCATGTTCTTGTTTGTGCTATTGGTGATCTTGAAACCTCACAATTTAGACTTACATTTTGGACAGACAGTCTTGGTCAATCAATTGTGACATTTTAATTATTACCAATATACTGTTTATTGTATAGCTGTGATAATCTGTTGGTCCAATTGCCGTTAGTCACACTATGCTGCTGGCCAATGATTTTAACAGGTGGTCAAGCCTAGCACATTCCCTTCCAGCTTTTTCTCTCCAAAAGGCATGTTACTTAATGATAAAAAGTAATGTACCTGGAAAATTATCAGAGCTCAACAGCTTGTGTATAGTGATGAGGGTTCAGGTATATTTTTCAGTCATTCATAGACATCCAACTTTTCAGTACAGCTGCCTACACAGACTGTTTTGTCTGTGCTGCCATATAACAGTGCTTACATATCTTTGTGCCAGTGCTGTGCAAAAGCAGTTATTGTTTGTTGGGCCCTGGGCTCTGTCGAAATGTGTGACCTACACTCAATACTATGTCCCTTGTGTGGAGATGCTTGGCCGATAGACTAGGCTAAATTGGCTAATAGGCTGCATTCACTACATAGCCGGTGTAGACATTGTGTAAGACATGTCTGGGATGTGCCCTCCTTGACCTGTCGTCTGACTTACAACTATGCGAGACATTCCGTAGATGAGAGGTTGGAGACATTTTGAGGGAAAAAAATAACATTGTATTCCTGCCTGTCTGAGTCAGGGCATGTTGTGCAGTCTTGTTTTTATAGTGTATTAAGAGAATTCACAGATTGCCTGAGTCAGAATTGTCCAGTTTTATTTGTTGGACATAACCATTAGTGAAGGCTAAAACTAAAGTGACACAATAGTGAGCTATAGTGAACAGTGAGCAAGAGAAATCTTGTCAGTCTGTTTAGTCAGTAGCACATGTCAATTTATTTTTTAAACTGAGCACATATCACACACTGCATTCACATGTAACTAGAGATATACTGCAGTTCCTTCATACAGAGAACACCTCGGGCATAACTGTTCTATTTGTCCCAATGTAGACTTTGATTTACTGTATGTTGACTGTACTGTACGTTGGTGTAGTTTTTCACTACTCCCTTAGGTGACAAATACTTTAAATAAAGAGCACTATGACATTCTGTAAAGGCACTGATACATCAGCTTTATATAGACGTTTGGCCAAAAAACATAATGTGTCTGTCCATATTATAGCTTATGCATGGATGCGAGTCATTGTGATTAGTTCTGGTAACTGAACCACAGTATTGAAGATATTTGTTGTTTGTTTGTTTGTTTTTGGTTTAGAAATGGCAGTGCACAGCCCTCAATTAAATAGGATTTTTAGGATTCATTGCAGGTGTATAAAAGTCGAGAGGAAAATTTCAATGCATGAAAGTTCCCATAAAACATGGCTGATTTATGAGTATTTAGTTTGGCAGTCTTCAGCTGACAAAAGGCCTAGAGAGACCCACTTGTTGATTTATTTTGTGTTCTAAAACTCATAGTTTAAATAATTTGTTGAATTTATAGTACTTACATTTTATAAAGGACTGTAGAAGCTTTCCAGTCACTATATTAACAGCTTTTAGTAGGTTAGTGTCTTTTTAATCTCAATTCTCAAAGTCTCAATTTAGACATATTAAAATTTCACATTAACGTTTCACAATACCATCCACAATAGTCACAATACTACCTTATTATACCTTTTCCTTTCACCTATCCTGAAATTCCAATACATCTAATGACTTGTGTCGCTGTTTGACGGGTCTAGTTCATACCAGACAGTTTCTTAGACTTGGAGGGTGAATAAGTTTGTAGTCAGCTCATAAGAATGTTTTAAAGTCGAGGTAATCCACCAGAAGCTGTCAGAAATGGAAAGTAATCTCCTCTTCTGCATTATTTTCAAGCAGTTTATTCTCTTGTTGCCTTCTCATTCCCAGAAATGAACTTTTGAACAGTTGCATCTCCTCTTAAAGCAAAGCAGTATTTACCATTAGGAATACAGATCAGAATCATCACAACAAAACCCATAGTAAACTTAAAATAAAATCTGAATATAAACAGAATAAATTGCAGTACAGCAGAATCTTCTTGTTTTATATAGACGTGTACATTTCATATTTAACCAAAGATGCAAATATAGTTGTAAGTTTAGACACTAAAAAGTAAAGAAAAATGTCAGTGGGCCCTATTGCATGTGTGTGTAGCTTTGTAACTGTTTTCCACACCACTGAATCATTAGCATCATGCATGACATGACAGAACACTAGGGCCTGCATGGTTTTTGCATATGATTCTGATTCAACCACTGCGCCTGAGTTGCAAATTTCATGGCTTTATGTGTCACTGTGTATGAGGCAGCAAGAAACATGTCAGCATCTGAGACGCTTTCTGGATTCCTCCAAGTGTCAAGGCGCTCGCTGCTGCTGGCATAATTGACTGGAAAGATTTCATTTTCACTGTAACATGGAGAAAGACAAGCAACTCAACCACCTTGTGGAGTCGCAGGGACAAGTTTAGTTCACATTTCATCATGGCTGCAGTGAAACACACATGTACTGTTTTTTTTTTCTGGTGCCTGTCTCAAAATTAGTAAATTAGTTGGAATAAAAACCTAAAAAAGGATTATTTAGAGCTTTAGCGCTTTACAAAAAGTACTGTTAATGTTATAACAATGAGGTATGAAAATGCTGGTCCTCACAAAGTCACAAGTATGAGAGTGACATTGTGACCCAGCATGTAGAAGCAAGGAACAAAAAGAAAGTTGGCAGCAGGTATTATCAGGCCCCCTGGGGAGAAACTATTGTAAGGTGTCCTTGTAGGCACTATCAGATGCTGCCACTAGTGAGAAGGAGAGATTGTGAAGAGATGTGCGAAATCCTGGAAATACTTGCAGTTTTTTTTTTCAACTACATATCTCCTTTTTGCTTCTTTTTTTCTTTTGTAACATGAAATCCTGAAAACAGCAAATGCAGACTCATAAATGATTCTTGGTACTTTGAAAACTTTTAATGGTTTTATCTACAAAGGTTTGCAAGACAGCTACTAACCTATTATTTCTCAGTTATATTTTAGCAGTATTTATATTCTACCCTGTGTGCATGCACGTACATAGGCATGTGTTGTAAAACACAAACAGTTTAATCATGCCTGCAAACCCTAATACAGCGTTTCAAAGCAGCAGCCCAGCACACTAAAGCCTGTCTGGGGAGCCTAGACTCCCAGCTGTGTCTCACATGAGCAGTCCAGTAAAATTAGTTGATGATTGATCCCACTCTAGTGGGAGTAGAATGTTTTTTTTCTTCTCTTTCTTACTTCTAAATAGATATTGTATTCAAATAGAAGAACAACCATTGACTCTGTAATCCCTGTGCAACTGTAGCTGACGAGCAGGAAAAGTCAAGTGTTGTATTTGTCTGTGTGCCACGCTTATCTCCTCTGGTCCCCACAGGCCTGGCTTGTCAATGTCTGTAGCTTCAAGCTACGCTTAGCTGTCTCTGATATTAAAGAGCACTATCTCTGAGGTGGCCATTTGGGGAGACAGGTTTCTTTTCATTCGAACAAAGACAGCCTGTGCCATAATACTGAGAGCGTTTTTACCATGTCAAGTTGAATGCACTTTCACCAGAATGTAGCATTTGTAGTGTTTATCTTAGGATATGGATTTAATTCTTTCTCTCCTTTGTGTAACTTTATTAAAATATCCATAATGCTACTGCATTTGAAATATTGTGCTCCCAGTACACTAAAATGTACAAATGTAATGAATCCATCTTTATAAAAAATCATCCTTTATATATACTGTGAAGATTTTAATGAAGGGTTCCAATAGTTTTAATAAAATGCAAAGGATATTTCATTTTGTTGAAATCCTACATTAAAATCTGCTCCCCTGCATGCACCAATTAAGTAGTAATTACAAAAGCATCCAGTTTTATCTCTACTTGCGTGAGTCCATTGGTCTGTTATGTACTTATTAAAGTGAATTATCTCTGATAATCATTCTAATCGGGGTTCAGCTCATGTTAGCAGACTTCCTGCTGGGTGCTAATGTCTAATTACACTGGAGCACGTCTTGATGGGAAGGGTGCCCCGCAGCCCTCCAGCTCCATGTTCTGCTATGCCTCTCTATCCTTGTCTAATCACACACTGGACTGTCAAGTACACATCATGGCCAATCACTAATGAAAAGCAGTTGATCAAAGCAAGCAGAAAGAACCTGATCAAAAAGACTGGAAGATAGTGAGCGGGGGAACATTCCTGTGAGATTTTTTATTAATTTTTTTTATCCTACCGAAGATGACCTTGATACCCTAAAGTAGTGTCTTCCATACACTATGCTGCTGTAGTTGAGTGAGTATCTGTATATATGAGCACAAATGGGTAGGTGCATTTGGCTGGGACATGTGCGTGGGTAGATACTCTCAACAGGCAATCAATAAGCTACGGACCTATAAACAGACACGTGGAGAAGTAGTTTCATTTAGTTCTGCAGCTCTGATTGAAATAAAACATAACTCCAGGAGAGGGATTTATATATACTGTAGACGTTTTTAACAGTAATGAGGGTTGCAGGAAAAACTGTATTTACTTTTGCATTTTAGGCCATCCATCATTACAGAGACAGGCAGCATATGTAGAGCCTGCATTTTGAAAAATATTAAAAATGCATCTTTTATATAAAAACCTTTTGTCCAGTATGGAGATTTGTATTTCACCTGGTGTTGTCTTTCATGAAAATAAATTGAGTGGAAATCCGCTTCCAAGGTTGGTCATTACCAGGGGTAGGTAGAGTGATTTCATGGCAGCAGATTGGAAAATGGCCCTTTGTAGCAACTCCATTTACATAGAGAAATGCTGATGGTTCACAATAACAAATGTGCCATAGTCGACAGAGAGCTGCTCTGCTCGTTGTCTTTCACTGACACTTGATAGTAGTGCATGTACAATTATGCATAATGCACTAATGGCGGTTTCTCATAACTGTCAGAGAAGCTGTGGGTAAAGTGTTTCCTTTGCAGACAACTTGATGCTAGCTCTACCGCCAGCACGTTTTTGATTTTGCTGACGCCAGTACCCTTGACAACAAAATAGCATTGTATCAGCTGAATGTCTGCCTCAGCCATACTTGCAAAGTTACTGAAAAAAAAAGTTTAAAATTGCTTATTGAGATGTAGTGTCACAAGTTTTTCTTTGATTACTTGACTGAAATGTGAAAGAAAACCTCAGTAGTGAAAAACTGGACACCAGTTTAGTATCTGGATATTAAGTGTACAGAATTATTAAATGTGTTTTTTTGTAATTAAGGGAGGCTAAAAATCCTTGTTTTGACAGACAAAGAGTGATGTTTCTGAAATAGATGGAAGTGAAGCAGGCATTAGCGGAACATTAAAGTATTTATGGAAATATATATTTCATGCAGACTGGTCCATAAGGATTACAGCGGGACACATTAATGGAAAGAAGCAACCATTACAACAACAAGCTGATGAAAAATTGATTATGTTTTCTTGCTTAACTCTGTTAACTATGTCAGAAGGTAATTAGCAACAACAGTTGTGGTTTAAATTATATGGGATTGTTCAAAAATCATGTCAGTAACTGAAACACAAGCTTCCCTGTAAGCACACAGGTTTATTACTCTGCAATAGAATTACTTTAGATCTTTAGAAATTCAATCTCACAGTCTTTATTATTATATAATATATATATATATATATATATATATATAATATATTATATATATATTATATTTATATATATTTATATATATTTATATATATATATATATATATATATATATATATATATATATATATATATATATATATATATATATATATATATATATATATATATATATATATATTATAATATATGGTTTGATTTGGGATATGTTTCAAATATCTGTAAATATGTTAAAATCCATACAGTTCTTTCATATATCAGGTGGAATGGAGATACTATTTACAACTATAAAACAATTACTTGAAAATATATATTTACTGTGATAATCTTTATTCTTTGTATAGAGTTTTTATATGCATTGAGAAAAGCTGCAGATAGGATATCTGTATTTTAGAGCATGATTGATGTTTTACAAATCTTAGTTTTGTTTATTTAATCTGTAATTCTCACTCAGGTTCTGCCTTCCCAAGACTTTGTAAATACAAGTAATGCATACTCTAAAAATAGTCCGAGGTTTGAGTTCCACTTAATTCAGTGCTGTAAATCCAGCTGTGGTTGCCACAACATCCTTTGTTGCAATAAGTGGAGAAAAAAAGGACAAAAATGTTTTGTTCTGAGTGTAAAGGTTTTTTTTTTTAAGAGTGTTTTAATCATTGCCACAGGAATTTACTTGCCAGTGTGTCATGAAGTCAGCTGCCACACAAAGAGCACTCTAAGTGGCATTGTTGCAAGATCACTGAATTAGAAAGACTCGGCACCCAGACTAAGACCCTCAAAAGAAAATGTTATTTATTTATTCTGGGTCTCCCCAGGGGTCCATCTCCAAACTCGTACAGCAAAACTCTGTGCAAGTGATGTTTCTCAATAGTTTACACTCCACTGTTCGCGGTTCAAACGAATTTCTCTGAACATTTATTCCTCATAGCTAATCACTTGTTACTTGGATCGAATGAGTACAGTAAGTCACACTTGCTTGCACTCTACAGAAAAAGAAAATAACCATGTCTGAATCATCGCCTGGTGTGAGGTGATTCTGTACAAGGTAATTGAATTTCAGAGAATCTCTCCCCAAAATATATAAGCACCTTACTGCTTTTTAATTTAAGATTAACTTTCCTTTCTTTCTGAATCTCCAAAGACAGGGGTTTAGTGTGTGCTCCCTTTGTCTGTCCACCATCTCTCTGTCTCTCTCCTTCGCTGTCTACATAATGTTTTGCTCGTTCAGTGCCATCAGTTACACGTCTGCCAAACATCACACGTCGTCAACTTGCTCCCAATGACATCCCACTGTTCTGACCATTGATTGGCAGGTCAAGCAGCGAGCGCAAGCAGGAAATCAATAGCAGAGGACCTCTAGACAGTACGGGGGAGTCTTCAAGGAACTGGCCCACTGGACACTGCCAATCACCAACCACAAAATGTAAGGCCAGCCAGCCATGAACAAAAGCTATCTCCAGGCAGAAACACCAGCTTGGATAGTAGATGGATTTCTGTTCAGGGAGAACTTTCTTCCATAGTCTGAGAGGAGGAAAGAAGGACAGGCAAAGTTTTGTGGAAATATATTTGCATTACTTATGCTCATTCATATGCTAAAACTCAAGTGGGATCTAGGACCTTTGGGATTTGGCATTACCAAATGTAGGCTCTTTATCTTAACATGCAGTTGCACCAGGTCTGACAGTCTGAGCATGACAGAGCAAGCTTATTAGCATCTAGTCAGCCATTTCCAACCACTGGAAGACGTAGGAGATACAAGTGGAGTATACACAGCTATATTCACCCTCTAGCCTCCTTAAAATATGGCCTGGGGGACCCTCGAGGCTTAGTGGAGTTATGCTTTGTCCTCCTTGGTGATGCATTTCCCATTTTTCTCAGACATGCGTTTGGGTGCTGTTGGCGCATCACCAAAACAAACACTCAACTGACAACAGTGACAATAATTCTGGAGCAGATTCGAAAATAAAACCTGGAAAGGAAATGGCAGGACTGTAAATTTAGCAGCAGACACTTCGTCAAAACAGCCTTGTAGCTTATAGGCTGTCTTCAAGGACCCAAAGGAGTGTTCCTTTTTTCTCCAAGAGGCATGCACTTTTCTAGGAGATGTGAGTTCTTAACTGTGCACGGTTAAAGCTAAGACGGCTTTGTGCCTCTTCTCCTTGTCCTTCAGGTGCTGAGTGTTAGTTGTGTTCCACTACCCTTGCACTTTCATCCTCACACTTCTGCTTCACAATCAGTGACCTTTGAACCTGGTCATTTATCTCACTGGTCAAAATATATTGAGATGATTCATTGTACACAGTCCTCAAGGGTGTGAACTTGATAAATCAATAGAACAAAGAACCTCTTATGCACAGTTTCAGCAAAATTTAAGGCACATATAATGTACATTTGTAACATTTTTTTCTTTAGCAGTGCAGTTTTATTGATTGTAGTATTTTTTAAAAGCACAGGATAAATATCTCAACTGTGGATAGAGAACAGTAATATTTTTATACACATATCTGGAATTGGCAGGTCTAAGAATTTGTTTGCTGTAAGGGGGGGGGGGTTACTTCTTCAGAATAAGAATAGAAATGCTATGACCTTGCTTCTGGGCCCTGGCAGTTGGGGAAACATTTGAACATGTTTGAACTAATGTCACCTTGGGTCCCTGCCATGCACCTGCCTTTCACAGTGCAGCTGACAAAAAATGGATTTCCATGGTAACCACTGGAATTAAAAATGCATCAAAACGTCCTCATGCAAAAGGAGAGTGGTAGCAGAACGAAGCAATGACAGCAGGTGATAGCATGTTCTCCGTGGATGCCTGACAGAGAGGTACCCCATTAGCACAATGTATGAACAACTGCTCTCTCACATGCATGCGCCGATGTACTAACAATCACATGCACATATCATCACCCTCACCTCACCTCACCACTTGTGTGCAGTGAACAATGAAACTGTACTCAATTCTACTGTTGTTGACAATGGCTTCTCCAGCCTCTGCCCGTCTTTTTACGATCTCTTGTATCTACAGTACATTCCTAATGCTTTGTGGATAGCTGCACTTTTAGCTGCTGCCTTCACCCAACATTTCAAATGTGGAATGTTTGTGAAATGGACTGGAATGAAATGGGGAAAAAAAGGAGCCTGTGTCTTATTTCCACCTTTCAACATCTCCTTCTCTTTGTTTTGTTTCATATGCCTCCCTCACACTCTCCTTGGAGATTAATGATAAAATGGCTGGCGTTTGAAATGATGTCTTTCCTTACCCTCGTGACTGTGCAAGACAGGGTGATAATAACAGCCTTGGAAATGGATAAAACACAGCAAGGACATAGAGGTTTAACTTAGCCAGTCAAGCTGTCATTTGCAAGGCAAGTGGAGACGCTGCCAGTCTCATTTTCTTGCTCTGGAAATGTTGAGCTTAAGTCAACCTGGATACCAGTTATAGCTGTGATGGAGAGCTGCATTTGATGTAGGAGATCATAGTTGTAGGAATCCACACTGGCTTTATAGCTATGTGTAGCTATGTGTAACTGCATTCAAGACGACTCATGTGTTGCTGTAGAAAACAGTATTGCTTTGTAAAAATATAATTTTAAGTTTGAATTTCAAATAAATTGTTTAATATGATCATTAATACTAGTGTAATTATTTACAATTAATACTACTGTAACTTTAAACAGTAACTAAATTATTTTACATGTTGTCCTGTATTTGATACTCATTTTGTCATGAGTATCGGTGACAGCCTGATAATACAATGCATGCACACTTTATTTCTGTGCATGTTTCTTACAAAAAAAGGATAATTTAATTCTTTTTACCACTTACAGTTTTTCAAAATAACTGAATGAATAAACTGTATACTGTAACAATTATCCTGCAAATGAATCATACCAATCTTTGTTGTGTGTACAGTCCTTGCTGTTTATAGATTTCACACAATGGTAAAACATTACACAGTTCTGATTTGGTTCATTTACCTTTGAGCGGGTTCTTAATTCAGAGGAAAAAAAAGGCAGTGTGATCATAAACGGCTCGTATACAGAAATGATATATTGTTCTTGAAATACTGTTTTGTTTCTTTTTTACAGACACATAAGGACTGAGATGTATGTATACAAAGAAGAACACGTTTAATATGCAGTATTTTATTGCTATTATATGCAGTACTTTTGGATTAAATAACTAACATAAAAAAATCTTCCTTTTTTAAAAATGCATAAAGCACACTATTAAAAATTCTGCATTGGCTCCTTATTGTAAGGTTGAAGAACAGCATTAGTGGTACCAGATTTGCAAATAAGTGATGTATTTAAATTATTTAAATGCTAAACAAGAATGCCAGACAAGGAGACAGTGTCAGTTTCAACAACACACTAACACACACACAAAATCTCTCTTGAGGGGGAGGTAACATCATCAGTTCCTAAACTCAGTGTTGACAAGCTGGACACATTTTAGACAACCGGTGTGCCGACACTATGATGTTTTGGTGTGCTGGCCAAGAGATTTCCCTCTTCTTTGCTTTTATATCAGCTTGAGAGCCACATGTCATGGGTCAAGCAGAAGAAAATACTTAACTGCTTGTTATTCTTTTCTGCTGGCACTTGGAAAGGATCTGGAGAGGGACAGATGAGACTGTCTCACTGAATAGAAAGACAGACTTTTCATAAAGCACTGCCACCTTTTAGCAGGGTTCCGTTTCTGTTTTTTTTCTGCTCTTTGACTAGAGGACATTACAGAGTTTAAAGTTACAGCTTGGTGACAAACGTTCCCAAGAGTCAGAAAGGAAAGTATACATTTCTCCTGTTGTTTCCTCCTCCATATGACACATCGGTAAAATAAAAGCTTTTGTTTCTTTTTTTTACCCCAATCCATTTTTTTCCCAATCCATTCAATTGTCAATTAGTGTATATTTTTAAATACTAAATGCACTTAAAAAAGGAAATGGATGATGGTTAGTATTTAGTCAATTAATTGATTGAGACAATATTGTTATTGATACAAAAATGATTAAACATTAAACATGACATTATGTGATTATCACTGCGCTAAGATGTGTCACAACAATTTCAGTGTTAGTGCATTGTAAAAGAACAACTTGATTCAAAGTGTTGGCAAATAGTTTCTGCAACTTAATTGGCCATGTTTATTAATAAGTAAGTCAAAAGCATTGATTTTGACAGGAGGGTGAGCTTCTTGCTGTGTGATAGCTAGACCTCATGCTGGTTCCTGCAAGCAGGACTCTTGCTGTGTAGCAGTGATTGCAACATATCCTTGTGATTACTGTCAGCGAATGTTATTAGGTGTTTTCTGATTGGGCTTGCATCGGCTGCAGTGTTCACTCTACAGGCTTCATGGGAATATGCAAAGTGCTTTAGCAAGTAAACTACATCTTAAATACAATGCTGCCACCACGACCTGCTTTGCTTTAGTGGGTATAATTTGACACAGATGCTGGGTCTGTCACAAAGGCAGTGGAAAACACATTAGCGATGGAAAAGCCAGCATGTCCCTTCACCCAAAGACAAAGCTGTTTGAGGTTTGTGGTGTAATCACCAAAGGATGCCACTTGATTTTTCTCAATACCATGGCTTAGTTTTCCTCAGTTCTGAAAATGCCTTTGCTTGTACGAGTATGGAGTAGCTGGCCAGAAAGCATATGGTGTTGGGCACTCTTTTAATAATATGGCTTTTGTAGAATCATATTCATCCTTTGTTTTTGAAGAAGACGCCTGGGTGTTGATCCCCTTGTCAAGCTCTGGGAGGTTCCACCACCACAACAAAGTCACATTTTAAATAAAAAATCCAGACTTTTTTCCTTCTCCTTCATATTTCCAGGCAATCAAATGCTTTTGATTTATCATACTATATCATACTATATCTTCAGCAATGAGGCAAATCAAGAAGTGGGGGGATATACAGTATCATCCCAGTCTGCCTCCGATGTTGTTCCTCCTCCACATGCAATTCTCAGAGGATTACATTCACAGTGTAGTATACATGAATCCCTCAGCAGATATTTTCATTCCTTTGTGCTGTTTGTGCTACGTGTGTGTTTTTCAGAGCATGCAAGCGTGTTTCCCATTATTTAGAAGCTTGGCCAGTATTCCCTCTTGTTGAGTCCAGAGTCAACATTCACACACTATAGAAAGACGGCATGCTGCAGGAGTTTTACCTGTATAATAGTATTACATGGCACTGACAAATACATACACATGTCTCCACCATCATTACATCTATCCAGTTTCTATTTCACTTCCCAGACATAATGCTAGTCATTCAATCTGAAAGCAATTTAACCCATTAGCTTGACATTTAGGAAGCCAACTAAACCATATACATCCATTCTCCATCCTTCATACGGAACCATATGGCAATTTGTTTGTTAATAATGTGGGGAGTATTTCTCCGTGTTGTAAACTGAGCATTTCTGACAATAATGCAAACACCAACAGGATGTGTGTGGAGGAATTGTGCAAATGGTCATTTAACAGGAGGAAACGTTTATGGAGATCTCTGCAAGGTTAATTGGCCGGGTTACATTCAGTACTGTAAGCTCTGTAATTGGTTAGGTATCCTGTTGAACTATTGTTTCAACTTAGTATTGACTGCAGCAGGAGTTTATGCAGTTTAAGAGCAATGGTCCAGAACATCAGAGGGTTTTCCTTAACCACAAAACATTCCCAACTTTTTTTTAGCTTGGGACCACTTCAAAAATGATAGCCTTTGGTTGGTTTGAGAAGTTTGGGAAAGTGTGTTTGTTTATTTGATGGATTGTCAGAGGTCAGACTGTGATAAGAGTCCTCACTAAAATCTCTAGACTTTATTTTTTAAATACATTTTTAAAATGATTTTCTAATTCTTTTTTGTTACACATTAGTTTAATATTCACTTTCTAATGTAACATCATATTGTATGAACGATATGTGATAATATAGAATATGCTAGAACATGTGTAACTTCACAGTATACAAGGAAGCAAAAAAGGACAATTGATGATTGAGAAGGGATAAATATCACAAGATACCACCAACATACTCACAGTGTTATACATTAAGCTACTTAACCATGAATGTTTTTCTCATCAAATAGTCCTCATATATCACTTAAAATGAGTTCAAAAACACACAGAAAACCCAGGAGTCATCTTTGGTTGATTTAAAGTAAGAAGAGGGAAAATGAACTGCTAAGTAAGCCTCCAGTCATACAGTATGGCCTCACTGATTGCCGTTTGTCATTAGCGGCATTGTCTCCATTTTTAGTGTAGACCACACCAATTTTTTCCTTCATTTTATTTAATCAGTGAAAATAATCAAAATATTTTTTGCCAACCGCTGCCTATACCACAGTCGGTGAACATTTTAATGACTTCATGCTAGCTTAACGAAAACTGATCCCAATTATTGCACTTTTGATTTGAGACCTTCCTTACTCAGAGGTTATTAAACTGAAGTGTTTTCTGCCATTTCATCCACTTAACAGAGGCAGTGATATGGATATGATGATCATCTCTATTAAATGCAAAACTGTGATGAACTAGAAATAAAGATATTTTCAACTTAAATGATGAGGTTATTGTGGAATAAAATGCATTTTAGGATAAAGAAACTGCATGTTTTGAGGTGTGCCCCTCAGTTTCTGAATAGTATCAGTGTGCTCTGTTTATGTGAGGAATGCTTCTGTGCTACAGACACAGTTGAAGCTTTCGGGTATAAAGAGTCATCAATCACTGGCACTCTTCTGACATTAACTTTTTTGTCAATGCCACTGTCTCCAGTTTGTCTGCAGACTGAAAGATTTGAGAGGCACTTTTTATTTGCACGCTTTTAACTCCGCCCAGCCGGGGTAATGGAGCTGGTTGTGTGCAAGCAATTAATGCAACCACAATGCCAAAAGTGGTGATTTGTCATACACCGGTGATACATAATCATTATATGGAATGTAACGCTCCTAAACCACCCAGCCTCGGCTGATGTTATGATTCTGTCTGTCCTTGGGTTTATATGGTCTTGCCTGGTACTCCCATGTCCACAAAAAAACCAATACACATACACACAGGATGTAGCACTGTTTCCTGTAATGTGCACTGTATTTTTTTTTTCTCTTGCTTACTATAATCTGTCTTCATCTGTGGTTGCTTTTGTGTAAAGCAACATGAAGCAAAAATGACCTTCCACAAACATACTTAACCCCTTTGTCTGTTTGTCATACACTGCTTTCCACCCTTATATGTGATTAAGTATTCGTAATTATAATCCAGCTATTACATGTTGTTTTGTACTTTCTGGCTGTCATGTGTTTTGACTTCATAAGCAACAGTGCTGCTAATTTATCGTACCTCTAATTTTAACTCCCTGGACTCTCTACCTCCTGTCTACTCTTGCCCTTAATATGAAGGCATTTCAATAGCAATGAAGCCCCTAGGCTGACAGCCATGAGATTAGTATGAATGTATTACCCCCTTGGGTGCCATAGCCTGTAATAAGTTCCCCATTAATCGTATCCGTTGGGGAAAATTTGTTTAGGCCTTAATTACATATCATTAAAATTGGTCTTGATTCTCAGAGATTTAAGCTTAGAATTAGACTGCACATTTTCTGCCTTCTTTGCCTTTGGCCATTCTGCAAATTTATGTTACTTTGCTTCCTGCACCAGTGTGATTTCTCATGGCTGCAATGATTACACTAATGTTTCCCTGTTTGTGAGAACACACTTTTTTTCACTTTAATTTAAATTCAGACTCTGGTAGTTTTTGCCTTGTATTTTACACATTGTCACATTTTTATTTGTCACTCTCAAGCTCATGCAAAGCTCAGGTTGTTCACAAATACAAAGGAAATGCTTAAATACTGGTTGATTCTAGGAGATGCAGTGTTGCCAGATATATGATAATTATCATATTTATAGGATAGTTGTGGGGATGTTTTTTGTATATGCAATAGTTTGGTTTAAAATACGATAATTTTAAAGCAACAGTATCATCAGACTTTTCTGTTTTCATTACTGTAGCTCGAAGCACAATCATAGTGGTCTTTAAATCCCATTTCTCTGCTAGTCAAATCAGTTGCCAGCATACAGAGGTCATCATTTGACTTTGGCTGAAAAGTGCCAAAAGATATGCTAATCTGTATCATCAAATAATATCTAGAGTGAAACCTCCGACATGAAACAGGCTTGCTTTGACTCAATTTAATGTTTGTTTATAAAATATTATCTTGGTTGAGAATTGATTTGTTGTGCTGGTACTAAATTAGTATTTCAAAATACTATTTTCAACAGTTTTAACAAAGTTCAACATTTGATTTAGTCTTTGACAAGGTAAATGTAATTTAGTTTTTTTTAAGTCTGTGGTAGAGAGAGTTTGTTCACAATTTAAAATTTTATTCCGGTATCTGTGACAAAATAATGTGCCCACTTTCAAATAAATTATGTCAAAAAAGTGACTAATAAATGCTCTTTATTATGTTGACTTCATTAGAGAATCTTAATTGGGCCTTGTTATTTTTTGCTTGTCATGCCTGCTGGTTGTGTATGAGCATGAATTACGAATCCAAAATGTATGATTCACAAGGTTTACGCAAGATTTATTTGCCTAAGTAGCCCACTTTGGGGTTGACATGTGTGAGCCAGACTTTTCAGTATATACTTTCTAGTCAGACATTTCCCCATTTTCGTAAGTTTTATCAGATTTTGGGATGTATTTAGAAATTTAATATTTAATGGAGCAGTTGTGTTTGTTTGCGCAGGAGCTGCGATATTTGTAGCCTTGTTAAAGGCATAATATACATAATAGAGATAATAGAGATACCTGGCCATACATTTTGAAGCTATAACCAGCTTTGTTGTTCAAATGACACCATGCACAGACTATCCTTGAGGTCTGACCTATACCTTACATTAAAATACAGCCCAAAATAACACCTTCATAATACCTGCACTAAATATTGTTTACATTTTCTGATGAGAGAGAGCTCCGACAGGAAGACTGTTCTCATAACGAGCAGTCTGTTGAGCTGTCAGCAGTAACCTTTTCACAGCTACATTCCCACACACAGACCACCTGTAGAGCAGTAGATGTTTTCTTGGCAATGCATTTATTGTGCTTTATTAAAGATCCAGAGCCAAGCCGTCACGCCTTTTATTCAGCTGTTTCGAGACCTCATCTCCTGCAAAAAGACATGAAAATTTCAAGCTGAGAACCAAGTCTCAACACATATAAAAGAGGAAGGATCAGACTTTCTGTGATCTGTACAGGATAGATAATTATTTATATTGGCCTGCTATATGTTTTACTTCCCTAGTTAGAAACCTGGGAATGGCAGCAGTTCACTGGAGCACTCTTGACTCGATATGCTGGTGATTTATCAGTCTACTGGGACCGTTTGGGATTGTAAAACATGAGGTGAAGCCAAGACCATTAGGGTATGTAATCAGCCATGGTAAGGCTGTACTTCAATATATTTACGGACTAAAGTACATACTTGTTCCTTGTTACTATTGCTCTTCAGTGTTTTTCATGTTTGTCTGAACCATTATGTCCTCCTTTCAGAAGCTTGATGTGCCCCATTTGTACAAATTGAGCATGTGTGGGAACCAAAAAGTTCTTCACAAAGCACTTTTTAATGCATTTCCTTTCATTGGTTTTAATTCTGTTGTTTCATTGTAATAACACAAGAAGTTTGCTTAAGCAGCATAAAGTTCACCACATGTGCTTTTGCTGCACCAATAACAACAGCTAACTACACCTTTTAAATTACTTAACGCTTCCATCAGAGCTATAGACAAGGTAATTGATTCACTGGTTCAGACTTAGTTAATATTCACTTGACTGGTTTAAGTGTGTAAGTGGCAGATCCAGAAACTATTTTCCAAGAAGGAATGTATTGACTGATTTTCCCTAATGATGCCTCTCAGGGAAACATTTTTATTCGTAAGCAGCTAAAGGGTAGATACTTAACTGTAGCCATGAGTTTTTTAAGGTTCATTACAGTAACACAATGGTTTAACTTTTGTAGAAAGACGTCAGGGCACTGGTAATTTGTCAAATAAGTTTTCATCTTGCCATACAAGATTAATTTCCATATCCCATAGTATTTCCCTGAAGACTTTACTATTCTGTAAGCAAGCTGTAGGTCATAAAGGTATTCAGCTACACCAGAAAAAAAGGAAAAACCTAAAGCACACCCTATATTCGTATATGAGACACCTGGGCATGCTTATGCTTATGTCTATAGAACTGCTTTCATTCTGTTTAAAGCAAACATTGGAAAAAAGTAGGTCTTCAACAAAGTTTGGTGCATCTCAGCACACTTAGCACTATTGTGGGACTGAAGTCATAAATTCAGTTAAAAAAAACAACTTTAAGCTAACCATATTAGCTACATACTATTTTGGGCAGGTGTCTACTTGCCTCAGAGGTTTATCTCAATTATCTGTACCGTTGTCTATAATCATCCTAGAGTGATGGTAAAGTGCAATCACCAATTTAAATTTATTGACAAGTCAAAATCTGTCCACATCAATAAGGACTAATAATAATAACATTCTGTTTATTCAGGATATGGCGATTCTAATTATTACTTAGAATCCCCATATCATGAATAAACAAAATATTATGCTTTCTAATGTTTAGTTTGTTTGTTGAATTGATTCTACATTGGTTTATTTAGTGTATGCAGGGGTTAGTCATTATAACAACTAAAGGTATTAGTATATGTAGTTTTTATTTACATCCAAGTGCACTTTTATCCCACCCTGATGTATTTTTAAAAGAAGTGTTGCATTAGCTATACAGCTATAAAGATGCAGACCCTCTCCACTGTAAAACTAGTCTGAGCTACAGCTAGAGTCCATGACCCAAGAAGATTCATCACAGGTGTATTAGAAATGTATGTCTTTTTTCCATTAGCCAATAATTTGTAGCATTAAGCCATGTATTTCACAATATCAGAACACAGACCTACATGGTGTCTACATGCTTTTATAGTATATTCTCAATGGGCATGTTCTTGATGAGCTACATAAAGTTAGGTTGAACGTAGTATTCTTTGTGATTGCAAAAGTCTTATTGACGGTATGTGGTGCATTGAGGGTGCAACCTCCAGAGCTGAGATTTGGAGCCAGCATGGTTCCAGAACTGCCACTTGAGGGTACTTTTAGTGACAGGTGGGTGTCATCCCAGATTGTTCACCTCAGCTCATGCTGTGTTGCTATCTTGGCAGAGTCTAGTTGGTCTCAGCCTCTGATAGGATAGCTAACCTGTTGGTGACCAAATAGTTTTTAATCTTTATTGACAGTCTATGCTTACATTAATGAATGTGTAAAATAGAATATTTTTGTTAAAAAGAACTTGTGATTTGTCTTCATAAACTAACATTGTGTTTTTCACACAATTTATTAAGAAGGTCTGCGGTATGCCTCAGAGTCTGCAGTAACAATCATCTTGATCTCTCATTGCTGCAGTCCTCTAAGAAAGAGCATTCCCCTGAGAGAGCCGGAAACCTTAATATGACTATTCCATACACCATCATAAAAGAGGTGTTTTCTTTTGATGAGAACGATAGGAGGAAGGAGGGGTGGAGGGTGAACTTGACTCACAAGCTTCCCTGCAGATATTATGTATTTTAACATGGCTATATGGGAAATACATTTGTCTAACCACAAGTTCAAGTGTAAACAACAGATTTTATAAGTCCCAAGGTGGAGTACATTTGAGACTTAGGAGATTTAAGGTCATGTTCCGCACATCTGTGCAATACATCACTTTTTAAGTCGTGACTGTAGGAGACTACAAGTAGAATCAGAGGAAGGAGAGTGAATGCAAAAGTCATTTTATTTTTGTTGTTTTCACAAAATGACATCTGTTACATTTTTATTTACTGACAGTTCAGGAAATAAAAAATAATTATTAGTTGCAGCCCTGCAGTAGGGACCAAACTAGCAAGTGACAGAACACCTCATCATTTTTGAAGCGTTATATAAAATAAACACAATCGTATCATCATATTCTACACTTTCACACAAAGTTTAGCTTCCTAATATTAACTGATATGTCCACACTGCACTCTAAGCAGACATAAACATATACTAAGACCCCGTATCACATTGGATTTGTTGCGGCAGGTCTGGAACTCTCTGTTACTCACCAGCCGTGAGCCTGGTCTACTGCAGGTCTCTCCATACTCTCCTTTCCCAGAATTCCTCACTGTATTTCAACCATCTACTGGTGTTCTCATTTCACTGTGGGAGGTTAGAGAACAGAGGAAGGAAGCCTTTTGTGGTTCACTTGAAGGAGACTGCAATCCAAGACCTTATCAGCGTGTGGTTGTCTCAAACTCTGGGAAGTACGTGTTTGCAAACGTGCTTCAAGCCAGTTCATGTTGACTATCAACACACCCCTGTGATCCTGCGTACACCATCTTTTCTCAGAGAAACGTACTATTACACTGTTTTTATTGAAAGAAAATACTGCAGCACAATGGTTATTGTGTTGTTGTTTCTGTTCATCCATCTTGTAAACGACAGTTATTAAAACAAATTACTCTTATCATCACTGATCATTTTCCAAACATCCTTTTCTAGATTATGTACCTATCAATCCAGGTATGTAATAACATTGTACAGGACTGACCTAAGAGTTGCTGCAGCGCTGGTCCTGCAGGGGTTTAGTGATATTAAGACATGCCTGTTGCGCAGTGTGTAGTACAGGTCCTCTGGAAGACACTCCCCTGTATCTGTGAGGCTTTGAACTGAGGCCAGATGGCCTGCAGTAATGGAGTGCAGCAGGAGGCTCACTGCTGTAGAAGTCAATGGCCTCCTCTGGGAGGCGAAACAAGAGAACTACCGAGACATGGAATCATGATCCACCTCCCCACTTCGAGACATATAAGTAAACGTGTCAGTCTGGAGGTGTAGATGGCCCGCTCTATAACTGCCAGACAACAACAAAGTCCAACTGTATACACTCGATTTGATCACAACTGAGGATGTCTGGGAAAATCATGATTTTCTTTTTTTTTTTTTTACATTTGGACATCGATCAAGTGAGCAAAGTAAATGCAAGCAGTACACAGATAAATATGGTTTGTGTTGCTCGGTGACACTGGTAGATGGACAATGGCATTTTCAAATTTCATAAATTTACATTGCAGAGTTGGAGGTGCTAAACATTTCGCTAACCCTGCTGCTGTTTCAGCAAGACATCATTTGTTGGTGATATTTGCAAACATCTGAAGTGAGTTCTGTTGTTGGCTATCATCTCCTAGTTGATATATGCATATCGTTTGGTAGGCATATGCTGAGTGTATTCTAGTTACTGCTGACAGACACGCATCTCATCTGAGATCCTGTTGAATGCCTAGCATTACAGCTCTGTCAACAAGTTGCTTTCCTAACATTCCTGAATAGCCAGTTTGTTGAATTACAATTCAGTGATGACACTTGGAAGAGCACAAAAGTATGGAAATGGTCTCTATTGATTCAGTAACTGACAGCTGTTTTGAGTAAAGTTCAGGCAAAGAAATAAATGAATATCATAGAGACGGCAGGAAAGAGTTGAGTAGTTGTTCTTCTTTACTGCAACTAACACCTCAAATTCTCACTTTTAATGAAGTTATGTGTGTGACTGTTGGCATTGTCAGAGTTAGATAATCACAGCAGCAGTACTGTCCAGTTGTTTGAGGATGAAACACTGTATTATCTGTTTTTGTTCTGGCGCCGCTGCCTAGCTTTCAGTCCTCCTCAGAACTTGTGGTACTCTCTTGTGGGATTCTGTTTCATCCATCTTGACAAGACAAAAGTCACACTCACTCTATTATACTCTTCGGGATCTCTCATCACATTCTGCCTGTCTGTGTGAAAGCAAAAGTGCTAATGAGTGAAATCCCACAGATGGACAGTCATTGTTAAACTGCTTAAGCAGTCGAATGAAGATTTCAACTCTGACTTAACGCATGACACGGGTGGCTCTGTCAACTGGAGTCATCAGAGGAGTGAAATATGGAACCCTGGGAAATCAGTGCACATAATAAGGCAATTGTTCTGTGCAGAGTTGCTGTGCCCACCAGTTTCCCCTCTGTAAGGGTAATGACTGAAGCCCTAAATGGCACCAACAACAAAGAGAATATTGAATTTGAATTCTTTTTTTGCAGGGGCGGAATTCATATTTTGACACAAGATGCATTTGTGACACTACAAACCTTTGATTCAGCTCCTTTTCTAAGTTTTGTTTGCAGTATTCAGTAGGAGTAACTAAGGTCCATCCGCTGTTTGCTGTTCTTGTAGTTAATGATGTAGTAGTGGAGGGAATAAGTTGGGTCCACACGCTCCTTTATTCATCTTTTTACTTTGCTATTCCTCATTTTCCAAAGCATGATGTGCATAACACAGTAGTTGATGAAAGGGGAGGAAAAAATCCCAGCCAGCAGGTTTTATTTATGGATTCACTGACTTTTTTTGACCAGGCCTAGCTATGGGCATTCTGGCCACCAGTGAATTTATTCCACACTCTCTAAAATGATGACATACACCAGGCTTTGTTGTGGGGGGAGTGTGTTTACTGGGAGGCGGTAAGCTTCCCTGTGCAGTTGTTTGGTCTGACCTCTCCTCCCCGTCAGTGACATACCATTAACTACTACACATGCTTCTCTGTGCACCTACCATCCCTCGTCAGCGCAGGCAATATATTTTGTTTGTCTTTTTCAGCGGTGGCACTGCTGGTGTTATACTCCTGGCTGTTTGCTAGGCTCCACTGCTTACCCTACAGTATGTTAATGGGCCTTACAGATGTCCTTCAAAAGATGAGGAGAAAGGAGTTTATTTTGTAGTCATGTCATATTACTGTTCTTTCAGAACTGATGTTAGCTGCTGACAGTTGCAATTATGTGTAAAATAACATGCTGTTCCTTTCCTGTCAAAGCAGCAGGCTTGGGCAGAATGCCTTCACCTGAAAATGGCCAGAGGGATAACTTTTCTGCACGGCCCCCATTTAATGGAGATGCTGGAGTGGGCCAGTGCGCTGGCAAAATGGAAGTGGTTGCTAGTTTCTTTTTTTCTTTTTTTTTTTACCTTATGTTGTGACACCTATGCTGTCTCACTCCCCCTCTTATTCTCTTCTCATGCTGTCTCGCTGTGTCAGGAGAGGGCTGGAAGCTCATCTGACACTCAAGCTGAGATTTAATGTAAAAGTGTAATAAGAGCTTTGAAAAGAGTCAGCTCCCCTCTAAAACGCTGTCCCTTCAGACTTCACTGTTTTTGTAGAGTATTGTTATGGGTCGTTGAGGCACTGGTGCTTCTCTCTGGTGAGAGTGGCATCCAACTTATTGGCCTGTCTTCTTTGGTGATGATGGAGCCCATATTTTATGGGAGCTGCGCTCTAAGTGAAACTGAGAGGTGTTCCCTGCAAAATGGGAGATGGAAGGGTCACTGTGATGGCCCCTTTATTCCCAGCTGCCAATTTCAACTTTGATATGAGTGTTTGGGTTCCCGTGGTATCAAGGAGAGCAAAATGACTTTTCAGTATCCAGACGAGCAATGTGTGTTTCTCTCATGCCTTCGGTCTCAAATCCAAATCGCCAACTTGTCAATAAAACATATTATACAGTAACACTGTTGCTGACATTTGCTGTAACGGTGCAAAGTGAATAGTGTGAGACAGGGTGGTGTAAAAACTGATGTCTGTATTACTTGTTTGTATTGTTGATATGTGCATCTGTAATGGACAGTGTAATAAAACAGTATAAATGCTGGAGATAGATGCTTCATCTGCTTACGTAATCTTTGGTGTTTCCTACTTTTATTGATGATATTCTGTCTAAAGACAATAAACACGTACAGATGTTCTCATTTTTCTTGTTCTTTCAACTACTTTGACTACTTTGAACTTCTACGATATTTTCAGAGACTCAAAGAATTGATAAAGTAAGCCTGTTTAATGCTTTAAATGTTTGTGATTAATGATTACAGTAGACAAATGAATGTCAGTGCTGCTGCTTTATTTTTTACAGCCACTCTGCATCTTCCTTCCTACATTTAATGTTCGCATTTAAAAAAAAAAGTCTGCTCTGTAGAGAGAAATTAATGGCTTGGGCTATCTTTTAATTAGTTTTTTTGCATTCCACTGTTGCTCAAAAACTGGCAAGACAGAAGGGTCAAGGTCAGAACAAATTAATTACATTTTCATATCATGACAGGGAGGAAAATGTTTTGTGAAAAGTATCAGGATTTTTGAAGGGGTTGGGAGAAGGGGGCAAAGTTTTGGAAACATGAGGAAAAAAATAACTTGTAAAAATGCCTTTTTTTCTGGCTGGAATGTAAATAAATTAACAACATTTTCAAGTGTCAAGAAATTTGTGTTTGGAACGTGTGCGTTGTTTAGTCTGGCAGTACTGCCTTCAAAGTGTGCAATGTAGGTCAGGTTTTGTTTTCTATATGACAAGAGGAACATCCTTTAACAGAATAATGTGAACGGTGCTGACGCATCAAAGCTGGTAAATTTGAATATTATTTGAATTGGATGCCTGTAAAAGTAATTTAAGTGAAATCAAGACTTTCTGTGTGGTACGGCTTATCAGTTTCTATGTACTGTTACTGTGCATGCTAATTAGCATGTGAGCAAACTGTCACAATGCTGAAAGGCAATAATGAGTTATTAATCAGTGAACAAGTTTTGGGTTATTAGTTTTATTTTTTGTTGGTAAATTATATTTCTATCAAATCTCAGAGGAAACTTGCACATAACTATTTGCTTTAACATTTTTTTTAACATATTTTTCTTTGCATGTGTGCATTAATATATGGGTAAATGTGGGTGTCACGTGTACACATGCACATTAGTGTCTCTGTGTGTGTGTTTTTATGTATGGGTGTGCTTGTGTGTGCATGCACACACGTACACATGCATGATCAACCGTGCACCTACAACAAGCCAAGTGAGAAGGGGTAGCTGAGAGGCGCCAAGCTGCGTCAGCCCTAATCTGTCTCTTGACAGTCGAGCCTTATTTTGCAGCAGAATACTCATATTGATCTGTGCGCCTGTTACACAAATAAATAAATAAGTCAACTACACTGCACCTGAGTTCACAACCTGCCCTTGACAATACTAGTGTGTAGCGTGTAGAGAGAGAGAGAGACAGTGGGTGTAGAGGTGGAGAGGTTGCAGTCGTGCAGCAGGGGAGCAGAGAGTCAGAAAGGGTTCTGCATTGTTGATCCAGTATGACATTGATAGACAGCAGCTGAAGGAAAGCTGATAGCCATGTTTGGCGTGCTGGTTTTTAAAGGACGGACGTGGCTGCCGATCCAAAGTTGACTGAGCATGAATTCAGCAGGCGATCGCCCCAAGTGGTTGTGCTGAGGAGAGGTGAGGAAGGAAACTTTCACATATGACTTGCTTGACTTTCCATGTTTTCCACCACTATTATTCTCCCCTTGAACTTCATGTTTCTGCCAGTGCCTGACTCAAAAATACCTGTTTTGTTTTATCTGTCTACTTCTAGGGTACAATTGTGTTTTCTGACAAATTTCCAACTTTTAGTGTGGAGACCTGGCTGTCTATATTATAGGTCTTTACTGATACTGTGGTGGACAGCTCTATAAGATGAGCTTATTTTTTTCTCTTTCAACCAGGAGGCTGGGGTTTGTCCGAATACCTGGAAAACATATTATGATTATTCCTGGGCAAACATCACCTAGAAATACTGCAAGAATCTTTCATACTTAAATTCCAACCATTCCACCTTAAAGGACTGAGACAACATTTAGCTGACTAGCTGTTGCATCAAGTAAATTTGGGATTGGAGTATTTCTCAGCCTTAAACACCCTTTATTTACACAGTGTTTAAAATTTTACCCTAGGACCCAAAGATGTCAGATGCAGTTTGTTATCTCGCTACAGTAGGTCTCTGGTTAGCCTCAGTTTTCAAACTGCCACATGATACTCTTTTAGGGAGGCACACAGCAGCTGCTGCAAAACGGTGAAAGGCCAGCTAAAAATCCACCTAAAAGCCCCTGACAAATTAATCCTTAAAGAGAGGAAGGCAAGAGAAGTAACTGCTGTTGAGCCTGTGATGTACCTCGGACTGACTGTATTTATTTGAGTAAATAAAATCTCATTATTGGGTGTTGTTCTTTCATCACAATCACATCAGAGAGACATATATACTTGTTATGGTAAGGAGAGACCCCTCAGGCCATCAAAACTATAACCACAACTGTTGTTTACTGTACAGTGAACTATATACTCATAACCATCCTATGGTAAATATATACCCCAGAGCCCTTTCTTCCTCAGGCCTGTGTGCTTTGGGTCTTGAGCTGTTTTCAGTCTTCTTTTCATCTTCGAAGTTTGTTTTTTCTTGCTAGTGTGTGGTTATTCTTTTTAAGGGACAAATACTTTTCTTCTTGCGATACTGTGAATCAGTTATTGGTTTTATGTGAGCACAGCAACTGCCCTCTATCGTGACACAGGGCTCTAGAGTGCGACCATTTTGGGCGCACATGCGACCTAATTTCTCAATGGTGCAACCAAAAAATATCAGAGGTCGCACTGGTACGACCAGCTGTTAGAGGGAGATATATTCTCCGTGACTGTTAAAAGTCTCCCTGTGGTCCAACAACAGACACACATCAGGCTCATATCGTGGTCTGAACCAATCAGAGACCGTGAAGGGCAGGACCCCCTGTGTGTTTGTGTGTGTGTATCTTTGAAAACGTGTCTGCTGCGGTCAGCCGAGACCGCAGGAAATCCAGAAGAAGAACGCGGACATATGCTGCGCAGAGCTGATCCTGTGCGGTAAAGCTTGTTCCATACTCCACGAGAACAGAGAGATCTGTTACCCGAGGTATCGGGAACAAGAACAAAGTTAGTTTCGGCCCGGACTTTTTGAAACGTGTGTGCAAAACTCATACGGCCCTCTCACTGCAGCGCGCATTGCGCGCACACAGACAGACAGACAGACGGGTATTAAAGACGTTTCGCTGCAGAACAGCAGAATCCGCAGTTCAGGTGAACATGCAGCGGAGCAGGATTTGTTGCTACTATGCAGGTTTTGCTAATTTGCTGTTGAATGACGGATGATAACGAGCCGGTCCTGTTCGGGAAGGGGGCGTGACGTGCTTTATAACAGACTGAACAGCAGGTCTGACGGACAGTGTTATCTGACCTGTGTGGTTCATCCATGAAGGCTGAGTCACTCTGACTGACAGCAGTCAGCTGGTTTTAAGGAGTTATAGAACATGGTGACATGACGAACGCCCATTTAAACAGTTATTATCCTGCTATAGTGGACCATTGTCTGCAGTGTGATATCTGCATACAGCTGAAACTGTGACAGACAGAATCAAAAGTCTGTCAGCTGGAGCTCAGCTTTAGAAAGAGAGGAGACACAGGAGAAACAGAGGAAGAGATGTGAGGAAGATGAAAGAAGAGATGCTGTGGCTACATTAGAAATGTTGAAGAAAACAAAATATATATATCAATCACAACTATTAAATAAATAATGGTGTATGCAATTTTAATAATTTTTTAATTCACATTGGCAGATAGATAAGTGAGGAGTGACAGCCAGAAAAAGCAAACAGGAAAATGAAGAGAATTATGGATTACTGACAGGCAGACTTGTTGGCTAGTTTGTCCATAATTTGAATGAGTACTATCAGTACTTTATCAGTAATTAAAATACTTTTTATTTAACTGTGTTCATTATGCAAGGTCCAAATTCATTTTAAGATGATATGTATGTACATAATGTACTGATGCGTACAAAAATATATGGACGTGTGATGCGGTGAACCTAAATTTTGTGCCGGTGCACCTAAGAAAAAAAGTTAGGCGCACCAGTGCAACCAGTGCAAAAAGTTAGTCTAGAGCCCTGTGACATATTAGAAAGATGAGCCACCTTACCTATAAAGAAGAGCACTGTGTTACACTGTCACATAACATTGTCTGTAGTGCTGCTGTGCTCACTGGAGAGGCAAGCCAAAGGGCACATAAGTTGAACCAGACAGTGATGGTATCTAAAGAAAAAAAACGCACAAAATAAGAGACAGGCCACCACGCCTCAGTAAGTATGTTGCGTTTTCACAAATTTGTAGAGCACTGAGTTGCTGAAGACTAATTAATTTAAGAACAAATGTCCCCAAAGGCTGCAATTAATGATAAACTTATTAGACATGATGGTGCCCATGAGGTCTGGATCTCATCCTCCTGGTAGTGTTACTTACCCAGCTGCCACTTCAGATGAAGCAAGGAAGGAAACAAAAGTGTGTGTATATGTGTGTGAGCATGTGCAAGGCTGCTTTTATAATTCCATTTTTCAAGACACAGCCAGCCTTCAAATAGAGCCTCAATCTAGTTCTATCACTTGACATTTGACATGACTCTGTTAAGTTCCTATTGACTAATGAGTCTGTCAAAACTAAAGTCTCGGGAGACTGGACGTCTTCCTTGCTTCCTAACACAGACTGTCAATGCTGAAGAATGAGGGGCGATTCACTGACCTCCCTTCTTGCTAACTCTTTCAGACTACAACAGCTGCACCCGGGCCATTTACAATTTAGTTAAAATGTCCCCCTGAGCACCGTCACCCTACCTTGCCATACTATACAGAGACGTGCAGTGAGTGTATGTGTGAGAGAGTGAGAGCAAATGGGAGAGGAGAGACGGAGAACCTGAGAAAAATAAGAAATGAATCTAAATTCAGGCAGGCTGCGTACAGGGTATCCACACGCCTCACCAGTTTCACTTGAGTTTTACATCCCGAGGGGTTAATACCTCTCACTACCCGGCCCTGCTCCAGTCTAACAATGTCAGGTGACGTCAGAGATGTAGACTTAGTGTCAACAGATGTAAACGCTGTTTGTGTCATACTTAAACCTGGTGATAATGTCATTTTTGGGTCTTAAAATTTCCACTTGCCATTTTCGAACACGTGCTTAGACTTTATCCACTAAATTAATTCAGAGAACATTAAACCTCTGTTGAATTAATTGAAACTAAAATACCTCACAGCTTCACAATGTGGTTTTAAGTCATTATTTCTTATTGTGAGTCCAGGAAGCCTGCAAGAAAGGCAGCCAGAACATTTCTATGCATATAAATACGTACATGGTTAACAAGCAAATGTGTCAATTAGAGCACTTAATTTGAGTGTGAATCCAGGGCACAGGAATTATAAAATACGGCGACTGCAAGTTGTATGACAAATGAGAGGGTAATAGGCGGGTACCGTGACAGATGTGGATGTATGGCTTTCATGGCTCAAGTATTCTGTGTTGTCTTTTTTTTGTCTCCTTCACGTGAATTTCAATGTGGTTGATTGCAGAGCTCCCTATGGATTGCAGTGTGGCACAGTAAAAGGAAACTTATTTTAAACTACTCTTGTATCATTAGAATGAACAAAACCTCTAGAAGGAGAGTGGTGCATGATGGCTCATACCAGGCAGGGGCACAAGCCTTAGCAGTGTTAAAGGATGACCCCAAAAAGACACAGCTTAATAGTGATAATGACAGCAATGTAACTCTCACTGAATATGCATTGCAGTGTTTTGTATATACCCACACATAGAAAAGCAACAAGCACAGTGCCTTCAGGGCATTGAAGTTTTACTTTCTTCTTAGCAAACGTATTAGCAAACTCCTGCTCTCTATTGTGTTTCTAGTCCTATCATGAAAATTTCAAAAATTATTTTGACTTTCAGCTGTTCTTGAAGCCAGGTCTGTCAACCTGCCAATTACTGGCACAGTTGTAAACTTCTCATTCAATTTTTTTCTCTCTCATTCGCAATTTTTTTCTACCTACTGTTAAGGTTTTTACATGCACCATGCAGGTGCAACACCACAAAAAAATGTCTGATAGCAGGAATCTTTATACTTATTTATACAGTTCATTGCATAAAGACTACAAAAGATAAAGAGAGAAAAGCAATGGGAAGCTGTCCCTTTGCTTTTTGGAAGTGGTCAGACACCACACCACAGTTAATTTCAACCATACTGAGCCCATCTTAATGCTGACCCATAAAACCATAAATGTATCTGTACTAGTCGCTGACTAAAGGGGCAGCTTAGTGTTTAAAATAATGTAGGGACAACTGTTTTATTCCACTACTGCTCTGATTTGATAAACATCAGCCATCTGGTTACTTGCATGCTGAAGTAAACGTCTTGAAAGACTGCCAGCTTCTCTTAATGTTTATACATGGTGCAGTGCTATTAATTCTTTCCATTCTGCAGTCTTGTCAAAATGAAGAAAGCCAAATGTATAAAAGTCAACTTGGCTAACATTATGGCAGGTGAACCAAAGTACAAAGCAGATATATGTGCACTCTGCTACATGTTTTCAGTCTTCTCTTAATCATGTCAGTGTGTGCAGGTCTATGCATGTGACATCCTCCAGCCACTTTCTCAGCCTCTCCCAGTACTTTCAGGCCAAATAGGCTTTCCAAAAGTGCAAAGAGTTTAATCCAAAATCCAGATCCATCAATGTGCTGTATGACAGTCCTTCTCTTCGCAGTTCCTAGCTTCCTGCTTTGAAAATGGAGTCTGCATGGGGGGAGTCTACGTCTCACTGTTAAACCCAGCTAAATTAGGAGTTAGACTGCTTGTGGGCGAGGGGGATGTGGTTGTGGTGGGTTGTGCTGCTGCCAAAGGGTGTGTCAGGGCAATTTATTAGCTTGCTATGCATGCATGTGTGTGTGCAGGAGTGTGTTCCTAGCCCTTGGCAGCTTAGCAAACTCAGTGGCTGAGGCACAGCTGTACCACTATTCTAATATGGAGTCATTATGGCCATCCATGGTGTGCCTCCAGTTAATTCATGAATTTGACCATAACACACAAGGTTTTTTTTTTTCCAAAAACATGGATGACAATCTTGCTGTCCATGCTTTTTTTAGGTCAGATTAACCTGAAGCGATGATGCTTGGTTTGCATACCACTCAAACTATACAATATATGTGCAGTAGGTAACAGGTGTTCTGCATAAAAACAGAGATTGGTCCCTCTGGGAGGGGGATTTTGAGTATATGCTGCTGTGACAAGTGCTGCGGTTTTCTGTGTGCATGTGTGTAAGAATGTTTGGTTGTCAATAATTACATGTTAATGGCCCCTGTTTTGAATTCAGCTGTATGCTGAGTGGACTTGCAGCCATTAGATCATGGCTTTAAACATGAGGGAACATTGTGATAAGGTTTACATTGCACTGCCAGCACCTGTTCAGCTTCCAACTCCCTGTGTTTCTTCAGAGGCCCAAACAGATGCTGGGGGACACTTAGTCTGCAAAATGCAACCTGCAAGATATATTCATTGTGTTTTGGGAGCAAAGAAAATAATACAAAATGAAACAAAAAAGCACAAATAGCATTGCTATCAGAGTCTGTAAGCACCTGCAGGTCTTGCTCACGCTGGAACATTTTAATTGACCAAGCAAAAAAAGTCATGGAGACAGGGGAACGCTTGTATGAGTATACCTACCTAGTCTGAACAAATGCCTGGTTTCAAAGCCCCATCAGCAGTCCTTTGCAGTAATGAGGGAGTTTTCTGGAAAATTGGGAGATGGTGTCAGTTTACTGTCTCTGAGCTGTGCGTCCTGCTGTCCAGAATGCGGAATAGCGGGAGGATGGTGTTGTCATAACACAATAGGCGCAGACATCAGCACAAACTTAGAGAGAGGGTGTTTAAGTCACCATGCCTAGCCATGCAGTTCTTTTGAGCGCCACACAAATGAAGTCTCTAGACTATTATTGAATCAAAAAGAAAACACACATACTTACTGATTCAGTAACAATAGCAACACAAGCTATTTTTCTCCAGCTTGTTGATTAACTAAGTTTTACAGCAAAGGACCGTGGCACCATCGACAAAGGAAACAAAGTCCCTTGTTTGTCATTTGTTTTGAAAGTAATCATTGCTCACCCAGGCACACTGAGGTAATAAATATTTATGCCTCTTTTTGGAAATGTAAACCACATAAATTTTTTTCCCAACCTTTTGCTTTGAGAGCAACTGCCCTTGATGATAACGGTATCATTTTAATGTCTTTTCTCACTATTTTCCTTGTTTTCTCTCTCCCATTATCTCCTGTTTGCTCCGTTTTTCACCTGCACATTGTTAACAAGCTCCTTTTCTGTCCTATCTCGTGTAGGTAAGACAGCGCCACAAAATGACAAGGTGAGAGGGCGCCCATGTGGGTTGTTAGTCCACTCTGTATCCATCTATGTATGTATGTGTGTGCAGCTGTACTTGCACTTGTTGTGTCATGTGTGACCACCAGCCACTGCCAAGCTTCATGTTCCCCCCCCCGACGGTAACAATAATCATGGGATTTGATTGCCAGTTCCCTCACCCTGAGTAATTGATGAGTCCAATATTTACTCTGTTACCTGTGTGTTGTAAACATTCATTAAAGGGTTCCTTCCCAGATAGGTGAGCAAGAGAGGAGAATGGGACAAGTCCAGCCTGCAGGGACCAGCTGTCAGTTTGACTAATGACAGAAATGAATAAAATCTCATAATTACTTTAGAAAAAGGGACAGTCTCCACCTTATCTCAGCCCAATATGCATTTTAAAATTTTTTTGGCGGGTTTATTAAATTCCACCCCCCGCCCCACCCCCCCCCCACCCCCTCACCTCCACTTTGCTACCAGCCCCCACCGACACACAGCCCCCCCATAATACATTACACACAGAGGCAAGTTCTCAAATTTCAAATTTAATTTTCTGCTCGCCATACACACACAGTCTCTCTAATCAGATTGGGACATTATTGTGTTTCTATTGACATTAGCATTGTTATTATTTTGTACTGTGTAAATATCAGTAACCGGGGCACGCCTGGTTGCTTTGCCAGGAAGGGATTATTTTGTGTATTTATTTTGTCCTAATTTTCTCAAAAAACATCCTTTCAAGATGATATCTGATGCCTTCATTATCTGGAGATGTCATCTCAGGATGCTATGATGCAGTACTATTTTAATGTAGACCTGCAACTAAATTAAATTGGCTATCTGGAGTTTTCATGTCTGCTTTATTGTGACACCCCATTCAGGTGACATGGAAGCTACAGGGACCTGCCAAAATGGGATTGCAAAGAGACAGACACATCATGCTATTAGACAGCAAGCCACCATAGGTCAGTCTATGCTTTTAGTGCTGCTTCTTGTTGTGCGTTCTCTGTGAGCCTAATTGGATAACTCCTCAATAATGTGTATGTGTTTTAAAGTTAGCAGTATGTGGTTCACAGTGCTCCAAGTCTCAGGAAAGGGCTGCAGTGTGTAGTGAAGTGCAAAGCTCTCAGCCAAATCAGGTATTCAAGATAGAGGGATGGAAGGATAGATTAATGGGAGTAGGGATGGAAGGAGAGTAGCACGGAGGGAGGGACAGATATGGGGAGAGACAGCACAGTGATATACAGTAGGCTCTACTTAGACTAGTCGACTCCTCTGTGCCATTAGGCCTAACAGGAGGCAGACTGGGAGGGCCATAGTAAAGGAGCAAAAAGAGAGGGCTGCTATCAAATAAACAGGAACATCTGCTTCAGTGTTTGTCTTCTGCATGTTTCTGCATGTCTGACTCATGGTCATTTATACTGTGATGCTTTGAAACACACATGAAACTCTAAAACTCAGCTTGATTCCATTTGAGTAGCTACTCTCTAATGTCTTTTTTTGTAGCCGAGTGGAGTCCCACATAGAAGCGTGTAATACGGCATATTTGTGTCTTATGGGGGCAGACAGCTGATCGTGTCCATTTGTCATGCTGTCAAGTTAATTACCAGATTGAAAAGGAGAATGAGATTACCCCTCCCCTTCCAACAGACACTCACACCTCCACACTTGCAACGCACTTGCACATACACACACAGAAAATCTGCACACTTTAAGTGCCACAAGAAAATTTGCAGTGCACCATTGTAACAACTTACTGGAGCAGAGTGAACAACACCAGAAGTTGAGGGAAGAAACCGCACAAGGTTGGGTTAATGTCTATAGCTGTGAGTTTGTGTGTGTGTGTATGTGCTGAAGTGAATGGTGTAGCAGATTACCTTTGCATGTTTCACTTTTTCTGCCATCATGGGAAAAGAGGAAATCTTTCAGCTCCTTTGGAGGTCTTGTTAAAAAGTGTTCTTTGCTTTATTCCTGCTGCCCTGCCCACTGAGAAACTAGTTCTCAGTCAAAAGAGAAAGTAAATTTATGTGCTTCAGCTGTGTTCTGTGCAAAGAAGTTTGTGTCCGTACTTGTGTAATCAAAGAGGACACTTTGAAAAAGCGGACAGATCATTAGCGAATAATGAGCTGAAGTACTTTGGGCAGTGAGGAGGATATCCTCAATAAGTGATACCTTAAGGAGATGGATGCAAGAGGGTGGAAATCAGATTCTCTCGGCTGCAGACAACCTTTTTTCTCCCCAGGTGAATCTTGTGTCTGTGTGAATGTTTGAAGTAAAGTACGGCTCAAACAAAGTGGCTATGAGCGTTAACAAAACCTTCTGGCACCCTGACAGTCATGTCTACAGGTCTTGATAGGTTTCTTGCACAGCTGATCGTTCCTGTTAAGAGGATCCATGCTGAAGTTCTAAGCTGTATGTTCACCAGGCTCCAGACATGTGAGGATGGTGCCTACAAAGCGTCTCAGCCCCAACAATAATACCAGGATGAAAAGCACCTTGTTTTATGTTGCAAACAAAGTATCATAGGAAAGAGAAAGGCGCTTTGATGTGATGGAATAGTGCTAGTGAATGAATTATATAGCACAGGACTGAGCTAGGCTTGTTGCAAACTTGGAAGGCCTGGGGAGCCAAGACAAAGAGTACAAGGATATCAAACAGGTGATAAAAGGGAGGTGATTCACATCTGTAGAGCTTACTTATTCACTAAAACCTTGATTAAACATCCACTCTCTCTTTCTTCTTCTCATCTTGACAACCTGGACTTTCATCCAGGACCCCAGGGTAATTTGTTTACCTGTTTCAGAGTAGACCCTCTAATGCAACTATTTTCCAATATCCTTGTTGATCATGTAGCTGTGCAGCTCTATCATTATCCCCCCCCCCCACAGGGTTTTAAAAAGTCATGGACTGCTTAGTTGAGACGTGATGAGGCACAGTGACGGCGCCCAGCTGGCCTAAGTTCTGCAAGGGTGGCCTTTGTGACATCACTGCAAGTGGCGTCTGACAAGACGCCAGTATGCCAGTCGTGACCCGCAAAATAATCTCCAACAGACGAGGACAAGGGCCATGTTGGCGTGCTCGCCAACCCAATGCCCCTTTATCCCATTCTCTCTGCCATCATAAAAGGCTGGCTGATCTTTCAGAAAGGTGTCAAATGCACAGCGTGTATTGCCAAAAGGAAAGTTGCTTCTTGTCAGGTGATGACAAGTAAGTGGCAGGCGAGAAAAAATTAAACACATCAGCCCGATTTTTTTTATTTTTTTTTCCTCCCCCAGTCCTTTTTTCTTATGCTGTCAATTAGCCTCAATCAATGCTGTTGTTTCTGTTTAGAGTTGTTATGGAAACTCTAGCCTGTCTTCCCGTCCATCAACGCATAATAAATGCGCTCTACAATATATGTTATCTCAACATTTCTGTCAACTGTTGGCAGCAGCGGTCCTGCGTAATTGCGCTGCCACGCTGGACAAAATGAGCACTGCTTGGTTTGATCATGGCAGGGGAGAATACAAACCAAATGAATCCCTAAACTTGTTTGGGTTTGTCAAGACATGTTACTCCCTCTAGCCTCTCCGAAACTCAATCGCTTCTGAGTCTTCTGATCGTAGATGTGAGGCAGAACTCGGGGAAAAGAGGCAGAGAAAGTCATCTCCGCAAATGAGAAGACGTGATTGGCTTCTAACGACTCTTCTCGGGGCTGTATTTGACTAAAGTGTGAGGTGAAGTGGTGCTTATCAATAAAGTAAGCCTGCTGCAATGTATTATTAACAGGTGATGGCATGCAGGGTTTGCTTGGCTAAAAAGGACTTAAGTGATGTGGGAGCGACACTGTCAATCTCAGCCTTCCTCTGAGAGTCAATTAGGAGATAAACGGGACTACATGTCTTTGGCAGTGGGGAGAAGGCTGATAGGCTGTCCCATGGATGTCCTGGGGCAAGGTAAACTGACAGTACAGCTTTGCCATCAGGGATGGAGGCAGAGAGAATAATGTGTGACTGGCCTGCCACTTGAGAGACTGTGTGTTCTTATGTTGGCGTGCATGTGTGTACCTGCATTATTTTCTGTATTTTTATTGTATGTGTGTAGGTTTGCCCTGTTAGCTGACTGAGTCAAAGAAAATGGCTGGTGAAAATGATGATTGGCAGCCATTGTTCTATGGTAACAAATTTATATTTACCGCTTTAAATTCATACATGAATATGTTCAGTATGAATGTGCGCTGTGCAGAAATATGTTCATGCACTTTTTTTATAGTTTATGCATGTTTCATGCTTTGACTTTTATGGGTGAGAAAAACAAATGGGAAATAGTCATATTACATTTAGTATGCAATCAGTATTTTCCATTTAACAGTATGTGTGAACACGTTTCGCTAGTTCATATAAAATATGTGTTGTAAAACCAGAAGCATTATTTTATGCCGCATGTACATCATCTGGTCATACATAAGTAAATATACAGGAGCATCATATTAGTGTTTCTGGTGTTGTAAATAGTTCAAACAATGCATATTTAACCAGCATAATAAAGCCACACTGTGGCTTTTTACATGCTCATTAAATATATAGATATATTTAGGTTGTACAGCAACACTGGCTTTTTTTCATATAATTAAGTGTGTCAATATAATGAGATAATATTTTAATATCGTCTCTCTCCGTGTCATTTCATTAATGCTCGATACTAAGCTGGAAAAAAATGCTCAACAGATGAATTTTAATGAGTGGTGGGCCATTATTACCCTCATTATTTTCCAATTAGCAAACTGTACACCACATCAGCATGGCTCAGAAATATCAACTACTGTACCATGCCAGAAATACACCTTCTATCTGTAAATAAGAAGAAACTCAATACCAGGCTGTAAAAGACTCCACAAAGGATAGATCATTGTGAGTGCAGTGCATGAGAAACAATTCCACAGAGCCTGCACAAAATGCATTAAAGATAATGAAGTGGTATGGCAGCCCATACCAACAACCATTCAAGGCTAGAAAATAACAGGATATCTGAATTAGATGCATTTATTCAGCAGTATGACGGGAAAAAAATGAACAGAAATATCAGGAGGAAAGTGGCACAAACCTGACCCTGCATGTTTTTTATCTCTCTAATGGCAACAGGCTGGTGAGTCATGTCACAGTGAATTAGCAAAGGTTTGTCATTTTAAACAAAGATCCAAGGTAAAGAACATCAGTAACCGCTCGCTCAAGTCTGAGATATGTGCAGCTACAAAAAAATGGCACAGAGGCCAGTGTTGAGTAGCAAAGCCTGGAAAAATGTTTAATCAATGCTTTTAAAATGATATTTAGAAACTAGTGCGGTGAGCCTTTATTTCAGTAACCGTGTATTTCATTCAAAAATTAAGCCAGTTAGCTCCGTCTTCACGTAGCAAAAAGAGTGTGTGCAATATAATGTGATGGTGGGTTGTATTGTAAGTATAGTAGGAGCGCCACCCATCTCCTCTCAGTGCTATTGCATCCCTCCTTTCCAGCGAACACGCCCTCCACAGCAGCCATTTTCAGTTGAACCACATCTTTGTGGTGTTTGACCTATTTTCTGCCCACTTGCCTTGTATGTGTAAAAAAAAAAAAAAAGGAAAAAAAAATACAAACGGCGTCACTGTATTTGAGTCAGCTCAGTTATTTTGGGGTGAAAAAGAGCCGTCTTTGGGTGCATATGTAGCGTGAAATGCAAGTGGCGGACGAGTGACACTGTCAGCTCGTTTTCTCCACCTTGTCTGTTGGTCGCGGAGCGTAAGAGCTGGTTGGCTAGACAGGCGGGGGCTGTAGGGTCATTGTGTGTGTACGGAGAGATGCGCTGAGTGAATAACCTTTCCTGGTAACAGCTGTCAGATCCACCAGAGCAGAGCAGAGGACAGAAGAGTAGGCCAAGTCAGGCCCCACCCAGACACAAGGCTGATAGGGGTGGATGGCAGAATGCAGGGGGTTGTACAGGGGCTGGACTATCTGCCAGCTCCGAATGCTGGGCTCAAGGGTTTTGATGGGTGGCCACACCGAGCCTTGACGGGGGTCTCAGCACCCAGGCAGCTTATTGTTTAACACATTGCTCATCTCTTTTATTCACCCCAATGCAGATTCCATGCACAGCGGTGCAAAGCACACAGGCCCAACAGTGGTCCGGGACGCCGCCTTTGTCAAGGTGTCACCCGCCAACGCAGCGTCTCAGCATGGTTCACCACTAGGCATGACAGGGGATGCAGACCCCATGAAGGGGGATTAGCACCGCACCTATTGTCTGAGGGCTATGTGGTGCTGGATTTGGCTGCATGGCTATTCAACGAATGTATTTCTATTCTTTGGCACTTGACAGAGACGCTCAGTGGCCCCACTTTCGTTCTGCTGCAGTATCAGAATGTGTTCATGTCATGCCCCCAGCCGAGGCCCTTATTATCTCAGTTGACATGACGAGGAAAGGTGCGATGGTACTCTGTTATTGCTGTCTGCCGCCTGACCTGCAGGTTAGGGTGTTTTTTTAATGGGTTAGAGAGAAGCTTGCTTCTCATGTATAATTTACTGTTGATTCTGTTAACGCTGAAAGGAGAGCATGTTGACCAAGACTTAACCTGTGCTGGTAGGGTTTGATGTTATGAATACAAAATTAAGAGATTTTTGGGAGAGATGTTGGTTTTGTTTTATGTCTACTCTTTGGTCTTTCAAATAAAATCCCATCCATTTTGGTTGGCGCTTTGAATACATGATTATTTTTCACAGATCGTTGCTGTTAGAGTGTATTTTAAAAAGAAAAAAATCGGACCTTTTGTAATTTTGCATGAAAATTATAGAAAATTAGAATTTCATTGCATTTAACGGAGCAATTATTGTATTGTGTATATATTTAGTTAGGAGGAAGTCCAACATAAATACTGATACATTTTTAAAAAAAAAATAGCAAAAAAAAAACATGTAGCCCCTTGCCTCTGTGCTGTAATGGATGTTTAATTTACCTCACTGTGCACTGCGTGTGTGTGTTTGTATGTGTACAGAGGCCAAAACCCTCTGGTCAGCTCCACAGTACTCATTTATATGTTGAGAGAGCAGTTTGGGTAGTCAAGCACTGTGGAAAATAGTGATGGATGGCTCCTTGTTCCCTCATAGAATAGGCAGTGGAAATTTTTTCTTCTTTTTCTTTTTTAGATTAAAGCAGCAGCTCAAGGAGATACAGGTTTACAGTAAATGTATTTTCTTTTCCCTGCTGTGCTGTATGAAAAAGCTTTTCAACCTCAGAATTTCTTAAAGTTTTGGCCACTCTCATGCAAACTCTATTACAGCAACATGCTCACTTCTTTCAACTCTGAAGCCACATCTCAAAAGATAAAGCCTGCATAGGTTTCTGAAATCCTCATCATTTCAGACGATAAACAATGAGTCATTGAAGTTTCCCCTGCTGAGATATAGAAAAACACTTTCACATGCAAACAAATTAAGTAATCATTCCGCAGTTGTGCAAGCGTTGCCAAAGCATGCTCTAATGTTGATGATACAGTAAACAAAACTCCATTGTGACTTCATCCGGACTTAAAGCTGAATTGCAGACATATGCTCCATTGTACACTACCCTGGTCTGAATTCTAGTTTTTCTCCCCCTCAGCTCTGTTTATCAAAAGATTTTCCACATACCTTTCCAGGATATGTTGAAATAAAGACACAACAAAATCCTGCTTGCAGGAGCGTTGCCAAAGAGCAATCCCCAGACAAAAGAAGCCCCAATACCTCAGAAGTACCCTAAGTGCTGAAATTGATATTTCTATTACCAGCTATTACAAACATAGTTACCTTACAACTGCTTCTCATTTAGGGGGGATTTAGTTGAAACACTGATGGAGGAGTGCACAGAGAATGCCATCTTTTGTTTTTGTTTTTCTCCCTCATCTCCTCTCTTGCTTCAGTGTTGATGTCACTGGAACATGAGCAACTGGGTCATGGGTAGCTCAGAGGTTTTACTAGCCTTGATCCCTGTCAAACAGCCATAATGAGGAGGTTCCGCTTTCTCCATCAGCTGGGAGTAATGGCCGCCATGAAGGCCTTGATTGTAGCTGCTTGAAAATACCCCTCCACATGACAGACTGATTCCTGAACTCCTTCTATCATCTGTTTAATTCATATACGACCTCCCATCTCCTCTTAACATTTTGTCAGTGTCTCACTTGTGGTCGATAGACTCTAAACATGTCAAGTTAGATTAATGTGAATGATAGAAAATATATAAAAGGGTGGAAAAGGTCATTTATTTTTCTGCTAATGTGGTTTGAACTCCTGGCAGCTGTTTAGCTTAAAAAATTCCTACTTTTTACTGGAAATTTAACATTAAATGCGGTGTAGGTGCATATATACATAATTACTGTTTGCTAAATTCTTTTACTATGATACATTTATAATTCTAACCCCTAAAAATCTTTTGGCAAGTCAAACAAGAAAAATGTATTAAACAAAAATGTTTTTTTAATATCATACCAAAATGGGATCTCAGATTGTGCTTGAATCTGTTCAGTCAACCTGCTAAAGAATAATCTCTCTATAAACAGGTTTAAAAAAAAGACACACTTCACTGCACGTTTACCTGTTAGACAGAACATCATGTTGTCTTGTTAAAGCCCCGGTTCATGACAGCAGGGTGGCTCCTTCTGCTGAAACAATGTCACTCCACAACAAGCTGTGCCTATACAGTGATTTACTGGTTTAAAATATTGATTTTTTTTTTTCACTCTGTTTTTCATTGTCTCTGCTTCTTTGTACAAGAATGTCTCTCTGCAAAATGTTAGTTATACTGATATTTTTGGGTGTATTAATAATGCTGTGTTAAAATATTTTAAATCTATAACTGTAGATAATTATATGAAAAAGTTTCTGCTTCTGTGTATCTCTAAGAGGATAATAAAAGTGTGGTAAAAAGAGGGCCAGGCAGGGGAAGATTGCATCAACATCACTTGGGCAGAAACAGCAGAGTGTGGGCGGTGACCAGACATGGTAGAAATCTGGAAGAGGTGTCCCATTTTTTTTTTTTTTTTGTAGGTCACTTCCAATTGACTGGCTCACCATGTTCATTTACAATCAGCCCCGTAATTAAGGGGAACCAACCCAGAAATTATCAATCAGTTAATTACTGGGATGCTGCATAACAAATCCAGCTCCTGATTACAGTCCAGTGGCTGCCCTTACAAGATGCTGCCGTCATCTGAATGAAAACACAGAACAAATACAAGAACATGAGCTTGTAAAAAATGTTTTAAAATATGAGGTGTAATTTCAATTCACCTTTAATTTGTTGTTGAGTTGTACTCATGGCTTGGCATCTCAACAAGACACAAGTTTTTTGTTTTTTTTTTTTTTTTTTTTTGTCCCACTGGGCAGTGACACAATAAATATGTCACATAACATGTAACAGCAACATGTAACCAGCTATTAACTCCCCAGTGACGAGGAAATAGAGGAGTAATTCAATTGTGGAATACCATATTTAGTGGTTTTCTTGTGCTTGAAAATTGCACACTAGAAAAAAATTCTTGCTGCTATAAAAAACGCAAACAATGTTTAAGCTTGGTTGGAAAAAAATCTGGTATTTATTTCACTTCAGTGATGCATAGGAAAAAAGAGGTGCAGAAATATATAGAGAGAGAGAAATGATTATTTGTTCCCACACATCACACATTCATTGTCATACTAATTATTTTCCAGCCTCTTTTCTTTATTCGCAATAAATTGCTTTGAATTCCAAAACAATTCCAATTTTATGTATTTTTCATCACACACACACACACGCATATATATATATATATATATATATATATATATATATATATATATATATATATATATATATATATATATACACACTGTGTACTCCACAGAAGCATAAACACTTCTCACAAAAGCATGCGGAGGGGCCCCAGCTGGAAACCTTGCACACCACAGTGCAGAGTGATTCCCCATATGGAAAAAGACAAGGACCTATAAATTGCTTGGCTCAGGACCTCTATTTCCCATCAGTACATTTTCTCTGCCCCTTCTAGGCACTGGAGCATCAAAATGCATAACAATCCCTTGATAGTGTCAGCAACCTACAGCTCATCTTTTAAGTAAATGCTAGGCAGAATTAAAGGGAAGGGCCTGTATTTTCTTGGGAAAAAAAACAATTTGTTCTTAGATTTTTCTTTTAAAAAGACGGACACAGAATGGATGAAAATGTAGCTTGACAGGCCAGCAGATGATTGGTGATGATATGATCTGGCACCTACCACGTGTATGTGTGAAAGTGCCATAGTAGATATAGGGTCCTGTGCAATTTTAGATCTTGTGTAAGTCTGCTGCAAAGTGGCTGGACTCCACGCTTATTATTACAAAAACCTGTCAGGACATTTCATCATATTGGCTCTAGATGTAAATGTTGCTTTTAATTGCCTTTTTTCTCAGTGCTGTTTCTCTTTAGTCATATCTTGTAATTGGTTTCTTTGTCGCCTTTGTGAGTAAAATGCAGATTGCACAGTGCCGCAGACCTGAGCATGTTCCAACAGTTTTGAAATGACCCCATAGCTGCTGATTTCAAGATGTTTTCTGGGACCTGCCGAAGCTGGGATGCAGCGGGGTCCTCTGCTGGAGGCTGGATGGAAAGGGGTTGGGGGTCCAGTGGCGAAGAAGAGTAGGAGTGGGGAGGTGGTGGTTGGAATGACACTCGAGAGGCCAAATCGCAGAATCTGGGCCCAGGGTTTTTTGGCAGGCAGCAGAGTGTGAAATTTACAGAATTTCTTATGTTGGTGGTGCAGCTGCCTCAGTGTCTGCACCATGGTATTGTCAGACAGTTGCTCTGAGAGAAGACAAGAGGGCTGGATGAATTCAGATGTGATATTTTGGCAGCTTTTGTACAATGCAGATAGGCAGATAGGTAACAGACAGGTTATTTATTTTACTATGTGTGATATGAACTAAATGATAACATCCCAGTTTGTGAAATGACTGATTAAATTTAGAAGGTTATACACCAAATCTGAAAAAGAGGCAAATCCATTTGAGTCCCTCATTCTTTATTTCTATGTTTTCCCTCTCTGTCTCCTTGTCACAACCTCAAACCATTTCTATTTACATGGAAGTTAGGTGGAAGTAGTGCAGCATGCCTAATTTGCAGCAGACCCCATGTTTTCTTTGCAAATTGGAGTCACATATCATTTAGTTTCCCTTTATTATTGCAAAGAAAAACAATCAGAAAACCTCAAATGGGGGGGACCGCTTTGCTCTGGTCTCATCCCTGGCTTCGGCTTCCTTCCCAGTTCATCTCACTAACTGTCTCTGCCTCTGCCAGGATTAGCTGGAACAGATGCCTTCTTATTTTGACGGCCTGCTGCTTGCCTCAGTCAGTTGGGCAGCAGGTCACAAATACTCATATACCCGTGAGGACAAGGGGCACATACACACACATACACATCTACACTGTGGTGACTGTGAAGCATGTGTGTTTAACTTACTAGTTGTTTAAGTAAGCTCAGAAGAATCCCCTCAGGTGATTAGTTCATTTGCAAGTCCCCGGCTGTGGAGGCTAGCACAGGCCTGCTGCCCCACTCTCACTGCTTTCCTCTGTTTAGCCTTCACCCTTTTTTTGTCTCACTATTTTGCTACCAGTTTCGCTTGCTTGCTCCTTTCTCCTTTTTCCTATTCTATTCTGCTGTTTGTTTGTGTTTTTGTGGACTCTTAATAGAGAAAAAAATCTAAGAGAAAGAAATGTTAAGCCGGCTAGTGGAATAGCGCTGGTCTTTGTCCTGCACTCATTATTTTCGCTTTGATTACAATCTGGAAGGGCTCGAGTTACCCTAATTCGGCCGGCTGAGGCTCTGGCTGAAATTGTGCTTTGCTGAGTGATGGTTGAATTGAAGCTGCCAGGGGGGTCAGCATCGTTTCTAGTATGAAAGCAAAAAAAAATGGAATAATTATGACAAAATAAATAAAAAATATATATATAATACATATAAATGCAAAACAAAGGCAATATTTGCAGTATTAATGACAGCATCATAATGTACACAGGCTCGGGGCAAATTTCAGGCTCATCCAGCATGGAGATGTAAACGATGAGACCAACCGTGTAATTCCTTCAGGGACACTTTGATGCCAACAGGACGTCTTGTTTATGCCAGAATGAGAATGTTGAGAAATGGTCTCAGTGTTGCACAGCGCTGACTGAATGGAGGAACAGGCAGGCATGCTGGGATTCTCTGGCCAGTGACGGTGGTAACATGGGTGGGGAATGAGCACTGAGGACGGCGCCTCAGGGCCAACCACCACTAGACACACTGTGGAGGCCTAGTCCCCATGTAGCACTAATCACAACCCTCTGCTCCTTCCATCTGCTCTCCATCAGCAGCCTTACATTACCACTCCACCGGTTTACCTCCATCCTTTTCCCTTATGGCTATTACTTTCACTGTCTCCTAACATGGACTTTAGACTCTTCATCCTTTTCTGGTTTTCCCTGACTGCAGTTTCTATAGTACTGTAAAAGTTCTTAGGATTTGTTGTGTTTAACTAAGTCTCACACCAAAATGTACAAAAGCAGCTTTGTTCAACAGTGCAAAATATATGTCCTCAGTTGCTGTTTGGTCAGGAAAAGGCATCAAAACTGCTTGGATAGGTTCAGAAACAGATTTAGGTTTCAGTGCATTAAACATATTTCATACGACAAACATCTCCAAAAGCTTCTCTTTTCCTGTTCTTGGTCACGAAATGGCCAGTAGCAATGTCAACACTGGTTGTTTCAGTTGACTACTACAGTCATTTTGCTGGTGAGCATGGGCTATAAATTAGATCCTTTCCTAGCATTTACCACGCAAAGCTGCTGTGGATATTTTTCACAGACTGGACTGTCTGTGCTTTCATGCATACCTGCAATGCAAGGGGCTAAAAGCTTGAAAACAGACTAAGCTACAGTACGAAACCAATAATATTGAGATAGTGGTTTCTAACTAAAACATGTATAACACAACATATTGATCCTTTTCTGCACTCTATCTTTGTCACTGTTTTATTTTCTCTCACTCAGAGTGGTTCCCTGTTAACGTCCTTTTTGCCTTCTGGTCACAGCACGTAATCTGGTAGAGATGGCAGAAAGTGTCATCAGACAGATGTGAGTTTTCTAACTATGCCACTGCCGTCACTTCAATTATTAGCCTGGCTCACAGTTGTACTATAGCTATGCTGATTTTTGCTGCCCTTAATGATCAGATTAGAGTTGCTAATTAAAAAAAAAGGGAACAAAACAATATTACGAGCTGCCCTAACGCTTCTCTGGGCGGTGATGAGTGAGGGCAAAGTTATTATTCTTTTGAACTCCTGCGGTGTGGGGGAAAGACGGCAGACATTCAAAGCAGCATGACGTTTGGTGTTTGTTATTTCTTTTTTACTTTTTTAATTCGTGGGCCAGAGATTTATGGCTTGATAAGTGCCTCAAACTTTTCTCTTTTTTTTTTTTTTTTTCAAATGGGGTTAATTTAAATACACCTCAGAAGCAGACAGGGTTTTTTTTCCGTCTGGCTGTATTTTCTGCCATTTTCTTTCTTTTCTTCTTGTGACTTTTATTTTTTGTTATCAGTACATATTTTAGTACAATTTAGCTTCCTACCTTTGAAAAACCAACACATGGTATGTCATCTGCTTTTAGTATTTATGTCCTCATAAGCCTATATCTTCTCATATGTGTAAAAATGGTTTCACACAGCATTATGGCTACAGCTCGCAAATGTGAGAGAGAGATAAATAAAACATGTTTTAAGGCTGAGAAAATGACTCACATACAGGCATTCTCTCAGCTGCTGGGCATTTTATCCATTTCACCCACTTGCCTCAGATTTGAACTCTGTCAGAACTTTTTGCTCTTCTATTTTATCAGAGTCTGATTTAAAAAAAAAAAAAAAAAAAAAAAAGTTCCTGGATCAAAAAAGAAAACCAGATTGAATGTATTTCTCATATATTTTTTCATACCTTGCCATGTTGCTATAAGGTGCATCCTGTGGTGATGCCCACCTAGCTATCGGCACTTCCTCATTCAGGCATTACATCATTTGTTTCCATTTCCTGTCAAGCGTGACTGCTCGACAGCCCATCCGTATAATTAAAACGACCTTTAAGCAATTTGCTGCTGAGTTTCTAATATTTTTAGCCTGGTCATTATACCCGATGCACAGATGTGGCATGTCAGGCAGTGTATGTGGGCCTGACAGCATCTCACTCCTATTGTTCATTTTGGGGAAGAAAAAAAAAATTTGGGTATAGGTAGTCGTGCTGGTGATGGAGCTATTGCCCAATTTATTCATTCAAGTGTCAGTTATACAGACAAATATGTGTAGTGCCAATGTGGGGCTGGATTTTGTGGAGCTGTTACAGCCTGTCAACACAGTGAGAGCACAGTCATTAATCACCATACATTTGATCAGAATGCAGCAAACCTCTACTGTTTCCTGTGATGGAAGGACAATGGAAGGCTGTGTTAGATCTTGTTCCGCTAATTGGGTTAGTCCAGCTAATGGCCATTTAGATGGCGGATAACAGGGAGGCATTCTACGCCGCAAATGTGGTGATGGAGGCAGAAGCTATCATGTATTTGAATTATACTGAAGATAATTTTTTTTTTTTTTAAAGCTAACAATTTTTTGGTTAAAACTTCTAAAGAGATGAAAGGTGGCTTGGTTGCCAGGTAATTATTTTTACTGTGTACTTTTCCACAACAGAAAAATGTATTTTCCTCAGTCATTTCTTTTATTATCACGGTCAATCTGTGATACAGTGTGTTTGACAGTATCATAGAAGGTTTGCATGTAGTGGCAGTCAGCAGCTGGTTTTTAGTCTGAGCAGAATATTATGTGAAAACACAAGCTTCTCTGATTCTCTAACAATTTCACCGCACAGAGCATTTTCAATGACATTTTACCTCAAACCCGTTTGCAAAGAACAACAGCCTGCTGTACAGGGACGTGGGAATTGAGAGGGGAATTAAAATTACAATACCTGCATGCCCAGCTGCCCCAGTCAGATTGCTCAGCTGTTACATGCTTCTCTATGCAATATCCTACCACTGAGCTCTGTGCAGGGCACACTAATAATGAAGCCGTCTCTGGCGTACAGATTTCCATGTGCAGGTCATGAAAATTGGAATACAGGGAAAAGATATGCAGCTGTACCTACCAAAATGTGGTAAGGGGCTTGCTATTCCCCAGTCAAAGTTACCGCTACAGTTTGTGTGGTGTCCAGTGGTGGGGACTGCCGAGTTGCAGCGTACACATGGCCAGCTCGAGGCCACAGAGAGCGACTGAAGGGGAAAAAAAAAAGGAAAGGAAATAACCCCAGTAATATCAGAGCAGGTCTACACAGCTCTTTTAGTGTTACCACAATAAAAGAAAACAAAAAAAACAAACAATGACTGGCTGGTGTCCTTGGTTCAGTGTAGCTCTGGGGCGCAGTTTCTGTTTGGCTGCCAGCGCAGTTTCTGGCCCCGTTATTTCCTTCCAAATGAGAAAGAAATGTCGTTTGTCCTCACCATGAGCGAGCAGCCGCTGAGATGAGGAATAGGCCCACTGCTTCACACAGACTAACGTGACAGGCTGCATGACATCACTTAGCCAAAATGGATTGCCACTTCAAAATGGGACAGTTCTGCCCAGTGTTAGCAGGGCTCTCACTGGAAGAAAATAATTGACTCTAAAACGTATTCAATGTATTTTCATTTTGTTTTAGTTCTGGCAACGGTGTTGTTTTTCCGTGGGTGGCATAAATTAGTTGGCAGTGTTTGGTATCTTTAGTCTTGGATTTGTGTGGGAAAAATGAAGGAAAGACAGGAATTAAAACTCCCTAATTAGTGCTGCTGACAGTGTTTCACGACGTCCTATGGTGTGTTTAATAACTTATGTTCATCTGTATTTCCCAGGTATGATATTTAGCTAGTGAAGATTACCTCTGTGACTCCCACAGACTAAATTTAGGAAAATCATATTGGTAGAAAATTATAAATATTACATACTCAGGGGGGAGACCACTTGAACAGGTCTGACATGAAGACTGGCAGTGTTAGATATTTAATTCACACCCAATAAAAATATAGGGAATTGGCATCAAGTTAAAATGTGTTACCTCATCAACCAACATCTTTTTTTTTAATTTGCTGTGGTTTTGAAATATTCTGAAACCTCATCATCTATGTGTCTAAACAATGTCCTGGTTCCTTCAGATAATCCACAGACCCTGCTGTCGACAGGAAATATTTTCTTGTGGATTTCTCAGCGGGTGGCATCTCAAAACGTTGGCAAATAAAACCAAAAATATCTGCAAGCATAGATCCCTCTTGGGGATGTGGGAAAATATGTTGTTTATTTAATTTGTCTTTATATATTAAAAAAAATAACCAAATGCTAGACACAGACTACATAGCAGAATCATCTGGTCTGCAGTTCTTTTTGGGAGGTTCCTATTTGTCAAATGAAATACAAATGTGCATAGCTGTTTTCCCAAGTGTGTGTAGGAGTGTATGTGATCCTCATACCCCACCTCCACTTTGTCTTGTGTGACCTGTGCACCACTCAGGCCCTGGGGGCTCAGGCACACACATGGTCTCATCCGCTGCTCCTGAACACTTTTGAATTTCATTCCAGACTGCTATGCATAATACACATGTACACAAATACACACATATTCTCACAGCACAAAGCACATCTGGTTTCCAGGATGGCCCTTATGAATGCAGACCTTTTAGCTGCCGGTTCAGGCCGGCTGCTGGTGTTAATGACTGGGGCGCTCCTCAGCTTCCAGGATCAAAATGGGGCAAGGATGCAAAACAGAGGCAGCCATTGCTTCTGAGGGGTAACCCAATCCATCCAGCCGGAGCACAGTGTGTGTGTGTGTGTGTGTGTGTGTGCAAGTAAGTGGCCAAAGGGGGGTAGGCCACTGAAAGGTCCATGAGTTCACAAGAGACTGCCACAGCACTCCTGCATGTATGTGCCAGGTCTGGCTTCCCCCCCAAAAAATCTGAATCAGAGAGGTCACAGCAATTTCCCCAAGTCAGTAGAGGGGTAGGTCCCACTTCCCTTACATATCAGTCAATGAAGGATGAAGAGGGGAGCGTAGGGCCTGTTCTTTGTAGAATTAACTCCCCTAATCCCCAGAGTGTCAGGACGGCAGGGAAAGTATGCTGTTGTTTGACATGGCATGAGGTTATGTGAGGGGAAACAGGGACTTTACTTTTTAGTGTACTTAAAAAAATGTAATTATTCCATTCATAATTGGTGGGGGATTTCCTCACAGGTGTCATTATCTTTCTGGTTATTGGCATAGTCCCACAATGCTTCCCGTTAAGTTGTTCTTTAACGTCAGCACGTCCCCTTACCTCACTTGGCAGTGAACAGGGATGCTTTACTCAGGAACTGACAGTGAATACATTAAGGGTGGAAGTAAAATGTTGCTCTGGCAAAGGGCTCAATAATGATTTAAGTAGCTTGCGGTGGAAGGGATTATTTTACTGATTTCTTTCTCTCCTTTTTTTGGGTTTGACCCAAATAGCAGGCTTCACTCGATCTCTTCTGTGCTCACTTCCCCTCTTTCATTCACGTTTGAATCCCCAAAGAAAGGTAGTAGTCCAAACACACTTTGCAGTGTGGTCATTTAGCAGGTCGCTCTGACTTCCAGAGAAAAAGTCAACTTGTGGGGTTAACAGGCTGCTCCTGCACACCCTAAACTAAAGCGCTGTCCAAGGGGCTTAATTTAACAATTTGAAGAAGAACTGTTTTTTTTTTTCTTGGCTTGTGACAAATTCTAAATTTGTTTAGGTTAGTGAAGCTTTCTGCTTGGCAGACATTTGTGAAGACATCTGCAGTGATTAGCCAAGTTGTAAATCCTTCCATATCTTAGTAAGTATAATTCCTGCTGCTGCCCCACAAGGGCATGAAAAGCCAGCTGATATTATATTATCATCACAACAGACAAGTGGTGCTGCTTGGTGCAGGTTTTAATATCTCAAGGAAAAAAGAATTAAGCATCCATGTATACTATACTTCTGTTCCAGACACCTCAATCAATATTTTTGGAACATGAACCACTGACTATAGGGGTGAGTAGTGAATGCTCCTATTTATGCAAGAAAAGTTATCCAAGGGCAAAAGGAAACATCAGAGTCCTGGAGTTTCTGCTGATATATTTATTTTTGTTTGTTTCTAAATTTGCTGCGCAGTGTTTCATGTTCTTACAGCAACTTTAAGGTTTTACCATGCACACAACCAGCCCCGGTCATTAACAATTAAGGAGTAATTATTGGCAGACGATAAACACGTGTCCAGGGATAGTTACATAGTGTGCCGCCTCAGGACTGACCTGCCAAGATCGAAACCCATCAGTGCTCTGTCCTTTCAGCTGCCAGAATACATTATAATAAAAAGTGCATTACTGTTTCTCCTTTTGTAAAAAAAAATAATAAAAAAAATCTAATGTCGACGAAGAAAAACAGAATTTTAAAAGACAGCGAGTTCTAAAAAATTCGTATTTGAAATAAACAATAAAATGAATGCAAAAAGAACTGGAGAAATAATTTAACAGCTCCTTTCTTCCTCCCATTGTCCCTGTTGCAATAACACATTTCAATGGATGCATGATTAACTTCACATCTGAAAGCAAGACTCGGCCACACGGACACCACAGCAAACAGGCAGCCCGCGCGGCACTCGAGCTGTTGATAACAAAAGCTATCACCCTGTGCACCGCTAAGCAGTTACCACATGATTTTATGAGAGCCATGCTCATTTATGAGTGCAATCAGTTGCAACCCAATGCCCCATAGGATGTCGGTGTTAGCGCCCCTCTTTGTCCTATGATGATGGACTGTCAGTTCAATGGCATTACTGTAGCTCTAGTGGCCATCCAGGGAGTAATACATTGATAACAATATCAGCTCATAAAGATGGTCTGTTGGAGAAAAGGTCACTCTCTTTCTTACCCATAATGCCCCTCTCTCTCTCTCTCTCCCCTTCTGCATCATGATTCCTGCCTGGATCCTCCACGCCTCTCTCTCTCTCTCTCTCTCTCTCTCTCTCTCTCTCTCTCTCTCTCTCTCTCTTACACTGATTCTGTCTCTCTATCGCGCTCACTTAGGGTGACGACGGCTGCCCGTCAGTGTGTAAGAAAGCTGGAATGTCATGTTTTAACTGGAGTTAGAGGTATGTTGACAGGCCAGACACAGGGAACAGATGGCAGCGTGACATGCCCAAGGTCATCTGGCATGCCACTGTCGGGAACGCTGGATTTGAAACCCAACACTTTTTCGCCTGCCTTTAGGATTTCTCTTCTTTCACTCTTTTTTTTTTTCATCGTACCTCTTTATCACCTACTTCTTTCTCTCTTTTGTTCTCCTCTCTCCTCTGCCTGCCCTGCTTCTCCTTGTTCTCTGTTTATCATTCCTTCCCCTCCCACTGTACAGGAGGTCACACTGCCTCCTGTAATGGCTATCTCTGCTTAAACACACTGCCCCCTAAACTCTCCTTACTACACATTCACCTCTCTATTCTCACTTCCCTTTTCCTCTTCCCTCTTTACTGATTTGGAATCACGTCAGAAAAACAAAAGACATGTGCCAAGCTACTTCTGTCTCCTGAAGTCTTGCCCCAAACAGCCCTGTCAGCAGAGATGTAGAAAGAATCCAAATGAGTTTTAATTACCTGTGCAGCCATGCCTGGAAGGTTGTGCACCGGAAATCACAACCAAACGGGTACAGTAAGCATGCCATGTCGCAACACATAGCCCCTTTGTCTTCAAGCTTATTTCCAACATAAGCATAAAGTATAAAGAGAAAAAAAACTGTGGGAAAAGAAAGGAGAAAAGGGCAAAGGAAGAAAAGCGCTGTTTCTGCTTGCTGCCTTGCCATTTTTGCTTAATGTTTTTGTTGCAGAAGCAGAGCAGGGTGCAGAGTACAGTGTCCTCACCTTACCCAAATGCTGTCTGAAATGTTCATTTCACCTCAGCAGGCAGAGCCGTTTGTCCTGAAAACGTGTTGGCGTTTTACACTTTTTCTGTGAAATTATTTAGGAAAAAAATGCAGATTTTAAAGGGTAAGAAGTCAAATATTTTATTTAAGACAATTTAAGACAAATTTATTGTGGACAGCGTGCATTATTTTTTATGTTCCACAGTGAGACACCTACACGTGCTTTACTTTCACAGACTCTCAATCATACTAAAAATGGCCCATACAAACCCTAACGAAGTGAGAAGGACATCTCAACACCAGTATCCTCCGGAGGTGACATTTCCTCAACATGAGCAGCCCCAACAAATAAACACACAAATTTGTTTTTGTGAGACCTTGTTCAGCTAGGTCTGTTACCCCCTCATCACCACCAGCAGCAGCACCTCCTCGACACCCCCCCCCCCCCCCCCCCATATCAGTGACTCAAAACAGTCTGTGTTGTGTTTATTAGCATGTGTTTATGGTTGGTATGTGTAGTCATTGGGGTTGTGTTGTGTGTCGCTGCTGTTGCTCAGGCCCTGTGATTACGCCTGTTTTCTTGTTTGTTTTTTTGACAGAGGGTTGTCTGAATATTAACAACACAACAATGCTAGGGCTGATTAGACTTGAACGCAGCATTGACGGCAGATCTCTATCTGGGGTGATACAGCATCAAAATCAAGCTGGGAGAAAGAGAGTGAGAGAGAGGGGAGGCACAGGAGAAACGGGGGAGGGAGTGAAAAACTGTTTCAAATCTGCTCATCTACAAAGCTTATTTTCTGAATAGTAAGTCTTTCAGCATAAAACCGCATGTTTTTCCTTGAATAGAAATATGCGTAGCCACAAACAGAGAGCATATGGATGTATTTATGGCAGCACTTTGTTCTCGCAGTTTTGAATGTGTAATGTTGAGACTTTAAAAAGTCTCTTTTCATCTGTTTTTTTCCTGCTTTTCCCAGTTTTTCAGAAAGGCATTTAACTCCACAAGAAAGGAATTACAAGGTATATTACAAGTAAACATTAGTATAATTTGTAGCAATTACACCTTACACACTGAGTCTGTGCTTGATATGTCCAGCACACTTGCAGGTCGTTTGTGGTTGTATCTGTTTTAAAAAAAAAAAGAAAGAAAAAGAGCAAGACTGATGTTTTGAGCAAATGAAAAAAAATAGCTAAATTTGCTCACTGGTGGGATACCAAAACTCAGACTTGTGGTTTCAGATTGACGTCTGAGTGAGGAATTTGATTTCGTGAACAACTCGAAAGTTGTTGCTTCGCCCATTAATCATCTATCCCTGGAGAGGGGAACTCGGTGTAGCACACGGCCCTCTCTGTGTCGCCACAACAGACTGAGAGCCAAACCCAGCGTTCTTGAACAATAGATGCCCCAATGTGACACCATTTTGTTACAGTGTGCGATCGCATGTGTTTGCGTGTGTGGGTTTGGAGGGGGAGGGAGGGGGGCAGTACAGATTCCTGAAAGTACAGTGACACCTAAAGGCCTGATCCTACAGGCCCTCTTTGTCTCTCTCTCTCTCTCTACCTTCCTCACACATACATACACTTGAGTCAAGGACATGTTGAAATTTGGAGAAAAACTGATGAGTTTTCACTTTTACTGCACTTGATAGTTCCAAGCGCTTGTATGGGGCATCAAATTTTTCTCCTAATGACATGCCTGGGGCTGCCTTCAGGAAGAGTGGCATTTTCATCTTCCGACCTGGGCATCTGATTGGACATTGGCTAGGAAAGCCAAAAAATGGATGCACTGCTTCTTTTTTTTAATGTTAGTGCAGAATAGTACTGTAGTGCAGTGTGGTTTCTGTTTTTGTGCCCTCAAACCAATAGTTTTGATTATTTTTTTTGTTTTGTTTGTCTTTGTTTCCTTGTTTTAGTGTATGTACAAGTATTTTTCTTTTTACAATACACAGATTACACACGTGAAACATTAAAAAAATACATCAAAAATATTCTATCTATATGTGGGTATAGACGAGATTGTTAAGTCTTCATTTTTCCAGGTGCAGGTTGTGTTGTTGTTATTTTTTTTGCGTCTATATTGTGGTCACAGTCTTATTTTGTACTTTCAAATGAATCTACAGCACACATTCTCCCAGCTAAAGAGTACCACTGCAGTGGCTCGCTCCTCACTGGGCAACCCTTTGATCTTGCCTCGTCTCTTGTGTCTGCTTTCACGGCCAGCTCTGCATGCAGAGCCAGTTTTTAATATGGCAGCGCACCCTGGGTCCCAGAGTAACAATAAACTTTACCTTCGACTGTCAGCAGGTCTTAATCACTGGGGTTACCCAAGCACTAAATGTTGGATTCCTGTTAATATTCCTGCCAGTGAAAAAAGTAAACAGACCCAAAGAGAGATGCGTATCGCCCACCCTTCAAACAAAAATATCCTTTGGAGTTCACAATCTCATTTTCATCACTTGCAAATATGGCACAGAAGTCATGAAGGAAAGAATAAAGCCTCAGTTTCGATGAATGTGGACAATCACAATGGAATTCTTTTTCTACTTTTTTTTTTTGGCTGCGGGCTTTTCTCCCACAAATGTACGATCGGTCACTCTCAAAGAGCCTTCAGCGGAGCTGTTATTTGCTGTCCCGTGAGGTATCATAGCTGGAGCTCACCAAGCCAACTAATGGAGCATCAGAGGGCTGCAAATGGCAGGCAGCAAGCACACAGCAGCAGCCTCTTTGGCAAAATAGAGTTAAGTATCCATTTAGTTTAGTTTCCCAATGGAAAAAAAAGAGAAAACAAGCAAATTCAATTATTATTATTATTGTTAGTATTATTATTATTTATATTATTTGTAAAGGAGAATATATATTAAAAGGCCACTGTTTTTTATGTATTTTTTATTTTTACTGTGAAATAGCACAGTATCATTCATGAGTAGCAATGTTGCATTCCCGTATTGTTCATTAAATATTTATTTTACTGCTATTAAATCTTGGAGGTCACTCATTTTGGTGTGCCAACGAAAATTGTATCTCATTGTGTAGATTTTCCATATATTCTCTGAGAAATCGGCACATACCCAATCTTACCAATTTCAATGTCATCCATATATTCACACACCCTAAAAAATGGCACCTAGTGGAGTGGATCTTGCAGTTTCCGGAGTTAAATCCCTGCTCTGCTGGCTCCAAATATTTTACCATAGCTTAGCTGCTCCACTAAAATCTGCACTTGTGTGCACTCCATTGCTCCTTCATCTTGCTTTGAAAACACCACTGGATTAGAGGCCGTTGTCTCAGGACTCAAGCGGCTTGACTCCTCTGCGACACGGGTCTCATGCCTGTGTCATGTAGTCGACAGAAAGAGAGAGAGAGAGAGTACGGTCTCTTCAGAAAAGAGCCACTGCTGTCTCTGAAAGGTTGGGCCTATGAACAAGTGTTCATGCATTTTCATCAACAGTGATATCATTCACAGGGAATGCAATTCACGTTGGTTTGAATGAATACATTAAGTAACAAGGGGCAGCCATTTATTTAGATTGTGCTGTATTGCCAGTGTTTAGGCTGTGCATGGCTGCGCTCTGGTGGCGTGCAAAATGGCTTTGTGTGCGTTTTTTTCATTTTTTTTCTGCACATTTTCATCCTCATTCATTCAATTGTATTCCATGTAACTGACCCTACCTCACTGTAGTACTCTACTACAGATTTGAATGTATGAATAAACCCATGCAATCACATGCCTGTAAGATCCCCCAAACTAGAACCACATGAATATTTTCATAAATAACTTATGTTTTGCTTGAAAGGCTGGGTTCTCTCGCACGTTTCTCTTTGGATTTTTGACGCAAAGCTTGGCGAGTAAAAGGAATATTATCAGGCAGGGACGTTTCCATCACCCTATTTCTTTTAGCTAATTAAATTGCTATGAATCCTGCGCTCACAGTGTTAGCACCACGGATATATGATGGCAGTCCTTATTGAAATGATTTCCATGGGTGTTTGTCTCACTCCTGGCTCTGTGTCAGCCTTTCAGGAAGAGAGACTGAGAGAAAGGGTGGGGGGTGGGGATGGGGGGGAAGAGAATATGAAATTGATTAGTGAGCTGGGATGGAAAATAAAGACTTCATCAGGATCACTTTGTGCAGTCCTCACAATCAGCTGTGAAACAATGCAGCCTTCCTAATGAGGACAGAGAGACAGGGACTGTGTGTGCATCTGCGTACCTGCGTGGTGTTTGTGTGTGAATGTATTTTTCTTGTGTTGTGCCACTGAAATGAAAGTGGAAGGGATCAGTGAGGTTTGTGTCACATTTGCTCGCATCCTCCACATCTTTGGCGAGCTTTCTTTTTCTTTTTCTCTTTAAATCAGGAAGTCTGCATCACTGCTCCTTCCTTCAACCTTCAGGCAAAGAACCAAATGAATCTTCTTCTTAAACTGTCACTTGAGTGCTGTTGGATTTAATTTTTCAACTCTCATCAAAGATTACAAGTTTAATTATCATGAACATTTGTGGAGAAAGACAGCAGAAATGGTGCCCTTCTGGGTGACGGATATTATACACATGAAAAACATTTGCAAGTGCAAGAATGAGTAGAGGTTTAAAAAAAGGACAAAATCAAATAGGAAGACACATCCCCTACTGCTGTGTAGATTTAGTTGTTTGTATACTGAAATTAAATTCAAAACTAAAAAAAATGGCTGTTACTAAATAGAATATCAAATATCTTTTTGGCTTGTAGAACAATTTCTGTATTTAGATAGATCGATACTTTATTGATTCAGGATTTTTATTTAATGTTTCATTAATAATATTAGTAGAGTAAAAATATGTACAATATTTCACTTGAGTTGCTCTCATTGTACCAAAAAAATATATATATATTAGAAAACAGCTATTATCATTTAAATTAAAAATAAAATAAGTAGTAGCATGCCATGCACCACACAAAGCAAACAAAATTATGTGTGGAGATTTATTTGTAATTATTTTTTTATTGCTACTTGTGTGGTTTTATAAGTTATTTTGTGATTTTGTGTTTAAAATGCTTTTTATATGGTTATAATGACACATCAGAGTAGAATTCCTTTACACAACAGCAACACACGTTTCACTGGTAAAATGAGCATTAAAATAAAATAAACATTCATTGTCACCTCTACATCATTTCACCCTCAGTGTACCTTAAAACACTCTGAAATAGATAGCAGATACAAATTTAATACTTTACTTAATTTAGTAAGAAAGTAAAATAATGTTACTTCAGTGCACACAATACAAATGTAATAATATTTAGGTTATTACAACTAAAGAAAGAAAACTTGCCTCAGTTTAGCTCATCATCAGGGTGATAATAACTTTTCTCAGCAGTGTGTGTTTGTATATATACACTTGAATACACAGGACCATCATTTAAAGGCTAATTGTTAAGTTCTTGTTACCCAAACCATGAACAGTTGTGAGATTCATTAAACTCAAGTCTCCACCCGCAAGGGGAAAGATACGCAACAAACTGGGGCATGTTTCAATAGCCAATCACAACAGAGCATCATCAAGCAGATGGCCAATCACAAGCGAGCTCCAGGTCGTGCTGACGAATCACTCAAAACTTTTTTCTTTTTTTTTCTCCCCTCTCTTCCCCTCTTTACTTATCTCCATGCTGATGGAGTATTCTCTGACTGAATGTGAGAATTGCCAGTGTTGCTCTCACACTCTCCCCTTCCTTGGTTATTTTGGTATGTTAGAGAAAGTGTGGCTGACTCCTGGAAGAAACCCTCTGGCGACTGCTATTTATAGGGAAGACACACACAGTCACATTTGCATCTGGAGCTTATGAGAGAGAAAGATGGCGAGAGAGGCATGAAGGATACAGTCAATTTTTGAAATAAATAATTTATCCCGCAACCCAAGTTATTTCTTTTCAGGACAAATAAAAGAAGAAAGAAGAGGAAAAAAGGAAGGCAGGAGTGTAAGAATGACTTTGTCCAGATTTTCTTTTCTTGCCCATAAGTGAAAAAAACCCACCTTGAAATAAGACAGGCTGACCCAAATTGAATTAAATCGATTTGGATTCTCCTGAGCCTGCTTTTTCCACAGTGTACACAGTATTATCCTCCATTTCCTGTGACAGTGTCATGTGCAGTATGCATTACTCAGCTCCTTATAAAAATACATGGGAGCTATGTTATCGATTCTTGTGCTTCAATAATTGAGCCGCCAATGCAGAACAATGATGTCCCCATTGTTCCCATTTGTACCGTTAAAAGTGGATCTCCCTTAAGGCCTGCTCGCTGGGAGAAAAAAAACCTACAGTCTGTGTGCACAGAGCAAGTTCACTGTGAGATCAGCAAAATATGTGAATGGATTGTGACTCAGACAGAGGACAATCCCTAGGTCTGCCCCCGCAAACCACAGGGCCTGAATGCAGATTAAAACCTGGATATATTCAAGGTCCAGGTTCCTCAGGAAGAGAAGAAAGAGGGAGGGGGGGGAAAGGAAAAAACCACTGTGATGGCTTAAACACATTTTCCGCCTGTATTCGTTTGCTCTATTTGAAGTTGCGTGTGGAGCTCGGATGTGATCTGCATGAGTGTGCAGCGTTCAACATGAGATGGTGCGCACAAACACAGCAACCTCTACGTCACTGAGAGCACCAGAGACAGAGGCCTTTCAGACAGATCACTGCACCTAAATCTCTCCACCAGACCTGAGCTCTGCTCCACTGTGTGTGTATGAGAGAGAGAGACCGCATCAAAAAAGTGACCGTTCCTGGTGCATACAGTGGGTTCACCAACACATTAGTATGGCATAATTAAAGAGCAGTGTTGGAGTGTGGAAGGGCTTGTGTTCTCCAGGCTTTCAAATGAGCCCCTTTACATCTGTGTTGTTTTTTTTTTTTTTGGATGGGGGCTTAAGATATAAATATGTTAATGCGTGTTTACCCCCATTCACCACAAGGGCACGGGTGCATTGAGTGTGGTGGAGCACGCAGTTGTGCAGTGGAAAGGTGGGGTGGGTGCGTGGGGGTGAATAGGAAGAGAGGCAGAGGGAGAAGTTGGGGTAGAAAAAAAAAAAAGATGGAGGGGTGGGTGGGGAGGCGTATACATTATTAACTACGACTTCATCACATGTTCCCAGTTTCTTGGGGACTTATTATTCTGAGGTGCTTTAATGAATAACAAGAAGAGAGGGCAGAGGGAGAGAAAGGGGAGTGATTGATGAAGCAAGTGCAGACACCGCCACCAGCTGGCAGACTCCAGTACTGCTCCATAAGCAGGACTACCAGGGAGAAATACTGTTTGTAAAAATAGCCACAAAGGGCAACAACCTCTAAAGTGTCCCTGGCATTAGCATTTGACAAGGTCCCCGCCTGCCACACTGCATATAGATTGGGATTTGCTTTGTCAAGGATACTTGTCAAGCAGACGCATGACAGCCAGATTTCATGAGCTCTGCGAGGTTGGACATTGAGGCGTGCGCTCTGTAAAGCCTCCCAGTGGGTGTGTGTACGTGTTGGTGTGTGCGTGCAGAGAAGAGGGGGAACTAAAGTATTTTTGAGTTGGAGCAAGTCCTTGTGCTTCAGCATGTTTGTGTTTGCAGGTGTGTGTGTGTGTGTGTGTGCCTGTGGCCGCACATGCCCGTGTGATTGCAAAACAAAATTGGAGGGTAAGATTCACAATATCCAAGGTGACCGCCGGCTTTTCTCTTTCTTTCTTAGAGTAGGTGAGGGAGTTTCTGATCACCATCGTCCTACTTTCACCAACTTTATCCTCTCACATAGTGAAATTGACATTTCTGTGTAATTCCCTGGCATATTACTCACTGTCCTCTGGTCATTATATATGCAGAAAGAAAAGAGAAAGTGAGAGGGAAGAATTATAGATGACTTTCTCCTGAACACATCGCGTGAACACGTTTCTTGCAAAAAAAGATACGTTTTCATTTGTCTTGTAGTGTTGACAGTGTGATCTTAAGAGTGTGTGTTTGGTGTATCCTGCATATCTGGATATTACACAGACTCCGAGGAGTTCCTTCTGAACAGCCTCTGCATGCTGACGGGCCTCAAAAAGAAGGGAGGGTGGAGAAAGCGGGGACTTTTTGGGGGGGGGGGGGGGGGTTACGCGATATCAGAGGATGTCAGGTCCATTTCCAGAACGACATGATTCAGGCCCGTGAGCTCACTGCTGCTGCTTTCTTTCTGACTCGGGAAAAAAATAGCGTAGAATGTGTAGGGGGGCATTTTAGACGACTCGTAAGAAAATTATGACTTTTATGCTTTTTCTGCCTTTTTGTGTCCCATCCATACTAGTTATTTTTTAAAATTTTTGGCAGCATTCACCACAAACCTGTCCAAAACAGGGATGTATGAAAACATCGGCTTAAAATGAACATTGACAGGCAGACAAGTTGACACTGACTAACACTCATGCACACACGTCAAAAATAACATAAAAAAGGGGACAGATATGTCTGGAGTTTGAAGAAGTGGTTTTTAACCTGATATCAGAGGTGCTATTTGCGATGATTGAGTCGGTGTTGGAGGAAGAGCCAAAATTCCACAACTCATCATAGATAAATTCATCACAGAATAGTTTGTTAAAGCTATAGTTTGTAAAATATGTGCCTATATACATGCCCTAATAAGACGTCAGTGTGATACAGAGACAGTTTAGATAACCAATAATAATCATTATAGAACCGCCCTAAATGAAATGAGGTCGCATTAATTACACTTTCAGTGTGTTCTCAGTCATCGCTTCAGTTTTGTTGCCACTCCAGATCAGAAGCAGCGTCGATAGCAAAAGTTAGTGAAAGTTGACATCTTGTCAAAACTTGAAGACCAGCCGCTCGCTAATGGCTTTAAAACTTCGACTTTCAGTCTCCCACAAATGACCACAGTCTGGTCTGGTCCTCGTCATCTTTATTTTGTAACCCTAACCTCATCTGCAGCTGTTTTCGGAGCCCTTTGATTCTCCATTTTCCTCTCAACAATTGGGCCAACTGGTACTGTGTTGCACAAAAGGCTGCTACTTGTCCTCTGATGTGTGACAGCTTAACTATTTCTCCACTGAGCAAAGACTGAGTGCTGCAAACAAGCAGCAAAGTCCCAGGGTTTCAGCTGGTGGCTACCGGCACACAAGTGGATAATCGTGTTTATTACTAGGGGTCAAAGGTCACGTATCGCCTAATAACCTCAGGCGGGGGATTCTGTCATAGCTGGCTGGAGAAAAATGCCGGTTGGCCCTTGAGCGGTTGTCACACTTGTTTCCAAAGAAGGAAAAGGGGAGACAAGTGTCTGTGGAGTTGAAGAGTTTTGGGAATAGGGAGGGTTTACACCTGTAACCTGTCAGTCACAGCCTGTCATCACTGATCTCAGCCATTCATCATGTTCATAAATTCATTAATCTCATTCCTCCCCAGGAGCAACTGGTTGCAGATGGGATCCATCCTTGTCTTGTTCTAATAAGTGATACCTTCATCTGTTACATCTTGGTACTGAGTAAGGCATCCATGCTGACATGTTACAGTCTGAAATTAAAGCCCATAGTCACTTTAGTAAAAACTCTTTTTGTCCCAAGGTTGTAGCGTGTACTTGCAATAAGCAGTGACATACAAATGTATCATTGGGCTTTCCAGGTGATGAAAATCTGGATGAGTTCACATGCAGCCGCAAGACTAAATCATCTATCATGTTGTCGTACAAGACCGGACAAAAAGATCACACACACAAAACAGAAAGCAATGGGGTTTGTACACTGGCTGCAGCAGAGGTAATCTCCAAAGACTTGGCTTTTATTGCCTCTCTCAGCCCTATAATGATGTTAGGACGCTGGGCTGCTTTGGTTTGTCGTGCTCCAGCTCCCCAGCCAGCCTCCATTTAGCTTTGGGGAAGGAGCTGATATTGGCCAGACTGCACTGAAATTTCCTCTTAAAGGTTAAACCTCACCCGACAAAATATGCATGTACAAAAAAAAACAAAAAAACACGCTAAAGTATGTGCGCAAATACAGACACGTATATACATAAACTGCTGTTTCTTTACCCAGAAAATTTGTGTTTAAACACAGATGTCTTAAGGACACTATTGAATGCTTGCATCAAACTCTGTTATTTTATGACCCACAAAGAAAATTGTCCAAAAATATGTGTATATAATTTGAAGTGAGAAAAGGAGGAAAGTGTTCAGGGACCACATCCTTCAAAGAACATAGGCTACGCAGGATTTCCCATGTGAGTGACCATCTGCCACTACACAAGTGTATTTCTCTTCTGTTAAGGTTATAAAAAAGAAGGCTGCTGTATTCGCTTGACAAAATAACTCAACATCACTCGAGCACACTGAATCTTTTGCTCTTAGTAAAAAAGAAGGCCACTTTTTACAGTCACATTTGAAGGAACTTTAAGAGAGACCTTGCTGTAAAGCTCTGACCAGGGATGTTTTGAATAATTTGACGAGACAATTGGCATAAATGAATGGCATATTACTACATTTTTTACTATTAGACCGAGGAACCATCTTACATTTTCTGCTCAAATTCAGCATTAGTCCTCAGAGTTCCTGGGTATTTACAGTTGTTATTACTGATAGGAAAGAGGAAAAAAGAAAAGAAAAAAAACAACAATTCTCTTCAATAATATTGTTTGATTGAGGGGAAGGTGTGTTTAAAGGTGTTTCTGCACATGTTTTAGTGTTCCCAAACAACACAAAATAGATGATGCAATTACTTAAAGGCACAGCTCATCCTTCTCCCAAACTGCTTGGCTGTGACCACATGTTCCAATATGGCTGCTCCTTCTGCTCGTTTCTTCTGAATTTATCATGTCATATAAAGTCATAGTTGCTAAACTCTTCTGGGGGCTTTTTTAAGAGCACTCTCACAGACACACACACACACACACACACACACACACAGCCCTGCTTCAGAGATCAACAGTTCACATGGTCACCCCGTGAACTATCCTTCAACCTCCATTAGACATCAGTGGTCCCTCTACTCTCCAGAGCAAAGGGAGGACTTAAATGAAATAATAAATATCCACAGTATGGGTCCCACTTGCGCACCAGGCCATTCTGACCCCTCTCAGGACCTTCCAAACCAGGCCGGAAGAGCCAGCAAGGGGCTGGGAGTCCGAGGATGTATGGGTGGGAGGGGTGCACGCTGCTCAGGTGACCCAGGAAATGCCTGGAAAAGGCTGGGGACCATCTGATTGTTTCAGCGAGGCCAGACGGTTCAGCACTGGTCAACAGAAAAACCGAAGCCTTAGCTGAGCTAGGGTGAGCCAAGCTAAGCCGGGCAGCTGGCAGGCATCACAGAAAATATGTTTGCGTGCTCTGGACAAAGCAGGTCAGGAGGGCTGTGATCCAAGAGGGAGACACAGAGATGGAAGAGGCAATGAAATAAAGAGATAAAAGAAAAACAGTGCGAGAGAGAGAAAACAGAAGCTGCAAAGATCAGCAAGACAGTAAGTAATTTTAGCAATATACACAGCCTGTTTTTTTACACAATTTTATAATGTATAAAGAGCAAACAATACCTAGAAAGAACAGTAAAGGAAATCTGCAAGTTGCCCTGCTAAGAGTTCGAAGCATCACTCCCAACATCTTCTTATATCATCACTTATTCATTCTCCTCTTATAGAGTATATTATCTTAAACAAGTGATATATGGCGACTTTTTTTGTGATCCTCCAATGTGTCCTTGACCCCAAACAGGACACCGTAGGAGTGACGTCTGCAGGTCCAGATGCTGCAGCCTGTGAAAACATGGTGTGGGTGAACCCCCTCTCTCTCTCTGAGGCCTCGGGTTCAGAGCTGTTATAACATGAGAGGACAGCGGGATTAGGTGAAAGCATACAGCTGTGGCTGGTGTGTGTGTGAGGAAGAAAGGGGAAAAGATTAAAGGATGGGAGGTGGATTGAAGGAGGGAAGGATTGTGTTTGACACTCGTATGCAAGGAGGCGTATGTGAATGTGCATACCTATCTGTACGTTCTGCGTATATGTGTGCGTACATGTGGAGGGCAAAAAGAAGATGACTATAATTGTACTGGGCAGGTTTCAGTCAGGAATGTGTAGGAGTCACGTAAATCTGTGTGGTGGTTGAGGGTGACCAGATTCAGCTGTCCTTCACCGGTCAAATACAGATATTTATAAACATGTGAAACCGCTCAGAAAATATACATATGTGGATTTACACAAGGGCGACTGACTTTCAGTATGTGCCCTTCAATTGCTGTCACTTTTCTTTAGACATTCAAATGCTAGAAAATGTAAAAATCACACAGAAAAGGGAGTCATTTTTTGCAGTAATAACCAGAATATTGGAAAAAATGTGCAGTTTCACAAATAGTGGGTAATAAAATAACAATCTAGTCTTGCTTTCTTGGATGTCTGTATGCAGATAGCACATAGGTTACAATGATTAAAAGAAAATCTAAAATGACTGGAAAAGAAACAGCCAAACAGCTGAAAACATGGCGGCAGCAGCAGCAAATAGTCCACCACATCCTGAACCTAATCCAAACAAACCCAGCTGTTTGCCAAATCTCATGCCAGGAACCAAATATCCAACTATTTCACTTCAATCAGTGTCCAAACATGAAAAATCAAAAATCCCTGTTCAATTGCTGCAACAAACTGCTCTAATCCAAACACAGGAAAAACACCTCTCTGTGTGGTTTTTTAACATCTGGCGTGGTATTGTATGAAAACATTTTTGATATTTAACAAGAAATGTTTGATTACATTTGTTAGACTGATAAAAGCTGTTTTTCATTTACTCAGAGTCTCATCTCTCTGCCTGTCTGTTTTTCTTCCTGTATCTATCTTTTTCCTCTAGCTCTCCCTTCCAAAAGGCATCCAGGGACAGCCTTCAGTGCATTTCTAAACAGCCTGTCTATGGGGGGTTAGTTTGTTTTACTGTCCCAGCAGGAGGGCTGATGGGAGTCAACCGGGGTCAGGGCAGGCTGAGACTTCATAGCAGTACTTTTGACAGAGGGGCGTAGCCTCTTCAGACCCCACAGATTGCTGGTTCAATAACGGCGCCAAGCACTGCTCTCAGGGAGTTTGTATACCCTTTACAGAGGACAACTTTAATCAACCATGCTGGAGCTGTTTGTGTTATTGTTTTAAAGGAGTAGTAAGTCATTTTATTTCTTCTAGACACTGTCAGTTTTTCATTTCAGTGTGTGGGGAGTCTTGTAGGACATAAAACTTTTCTGATAGCTTGTGCAGGAGAGAAAACAAGAGGCCTAAAATTTGATCAACCCAACTTTTAATTTGGAGGTTAAACAGGAAACTTTCCTGTGTTGCTTGAGAATGGTAACAGTGAAATGAGGAGCTTATTAAAAATTCAAGAACACCACTTTAGCATAGACAAAGTTACTTTTTTTATGTTAGGATGTATTGAGGCCAGAGATTTTACCCTCCGTTGTCGTCGTCTTGCGTTGTGATGTCCCGCCCCTGGAGGATGTGTGAGAGGAGTTTACAGGCATGGCGAGCAGCTCTTGGCAGATGTGAGCAGCTGGGCTTTGCAGAAGGGCTACTTAAAGAGGCCGTACAGGTGCGGTAATGAGCAGGTTTTTAAAATCCCCCTGCCGCCTCGCTCCTAATCAGCCTCGGGGCTATTTTTACCAACCCCTACGGGCCCCTCGGGCTCATCCACTTTCAGTTGCTCTAAGAGGGCACGTTGTTTTCCCTGAAATGCACACACACACAGAGTGACACAGCACACACACTCAGGTACATGAAATGTAGTACACACGTTGAGGCACACATTGACACCCACATAGCCACAGGTAAGACAGTAGTCACACACTCGTGCTGTGTTGCGGCTCTTTTTGGAGGTTTTGTGTGGCGGTTTAAAGTTTTGTCGGATGAGTACTGAAGGATTTAGCTTCTACAGTATCTCCTGAGACGGTGGATTAAACATATGCAATCTCAACTTTAAAACGACGCCCTCATTTCATATCCAGCTGGGGATAACTGTTGCGTGTCGCACTCTTTCATTTCCTGTCATCCTGTCTGTCTGATAAAGATGTCCGGAGCATACTTAAACAAAGACATCATAGGACACAGTTTTTCTGTGTACAGACTTTTCATGCATCCTACTGACTGTCCTCTCTGTGATAAGACACCAGCTTGTACTAACCAGAAAAAAACAGTATTGGTCAATGTGGCCATGCATGCTCATGTGTCAGTAAGTGCTTGTCAAGTTTTCCAGTGGGGGCCTTGGTTGTCCCTGTGGTATTCATGAAAATGGCATGGAAGCTTGTTGCACATGGAACATTGTACCCGGCTAATGACCATCTACCTCAAATAAGATAAAACTTTATTAATCCCAGAGGTAATTCTTTTGCCAGAGAGATCATAAATAAGGCAGGGGGTTTCAAGAAAGTAACTTTGCCTTGAAACGTAATAAATGTGTAAAAGCTGTAATCCAAATTGTACCAATCAAATAGATTGAATGTTTAAATGTAACCAAACTGCAAAGCAAAACAAATTAGGACTAGGAAACTAGGAAACCCTGTCTGCTATTCTCTACCTCAGGTCACATATTTGCAGCAGAATGTTTGTTAAAGCCATTTTTACACATGATCTTTATTTAGACAGATTCTCAAGAGTTTGTCCTGATCACACAGGAGAGACACACTGTGGCTGTTGATGCACCTCACCAGAGCGTGCGGCAGCAGAGGAGAAGGTTTTTGCAAATGTATGTGTATTTGAATGAACACAAACATAAACAGGAGTATATGAGGAGCAGTTAAAGTGTTTCACTATTAATAATCGTGAACACTTGCAGCCGCTCGCCAAGAATGCCCTACCTGCTGTGTTCACACATTGTCTGATATGAAGTGGATGTAGTTCTATAGGAGCCTGCAGGCTAAAGATGTGGTGTGGCTGAGTTCATGCTCCCACACATGTTACAGGCTGGACAATGTGTGGTGTTCATTGCATGTGTGAATAGGACCTACAGTGTTGTTGAAGCTGTTGGCTATGAATCTACATGTTCTATCATTCATGCATGAGGATGTGTTGTTAGAGAAAGATATAAAGAAATCACATTTGACAAACAATGACACACCATGTCTGCTGCACCTTCTCGTGACCTCATGACCTCTGTTGACTGTAACTACATCTTTTCAAACAATCTCTCCGTCTCCTCCTCCCACTTCTTCCCAGCTTGTCTGACACTGTGCAAGGTCAGCAGCATGTTTAGTATGTATTGCTACTCGTCAACACACAAACGTGGCACGTGGCAGCGGTCCTCCAGCTGGTAGGAAATCACGATCCCGTCACCTCGAGGAAAGTCGATACAGAGCGGCGGGTCGTTGCTATGGAGGCGGCACACATCAGACCTCTGATAGGTCATTAAAAGTTTGTCCTGCTTCGAGTGATTTGTCTCTGGTGCTCTGAACTCAAAGTGGAGACACACACACACACACAATCAGGCGTGTGGTTGACGACTAGATTTTTAAACGTGACACATCAAAGTGTGTTTTTATGATTGCAGTGTTGCATTGGCATCGTCGCTCGTGTGTATCTCTTGTGTATTGGCGTGTTTGCTTGTCTGAAAAGAAAAAAAAAATCTATTGCTCCCCATCTGTCTCTCGATCTGTCTTTTAGATAAAGCCAACTATTTGTCTCTGTTTCTTCCTTCGAGTCTTTTCTTTTTCTCCCTAAATAGTGAAACTGCTGAGTGCATTTGATCACAAGGTTAAAACAGAGAGAAGAGGACTGGGATTAATTATCCATTATTGCATACATTTGAAGAGCGCGGTTCAAGGTTCAAGGCAGCTCTTTCAATTTTTTGCTTTTCCACCATCACTGGAGTTTTAGCACGCTGAAAACCTTAGATGATCTGTAACATTTAAGTCTGTGTGAGGCTTTTGAAATTAATGTGGCATATTTTAAAATCCTATTGAATTTTTTTTCACCCCTTTTTTTTTTTTTTGTGAAGTGAAGTTGCGCCTACTTGCCGTCCCTCTAATAGAGCAAACTTTGCAAACCAGAACTGTCATTTCCTGGAGCTGCACAGCCTATAGCGCACATAGTATATTCCTCAATGACAAAAGAGAACAGAAATAGGTTTATTAATCCGGTCATTCATCCTCCAGTGACAGATTAATGCAAGAAATCTGCTCCTACAGCTGATGGAGACTCACTCCAGATGCCCCAGGCTAGAGTTGTTCTGACACCCTTACCCATTAGGCTGGCATCCTACCCGTGTGAGTTCCTGAATCACTGAGTAGATTTGAACACCTACTCAGCCCATGTGTTCCACAAAACATTTGGACAGCTACATGGTACAGTATTAAAGTATACAGTATTAAAAGAGCAATGTGAGAGAAGGATTTTATTGGAAGCAGCGTGCTCTCACACGATGATGCTCGGTATGGTTGACAGAACAGGTTGACATATTAGAAAATACATTTTGTGAAAATCTACCTGCTGCTCTGTTTTTTCCACCAACAGCAGTTTGTCATCTTACAGTTTGGTTATGAGCTGCAGTGTTTCTTGGCTGGCAGCTTCCTGGTGTCTCTACTGGTTGCCTGGCAACTGATCCTAGCCGAGAAATGCTCATGCTCATCCTCCCTGTTCAAAACATGATGTTTTCAGACATCTGTTTTTTTTGGTAGGATCAAATCTTTGTTGGTTTTGTTTTTTTGTTTTTCTTGTGGATTTGTTGGCACCACGATCAACACAGAACTTTACCAGTCATATCCTGTTAATAACTCACTCATGTGTTGCCTCTGCACTGGTTCTCACTGGCGTAAAATACTCAACATGCCCCAAACAGAAATGCTTTTAATTCATCAGCTTAATTGTAAGTTGCAGTGTGTGCGTGTCATCTTTTGAAAGCTGAAATATAGCTTGTGTACATTTCATAATTAGCACAACCACACTGCTGCTGCAGTCTTGTTGGATGTCGCTGTTTAAGAGATTGATTAATAAATTGCACTGATTAAATGGTTCTGATGGGCAAATTGAGGATCCTTCAATGTGGAGCTAAAAATGTAGAGTTCATTATTTAATTTTCTTGGAGTACATTTGAACTAAATTGATTTAAAGGGCCTGTTATTATTAACAACAGACCCTTTGTCTGTTTAATTTAAGAAAGTCACTTTTGTAGAAAATGATGGCACAGCGTGAACACACAGTTGCACTGCCACTGTAGACATTTTTAATCATTTCTTTGGAGTCATGCAGTGTGTTTACATCAACATATGTTTAAAAGATCACCCAGCATTTGTGTAGTAGGAAGAAATGATTAGTTAATGTTTACATAAGAATGTATACACAAAAAGCGGTGCATGTTTCTTGGTGTTGTTTTCTAAAGATGACTGTAGCGACTTTACACTGACTGAATGTTGTGATTGGTTGCTCGGATTACTTTGAAAATTATGCATTTATCCTTTAATATAACTAACGCTATTAAAAAAAGAAACAATCTGAATGTGTAGCTTCGGAAATGTAGTTCGCACATTTGAAAAAGAAGCTAAGTAATCAAGTCTTTAGTGATTGTTTATTTGTGTCACTGTCAGTCACACATATGTTTATGATTGACATTATTAGAAGGCTATATCGTACAAGGTTCTGTGTAATTATATATCACTTTTATCATGCAGTGTTTCATGGTGATAAAGTCAATTAGCGTTGGAATGATATAGCATATAGGCAAGGAATCAAGTTCAAGGATGAAGCAACAGAAACCGACGAAGGCTCAGCAGCAGTGTGAGAAGCCAATTATTTTCTAGTTGCAGACGCTCAGAGAATGCTCTGCTAATTATTGAAAACTGAGCTTGTTCAGTTGGTAAAAAGATGCAGATACTCTAGAACAATTTGCTCTCGTTGAGTACCTAGGCTAATTAACGTCAGTCTCACATTTGAAAGAAAGTTCTTTTAGTCATCGATTTATGTAAGGTACTTTGATGTACCAACTTCACAAGTATTCTGAGCAGTTGCGATGCGACACTGAAAGGAAACAGAAGTTTGAGGGACCTTGAGTGGCGCGTATCTTCTTTGGGTACATATATTTAAAATGTCATCTTCAAAAGACTGGCTCTCTGAGGCATAATGGGAACAAGATAACAGCTATATTTACTGAAGTGATTTCATGCAAAATTACTGCACTGCCAATAAAACACAAACGCTGATTTGCCTGAACACATAATACACACACACACTCAAACACATGTGACACACAAATCTTGCTCCATGTCTGAGAAGTCTAATCTTACAAATCCTTGCTATTAAAAAAAAAAACAGACCTGAATTCAGCCTAAATTACCAGAATGCTGAGAGGTATGTTGCAACACATATAAATGAAAGGAGAATGCAAAACATTGTATAGATGCCTGTACACAAAAGAAGAGACAGAATGTGACTGCAGACAAACAAGAGTTTAGAATCAAACTGGCAGTTATGAATTATGGGAGAAAAACTCTTTGTGACGTCAGTAACACTTCTGTCTTATTGTTGCAGGAAACACTGTGGAGCTGTAACACAGACCGTCAGACATGTGAAGTGGAGGAAAGATGAAGGGATTGCAGATGTAGGATTTGGAGAAAGCTTCCAGCTTTAAGAGGTTTGTAGGTTCACTAAGGTTCACTATTTTCCTTAAATTCCTCAGTTTTTTTTTTAAAGATGAGGTCACACTCATGGCTGTTTAAGTCATCTGAGAGGGATTCAAAATGGCTGCTGGCTCCAGAGGCTAAGCTGTGGTTTTGTGTGGAGGATTTTTCTAGTTTCCTCTGTGCAGGAACAGCAAGCAGATCTGTGAATCATTAGAAGTGAAGTAAAGATTGGACATAATCTGGATTTTGACTTGTTGGCAGCAACGAGATGAAAAAAATAAAACAAAAGATTAGATAGCATCTCGGTAGATGATGCAAATATGACTTAAATTAATACTTCACCTCTTAAATAAATGACAATGTGTTCATTGTCCCCTTAAAGGCAAACAGAGGCTATAAGACATGTTAAAAAGCAGTCCTTCACCCTTGTGTAATGAAGCTATGCGTATGATAGGCTGGAAAGCGAAAAACAATCTGAATTGCCTACATTTTTCCATGGAGGTACAGTAGATGTTTTTGGGACAGATGAATTTGAATTTGAACAGTGAATTAACATTATGTAGAAAAGGCAAAAAAAAAAGCTGTTTTCTATAGAAACCTCACAGTGAGTTCTCTGGCATTCAGTCAGTGCTCGGGGTTTGGTTGGTTGATTTCATCTATTTGCAGTTTTCAGAAGTGCAAATACAAGGTCAGCCTCCTCATTACACAAATGGAATATCAAAAAACTCTGAAACAAAGTGGAGATGGAGATTTGAAGTGCAGAAGGAGTGATGGCGATGTGAGACTGGGCAACTAAAAAAAAATCCACAAAATAAAGCTTTTAAAGGGAAGAGACCATGTGTAATTACAGGAGTGTGAGTGTAGGTGTATCGTGGCATCATCAAAGACAAGGGAATGGACAAGAAAAGAGTGGAATAATGGTGTGAAGCTAATAAAGTGATCAGTAAGACAAGGAGCAAGGCCGGGGGAGGGGACAGGAACTTGACAATGGTGAAGGAAAAAGGACACAAACAAAGTGACCGCAGAGACTGAGGCAGCCTTTGAGACAGACTTTGAGCAGGTAAGGAGGAGGTAAAGATGGAGGACTAGTTGGCAGAGGTTGCAGTCAAACCAGCTGTTCCCCCTTACACTGATGCTCAGCAGTAGACTAATAGGCAGAGTGAGTCAGTGGCTCTGTCTCTTGTCTCCCAGGCTGCCTGGAGGGACTGTATTGATAATATCCCAGCCTGCAAGGCTCAATCCATCCCCTGGGGCACTCAGCAGCAAGTGGATGAAGAGTCCCTGGACGGTCTTTTGGCTCCACAGCTAGACATTGCAGCAGAGGAAGAGATCTGAACACTGTAGAAGGCAGGTACATGCATGCACAGTCACACACACACAAACAGGCACACTGCCCGAACGCCTTCCCCACACCTCATTTATTCTCATTTTGAGTCTCCCCTCTCACACTCGCTGCAGAGCGAGGGGCAGAGAGCAATGATCACAGAGGAGGCGAGGAGATGTATGAGGGAGGGGGATGGAGAGACAAGGGGGGGAAACGAGAGGAGAGAATGACAGCCTGCGCCAAGGATCGTCCTCTTCTCTTCTCTCCCATCAGAAGTGCTAATCCAACCAGCGGAGGTGCAGACCACCGCTCACATCTGCCTTCTCCTCTCCATCTTGTTAGAGGCCATATGGGAGGGAAAGTGACTTCCTGCTGTACTTCCACTACAGGGCTTGTTCCCTCACATTAATACCTTTTCTGCTCAGCTCCATTTGTTACACACACTCAAGACACACACTCAGGGGGAGCCCAGGGCTGTGAATGATGGCCATATGCAGAACTGTGCTCATCTATAACCCCCTGTGGCTGGAACAAAGTACAGTAGGCTCCTTGAGTGTTGTAACCAAGGTTAACATTTGGAGGTGGTGCAGTGCAGTCTGATTCAGCGGCCCTGCACACAAGTATGCCCAGCTGGGTTCTGTGGGTCCATAAAGGTTAGTGAAGTGGGTTTATGAGTAGAAGGTCACCACTTTAAATTTGCATGCATGTAAAAAATCCGGCAGGGAAGGTGAATGAGAAACTTACCACCCCCATCGAGCACCCCGCTGTGAGGAGTCATGTGACAACACTGCACCCAATAGCAGCCAGTGGTCACTGCACAGCTCCCAGGTGTCTGAGCGGGTGTGTTTATATGGGAGCAGCTGAAAAAAGCTGCATGCTCAGCACAAAAACTGATAAACATGATTACAAAAAAAATACAGAACGATATGCCTGATGGATCAAAAGGAACAGGACAAAGATTAGGGTGCTGAATAAGGTGACACAATGAGCAGTGCTTTTGTAAGTGTGTGTCATTACACACAATCTGTTTCTTCACATCATTAGGAGGAAAAATCTCATCTGTTAAATTTGATATTTAATTACCTGTGATATATAGTATTAAAAAATCATATTCATAATTTGATACCACAAAACCAAGTCACATGTGGAGTCTGAATCTTTCCTTTAGAGTAAACAGGTCAGGTTAGCATTACATTAAGCTATCCTTTATTACAGTTAATGTAAACCAGTCAGATCTCAGCGCCTGTGGTCACACCTGAAACACGTCCACAGCTGCCAGCAGCTCCTCACACAGAATCAAGTGTCACCTTGTTCTGTTCAGAGGATTCTCACATACATCCAGCTACATGCTAATTATTTCACACCCACTCCTTTTTTCTTCTTCTGTAAATATATTTACTAAGTAAATAAATATCATAAGTCACTGGGATGAGCTGAGTGAAGATCGTCCAGGCTTCTTGGTGTTTATCTGTTGGTTTATGTGCCGGTTACATGTAGGACCCCCCACTGAGAGCAAAGATGCTGTAAACAAGGTGCTGCACCAGAGACAGCACTGCAGTGGCTGACAGTGAATGTGTTCCTATGAGAATACACTTACACATACACACTGAAAAATGAATACAACATAATAATGAACATATGTAATTGTTCCTAACACACACACATATACCAATGAGCCAGAACATTTGGACTACTCACAGAACTGGGATGCATAAAACAGCGAAGTGAAGCAGGTGTAGAGGCCCGGCATCAGATCATTATGGCGTGGTGGAGCGTGTCTGAAATGGCAGAGCTTGTGTGTCTGACGTGGGGCAAACCATGAAGTTGTGAGAGCGGGAATAAGCTCCATCTCACACCTTAGATTTGCAGCTAACACCTTGATGCCAGAAACCACAAGGCCACAAAGGTCTTGCCATTGCCAGGTGGAGCTTTGCTGGCAGCGAGCGAAGGACCAACAGCGGTGGTCGTAATGTTTTGGCTCGTCGTTGTACGATACATTGCATGCTGCCATCACACACACAGTGGGAAGGAGAGCTACATAATCCGTACCGACACACACCGTGTTGTACACAGGCAATATTTGTCTGATAAGAAAGGTCACTTTTGTCATTTGAAAGCGCACCGAGCACTACAGGGTACACTTTTTAAGCTTTGGTAGAAGGGAAAAGGAGGGCAGCCTCCGGACACCTCGCTCAGCCAGTCATAATTACAGAATAAACCAAGCTGCTCTTTTCCCTCCATGTCATTTGAAATAGTGGATTAAGAGCAGATTTGAAGCCTGGCCATCTGTGTTTTGCTCGAGTGTGCCTCCTTATCTCATCTGAACCATCCACCTCTCACACAGCTCCCAGTCGCTTTTCGCTCTCCAAGCTGGAGAGGTCGGCTTAGGGCCCTGAAACTGGGTCATCGGGGTGTTGGTAAAAAAAATAAAAGTCTGGACATTGGCTGTAAAGCTGCCTGGACCACACACAGGTAGGGGAGAGAGGGATGGAGGAATTGGTGGAAGAGGGATGAAGGGAGTGACGAGTAAAAAAGGTCAGGACAGAACAGTGCAGCCCCGTTGCTGGGAGAGATATTTTTGGACAGCACACAGTGCCAGACAGTCACTGCCCCTGCTCTCGCCTGGTTACAGGGGCCAAGGCCAGAGGGCCTCAAGGTCACGCCCTGCACTTCTTCTGCTGACAGGAAGGAGAGGGGGAGGGGTAGAAGGAGCACAAGAACATACAGGGGATGCTGCTGGTGCAGGTCTAAATAAAACCAACAGGCATGTACATACACATCAGTGCAAGGCGGCTTTCGGGTCAAGATAGAACATGAAAGAGCTGCTGGTAACACACTCCCATTTCTGTGGTGAGTGACAGGTCAGGAGTGTCACCTGTCCACGGGGGCCTCTGCTGTGAAAAGTGATATCACTCTGAGCTTGACCCAGATAGCCCAACAACTGCTTCTGTAATGGATATCGGATGGCCAGGAAGTTTTAAAACCATTAAGCAGCACTTAAATTCAGTGTTTGTAATTAGTTCTGCTTGATTTTGCCAGTTTATTTTTTTTCACAAATCCTTTGATACTATCTCAGGTAATTAATAGTTTAAAAATACCATACAAAACAGCTACTTGCAGAATATTAATACAAGTGCCTGCACTTCACGTTTATTTATACCTTATGTTCCAATCCTCTGGACCAGCACAGGCCTCTGAGGGTTTGCTAATGGACTGTGAGGAAACCAAAGTATATAATTCAGCAAAAGAGCTAAATAAAAATTATATGACTTTAAAGGATATCTTTTGCAGTAATTAGCTTGAACTTGGTGCAGTCTGTGCTGCATATTTATCATAAATCACACTGAATCGGTTCAGTTCCTTAAAGTGAAACTGAAATCACAGTCATGTGTTCTTTATTTCTACAATAACGTGGCACTTTATATGTGTTGCTAATAGTTATGTATAATTAAAATGATATTTTTCCTCTCCACAGACTGGAGGAACGGGTTATCCATGCTAGTGCTGGATTGGCAGCAGCTGGCAGAGAGCCGGTGTTACACCATTGGGAACAAGAGACAAAGTAAAGAAACCTGTGCTGGAGCCTACATGTCATGGACAGACGCTGTGCTGTTACTGAATACTGAGGATCACATCAGCATCTAACCGGACCCAAGTGACACGCACAGGTAAATTTACATGCTTTTTAATGTGCTGCAGCTGAGCAGCTAATTAGCTGTTTAGCCCGCATACCAACATCAGCAGTGCACTTTTCCCCTGGTGAGTGTTTGTTTGATCGCTCATTCAACAAGCTGACGTGCAGGACTAGGTGCCTGTTTGTATGTTAGAAGAGGCAGAGCTGCAGTGTGTTGTCAGTGTAAGCTGTAGCACCTCTTGTGGATGTGAGGGATGTGTGGTGGTTCCAGGTGTCGTCAGTGAACACAGACAAAGATGCAATCTGACAACTTTGTTATTATGTTCTCTTGAGCAGTTTCTGTGGTAATTTTGATTTTCAAGCACATGTACAGTGGGCGCCCGTGTAGCTAGTGGCTGCATAAGGACTGTTGTGGTTTCAGAAAATAAAGTATGTATCCGCTAAAATAATACAGTTATTTTACTGAATTATTGAAATAAAAAATCAAAAATGAATATTAATGTTGCTGCTTTTTTTCAAGGAGATTGCAGCACATTTGAATTGTTAGATTACATACTGTCACATTAAAGTTCTAGTCTGACATAGGTCTATGAAGTCCTATAAATTCTAACACTACTAAAATAGTTTTGTTTTGTTTTTAATTTGGGTCATGCGAGCTCTTGAAATCTCTTCTCTGTCTGTATTTTCCTGCGTCAGCCTGAGGGCAGCTGTCTGCGTATTCAAAGAATAAACTTAACTGCCAGTTTGAAAATAGTGTAAAAAAAAAAAACAAAAAACAGCCTGAAAAATTTCTAATGCAAGAAAAAGAAGTGACAAAAATATTTGTTTAAACATTTTATTGCTATGTAAAATTAAAAATCTCATAATGAAAAGTCAATAACACAAATAAAATCAAGCAAAACAAACATATTTGGCATTGTAAATTGATGTTCAGTATATAGGGGAATAGTGAAAAAAAATAAGATTGTTAGAGAAAAATTCACACTGTCCCACTTTTAAAAGCCTAATCATCATCTCATGGGGTCGAACACAGAGCACGCAAACTATTAAACATATAACACTGTTTTTTATCTATCAACATATCGTACTTGAACTGGGATCCTACAGAAGTTTGTGACAATAACCGTAAATAAAACCCAACTGAACACATGAAGCAGATGTGTTTATTATTGGCACATCCATGATATCCCTGGCACTTGTACCTACAGTACAGCGCAGTGAGTGGGGGGATAAAGAAGGCTCCAGCAGCTCATCCTAGGCAAGTTACTGCTGTTACAGTACATTTGAGCTGACGTCATTCGGCGTGCTGAACAATCTTTAAATCGTGCAACTCATCCTTGTTAACACATCAAGACGACAAATGCAAAAAGTAAAGTGTCTTCCTTCGAGTGCAGCCGACACAAAGACACTATAATGAATGACAACACAAACTTCAAGTATATTCCAAACGCAGCTCCTCCATCTAACCACTACATTTGGCTCTAAAGGGACTAAATTCTAATCATGCAAACACTACAACTGTGCAGCCACTTTCTCTTTCTGAGACAAAGTGCATATTTAGGACCTGGTAGGTGCTCTGTGAGAGCAGAGAGTTTGGCTCTTCACACTGTGGCATCTCCTTCTCTATGAGGCAAAGAGGCTTGGCTTCACTACACTGACATTCTAAACGTTATGTTGCTTAATAGCGCTGCACTTAATATCACACAGGTAAAACATGAAGCGTTAGCATTCAAAAGATTTAACATGAGTCCTCTGCGCACCACCTCTCTACTGTTAATCTGAACTGCAAAGATTACAACATGATGACCATTATAAACATAAAGTCTCTGATATAAGTTATAAATATAAATTAAATTCAGAACGTAGAAAAAAAAACAACTCATTACAGCCGGACAAAATAAGCTTTGTTGTTTTTTTTTACATCCACTTCTTCAAATGTGAGATAGCTTTGATTCCGTATCTGCACTCTGCATCAATATTCACTGCATTCATGGAATACCTTATAAAATAAATAAGTACATAAATAAATAATCCTTGCATTGTTTAGTATTTGTTATTCTTTCCTTTTACAGTACCATGACTTGTAACTGTACAAGTGAATATAATACAGCAATTACAATGACAAAAGAAGGGTGAACCCATCGTCTGGTGTTAACAGGGGTGAAGGAAGGGATTGAGGGTGATGCTGGTCTGCTGGTCTGAGCAGGGCCAAACCAAATAAAACATGAACTACGCCCTTTAGCAATCCCAATTGCTTTGTTGATCTTCCACAAGAGGATTGGGCCAGGGTGAGGCCCCATGCGGTGTCCAGAGCTGCACCAGATTCAGATCCATCCAGGGATTGCTAAGATCTGGGTTTGGCTGGGTGAGAGTCAAGGAAGGGGGGTTTGAGGTCAAAAGGCATGGTGTCAGAAGCCAGGGTTGCCACGGTGACCTCAGAAGTGGCCCATCCTGGCGGCAAAAAGGCTGCGGGAGCGCGGCATGGCCGAGGAGATGCGGCCAAAGCTGGACGAAGGCCACTTCATGATGAACTGGGAGGTCACTGGCAGCAGATACCTGGACAGACGGACAAGAGCGAGGGACGGAGGGATTAGGGGGAAAGGATGAACATAATGAGAGGATTAGTCATGCAAAGGTCACAATTTAGAGGTCAGGGCGCCTTAGCAGGCACTGAGACAGCATATAGCCAATTTCTCATTTATTGGTTCTACCATTAATGGCTGTCTCCATTTTCACAATTCAACTTTAATAATGGGCTGGTGATTTCAGGATATTATGACACCGCCGCCCTTGAAGAAAGAAAAAGTAAAGAAAAAAAGAAAAAAGACCTCTGAGATCCATATGATCTTAAGTGTGTTGAGTTATGTCTATAAAAACTTGGAGAATATACGGAAAATGCCAGTTTTATATCATCACAGGCCAAGTTGACATTTTCTGTCAACTTTATCTGTCTTGTTTTGTGTAACTTACACAGAAATAATGATATATATTCAAAGGACTGATGTGACACAGCTAACGTGGGTACCAAGTGACCTGTTCAATTAGTTTATATGAAGTAATTCCGCATCTTCTCGTACGATTAATTAGAGGCCTCATTCTGACAGAAGCAAATGTCTTTTTTCTGTATCTCTCAGGACAACTGTGGCTTTTCAACTTTGACCCTTACATTTCTGGTATCATGAACAGAAAATCCTCACCTATCATTCCGAGGCACAGTCGTCAGTACCTTTCTAAGACTTTTCTATGACACCTTCCACCGAGACAGAGCAGTGAGGCAGCTCCTGCTAACAGCGTTCCAGTACCTGAGAATGAAACCAGCGTCAGGTTGAGATAGAGTCAAGGAGGGGGCTGAACCCTGCTCCCATCTTCCTTTGCTACTGGAAATGAGTCAGATATGGTTGTCAGAGCAATGTCAGATGATGATGATCAGATCCTGGACAAGGTTAACTGAAGGTTATGCAAATGTTTGGGTTCTGTTCGGAAGACATGAGACAGTCTGAGAGCTTCAAGACTAATCAGTTTGAACAGTGACTTATTTTTGGGGAAGCTCCCCGCTCACTTTGTCATATTATTATATCATACTTTATGTGACCTAATTGCTACAGCAAGGGTCTCTGTCTAATAAAAAAAAACTACATCTAATTCTCATTTAGTTAAATGAGCACAGTGGTCAAAAGGAATAGTCCCTGTGGAAGTGTTTAAGATGTGACAATCTAGTCAAAAGGGAGCCACTGGAGCTGAGGATTACAAAGTGTAGAAATCATATCTTCTTTTATGCTGGTGCAGATAGGACACTTTTTTTCTGACAGCCCACATTCCTTGTGAAATAGCTCTTGGACAAATTAGCTGAGCAGCTTCCTCTGAAGTCGGCCGGAAAGAAAAAAAAAAAAGGCATGTCGCTGAGGGCATCCGTTTCAACACAGCCTCAGACCCAGGAGAGTTAGGGAGGATTCAAATTAACTTGATTTAGTCCAATGAGAGTGTCCTTGAAACAGCTTCAAGTGGGCCGTAGGTATCCCTCCAGCAGATCATCTTCATATGTGACTGGACTCGATGAACAATGGCTCAGTCTGACACTTCCTCTCAATGTTCTCCACTCAAACCCCAGAGAGGTGGGCCGGATATGCTCTGCTTTCAGCCTTTTACATTTGTTTCCATTAGGTAGCTCAAAGTGCAGACTTGGCAGTGGCATTTCATACCATGACTCTGTGACCATACATTTCTGCTTTTTTTTTTCCTTCTCTCTCAGCTCCTCATCTACCATCAACCCCCTTCTATTAGAGTCATTCTACAGCCATTGGGATTGTGTTCATGAGCTTGTGTGGTGATTTCTCTACTCTGCTTCCAAGGTTAGAAACCCAAAGCTGAGGCATGGAAATAGCAGTCGAGGAAAAAAAAAGTATGAGAAGAAAAAGTAAATCAAATATTGAACATTTATTGGGGGTTGTGTGTGTTCTTATGAGCTCCTCTGCTATTCACTTTGAGAATATTCAGCTCATAAAAAATCCACTGTGGTGGTAGTGGCAAGGAGTGGGATGAGAAAGAGGAGGGGGAGCTTCTCACGTCCGAGCGGCTGCTGTCTCTGCAGGCTATATTTAATTGGACCCTCATTCGACATCTTCCAGGTTCGTCCTCCTTTTGATCATGAAGAAGGTCTTGGCAACAACGTGCACGCTTGAAAGCCAGGGGGAGGCTTGTTCATGCACTTGTGCTTTACTTCAATCCATCAGTTGACAGAGAGGCAGACGGATCTCTGCGCTCCAATCCATACATGCAAAGCTACAATCTACCACTGTTTCTCCTGACAGGCCTTTCACGCAAATCTTAAGTCCTCCATTGAGATGCAGCTGCCACAGTGAATTAAGAGGAGGCCAGCCAAAAATAATGAAATACCATGACTAAGGATAGGGAAGGAGACTGCTGCCATAGCTGACGCAATCATAAACCAAGAGGTACGGAGAGGCTTGAAGGTTATCTGCAGCCCACATCCTGCTCAACAACACCCCAATTAACCCTAATTACTTCCACACTTTTCAAACAAATGAAAGTTAATAGAATCTGAAACTTTTGTCATCAGGGGAAAATTCAGGGTCAGGGTCTTTGGGTATTGACAGTAATTCCAGGCTTAACAGGAAAGTCATTAGTGGGGCTATTTAGCTACTTCTTGTCATCTGCCCACACAGACGGAAGGACTTTCCTTTGACCCATGAGGCTGTTGACACACCTGATCAGAGCTCTTCACTCAGGAAGGATGCTTGAACAAGAGCGGGCAGGTGTGGTCAACAATGGAGACCCTCTGGAGACCAACTAATAGACCGACTTTGACATGTGTGCCAGAGGCTGCACAGATCTATGTTAAGTGTTATGTATATATTATACACAGCACAGCATAGGGATTTAAAAGAGCCAAATATAAACTGGCTTATATTGTGATTAATATACAGAACCTTTTATATGCCTATAATGCCCTCTGTGGCCATTACAGGGATTGCAGTTGGCACCTTGTTGCTCTGGTGCATTCTCACACTGCATATGATCATGAGCAGTCATCCTGAGCCTGTGATTTGATGTTGCACTGTGTTTTGCTGTGTCATGTATGTGGAAACACGTCTAACAAACCCGCATAGAGGCTTTTTGTTGAACTCTTAATGAAATATAGAGTGCAACTAATGTGCTTCACTGTATGGATGTGGCATTATCTACATCATAATCTGCTTGTTTACTAAAGCTGTTTTCAAGCAGCAAGCTGGCCAATTTACTAGTCAATGAGCCCTGAGAGTTTTTGTTTCATTAATGAGTTTTCAATTTTTCTTTGTTAGCAGGTGAGCTAGTGTTGTATACTGAAGCATGACCAACACATCCACTGGATTTTATCTTTTATATACTGTAGATGTGGGTGATCACCGCAGAACCAATTTACACTTTGCTCACACAATGGCATTTTCTCCAAATGTTTACATGTAAAACCTTTGAAAGATAGGTTTACATTATCCATTTGTGTCTTTTCAAGCATTACTTGAAAAGCATGTTTGTACATCAGAAGTTTTTTACCTTCATTATTATGTGTGTCCTTGCTGATGCACTGTTAATATAACAGAAAATTTTCATGCAAAAATGCAACAAAAAGCTGTCTGACAAGTGTGTTTTTATCAGGAAGACATTATTAGAAATTCTTTTTTGTCGGACTGTGGATTTTGTCCTCTGTCTCTTACAGGGGAAGTGTTGAATCCCTCAAAATTACTTGACATTTGGATGGGAATACAGCAGAAATAGTATGAGATTAACAGAGTGTGAGTCCCTGAAGAGGGACGCATGATTGTTGTGTAACAGTCACATGATGTGCATGCACACCCACACACCCTCATACACACACAGTTTACCCTCTCATATAAAGCTTATGCATCAATGAGAAAATAATCCTAATTGCTTCTCAGCTATCTGAAGTGGTGGTGGGTTGCGACTGTCCCCTTGCATGCCTGATGGAGAGATGTGAGCCACTTGTGTTGTGAAACGGCAAACCGCACCATGTAAGCTGAGCCATTTTCTGAGAAGAAGAGAGTGGTGCTTAGGTTGATGCCGTGCAGGTGAGGCGCAGTTCCCACTGAGGCCACTTGTACCGAATATGCACTCAGGGTAAGATGCTCTTGATAAAAGCTTTGAGTGAAGGGCATAGTTTAGCATGTGGCAGCAGGGTGATCGGCTGGTGATGTACTGCAAGCTGGCAGAATGGTTGCGGTGTTGACCAATAGTGCTCCAAACAGTCTCAAAATGTTTCCTCTTCTATCACGTTCCGTTTGCACAAGCTCTTTATAGTTTTAAAAAAAATGGAAATAATGCATCCCATTCTCACGCTAAATTAATCAATCAAATATGATGTTAGTAAGGGAAAGGAGAGGAAACCATGCTAGACTGTTGGTTGTGCAGGTAAAGCAACCATTTTTGTTTTTTGCAGAAAGCAGTGAATAGGGACAGTGCTGGAAGATGGGGGGTTTAGCAGAACTAAACCAAGCAGAGACCTGCATCGAGGGGCGAGGAGACGGAGGAAGAGGAGGAAGAAGAAGCGGCAGCGACAGCAGCAGGAGTGGGGCCATGGGTAGAGGTTGGTCCAGCAGCGAATGGAAAGCTTTTTTACACAGACATATATAGACACAGAAGAAATAAGGAGAGACAGACCAAAGCATGCTTAAAGGGACTCTCAAGGATACCTACTGTAAATATATGGCTACAACAGGGTATCAATTTGTGCAAAAAATCCAATTATATTTAAAAGATATATGTCACCTGAAAAAATGATGTTGATGTCAAAATAAACATATCAATAGTAACTGTCAAATTAGTCAAATTAGCTCTTACTGGGCACAGAGCCTACATACCTGTTTAACAGCTGAGGTTTTTATACAGTAGGCGCAAAGTGATAGCCTGTTAAAATATGCGCAAGAGTTATGAATCATGTAAAGCGAGGCCCCAGGAAAAAAGGAGCTCTCTCTCTCGCGTAAGGTCATTTGCTGCACAGACTCATCTGGGCTCTAATTGAATTAAGCAGGCCTCGAGGGGCCCCGGGCTAACCTGAGCGCTAATCTGTGGGCCATTATTTCCTGTTAACAGCACACTCCCTCTCTTTCCCTCTCCCATCCCAGCTCCCTCCCCCTCTGCCTGCCCAAAGCATATGTGATTTAAAAAGTTCGCTCGTTCCAAACCTGAGCTGCTGTCTGCAGGGATCGACCTTAAAAATAGAACAAGGCTGATTTCTGCTTGTTTGTTTTTATCAGGGTTTCGTGATGATGATGGCTCTAAGGCTCCGAGGCGGAGGACTGCTGTAGAAATTTCAAATCAAAGTTTTCTCGTCTGTTGATTTAAAGTGTATTTGTTTTAATGATTTTTTGACGGTGGGAGTTTTAAATTAATGGCTTTTCTGGTGTTAACCACTTTTACACCTGGACCTAAAAATGAGAGGGAGGCACCAAAATAAATATTCATCAAGGATGTTTCTTGTTATCTTTACACATGTTTAACCCCCCAGTGGACTTATTGCCCCTTATTTGTAATGTTAACGTTTTGATACTTAGGACCATATGGTGTGCACCAGCTTAATCAGTAAACTAGGACAAAATTAACTGTGAAAATAAACCACTCATGGGTCTGTGACCCGTGTCTTTAACAACAGTTTACATGTGCTTTGCAGAAATTTAGATCAACACTAAAACTCAACATCTTGCACAAGGACACCGGCTGAGTGCAGCTTGAGCCCAGGACCTACCACACACTTGAATTGTATCCTTGAATCTTATCCAGCCTCCCTACTGTACCATGGACTATCTATTGCGGAAGAAATGCTGGGGAATTCAAGAAGTCAGTGGGGAGATCTGAAAGGGTTATGCGGCCCTCTCACCTGGTGTCATCCCATTCAGGGCTGAGTCCGGTCAAAGAGCCGCGGGACTCGGAGACAAACTTGTAGACAACCAATAGGCAGTCCCGGCACAGCTGGACCAGCCGGCGGCAGCACTGCAGCTCCTGTGGTGACACCACCTCACTGCTCTTGCTGAAGATGGTCTCCCACGATGAACTGGAGAGGAAGGAGAATGCATGCACACAAACTCAAATTAAATTCACAGATATCACCAGGAATAGACAAGTACAATGCAAAGTCTATGCACATGCGTGTGTGTGTGCCTTCTTGCTGTGCGTGTGTGCATATCCATTTGCAGCCAGACATACAGGAAGACAGCGAGACACACAGGGGAAGGATGAAACAAATCCAAGTACAGTTAACCCCCTTTACAACCCCGGACATACCCCTGACTGTGAGAGCTTCAACAACTGAGACACACAACCCCAGGGGGTACTTTTGATGTCTACCCCTCTTTACGCCTTTGGGAGATGGGAGGTGTTTCTTTTAAAAGGGTTCAAAACTGTGTGCATTTCAATTCTGTTCCTCTAAGTCGTTTTCAAAGCCTGTTGAATTCATCGCCCACAATAGCTGCTAGGCCGTTTGATTGTTGTTAAGTCCCTTAGATAAAATATCAAACAAGAGACGGAGGGGAGAGGGGAGGCGAGGAAGGGGGCTTCACTTGGATTTGGAGTGTGCCTTTTCGAGATGCACTGCTTCGACATCTCCATGTGACATCGGGGGCCCCCTGTTGCGTTCATCCATGTTGGGGCCATGGCTCGCTGTTGGGAGCAGCTAGACGATAGGCTAGCAAGCTAGTTGGATCATCCAAGGCTGGCTGTGATCAGACAAAGGCTACATGGGGTGCAGCATGCTGGGGGTAGCTGAGGCTAGGCTAAGCTAATCCTCACAAGCAAATACCCCTCCACCCTGTCTCTCCGCTGTAGCTTATTTTCCATCACTCTCCTCTTCACCTTTTCTCAACCACAAGGTTCCTCTTTTTCTCTCTTTCCGCTTGTATCAGCTCATTCATCCCTATCAGCTGCTCACACTTTTCCTCAATTAAGCAAGGGAGGAGGAAAATGGAGAACTGTAGGCAGGGACTTAAGTTACACCCCCTGAGCCCTCTGTGTCGTGGGGAACACGGCCTCCGAACAACTGAACTGTAAAGAATATGGAGAGGAGGAGATGTGAGAAGGTCACACCTCGATCATCAGAAGAGATGTAAAGTAGCAGCTGTCTCAGGCTTGTATATCTGTGTGTGGTGCTGCATGTGTGTGTCTCTTTGAGAGTGCTAATGTGTGACTTGGCAGAGAAAAAATGATGATGCATCTGAAGCTGTCTCGCTGTATGTCTGTATTTCAGCGATAGAGACTATACTATATGTCTGTAGGAACGCCTTTGTGAGCCACTGGTGGAAAAAGGTGTTTGTGTGACACGTTCAAGTGAGCCTTAACTGCAATGACTTATCTTGAAAGAAAACCACTTTCTGTCACTTTTTAAAGTAGGAAAATAAATGAAAAGGGGCCACAATGAAACTTCAGAGTATCAGATAACAACTCAAACTACAGGAACTAAGAGGCCTTCATTCACCTTCTCTCAGCCTCCATCCCTCCCCCCTCTTTTTTCTTGCTCTCACCTGTGAAAAAGTCCTGATTAACAGCCCAGGTTTGTGACCTTAATTTGCACCCTGTCTCCACACAGTAACATGTTTCTTTCATGTCAAGAGCTTTCAGGAAAGTGCAGTGGGGTCTGGTTGGTCTGTCACTCATTCGCTGTCATTCAGCCGGCATTTCTTCAGCAGTCATACTGAACGGAAATGGCAAATTGTCCCTGCTGTCACTTAAACGGATATACTGATGAACGGTGGGCTTGGGGAAATTGTGTGGTACATGGACCTCTGCTTGTACAAATGGAAGACAGACACAGTGCAATGAATGAAGTGGTAATTGGCTCATAGCATGATCACTTGTTTGTGTTGATTCCGAAGAATTGCAGTTCATGAACAGCTCCTTTCATTCAGGGAAGTTTTTTTAATACTTGCAGCAATTTCGGTGTCATCAGCTACAGTGAAAAATAAACATTACAGGCACTGATTTTTTTATTCGGGTTTTTTGTTTTTGTTGACTGCATTTTTTTCTGAATTCTGAGATAATAAACCCACTGAAACAGATATTATAAAATGACTTGGCAATGATGACAGCCATCTCCACTGTACCTCTGTGTCATTATGCACACAAACATGCTTGTCAGATTGTTGAAAAGCATCAAACACCCCCAAACTATTTCATAACTTTCTACAGCTGACAACTTAACAATCACTCCCACTTCATATATTTTGGTGTTACAGGTGGTCTGTAATTGTTCTACTGTAACAATTAATTTAGCCTTTTTTCAGGGAGCTGTTCAGCATGACTTGGAAGATGAGTCTTCATTCAAAGTTTGATATGCAGTCAACATTTGGTCACATTTAGATTTTGTCACCCATGTCCCATAGTGGCTGGACCCTTATAAAGTGTTGTCAACTTTGTCAGATGGCTACACCCAAACCCAGCTTAGAGGCACAAGGCCCATTCGTCCTGTTTGCTTCTGTCAAACAGAACATCAAGAATCATTGAAGGCACACTATTCCTGCCAAAGGGACTATACTAGACACACTTGCGCAAAATTTAAGTTAAGTTCAGCAAAGGTTACCCTACCCGGTGTTGGAGAAGCAGTTCCAGAGGCCCTGCCCATGGCTCCATAGCAATCGGTTGAAGACACGGTTAAAAACCCGGTAGATGTGGAGGCTCTCTACGTCTGGCTCCCTCCAGATCCGCTGCAGGGCCGAGCGTACATTGGTACGTACAATATCCAGCACCTGGGTGACAGAGAGAGTGACAGGTTGAGATGAAAAGAAAAAACTGGTTTATTTCGAGCATGTGATAATGATAGAAATCAATGCTGCAGTGTAAAAGGTGACAGTGTTGCTAATTGATATGCGAGAGTTGGCATTTGTTCTAAGTGTAATGTATCTTTTTTCTCTGTCTTACCTTAATATTACCAATCATAGAGGCTAATGCATGCACTCAGTGACAGAGAACTTGAATTTATGAATAAAAGTAGTGCAGGCAAAACGTCCAAAAAACAATATTATAATTAGACTTCACTACTAAACTAAGTTTTATTGCTGCATTTTTGCAAGAGTGCATGCAGCAATGTCTCATTTGTGTGTGTGTCTGTGGTAGAGGCAGGACAAAAAGTGTTGGCGCAGACAGTGGAGAGTATGGGAGAGGACTAATTGCTGCACCAACGTCAGTCTTGGAGAAAAGGTGTCAGAAGTTCCCGGGCGGTCTAAGGACACCTGCGCCAGCCTTCCATCTTCCCTTTTCGATTTTTCATCCTTCCCCACCTCACTGCCTACTCTTCCTCACTTCTTTCTTATTTCACCCCGCTCAGAGTGCAGCGCTGTGGCTCTTTTGACTTTGATTCCTCACTCCTCATTACTGAAGTGCCCATCTGACTGTGTCTGCGCACATGTGTGTGTGTGTGTGTGTGTTTGTAATGCAAAGAGTCAAGATATCCCTACAGCAACATGAGGCGAGCGAGACATGCATACACACTCAGACAAACTGATAGATGAGTAAACACACACACAGATATGTTTTGGTATGGTAATCAGATGGCAGAGCAGTGGGCGCTACGTTCCTGACCTCTGCCTGCTGCTCATTAGGCTGCTCCACTCCAAATAAAACATCAGCTTGCACCACCACAGCCCACAACACAGCAGAGCACAGTTGTGCAGAAAGCAACGGCTCAGAGATCACATCATTACTGACACGCCTACTGGATGCCATTTCACGTCTTGTCCCCCTCTTCTGTTTTGTTTACATCCTATTTGGTGTCTCTGCCTCTCACTGTCTGACATGGTAATGATCTTCATGCTTGCCTTATCTTTTTTATCTCCGAGGTTTGATTTGGGGATTATTTCCAAGCTTTAAAAGTTGTTCAAAAGCTTACAAAAGAATAGGTAGGAGTGCTGACATTTTGTCATATTCACCAGGTTTAACAATGTCCATTCTGCACAGTGACAGCACAGACCCTGTGACAGCCAGGGCAGAGGCAGGCAAGTTATACAGGCGTCAAAAGATAAATGTGCTCCTTTTTTTAACACTTTTACAATTAACAGCTCCAAAACTCTACAATTAAACCGTAATTCACTGTAATTATTTGCCTTTAAAGAGATTATAACTAACCCAAGCTCTCTTTAAGACATATTAATTTGTACTTTTTTACATTCCGAAGAAAAACAGCATGACATATAGCTTTGGATTTTCTTATGTTACTGGAACTTCTCTCTTATGTATGTACGTATGTTGAGATTTATGATCTGGTCCACTGTAAAAAAGGCCACTAGGCCACCAGAAATGTGTTAGGATGTAAAGATATTGTATTATGTAAGCTATCAAAGTGTTGGTGTCATAGTTTGCATCCACCAGATAGATTTTGTTTTTTGACACAAGACTCACCTTCCGTTGTTTTGTTGAGTCTAACTTCACTAGCCAGTAGGAGGCCACTTTCGGTTTATGATATTTCCAGTTGTCGAGGATCTGTGACAGAAACATTGGTGTTTAAAATCTTAAAAACATTTTTAATACTTTTCCTGATACAAGACATATCTTACTGAAAAGAACAGGCATGTAAAATATTAACAACCTCAGAGGAGAGCACAGTCCCACAGCCATTTTATTACATTTGTTGTTCCCTGTCACAACTCAGAGTTACTACAATATTCTTATGGGGCTGTTTAATCCCTGCCAAAAACAACAATAATAAAGAAACACATCGAGGTAGAATGCTGCCTGCTTGGGGAAATTAATACATTTATTAGGTTAACTTGGCTTAAAGTTAAAAGGTGTACCTGAAGTAGTGTGCTACTCTACCAACCTGTCATTGCCAAGAGCTCCATTCTAACAGTTAAATAAGTGCTCATAAATAAACTCATTCTATTTGTATTTTAAATCTATAAGAACACCCCAAAAAACACACAGGCAATTTATAGAGTTAATTCCCACATCCACACACTCATCTTGGCAGACTTCTTTCATGCTTCAACCCAGACATTAAACTGTTTTCGCACATGAACTCCAAACAAAGCCCAGAGAAGTGGGTCTGGACATTGTTCACAGTCGACTGTGCATCTGTTAATTTAATCAACTTTTGGCTTTCACATCCGAGTCCTTGTTATGGAAACGTTTCATGTTCAGACATGACAGTATTATTATTGATTGAGCAGCGACGCTTGTATGACATGTGGTGCAGAAAATCTATCATACAAGGTGAGAGATTGTTTACTGCAGATGTTATTTTGATAATTTCAGTGCTGTCGCTCCATATTAACATCAAAGCAGATCTTGTAAAGCATTTCTAATGAATTGCTCCTGACAGCTACATTGCTCGAGGCCATTTTTAAACATGAAACCATCATGCAACAATTGCCAGAAAAGCTCGTATTCTATTTATTTGAGAATTTTACTGCAGCAACAAATGCAGCAAATAAAACACGACGAGGAAGAAGTGTGATCTTTGGTTCTTTAGGATAGAAAGCTCGATGTTTTGTGCATTGTCAGAAATCCTCAATGCTGATTTTTTCCCATGCATTTGCTCATGGTGCCAACATTACTGTGTACCTACAGGCTCTGTTATTGTTGTTGTGTTGACTCAGTCTACATCTCCCCACTGGTGCACATACCTCGCACGTAGCGTTGTAGATCCCGTGCAAACAGCACTCCCAATGGGAAGCTCCAGTGTAAACTTAATGTGTGCTCACATGCGCATAAACACACAGGGCTGGGCTTTCACCATTTCAGAGGACATATTACATTGACTTTCCTGCAAACTCACCCCAGCCAAACACCTCCCTACCCTTAAACATACCTTTTAATCTGAAATTTAATGATTTGCATTTTGGGGCCTTGCTGGAAGGCAGGTGCCCACAGTGCAACTGTGTAAACATTTATTCACATCCCCTTAACATGAGTAACACAACCACACACACACCCACGCACACACACCATCTACAGATTCACAGGGATAAGGTATACTGAGTAAACACTTTGTTCATATTCCAGAAAGTTGCTTGTTTTGCTATTCTTGTTTAGTTTTCCCTCTCAGTAAGAACCTTATGAACAAGGTGAGAAATTGTTTACTGCAGCACATCACTTGCGCGCCTTGTTATTTCGTCTGGTAAGCCGCACGCTCATTTGTCACATTGTGTTTCATGAGTACACAAATAACCCTCAATTAAAGCACAACAAAATGCATTGGATACGTTTCATCTTTCAATGGTTCCGACTGCGACACGGAAAAAAAAAGCAAAGGGTTTTGAGTGAAAGATAAAGGAGGCAATTACTTGGATACAAACACGTCATTAGCCCAATTAGACCTCAACTTTAGATCACGGGAAGCAGAAAATGCCAAAGAATTGTTTGCATGCCAAGTGAACACTCCTTCTCTCCCGAGGCAAAGAATCAACGGTACAGGTGCACTCGCTCATCTGCGTTTCCATGGTGCCCTCATTAGGGTTCGTTAACAGTACAGGTGTGCTGGTAATTGTCCCTCACAACCCTGATACACCCAGATGTTATGCACACACATACATCTTGTTTTTTCTTGTGAGAGCACTAATTTTCCATCAAAACAACTACATCTTAATTGTTAAGCAAGATTTCAGTCATTGTATCATGTTAAATGTTAAAAACTCGCTTATTATTAAATAAGGAAATGTAACTAAAAATATTTAAAATATTATTACCACCTCTGGATTACCACCTGGTAAGAGTCAAAATAAAGGAATTTTAACTACTATAAATACCTTATAGCCCCTTTTACATCACACGAAAACCATCAGCATTTATTACTGTATAAATGCCTTCACATTAGTCACAAGCATTGTCTCTAGATCTGATCAGCAGCAGTAAAAACATGACAGCCAGGTGACCACCATGATTTACACTTCCTTTGCAGTGCGGCTTGGTCGATACCTGGTCTGGCTCTTTGCCATCTCAGCTGCGAATTCAGTCCTTCTTCATTAACGCATCATGCAAACATTGATGATTCTGTGTTCATTCTGGAAGTCTCCTCCACTTTGCACTGTACCCAGGCTGTGTGTGTATGATATTTAACATAACACACCTGAGGAGATGCACCATTTAATCAGTTTACCTGTGTGTAAAAAAATAAAAATCATTTTAATATCAATTTAAAAAATTACCAAAATTTCCCTTTCAAATGTCCTCCTATAGGATGATGCTGTTGTTAATGCAGCCCTATAGCTTTCTAATGTTAAATTTTGATTTGCCTCTTTGGGTCTACTTCATGTGTATCCTACTGAAAACTATTTTTTTATCTACTGAAGAGTTTGGTGGTATTTTTGTCATCATTTGTGAGTGACGGCGGTCAGGCCGGCTGCTGTCCTTCCTGCACTGTGGGAACTGTGTTACTGAGCAGACAGCTGGTTCTGAGGACAGCCGTGGCCGTAATGGAGGTCAGAATGGACGGATGAGCGCTTTCACGGTACTTTTATGTCGCTGATGTGGGCTTCTGGTGTGAATTCAAGGTGAACCTCTGTCTCTCTGTCGCATTTTCTAAGTAAGCCCTTTTTTTTTACTTTGAAAAAAGGAATATCAATTTCCCATGTTTTTCTCTGCAGTAACTTTTAACATTTTGCACAAACTATAATAAAAACATATGGAGAAAGTGTCTAAGGCTCACTAAGGCTGGTGAGGCTTCTAATACCTAGTTACAGAAATAGAAAAATACAGGATGTTTTCTGTTTAACTGATGCTTTGTGGAAACAGTAGGCATCAGTGAGCAGTACTACATTAACTTCATGTATAGACAACACAATTTACATCTATAGATTCTGGAATACTATATCTATAAAGCAAATGATAAAAAAACACAAAGAGACACATACAGGCACACATGTGAAAACATGTACACAACAAATGGCCGGACACTGAGATCTGACCAGAAATAGAGGAGGCATTGATTAATACAAAGGAGCAACGGGGAATAGTGGGGCTGCAAACTGACCGACAGGTTGTCGCTGGGGTTGTTTGAAAGACAATGGGAACTGAGCCAGAGAGGACTGTCTATTGTAAAGGGAGCCAAGGAGGTCACTTTTAGTTAGGCTGTGGAGTGACCGCACCTGGCTGCACAGGGGCTCTGGGAATACAGTGTGTCTGGATTTCTGGTCAACGCTTGTACTCCATGATCCCTCTCACTACATTTTCTTTTTTTTTTGCTCATTGTAGTACACACAGAAATAGACCTCTGATGTTCACAGAAACTAGCACGCTCACATTCTGTGAATTACAAATGTTGCACCCACCTCGTCCAACACTGCCTCGGCCTCTTCCTCCGTTTTGCCGGGAAACCTGATCCTCATGGCAGTGAGCACTGCAAGGGTCTGACGCACCAGCTCTGCCTCCTGCTCTTTACTTCTCAGGCTGATAAGCGGCTCACCCTACAAAAAAACAGGATCATTCAAAACACATTTCATATGTTCGCAATATATTCCCTAAACACAAAGGCTTTCATTTACATACTAATGTTTGGTAACATTTCCCAACAGTGTGTACATGTGTAATTATTATACTATGAATATTAGTCATTATTCATCAGGGCCACTGTAAATGTCACAGGTGTTTTAATAACAGGCGATGCTGCCTTAAGTGCTAATTATTCACGACCCTGCTACCACCTTATATATTGTTCTTTTTAAAGAACAATATATGGTAAAATGTGCAAGAATGTAAAAATCAGGAATAATTTTGAATATACTGCATGCAGCATGCAAGCACACAACTGACGCACTCTAGGGCCTTTTTTCAGTATAAAGGTTTCCACTTTTTATTCTCCATGCCAGCAGTGATTCTGCTCTATTGTATTTCTTTCCACTGTATCTAAAGGTTACCGGCATACTTGTAAATAAGGAAAGGCAATGGAGGAGGCAGGCGGAAAGCAACAGATGGCAACATAATAGAGGGTTATTGTTCTGTGCAATGGTAGCCCAGTACAGTATTGGTGAGAAGATTCTTAGTGCTTCTACAATGTATGCCAGAAGAGGAGAAAAGAAAAGGGTGAAGATAAAAGTTATGATGACAGAAAAAGTTCTTTTGTGCTTCTAACTTCAGTGACAGAAAAACCATTTGTGTGTTATCAGAAAGAATACAATAGCATCCGTGACTGACAACTCATCTGAGTTGTAAAGAGGTAAATCCTGCTTTTTGTGTGTGTGTGTGTGTGTGTGTGTGTGTGTGTGTGTGTGTGTGATAGTGTGTATCTTACTATATTGGAGTGGATGGTCCCCAGGCTGTTGCTGTGAGGCACACGATGGGTGGAGCCACTTCGGCTGAGCGAGTGTGAGCGTAGTGTCGCGGAGCTCGGCCTGATGAGGGGCGTGGCCATTGGAATTGTAGGAGAAGGCCTGATGGACAACGCCCGCATTTCACTGGGTGATGAAAGGGAAGCCATGGAGCGAGGGCAGGAGATAGAGCGTCTGATTGGACCAGAAAGTGTCGGTGACGCAGAGGGGGCAGTGCTAGTTTTGAGTGACTTGATTGGCGGTTTCCAGTGTATGCGGCCTGTAGAGGAACAAGAGAGATAGAGAGGAACTGGTGAGGGACATTGGCTCACTGTCATACTTCAGTTTCTTTTCTTCCTTGAGCCTGTCTCAGTGCCCCTGTCACTGTCAAACTCTCCTCTCTGCTTTTTATCTGTTGCCGAGTGGCTTTGGAGAAGAAGTGTGGCATTAAAACTCCCTTAGCAGTCTGACACACTGGCCCACTGCTCCAGTCTGTGTGTGTGTGTGCATGTCTGTGTGTTTGTTATTAATGACCACCGCGTGTGTAGTCAAAACCAGAAACTAAACAGTCCTGTCTGGTTTGGGGACGGATTAAAGAGCAGATCTGTCCGCCTCTGACACACCCACATTAGACAAACATGCAAGCAGCAAAAAAATGAAGTAGAAAACCCATACTGACACTCTCTATCACCCTTGAAACTCCTCCAGCTTGTCTACCGGCCAGTGTATGTGTGTGTTTTCTACTCGTGTAGTGTGTGTGTGGCTACTAAACCTTCCGAGGTTTGACAATTGCCAAATGAGAGCATTATGGGGCTTAGTTGTAGCAGCCCTTTGGTGGCTTGGTATGGAGTAGGGCTTGGCAAGGTTGCTGTTTCTCTCTATGCACACATTCATATACACACAAATATACGGATACTTTGTCCAAAAGTTGGCAGTTTTTTATGGCTTTGTCCCTTATTTTGTGACAAATAGAAAGAGCTCATCTACGGGTCCTGTCTATTGAACAGCAGAACGGGTAACCCATAATGCAGGTATATTTTTTTCTTTTCAAGGTCGGCACATTGACTGCTGTGAAAGCTGCTGTCTTTCTCACTTCTGAGAGCTGATAGTGAGTTGGTGTATGCGACTTATGTGTATTTGAGAAAATGCTTGAGACTTATCGCTCCCACTGTAAAACAAAATATTTCTGCATTAAACTCAAGGTGTTTTCAAGGTACACAGCATAAAGGGGAGTTTTTTTCTCTTTCAGTCAAATTTCTTCTCTTCATGTCTGCATCTGCCTTCACTTTCTACTCACTGTGACTGCACTGTTCGGGATACTTTTATTTCCTCAAGTGCCTTTCAGGGTTTCAATATTTTGTGTGTGTGTCCATGACTATAATGCTCCTTTGCTCACCAAAAAGATCCTCATCCCACAAGTAAAGGCTATGATCCTTCTGCTTACACTTCAATTAAAATCTAGTGTACCATTTTATCACATTGGACGCAAAGACAGCTGATGAACGTCTGTATCATAACCCAATAATCCACTAAACCTTATTATGCTACTGGAAACAGTGTATGTGTAAACACGCATCCAAGGACATGCTAGCTGCAGACGCAGACCACAGAGGCTAAACTAACAAGAGCTGGAAGGGAGATCGCGGCACGACAACATCAGAATCCAAGTCGAGTCAAAGGAGGGGCTGAAACGGATTCTGCGATTTGCCGTTTGCTTTTGTGGAGAAGCTGCTATTGAAGGGTTTGGAACTTTCCCACTCCACAGAGTTGAACGCACCACAGCTAGCCCTTAAAACCCGTCAGATGGCACATCACCAAGATCGATTGTGGTCAAGTTCCCTAGCTACAGCATTAAAGAGGAAGTGCTTTAAAAAACCTGGCAGAAAAGGGGATTTGAATTCAAGGGAAATAAGATTCACCTGGATCATGACTGTGCAGTGGAAATACTGAGAAAGTAAAAAGAGTACTTCAAGAGCAAAACATAAGATACCAGAACCAGTCCCAGCAAGACTGCAGGTCTACAAAAAAGGGACTGTACAACTCAGCAGAGGAAGCAATGATGGCCATGGCAGAGAGAAGAATGCCAGTGATGGTCAGATCAACCACCTGAAATGGCGATGCAGCAGGAGGCAAGGGAATTGAAACAGCGGCAGCTCCAACTGGGACTTCGCTGAAAGGTCTGGGCTTTCTAGTGACAGGAAGACATTTTGAGATGAACATGTGTATCATAACCGATTTATACCACTGAAACTTATTATGGAAACAGCGTATGTCTATATTACACATTATAATTAAAAAAAATTAGATTCAGATCTTAAATGTATTTCATCATTCTGGTCAAGACAGTCAGATACATCTGGCCTGCTACCATCGATGCTGTTGAGCACACAGCTGGCCTTGTTCAATTGGAATTAACCCTGTCGGAATTTACTCAATCCTTTGAGGGACACAGAGATACTTGTCAACTGAGATGTTCTGGCAGAGGATTTCCTATTTCACCAGCTGTTGCAACAGATTGCCTCTTGTTGCCTAGCAACTTTTGTTTTCTTTTGGCCAATAACATTTTGTTTGTGAACTCTGTATTTTCCAAAAACCATACCTTCATTAGAATGCAATGATTCCTGTGGTAGGTTAGGTTGTGAAGGCACACGGTACTGCCCAGCTATAGTGTACACAGTGTGTGACATTCTAACAAAAGAAGTCATAAGGCTCACAATAGATGTCCGCTTGTAGTCAAATGCAACAAAAATGACAAAAATGCAAACATAAATGTCCATATTCAAAAAAGAGAAGTTGTTTTTGTTTTTTTTTAGCAGTTAGGCTAATCATGATAATAGAAGTTGATGGCACAGCAGCAGGTACAGGTGTATTAGTAACGGCTCATTCCAGATCCTGTTGTTACAGTCTGCATGCTGGTTCACTGTCATGGCTCACTGGGACCCTTAATGGAACTGAGCCATTGCTAATTCCACCTGTGCACTCCTCATTGTGACAAGTTAAAATCATGGAAGAGTTCAAAATTTCAGCCAAAACAGAAAGAGATAAACAAACACTTTCAGAAGGAAGAGAGATTTAGATGAAAGAGAGCACAAACAAAGTAATCAAGAAAGAACACAAGAAACACGGTCCCTGTCAAACTAGCTCTACCTGAGCGCTCAGCCAAGTTCTTCTCCTTGTTCTCCCCAAGGTCGTAAGAAACTTTCTTCTCCCCTCTCTTCTCTCCGCCTCTTCCTCCTCCTGCTCTTTGCCTCTCCTCCTCCTCTTCATCTGAAGAGGAGCAGGAATTATCTGCACTGCTGCCGCTGGTGAAGTCCGCCAGGTAGTCTGGTCGTTGACGTCTTGGGGTCTGACTGCAGTCTGGCATGGTGGCCAAGGGCTGGCAAGGATACACACATACACAGACATAGGGCACTCATACTATACATAGAATGCATCCATACAGAAGACAGACTAATGAATATGCAAAGAGATAAGTCATCAGATACACACAGGATAAGTGCATATACAAAAGCTGACATGATGGCGCGCACACACACATACACAAGCATCTTTCTGATTTTTTTTCCCTCTTGGGACCTTACACTGACTACATTTGCTTTCTAAACCTAAACCATCCAAAATGACCTCATTTTGGAAAAACGTCCTCTTTCCAAAGGTCCTCAACAAAAACAGAGGCTCACAAGGACAAAAGTACAAGAACCAACACACACAGGAACACACACACATAAATATGAAGATGTTGAGATGTTGTCAGCCTCGCCTCACCCTAAGCCTATTACCATCTGTCACTGGGAGACCTGGTGGCAGCATGGCCTGCCCATGTGCCCACAAGTGTGTCTGTTTGCTTGCAGGCTCATTATGCACAAATACACAGTTACACATGCTTTGCTTCATAAGCTGTCATTATAAATAGGACCATGACCGGCTTCATACTTTGAACAAATTCAACCTAATTGGATATGTAAAGGTTAAATTCAAAGCAAAAAAACGTGTTTGTTTTTTTCCCCTTTGATACTAAATCAGTTTCTGTAAATGAAAAATAGTTAATTAAGTCTATTTCACATCCTGGTAGGGGACAAACTGATAGCATTAATAAAGCATTTATACATCTGTTATCCAACAGTCAGCTCAGGCAGTGCAGTCAGACCACCCAAATTAATGGGCAGGAAGTGATCACAGGGCTTACACAGTCACTGCTGGGTAGTTGTGTGGGTGAGTGATAGAGGAGGATAGAGACAGAGAGAGATTAAATACATGAGAGCAGAATAAAAGGAAAGATGGGAACATCAGATTGATGAGGTGAGAAATAAAGAGGAGGACAAGGTGAATTGGAGTATGGCAGGAACAGAGAGGCACTGAATAGACTGAGAGAAACGGAAATGAACACAGATATAAAAGGACTGTGGATAAACGAGAGAGAGAGCAGACAGTTGAATACACAGCAGAGACCAAGACAAAGAGAGAAGGCCAGACATTCAAGTGATGAAGAAAACAAGCTTGTGAGGGTGATTGGGTAAAATCAACCTAACAACAACCTGCAAATCAAAATTAGCATGAGCATTAGCACAATTCCCAGTTTTTCTCTACCTACTGTCATCACCACCTGAACATTTTCTAAGCAAGAACAAACTTTTGCTTTCCATCAAACTCCTGTTTCTAATCCTTTTGCCTCCCTTCTCTCTTCCAGCTTTTCACACACTCCATGGTTCAGTTTCAGCAGATGGCTTGCGAGCAGTACACCCCAAGGAGTGAATCTATCCATCACAGCACTTTCTTTCCCCTGCTCTCGATGTCTCTCTCCACACACTCGGCAACATCGAAACTGACGGGGCCCAAATTAATTTGGACAACAGTGATTGTGTCTGAACAAGTCCTCATTCCTGCTAAGGCCTCTCTAATGCAGTGCTGAACTGCCCTGTCGAGTCCCTAACACACTCTTTGAGTGTTCCAGCCAATTTAGCCCTCGAGTGAGGGATGGATGTAGATGTGCAGTGGAAGAAAGGGATGGAGGGCTGAAGGAGGGAGAGTGAAGCAAGGTGATGGAGGGAGTAATGTGCTGTCGTGGGGAATCGAGGGGGCGTATAGGTGTATGTGACAGAGAGAGAGAGAAAGAGAGAGAGAAAGAAAGAGGAGGACAGACAGAAAGAACGAGAGGGAGGGAGTGCGAGAAACAGCCTGACAGCTGTCCCCTAGGGGAGTTGGGTCTTTTCTTTGGGCCTCTTTCTGATTCCTTTGTTTCTTGTCTTACCCACTACCCCCCTCTTTATTTTTCTCAACCACGTCCAATGTGCTTTCTGTGGGCGTTAGCTCCAGGCATCTGACTACCTGCCTCCGTCCTCTCTCCTTCTTTCTCTCTTTCTGACACTCTTCTTTGCACTTTTTCTTAGGTCCCATGAGGCATGTGGCCCCTATTCTCCCTACTCTCTCTTACTTTCCATGTCTCCCCACCTCTCTCTCTCTCTCTCTCTCTCTCTCACCCACCTTAAGGCCTCGTTGCCTGGAGGATTTGCCCATCAGCTTCTCATCGTCCAATTCACATTGCTCCAGCAGATCCAAAATGTCTTCCTCCTACATACAGAAAACACAGGGTACATGAGTGTATGCTAAAGGTGTTGATTTTGGTTACATGAGAAACATAAAGTATAAATAAAGAGTAACAGGGTAGTTCAATCTTAAAGATCCACTGATAAGGAATAATTAAATGCTTTGATGTTTCATACTTCTAATTTGCTTTGAAGTCAAATGATGTGTAAGAAAACAAGGAACTTCATCAAAAAAGAAGGAGGGTTGAAAAAGTTGAACTTCACAGGCATGAGTGCCTTATCTGGGGGTTAGAAAAGAGGTCCTGGCTGAACATGTGCTGCTCGTTGGCAGCGCTCATAGAGCCTGAGTTTGGAGAGGCAGCGATATGGCTTTCGCCAGTATGCTGGAACCTTGGCCATTTGGCCATAGCTAGAATGCAGGCAAACGTGATTAATGTTGCTTCATGGCTGGGACATAACAAGCTCCCACTTGCTGCTCAAATACAGATGAAAAGTGATTGTTTTCCCTCAGATTAACCATCAAGCTGCTTTCAGGGGTCTGTGGAAAGGTCAGCATGCCCCTGGCTCACTGTGATGGTGTGTGTGAACACTTGTACATCTGGAAGTATGTGTATAGTGGCATATTTCCTTGTCTGGAAGATTCTTTACTGCCAGTTTCGATGTTAAAGTAGACTTTTTGGTGGGTTTGACAATTAACACTGTGCTTCTGTATTTAGACCGGTGTAGCACCTATAAATGTGTGAATGTGTCAGCTTGAATAGGTCTGGCGCTATGTTGATTTATTTGATCAGAGAGTTGAGATGGTGTCAAATACACATTTCAAAAAGCCTTGATTGTATGTCATTTGCAATATTTATTCTTCTTGCAGCTACATATACTCTTTGGTTGCTAAAATCAAGTGTGTGTTGTGACCAGTAATATGCTGCTACAACACATTACACACTAAGTATCTTGTATTTGGTTTAAAGCTAAGAAGTAAATTTTAATTTTCCCATATTATCATAATGATAATGTTGAAGAAAATAGTAATTTGCTTTGCTGTGAATAATTTAATGTTATGCACTATAAGTCTGCGGATAGTGTTTCACGAGGTGAAAGCTTCCCCACCCACAGTGGTTTAAAAATCACTAGAGGCCCATTACCTTTTTAAATTGCTCCAAAGCGGATTACATGGATGTTTTGACATATTTTACAGCACCGGAGAAAACCAAATGTGACACATGTTCAGAAATTGCAGATAAACTGAAAGCTCTTTACTTAATCTTGAGTGTTTAAATGAAACAGTGAGTGTACATCAAATGATGCAGATATAGCTGCACTGTCACTACTAAAACATTTCCCTGTTTGCTTCAGGTGTTCTTTTTTTGATTACCACTTTACAAATTAAATATTTTTACCAGTGAGTGTGCCCTGGCCTGCATAATATCAACCTGCACGTTACCTTTCTATCAATCACTAATGCTCTCCATCTGTCAGCTCGTATATATCATTCAGGCAAAGTGCTTTTTTGGCATTGGATGACCAATCATGTAGTCCCCTCCAGAGGATTTCAAAACACACTTTTTTTGTATTTTTTTTAATCAGTTGTTTCTATTGTTGGCAGCTTCTACTCACATGTTGTGTCTTTCCATTTCTTGGCCATTACAATCCCCCGAGCCAGCAAACAAATTCATGTGGGTAAAACTGGCTGTACTGTATTTCTACAGACAAATAAAAAGGAACTCCTCTTAGTCCTTCAGTAAAAAGAAAGAGATAGTCTGAATGTTTCTTTATTTCTTTTCTATTCTGTGCTGCAGAACCTGTTGTAGCTGTATCCCAAATATGTAACTGGTTTTTATTTAATTTTGTTGATTAAATCACGATGTATTTGTGTTTGTGCTTTGCCTTGCTAAGAAAAATGTCAAAAATGTTTTTAATGTGCTGCTCTTGTCTGTGCCTCTGTCTTTTTTTCCACATTTTTTCATGAATTCTACTCAGTTAATGTCCTATGTAGTGCGCATGCGTCACGACGCATGAAGCCTGTTTCAGTTGCTCCGTGTTTCTCGCCTACTTTTTCCTACTTTATTGTTTTTTTTCTTAATTATTTTTGATTCTCTTTTTGTACATCGGCAAGCCTTTAATAACCCCACTAAACATGTTGGTTTGGAGAGTCTTTGTCTGGTTTTTCACGGCGGAATTACTCTTTTTGTTCTGCAACGTGACCGTCGCTCAGCAACAACGCTTTGTTTACACCAGGGATCAGCTGATGGCGCTGAAGCCGGCCGGCTCAGTAATGGCGAGGGAGGATATTCCAGCTGAACTATGGAGGAAGGCACACCGGGGTTGCAGAGGGAAAGGATCACTAAGGAGGAGGAAAAGAACCCGGTCCATGAAAAAACAGGGACTCTTGGAGAGGAAGAGATACAAGCCGTGTCTCCCCTCTGTGATCATGGGCAACGTGAGATCACTGGGCAACAAGATGGACGAGCTAACAGGGCTAGCCAGGAGCCAGAAAGAATACCGTGAGAGTAGCCTGATGATTTTTTCCGAGTCATGGCTACATGCGGATATTCCTAACAACAACGTCTCCGTCGAGGGATTTCAGACGGTTCGAGCTGACAGGGATTGCACCGAGAGCGGTAAGCGTAAAGGAGGTGGGCTTGCTGTTTTTGTTAACAACAGATGGTGCAATCCCGGTCATATTACAATCAAGGACCGTATCTGTAGCCCCGACATTGAACTGCTAGCAGTTGGCCTCAGACCATACTATTTGCCCCGTGAGTTCTCACACACCATCGCCGTCGCAGTCTACATCCCACCACTCGCTAACCCGACAGTGGCCTGTGACGTCATCCACTCGGCAATCGCCGAACTTCAGACGGAACACCCGACTGCTCTCATCATCATCTCGGGTGATTTTAATCACGTCTCCATAGACAAAACACTCCCTAAATTCACCCAGTATGTGACCTGTAAGACCAGAGAGGAGAGGACCCTGGACTTGCTGTATGTAAACGTGAAGGATGCATACAGCTGTACCCCCCTCCCCCCTCTGGGAAGATCGGATCACAACTTGATTCACCTCACCCCCTGTTACGAGCCCTTGGTTAAGAGGCTGCCTGTGACCACAAGGACAGTGAGGAGATGGTCAGAGGACAGCTGTCTGGCACTGCAGGGCTGCTTTGAAACAACAGACTGGGAGGTGCTCTGTGAGCCGCATGGTGAGGACATTGATGGGCTTACAGGGTGCATCACTGACTACATTAATTTCTGTGTTGACTGCAACGTCACAACAAGGACTGTTAAATGTTACCCAAACAACAAGCCCTGGGTAACAAAGGACATCAAAGCCATCCTCAATGTAAAGAAGCAGGCTTTCAGAGGTGGCAACAGGGAGGAGCTGAGGGCCATACAGAGAGACTTGAAGGTGAAAACCAGAGAGGCTAAAGAAAACTACAGGAGGAAGCTGGAGTGGAAGCTCCAGCAGAACAACATGAGGGAGGTCTGGAGTGGCATGAGGACCATCACAGGTTTCAGACCAGCTACCAGAGGGGTTGAAGGTAGCGTGGAAAGGGCCAATGAATTAAACCTGTTCTTTAACAGATTTGACACTGCGGTCCCGGTCCACGCGGAGTCTCCTGGTTTGGAACCTGCACTGCTCCCTCCCCTCCCCCCTCTTGACGCCTCCATCTCCTACAATGGCCCCCCACCCCCACCTCCAATCACCTCCTCTAACGGCCCTCTTCTGTCTGTGCACTCCCCTCCTCCGCACTCTCAGTCTCCACCCTTCACACCTCTCCAGGTTCGAAGACAGCTGAGCAAACTCCCCACCAGCAAGGCTGCTGGACCTGATGGTGTTAGCCCTCGGGTCCTCAAAGACTGTGCTGACCAGCTCTGTGGAGTGCTTCACCGGGTCTTCACCATGAGCCTGAGTCTCCAGCGGGTCCCTGTGCTGTGGAAGACGTCCTGCATAGTGCCGGTGCCGAAGACACCGCGGCCCAGTGGTTCTTCGGACTACCGACCAGTGGCACTGACGTCACACATCATGAAGACCCTGGAGAGACTCATTCTGGAACAGCTCCGGCCTACTGTTAGGCCTCACCTGGACCCTCTCCAGTTCGCCTACCAGCCCCAGCTGGGAGTTGAGGATGCCATCATCTACCTGCTGAACCGGGTCTACACCCACCTGGACAAGCCAGCGAGCACTGTGAGAGTCATGTTTTTTGACTTCTCCAGTGCCTTCAATACCATCAAGCCGGCTCTCCTGGGTGAGAAACTGACAGCGATGCAGGTAGAGCTCCCCCTTGTGTCATGGATTGTGGATTATCTAACTGGTAGACCACAGTATGTGCGGATGCAGCGGTGTTTGTCTGATACAGTGGTCAGCAGCACCGGAGCTCCACAAGGGACAGTCCTCTCTCCCTTCCTCTTCACGCTCTACACCTCTGACTTCAGCTACCAGACAGAGTCATGTCACCTTCAGAAGTTTTCTGATGACTCTGCCATAGTGGGATGTATCAGCAAAGGTGGAGAGTCTGAGTACAGGACTGTGGTTGACAACTTTGTTACATGGTGCGAGCGGAACCATCTGCTGCTCAATGTGGCAAAGACAAGGGAGCTGGTTGTGGACCTGAGGAGGACCAAGACACTCGCGGCTCCAGTTTCCATCGGTGGGCAGAGTGTGGACATTGTGGAGGATTACAAATACCTGGGAGTGGTGTTGGACAATAAACTGGACTGGACTAAAAACACTGAAGCCCTCTACAAGAAGGGCCAGAGCCGCCTCTATTTTCTGAGGAGGCTCCGGTCCTTTAACATCTGTCGGACTATGCTGAGGATTTTTTATGAGTCTGTGGTTGCCAGTGCCATTTTGTTTGCTGTTGTGTGCTGGGGCAGCAGACTGAAAGCAGCGGACACAAACAGACTCAACAAACTGATCAGAAGGGCCGGGGATGTGGTGGGGGTGGAGCTGGACTCCCTGACAGCAGTGTCAGACAGAAGGATGCTGTCTAAGCTGCAGGGGATCCTGGAGAACAGCTTCCATCCTCTACACCACGTGCTGCTGAAGTGCAGGAGTACGTTCAGTGCCAGACTGATCCCTCCCAAATGCAGCACTGAGCGCCACAGGAGGTCATTCCTTCCTGTGGCCATCAAACTGTACAACACCTCCCTCTGAGATCAGAACACACTGTCTTGTAATCTTATCCATATTGGATTTATTCAGACAAGATTTTACTGCACATGGTACAAGTTGTATTATATATGACTATCAGTCTCCACTTGCCAGGATTTGACTTGAATGTACATTAATGTTTAGAATTTATTAGGTTTTTATCTTATATTTTTATTTTTATTTTTTACGCTCACTACTTTACCTTATTAGTATTTCTGTCTTTTTGAGTATACATGGAGCACCTGGAACGAAAACAATTTCCCCCCGGGGATCAATAAAGTATTTCTGATTCTGATTCTGATTCTGATTCTGATAAGTCAATAATTTAATTAATCAGCATTCAACCTACATGTAGTGTCATGACCTAGGTCCGGTGTGCTCTTGTTTTGTTAGTGGGCTCCATGCAAACATGTCTCTGTAGCCTTCATTGTTTGTTAGACCTTATTTATAAGATCATCAAATCCGGTTGGAAATTCAAATCCAGCGTCTACTCTGTTTTTGTTGATAGAAAACAAACAACTATGAGCCGTACAGAATCTTAATATCCTGCTTTATGTAGATGTACAGTATTTGCAGCACTTGCATTTGACTGTGAGGTGTTTTAAGACAGTACTTGCAGTTTGTTTACTGGTGTTGTTTTATTTTATTGGTAGAGCACAACAGGCCGACTGAGCATGCACCTGCCTGACAACAGTTTTCTTTTTATTTTCACTAAAAAAAAATGGAGGAACAGGAAGACATCAGCTGAGTGTGCGGGTAGACATGGATAGCTAACGTCAGAACTAACATTTTGATGCATACCTGTCAACTCAACTGTAATGGAAGTGGGGAGAAGGGTGATGCAAACCCTGCAGAAACCAGTGTAACCTGTGGCTAGGATGTCTGTAGCACAGCAGCTGAAATCAGGAGGGTGCTCTGCAGTCAATCAGGATGCTATCGCTACGACTACAACAGAGGTTTTACTTTGTTTGATAGTGTGACAGTCCATGACATTTTTCAATTCAGGGCTCTAAGAAGTCCACAGTAAACATGAGTCTTGTGGGTTGAATGTCTGTCTGACTTGATAGATACAGTATGATGATGGCATGCTGGCAAATGACCTCTGGCCTCTTACAAAAACATGTCGGTTGATGATGTGTAGAATACAAATATTCAGTCATATTCAAGGGTGACCTTAAGATGGGTAATGATTGAGGTATGATTTGTAGTCATTTTATCCAGTTGGGTTTGCCAAAAACAGATTTTGTGAGTAGGGATGTCCAGATCCTGTCATGTGATCGGAAATCAGGCCCGATTACGTGGTTTCAGAGTCAATCGGAATCGGACTTTCCCTCCAGATCAGTACTCGGGTATGTATGTAATTAGGCCTATCAATGCGTGTAGTTTAGGGGTATGATGGTCGCTTTGGGTGCGAGAGGTCTTTGGTTCAAGACCTGGGTGAGCTGTTTACTTTGTGAAATTTCCAGTTTGGGGATGGACGAAGTATTTATAGTTTGTGGTAATGTGTTTCGGGCAGTTTATGCGGCAGCAAGCGCTCCTCTCGACACAAACACACACACACAGTTTTGCTTAAGCAAGAAATGCAGTAGCAGTAATAGGTAATAGTTTTGAAGAGGAGATAAAATGCTCTGTGACGGCATGAAGGTGCAGGACAGCACAGTCAAGATAGCACAAATGATCGCAATGAGTGACCTGCCATTTGCCTTTGCAGAGAACCCTAAAAGTATCGGATCGGGACTCGGTATTGGCAGATACGAAAAATCAAATGACTTGTACTTGAGGGCAAAACCTGAACCTGATTGGGACATCCCTATTTGTGAGGTTCACAATGACTAATGTTTTTTTTTTTTTTTTAAATTCCCGTTTTAAAAAATCATTCCCGCAGTGTGATAAGGCATGTGGACACACAACACAATGCTAATGCCCATGTAGAGGCATAAAATGTACGCAACAAAATATCTTGCTAAAATGACTCGATAACTTCATAACTGAAATCTGTTTGACAAAGAAATAAACAAGTGATAGGTGACTGAGCGTCCATTTAAAAAGGGATAAGTTGCACAAAGAACACCCCTAATCTTTCAGATAAAATACGTGATCACATGTTAAATTCTTGAAAATAATTCCTGGTTTACAGCTACAATTGTGACAAATGGCTGAAAAATATTTGCATAAAATGTGTCTGATGATTATATTGAAATCCATGAACACCTCTTATTTTTATCATAAGCGGGCATGATTAGCATCTCACACTCTGTCTCTTAATAAGTACAGTCCAGTTGTCACTCATGATCGTGTTATTAGATAGAAGACGCTACCTGTGCTTCCTTCTTACTTTGAAGTAAATCCACATCTCTGTGTGCTAGCTGAATTAAAAGGCCCCGGGGTTTCGATTCTGCCTGATCTTTGATTGACATCTCTATAACAGATCTCTGCAGAGATTCCATTCTTGCAAGGACACACAATAACTTTTAGGAAAAATAAACTGAAAAGGACTACAATCTGTTGAGCTGGTTCACACAAAGACAGCAATAGTTGCATATGACAGTGCTTTGATATAAATTTGTAATGTCAATACTACTGTCAAAAATATCCACTGTCAGTGTTCACTACTTCTATTCAGCTGCCGAAAACATTTGTTTCATCTGTGTTATTTCTCCTCATCACATTTTGTTAAATATTCCACAGTGCCCCCCCTCTGTGTCTTTTTGTTTTATCGATTTGTTCGTCTAGAATACATAACCAGACATGAAAACAGAAAATTGCCTCTTTTTGTCCTGCTTCTCCAGTCAAGTCTTTAGAAAGTGTTTTATAGAAAACAAAAGTGACAAGACAACTGTCTCACCATCTTTTTACTTCACAACTATGTTTCCCACCCTTCACTTCACCATTTAAACACCTCACATTTCTCTCTTCTTCACTCTTTTCCCATTAAAGTTACGGTATGTAGTATGGAAATTGACTTTTCACCTTGCCAAAGACATTGTCACAGTTTTACCTTCAAAGCTCACAGTCCTCCTGCTACCACAGAGGATCAGGCATTTATACACATACAATGACTTCTGCCCCTTTCTAAAAACATAGATTTGTGTGTGTGTGTGTGTGAAGATGTCTTTGTCATTAAATAAATAATTAACTTGCGGAAAACTAAATTCATGTGTGGGCAGCGACTGTTATCAGCTGTGAAGCCTCCTCAAAAGTAACTGACAGAAAAAGTGAAGCAGAGAAAGAGGAGACAGGGAGCACTGATGAGAGAGTCTGACTGTTGTGTGGGATTTGATTTGCTTTTACAATCCCATGTACACAGCACAATAAATATTTGTCAAAGGACAGAGTGAATGACAGTGGAAAGGCAAGGCAGATAGAGAGGAGAAGAAGGACACATTGTTAAACATCCTGACAAATACCAAGGACTGCAGCACACTTTACGCATTATTTGCACTTCCTTTTTTTTTCTGTGGGCAGAAACTTAATAGAAATGCAAGTGTTTTTTTTTTCTCTTTGGCATGTGCTTGTCCATAGGTGTCTGCATACTGTGTATATGTTTAGGTGTGGGTCTCTGCAGGTCTGTGTGTGTGCATGTCTGTGTGTGTTAGTGACAGTCTGCCACTGACGTACGTGCCTTCATTCGTTTCAGAGGATTATTCATTTCCTTTTGAAGTGAGGCAGCTCGCCCGGCGAGGAAGGTCTGAAAGGCGGCCGAGAGCAGGCTTTCATACTTTTCCAACAGCAGCTTGTCGTCTGGGGGGTAAATACGTCTGTAGGCCGCAGAGACAGGGAGAGAAAGGAGAGGAGAGTGAGGGAGGAGAGGAAAAAAAACAGAAAAAGGAAAGGCATAGAAGAAGGGTTATCAATGCAGAGAGAAAAAAGGAGAGAAAGAGAATAAATGAAGAAATAGAGAAACAGAAAAAAATGGTTTGGAGTCAGAAAGAAGACCGTAAGAATGATGGAATGGAGAGAGGAGAAGAGAACAGGAAGGTTGGGATTGAGAAAAGGAAGGACATGAAGTGGAAGGAGGAGCAGACAATATCAGGCAGGGGATCACAATAAAAGAGAAAGACAAGGATAAAAGAAAGAGAGATGGCAGAGAGAGAAAGGTCCACAGAGATGGAGGAAGAGAGAGAGGTGAGGTGGATGCAGTGAGCCACAGAGTATAGTTAAGGCACAGCAGGTGAGAAAGGTGGACGGACAGTGAAAAGGACCAAGGGTAAACAGACGGATAAGTGTTTAATTGAAAGATGTGAAATTGTAGAGACAAAAGAAAAGTGAGTGGCAGGATCAGTGGAAAAGAAGGAGCAAGCAGGCAGCAACAAGAAAATAAATGAAGAAACACGTTAATAGAGACCTTGACTTAAACTTCAGTCTTTTCACATGGTTTCAAGCATTAATGCTTTTCACTGTTTCTGCAGTCAGTGCTAATGTCCCTGTTCACACATTCCACATTTGTGCCCTCAAGACTAAACTAACAGCACTTAGTTTTTATCTTGGGCCCGAGGGGATTGGAACAATGTAGAAAGTTGTGCCTTGTTATCCTCACAATACATCTCCAAACTCTCCCACGTCATCTCTCTAGCCATCGAATCAAAACAATGTTAGTACTTTAATCAAAATAAGCATTGGCCAGCGTGAGTGCAAAACGGGGAAATAATTTGGCAACTGCACAGACATATCAAGAGAGCCAAACTCCCCTGTCGAGCTGGCCTTTGAATCAATGAGTGCAAACCTACTCTTAGCAGTGTAGCAAGCAGTGTCTACATAGAAACAACACATGTACTATAATCATTAGTAAACTGACACACGTCAGCATATGAGTTGTAGATTGTGGTGCAAGTGCAAGTTTAATAATTTCACCATTAAAACTTTAACTACACCACATCTGCTATTAACAGTTTTATGCAGAGTCGCTGTTCTGGGTACATGATTTCCATATTGTTGAGGAGTTGACCCAATTCTGTGTGGTAATTGCTGCAGTTCACATCAAGCAACTGCCGAATTCTGAGATGTGAAATAAGCTAGTGACTTTAGTTCTTTCCCTTGGCACTGTTCTGCATGTTCCAACTGTTCAAAGTTTCCAGGTGTAGGCTCTTACATGGGCCTGGGGCCATATCTCAGAAACGTTCTAACTTGTAGTGGCTATTGTCAGTGTTTTTGACCATTGTGGCCTTATTAGGGCAATTAAAGATAAACAGTGCCACTGTTGATGTTCCTACCTTAAGACTGGAAAATTTCTGCCACATCCTGATTTTCTAAAATCTTAAATTGAACTCTTAACTTTAGGAAAAGATGTCCCAACTTCCATTTTTCCTCCAAGTAGTGTTAGTTAACTTGGTCAATAGGCAGGATGTATGCAGTGAGAGGGTTTTGGCAGATCCTAACAATCTGTTCTGTTTTTATGACTAAACGCTCATTAGAAGGTACAGACCACCCTGGGCAATGATCCTAAAGTTAGCCGAGCAGCTTTAGGGTTCTAAAAAATGGGAGCAAGGAGGTTTCTCTTAGTTTCTCTCAGTTAGGGTAACTGACCTTCTTGCTTTCTTTTTTGGGGGCTGTTACCAAATAGAAGAAGCCTGGTTTCCAACAGATGTTGATAAGTTAATTAGGATTTCCTGGCCTTGGATATAATAGGATTCCTAAAGTTTGTTAGATTATATCTGTAATACCAAATTGGGAAATATCCCATCTAAATTCTTTCTTCTTTTACACGAAGGATTGGAGAAAGAAGGTTTTTGTAATATGGCCCCTCTTTTACTTACAATACTCTCAACTTGCCAGTCCCTAAAGACCAATATAAATGACCTGCCTGAAAAGTTTAAGGTCAGCAGTTTAATAGTGGGTGTTAACTGCTCGGTCTTTTTGGCACACTTCATATCTGAACATATGGACATTTTAACATTCTATTGCCAAAAGTATCTTAAAGTCTCTAAATTGCTGACATTTATAGGGTGCAGAATGAACAGCAACAACAAGCTGGACTTCACTTGGATTTCACTTGGACCTGGCTCGTCTGTACCTTATACAGGTTTTGTCTAATAGCCAAGTAAGCAAGTAAGTTCATTACCCGAAGTCATCTAATGAGAAGCAGTGTGTTAATCAGAGTTCAGTGTTGTGCTGGGACACCATTTGAATGCTAAGAGGTCTTTATTAGGGATGCTCCAGACAGACCTCAGCCTGTCTGATTGACTGTCTGGCTGCCTGTCGAAAAAGAGGAAGGAGGTGACAGCACTTCATGCAGGCCTGGATCAGCATTCTGACTACCCATTCAGTCAAGTGATGAGTCAAGAAGTCACTCATACTTAGAGAGACAGCAAAAAGAAGATGTGTGTGGGTGTGTGTGAGCCACTTGTGTACATCTATTTGCGTTCCTGTATGTTGTGAGATTATATGTATGTGAGATTGAGAGACAGACCAAATGTGTGTACATAAAGAGACAGAAAGAGAAAACTGTGGGAGTAAAGAAGCATTAACAATTTACAAGGGGACAAGCTGGCAAATCTGAACTCGGTGTTGCTGAGTCATGCTGTAAGGTGAATCTGCTCCATCTGTGAGGTGACTATTAAAAATTGACACGCTCGACATCTTCCAAAGTCCCAGCTGGAGTTGGAGGAGAAAAGAATAGAAGTGTGCGGGAGAGAGGAGCAGAAGAATGGCTTGCAGCTGTCAACCAAAGTCTACATGTTAATTTAAGTTTCTAAAATGCTGCAAAGCTGACAATGTGATAGTGACATAACTATTTAAACATAGCTATTGCATACTAGCCCTTTCTTTCCTCTCATGTTACACAGGCTTTCAGTCTTACTTGACTCAAAAAACACATGGTGTGTTCTATTGTGTTTCTTCAGTCTCCAGCAGCATTTTTTTTCTCCTGAGAGCCTGGTGCTCTGCAGATGACCCTATAAATATAAACAAGCTGGCACATATACAGTAGGAGCAGTACCTAGTAGGGAGCTGTTCGCCTCTTTCTTACCTGTAGTTCCCCAGATGTTGCTTTTCATGCTCCTCCCTGGAAATCTGCTTGCGAACCTGTGCCAGTCGCTCTTTCTGGAAAAAAAAGGAGAAAACACTGAGGTTAAAAAATACTTCTATTAGAAAGGAAAAAAGAATAAGGAAAGGAAATAAATATAGGAAAGAATAATAAAGCCATCAATGACTCCCATTTACTCTTTAGTCAAGGTGTAATTGTAAAAGGTAAGATGGCTAATTTAGCATAAAGCAGAGAGACCACTCCTCCACTAGAACTGAACATTATATGCTTTCAATAGGGCTGAACCTGATCTCACACTTCAGCCATAACAGCACTTAAAGATGAGGTGGTGCCCTTTAAAAAAAGTGCCTCTGTGCTATCTTTCCTTATTCCCACTGATTACTGTCGAGCATAATCAAAAGGCTAATCAAAGCGGATAGGAGGCGTTAGTAGCTGCCACTTTTCCTCATATAGATGAGAAAAGCTCCCCTGACTCCTTCGTTTCAAAAAGAAAATAATTAAAGGGTATGCTTGTCTCAGAAAACTTTAACTGGTTTGACGTAGAGTAAGTAGTAAATGGAGTTGAAATGGAGTTACTACTTTTCTTCTCTTTTCAAGCTTCGGTTAATGTTGTAAGGATCTAACTCACTGCTGTCTCGTTTGGCTGTTTGTTGCAGTAAATCTGAGACATGTATTAACACATCTCTGATAAGAATCTCTTCCTGAGAGGCTGAAGCTGAACATCCTTTTGTACTCACTTTGTCGTGGCCTAAAAGGTATCTGATGACTTACGATCGTGGCTTATGACTGTACAGCCATTGTTTTAATCCCTTGGCTGGTTTTGGATGTCTGGGTGGGGGAAATGAATGAGTATCGCTCTCAGCTCTTTTGACCACATTTAAGGAGCACCACCTTGTACAGGTGCTTAACATCCCACATGCTGCACTACAGCTGCTCAGTGGTCAGCAGCTTAGAGAACTGTGGTTTCACTCGGGCCATCTCAGGAGGGATTTTGTGTAACGTTGTGAACATGAATCACATTCTTAGCTCATCTTTGCCAGACGAGTAATAAGATTTAAAGTAGAATATCATTTCTGGTTGTGCCTTACTAGCTCTTCTCTTCTTCGCTCCAGCGTGTGACGTTGTTTCTCCCAGTCTGAGGAAGCAGCTGACAGTTTCTTCATGGAGCCGTGGCCATAGAGTCTTCTCTGAGCCTCTGCCTTTTGCTGGGCCAGGTTGCGTTTCTTGTCACTGGCCCTGTTTAAAACAAATGAAAGGGATACTTACTCTTCTCGGATATGTATTGCGCTATAGAAAATTCTTACTGTATGGAGCGCAAAGGTCCGTTTAAGCTGGATTTCAACTACACTTTATTTTGCCACTTTGTACATAAGTCTCAGTAATCTCATGGCAGCTGATGTGTGAATACAGGAAGTAATGGTCTGGATAATTTGCAGCAAGCGAGTGGATGTGTTGATGTTGATGCCAATACATATGGTTTACCTGCTTTGTACTCTTTTGGTTTACCTACAGTATAGTGCTTTTTAACCCCTGATATGTAGAAATATTTAAATATCATTATAAACCAAACAACTTATAAGAACTTTTCCAAATGTGGCACAGACATCCACTAACCTCGAGGAAAATCTCATCACAATTTGTTAAAAGTTCAATGTGACCTCACATGCATTGCTGCATTTTTTTATGGCCTGTGTGTATGCAGGGATTTGGTTACTGGACGCAGCAATTCTAGCTGTGCTTGCATTGTTGGCCTCATTGCAAACTCATGAAAACTGACATGAATTCACATTTTGATCATTAAATCATTGTGGGGGCAAAAAAGCAAAACATTTAACAACACTAAGACAAAGATGGAAGTGATATATGAACAACCCTAAGATCAACAGGACCAGACAGCTACTTCTGAACAAGTGGGGCAGTGCAGTCTTGAAAAAGGGCAATTCATTTTAGTCAATCGCTGGCCCTTTAAATTGGATATTGAGTGCTTCAGGGGGGCTGAGGTTTATCAATGTCCATGCCCGGTCGGGTCTGAATTGATCCCATTTGATACAGTTGGTGTTGTGAGCAGAGTCAAGAGCCAAATGTACCTCAACACACCAGCAACCACTCCCTTTGGAGAGGCAAAGTCATTGCTATATAAGGAAAAAGTGAACAAAGTACAACAAAGCCCTCATTCACTCTGCCATGAACATAAGCAGTTTGTCCAGTGAAGCTTCCTGTCGCCTTTCAAGGCCTCCTACAATTTATTTGTCATGAAATAACCAAATCTCTCCTTTTAATCTGTGGGAACGCAGCAAACATCAGCCATGAAACAAATCATTTTGATAAGAGATTTGTTTGTGCCAACTGAGGCCGGCTGGGAGGATAGAGTGAGTTTTCATGTGGGCTGGCTGCACCACGCACCACACTTGGTCAAACTAGATCTATGGTGCTTCATGTAATTGATCCATTGTGTATATGTGTGCGAGTGTGCGCGCGCCCCATCTTTGTGTATGGGTGTGTGACTACTACAGTTCAGACTAAATTTAGAGCAGTAAGAGGAGGACAAGCACAGAGAGAGAAAGAGAAAAAGAGAGCAGAGATCTAGAGGTCTGGTGTACAATGATCAATCAGTGAGCAGACTCAGTGTAGCCAGGGGACAGAAAAGCATGCCAGCAAACACACATACACAAAGACACACACACTACGTATACACAAAAAAAAATGTAACACGAGCATAAACTAAACAGGAAAAAAATACACCCCCAGAGCAAAGTAAATGGGCAAAAACAGGAAGCATGTGATTATAGAGTAAACAATGTAGATTCAAAACAAAGTTACAGGTTAAAATGACACATTTAGAAACTTTCTCACACACAGCATGTCTGATTGGAAGGTCCACAAAATACACAGTAGAGGCTCAACTTTGTACCATGGCCATTATCTGTCTTTGTATGTACCACAGAAACACCAACACAAATTTACGAGGACAGACATTTCTGGGTCCAAAGCTTGTTATATTCACACTAGTGTCACAACTGTCTCTGCAGTGAGAAAGATAAAAGTTGATGTGTACCGTGCATCAAAGTAATTTTCAATAAAAGCAAAAGAATCAATTGAAACCTTTAAACATTCAGTGCCCTTGCATAGTAAATGTGACATTTGCTATGCCTGCCTCAGCAGATCAAACTTAATGGCCCCCCTATGCAGTGCACATGCGTGTGTGCCTATAAAGGTGGTGGAAAACTCTACCTGATGTTAAGAAGTTTCAGAGCATTGAGCAGCACTCCTTTCTTCACATCGTAATCAATCTTCTGATCGGTCCCAAAGCTCGGAGCTCGATTGATCTGCCAAAGAAGAGAGAAGAAAAACATTCAAACAACATGCTGGATTCTTTTTTTTGCTTCATCTTATTTCTTTCATTTTTTTTTCAATTCAGCAGGCAATCCTGTGCAATTACAGGAGAGGATTTAGGACATATTTGGAAAAAAGGAGATCTGTTCCTACAAAAAGGAATGAAATTCGAGAACTGAGTAAGAGATGAAAGATGAGTTTTTTCTCTTTTTGAAGGACACTTTGGAACTCTTAACCTTTGTCTGGGTATAAAATCCTGTCTGGCAGCAGTGTGTGTGTGTGCATGAGGAAGATCAGATGCGCAACTATACAAACAGATTGTGCAGGTTTAACACTCATGACCCTGGTCCATGACTCAGTACCTTCAGTATGGTCAACACTCCTATACAACTGTCATCAATATATTTGTCAGCATCAAAGAATTACTATCGCCCTGTTTGGTGCCAACTTGTACAATCAAAAGCGCTCCAAGGGATTCAGCTGAGCAAGAACAGAATAAGCCACCTGTGATTTGATGTACAAAAGCTGGTATCATCCTGGGAAAAATTCGAGCTTACCTTTCTTAATAGAACAATTTCCAGCAACAGTGCAAGGTATTCAAATATCAGTTATTGTACCTGACACAACAAATCAATTATTTTACTCTTTGTTATGTTCCCTCTGTCTCTCTCCCAAGGTGAGAAATAGATTATGTGAGACAACAAAAGGGCCAGCAAATGGAGAGAAGTGCAGAGGGAGGGTGAATGAACTGGCAGTCGTGACTGGAATGATGTCTTCCTATGAGGTGACTTCAAATGACAATGCAACAGATGCTCAGCGAAAGCCTGGCTTGGGTTGATAGACCTTGATTGTGGAGATAAGTCTGGCCTCCTCCAAAACACCACCCAAAATACTTAAAAGACCATATGTGGGAACAATGGTGATGGGTGGTTAGATATTTTACCTGTAATAGCTTTAATAATGGTGTATTTGTAGAATGAGTTTCAGTGAGTATATGTGAACTGAATACTTTAAGTGAATGTCAACATAACCCCAGTGGTGCAGGAAATAGCCTCGTAACCTTTGACAGACAATATCTATCTACCTCTGTAGGGAAGTATAGGAAGGCAAAGTCTGACCCCTTCCAATGGACAACCTTTGAACTTATTTTGAAAGACATCATCACAAATAAAACCTTGCAGCACAGTCCTTCACACTATAGCTCTTACAAAACTAAGCAAATTATTCTCTCACATGCAGCTCTTGAAATAGCTGGGCCTATTCTGATGCATGTTTGTGAAGGTGATCCTTATTGTGCGAGATGAGAGATGTAGTTTATTGAGTGGTTTCACTCGCTTCATTGCGCATGCATAAAATATTTTTGCTTTTATTTTGAAAAAGCTTCCGCCTTTCACTCCTTACGACCTTCCCTTCAGCACTGCAATATTTGCACATATCTAAACACACCTTGATATCAGTGTATTTTATGATGTTTAAAATTAGGTGTGGGCCTTTTTCTGTGCATGCATATAATACTGAAATATTTGTGTCCACATTCATGATACATACTGATACAAAATAGTGCTTCTATCACAACAAACGTTCTTTTGTAAAACAGTATGGCGTATGCCTTATACTGTATATGTCTATATATGAGTGCATGCTCAGGTCCCTTTGGTTTAAATGCAATGTTTAGTTGCCATAATTTAGTTATACAAATGCAAAGTTTAGTAAATTAGGTGAGAAATCCACTTTCTAGAAGGCTGTCTTTTTTTTATACAAAAAATGCTTTATGAACCACAGGCCAAACCCGTCCTTATCCATCCTTATCACTGTTTTAGTGATAAGAACTGCTGCTAATAGTTCTGGAAGTCTAGCTGGAAGTGTATCCTTCCCTGGTATAGCCTTAATCTGCAGTCAGAGTGAGTATTGGTGTCAGAAACAGTACTTGTCCTATTCCTATCTTCTCTCAGAAATCCCGTTGGATACAGTTGAACACATCAAAGCAACACAACAGCCAATCACAAATTGTGATTTCAGAAATACACTGAAACTGAGCTTATCAGAGGTTTTTGTGTGTTTTATAGATCCAGTCTATCCACCAATCAGAAATGTGAGTAAACAGATGGGGAAAATAGATTGGTGTGCGACATTTACAACCATAAAGATTTTTCTCTGAGAAAAAAAATGAGAAAGCTCCTCAGCAGACACGTGCAAAGCATTTTAAAGGGTTAAGATGGGGTGGTTGGGTGGAGGGGCTCTCAGTGTCTTCATCCCTCTTTCTGTCTCCATCCTCTGAACTAGCCATTACTAATCCTGACACAAAGATGCTTACTCTTGCGTGGCAGGTTTGGGAACAGCGATGTAAGATAGAGTGTTTGCCAGCCTTCGGGCAGGTAGACCGAAAAGAGTGTGAACTGTACACAAAATCCAGGCAGGCAGTAAAACTATTCTGACCATCAACAGCTACGGTCAACCACAAAACTACGGGACCCTAAACACCTATGAAGCACAAGAATATGGCTACTTAAGCAAGTCCCTGTGTTCTGAAGAGCACACAGGCTTAAACCTTTTTTGGTTGAGGGCTGCCCCAGCCCAAATCTCTTCTCCTACTTCAGAGGATAGGTTCACAAAAACCACAGGTGAACCACTAAGTCCTCACCGGCATGAAGTAGGTTTGTATGGACGTGGCTTTGTAAGTGTGCGTGTTCACCCACATGCGTGCGTTTTTCTATACAGCAACCATTTATCAGGAGGGGGGTGATGAATGTCCTCCAGCTCAAAGAGGAAAATAGGAACAGAGACCCTATCCAACTCTTTCACTCAATACAAAGACGTATACAATACATCCCTCTGTGCGCTCAGGACACAGCTCCGGCCTACAGTACCTTACCTAAGAAAAAAAAACACACACTATAAAAGAAAAAAAGGGAAGAGGTCTGTTTTCATTTAGAGCACTCCCCAATGTGACAGCCACAATGAAAAGAGTATAGCTTTAGAATGCTGTAGCCTATAGGTAACAGCCAGACTGGCAGTGATCCTGGTGACGGTTGTCTCGTTACTTGTCTTCATTTCTTAGTTTGATTTGTGGTGTCAAGCTGTCACAGCATAGACTGGCATCACCACACTCGCTGCCTGTCTTTGCTTTCCTTCCTTCTACCCTGCCTGTCGTACTCCTCTCCTCCTGGTTAGTTTCTATATACATGTATTTATATAATTTTATTCCACGTTTTCATCATGTTTTTTTGACTGGTCGCCAACTCCCACCCCCTCCGCTCCCTAGTCCTCATTCTCTCTTCATTTCTCTCTCCGTGTTCCTGTGTTCTCCTTTTCCTCTCTGGCAGAGGAAGTTGGACCAGTCTGGTCCTAATGAACTCCTGCAGGCTTCCAAAACCCCCACTCTGATTTTCTTAAGTGACTCTGGCAGGGTCTTAAAGGAACCCCCTTGGTCGCTCCAAGACACATTCAATAAAAACGTCAGATGAAAAGATTGGAAACTCCTTTCTACTCATTCTTTGATTCAGTTCAGCATCAGCATCGCATCAATGTAGCCCAAATATCACTCAGTCAAAAAGCAGAATGAGCATATTGGTCTGCAGTTTTTCACATGACACATTTAATTCTACTCTGTGATCGTTCAGTTAAACATACAAGGATCAAAGGGTGAACTTCAGGACAAGTATCATTTTTATTTTCTGCACTCGGAGATGAGAAATTGAAATGCACAAGCAATCTGCCATGTGATCCTTTTTTCAACTGTCCATTTGGTTTCAATTGTTTGTGATCTACTGATCGTTATTGTATATTCTTAAGTACAAACAGAAGGGGAGAAATGCAACCTGTAAATTTTACATGGAATATTTATTTTTGATATACTTTGTTTATTCCTATGTGGAGGATTATCATAAACCTCTGATTTGGAAGCAGGGTCTGTCTGAGAATCTTTGCCATTCTGGAGCATTTGAGAACTATAATTAACATAGTAAGAGGCCATTCTTCTCACCTAACAAAATAAACAATCTCAGTTAATGCTCACAGTAACTCTATTACGTCACAATATGACTCACTCATTGTTTAAAATGTTGTGGGCATTAAAAAGTTTGTACCTGTAGCTTCTGCTGTGCCACACCAGCTTCTAATTATTTAGCAGCGGCTCTGGATCAACAACAATCAGCTGCTTTATTTCCACAACAAATTGCTTCCCCACATCGACAGTTATTCTATGTCTGGAATACTCTCTGAAACAAGTACAAGGGCTGCTCATGATTAATCGGTTCAGAAAAACGACCCCCTCTTATTATTCCTGGCAGAGTGTAAACAACCACTGCTTTGACAAGCCTCCCATTTTGCCCCGCACACTCAAGGGTATCGGCACAGTTCAACCGCTGTCAGAAAGGAGTGTTTGTTGCTGCACAATAGTGGAATGAGAACGGGAGGCAGACAGAGAGAGAGCATGAGTAGCAGAACGACAGAAAGACAGACAGCTGGCCGCCCTGTTAAGTCGCTCTCTTGTTTCAGCCGTCTTATCAATCACTGTTTTGTTCTTTTTGTGGCGTTCTACTTGGTCCACTTGGACACAGGGAAACTCTAGCTGAGCATGCTGAGCTGTGGGTAAAGGTCCTGGGAGTGAGGGCCGATGTTCAGCTTAGCCACCAGTCAACCTGACCTGTCTGGCGGTCTGACTGGCAGGCTGGGTGCAGGGCATATTACCTTTTGAAGAGAGATACTATCAGACACAGCCACAAGTTGTAATAGGTGCTTTCTAGATGCTTAGAAAGAAAATGTGTAGGTAGACCCACTCTTAACTCACACAACAAAACACCCTGAGGTCCAAATCTATCATCAACAATCATCACCAGAAGTCTTTTTTTTTTTAGGGTTCTCACTCAGAAACACTATAGAGTTTTATACGTCACTCATAAACAATCAAATTTATATCTTCCCTCTCAATCACGCATATGCACAAAATCACACACACAGTCACTGGTGCTGTCATACATGCCAGATGATAAATGACTAAATGTTGGTGTATGTTTTCAACTGCCCCACATACAAAACCTGCGCGATCCTAATTTGATACTTATTCCATGAAATAGTCATGTTGGGGGAAAATGGATGTGAATAGAGACAGACAGTCCCATACATCATTCTAATTATTCTTTAATAAACCTCTTATAAGCCAGAGAGGCTCACAGGTCACTACTGCCACCTAGGGTTCACAAGCAGAACAACACCCCCTTTACAAATAAGAACAATATCCATGTACATGTATATAAGAATGAATCCCACTAAGTGCCAAAGATTAATCAAAGGCAAAATGAAAGAAGTGAGAGAGACTGTGAAGGACAACAAGTATTTCAAACTGTATGTACTCTGTTCTTTTATTTTTAACCCTAGTATGAGCAGATGAAAATTATTTAGAAAGCACGGGTAGATTCCTCACCCTGAACACACAATAACATTCAACTCAGCTGTTGCAGGGGTTAAGAAATACTTTTCAAATTTCCTGAGGAAATATGTGAAAGGCAGGATAACCTCTAAATCCTTCATCAGAAACTCTCAGGGAAACAGCTCCGCTTCTTTATGCTTTTGTAAAAAGATACAAGAACAGAACATTTTCATTGTATTCTCCTCAGATGAAATAGAATTTCAGAAAAAAAAACTCTTTATTCTACCCAAGAAATTAACAGCATTTTTGGAACTTGTAAATGCAGTGTGTGTCTGTGTGTGATTGTGTGTGTAGCTGGGTCTGTGTGAGATGAGGGAGAGTGATGTTTGTTTCTATGTGTATGTGTCATGGCATCCGTTTACAGTTGCCAGCACCGATTACTTCCCACAAACACACCCCCCACCACAAACACACGCATACACTTCCACTCAAAAGCAAAGGAAGTCTGGATTATGTTGGCTCTGAGGGATGGACAGGCAAACCAAACTCATCTTGAAACAATTGTGGACAGAACACAGAAATTTGCAGGAAGGGGTGAAGGGAGGGGTGAGGAATCACTGCCCATGGGGGGGTAGTCCAGCTGCAGCCTGTTGGTCTGCTGTAATACCCATTCACACACCAACACAAACAAAACCATGTCACAGTTGACCTAACCGTGCCTGCCTCATTAGTTGCCAATCACACTGCACAGCCGTCCTAAACGGGGGCAGGACGGGAAGAAAGAGCCAAAAGAGATGGATGACGAGATGGTAGTTAGGCTGTTGCCATCAATAATCAAGCTGCCAAAGCTCTAGTGTGTGATGGTATCTCAATACAAAACAATGACACGTAAAAAAACACCATGAATGTTAGGAAACAAGGTTCCCATTTTCTTTAGTCCGTTGCTTCCTGAATCGGTTTGTTTATGTGTTAGGCAGAATTCCTCTCTGACTGGATAAAAAGGCAGGCTGTGTGCCTGGAGTTTGATGGTAGGCAGATCAGAAAGGGCAACCACACACATGGACTACAGAGGGCTATTCGCTAAGGGACGAAGAGCAGACATCCAGCAGACACACACACGGGAAGTACACACATTTAGACAAAAAAACACAGAGCAGTCTGTGTTTATTGTGCAGACAAACACAAGTACAGCGCCAAATACCACACATACTGACACAGCACAAATCAAATTTAGATTCACATATGCTAACTCACATTCATTTATACACACTCACACACTTGCATGCTGACTGAAGCCCTAACAAGTGGGCCAACCAGCCTTTAAGCTGCAACAGCGTTACAGGGACCAGTCAGGTTTCTAATTATTCATGCTCACTACAAACGCTTCTTCTTATTTAGAGTTGACCAACTGGAGATTTTTTTATGCTGCTGGGGAAACAACTTTAAAAAATGTGAGCCAGGGCCTGTAATGAGGCTGGGCCTCAGTCTGCTATTCCTAGTGTGGGGGTCCACTGATCCCATCAGGACCTAATGAGAACAATAACTCGTGCTCTTTGTTGGATTCTGTTTCTAATATAAGGGCTGAAAATTTAAAGCAATAGTGTTGTGTGTGCTCATCTTCCTTTCATCGTCCTTTCCTGTCACCCACCAAACCTGTAATAATAGCTATATATTTTTTTCCTCACTAAATTTGTCAGTGTTTGTTATGCTGGCTTACAGCACGTGGGCCCTGGATAAGAGGGAGGGAAGCAGAGAGGGAGGTGACGATACTGTCTCACTGCTATATTTCTACATCAAGTAAATACACTCCTTTTGACTCATGCTGGATTTGGAGATGCATGCTGTTCTCTTGACCCATGAACCCCAATTTCAAGACACCATGCCACGCTTACTTTAATTTATGAGTAAACCTGTGTCATGCAGCTCCTGTTAAACCATATATATTAATTATGGTTTCTTTGGCTTTCTGCCTTCAAATGAAAAAGAAAACACTCACACCTCAAAGCAAAGACCTATGTCCTGACAGTAAAAACTACAGTATAAGCAGACTGCGTGTGTGTATATGTGTGTGTGCACTGGAATGTGTGCATCTATGAAGTGAAGATCAGGGCTCGATGAAACGCCTTCCCTATACAAGACACAGATGCCGTCTCGGCTGGTTTAATGAAAGTGAACGTCTCGGGTTACGCCATTTGAACAAGTCTGTGTGTGTGTGCAAGCCTATGTAGTGCTGATGTTTTGAATGTCAATAGGAGGTAAAACTTGTGTTGAAAAACGCTGCTGAATTAAGATAAGGATCACACAAAAGCCTATCTCTCTCTTTCTACCTTCTCTTCTCCCCTCTCTATACACGCTTTGAGCACAATGCCTCTGTTTGATGCCTGGCCTTGGTTTGAGACTCATCGCTCTTGCCTTCTCCGTTTTCACCCCTGTGACAACCTATTTAGCAGGTGTGTGATAGTGTGTGTGGTTGTTTCTCTTGAGTATCTGCATTCATTATCAGTATATGTGCAATGGGCTTTCTTTGTGGTTGTGCACTTCTAAAGAGCTGGTGTATTGTATCTTATGCAGAGTTTTTTTGCAGTGGCCAATGTGTCCTCAGATCTCAGGAGTTTGGAGTTGCACTGTTTAGAATACTGTAAAAAAAAGTGGCAATTTTCATAATTGGAGGATGTGAATAGCATTCATGTTTCTTTCCCTCCTTGTGCTCCTACGTAGACTTAGAAAACAGCTGACAAAAGTACACATGCAAAGGACAAGACTAATATTGCCTGACAGTTTCCTATATATGATACCACCTAGCTTTCAGGTATCCAACCGACTTTGAGTCTACACAGGTTGAACTTTCATTTCCTGACTGCAAGTTTGCGTGTCCAACAACCAATTTTGACGTTTTAAAGAGTAAGAGGGGACACTGTCGGAACAGCAGTCTGGGTAAAGCCCCAGTGAGGCGTTGCACGTGTAATTCACAGTGACACCAATAAGGAAACCTGAGTGGGCTCCATATTTTTAAAACAAACCTGTACGTCCTAGATCATGTTACAATTCCTGACACAAATTTTTACTGTTTTGGGGAGACTCAAGGGTAAGGGAAAAAAAGAAAATAATAAAATGGTGAAATGGGGTGAAATAGATTCAGTTTACCACAAAATGTTGCAAAGCGATCTGCTGAAAAATGTAATTTAGACCCCAGGGCTTGCCATAGGGTACCGTTTGTGGCAGCCAGCCTATGGGCCCGCCTGCGTGTTGCGTCCCTGCTGAAGGCGAATTAACATCAACAGGCTAAAAAGTGCTAATAAAGTTATTTCCAGACTTGACAGCATGCACAGTGAGGGTTTGAGAAGGGGTCTCTATGCTTGCAACTATCCCCTAACTAATTAGTTGAATTTTGGGAATAAATGATTGTTGCTGTAAATGTTGCGTGAAAGAGAAGCAGGGTTATGTGTGTGTGTGTGTGTGTGTGTGTGTGTGTGTGTGTGTGTGCGTGTGTGGGATGTTAATTGATGGGAGTTATAGAGAGCTGCTTGTAGCACAGGGGGGATCATTACTGCTCGAGTGGAACAACTGCATTCACGGCTGTTTGCTATGTCTCATGCACATATACACACACACACACAGAGAAAAGCTCGCATACTGTCACAGTGCACCATCCTCATGCTATCTGTCTTGTACATCCTTTTGTCTTATACTACAACTGTTCAGCCACGGAAAAAGGCATCAGGTATGATAATATAACCACCCTAAATCCATGATGAGTGAAAACACCAAGCCACTATCAAATACCACTTTTTCTGACTCCAAATCCAAGACTTTGAGAAATCGAAAAAATTTTATTTTGGGTTGGCATGATGGAGGAAAAACAAACAATTATCCCTGAGGCACTTCCCATCCTTGAGTCAATTACTGGAGTTGGAGGGGGTGCAGCCACTTTGGGTTAAAGGATTTAGGTCACACTTTAACTGACTGGCTGACATCAGAATGGTAAGACAGAAATCCTGGAATGGATTCTGAATCCATACCGCCAAGTGACTGACACTTAAAAAGACTGACACAGAGAGCATGAGGATGGGTATCTCGTGAATCAGCCTGCCATCCTGACCTATATTTTCACATCTCTGTGCTTGTGTGTGATTTTGGTTCGTCTTATTTGCTTCTGTATAAGCATACAGTTCTGCATATGTATGCATGGGCATATTTGTATGCACACATGCATGTAATTGTGTGTGAATGGCTGCGGTAGTGTGCATTTCTTTCATTTTACACTGGTCTCTCCTTGTGTTCAGAGAATCATAAACACATACTTGTGACTGTGTGAGTGTTTGTGTGTGGGAAGAAGAGTGTGTAAGCAAAATCAGTGTGCGTTTATGCTTTCTGTCAGTGTGCGCTAACGTCACCCTCAGTTTTGAAGTCGCTGTCACTTCAGTAGTAGCAGAGACAGGTGAGACTCCACAGAATATTATAATTCACAGTAGGACTCCCACACTGACTTCATTATTTGTCAGAATGTTTTTAAAGTTTCAGGACATTTTTATTAGGACAATTAATTTAGAATGTAAAACATCAATTTACCAAATGAAACTGTTACTTTAAATTAGGCTGTAAATGTATTTCAAGGTTATTTTTGTCAGCAATGGAAAAATACAAATTGCAAATGAAAATGTAACACACGTACAGTAACACAGTTCTACATACTCTACACGCTTAAACACACATATCAAGTTGTACCTCCAAGAGCCAAGGTTTGAGTTTACGGTCCAGGATGATGTCGAAGCCCAGGACCTCAAAGCAGACACTGTCGCTCCCTGGTGGCTGGCCTGGGCGACACATGCGGTAGGCGTGCAGCACGTGAGGCTCAGCCACTATTAACGTTTTCACCACCAGCTCCTGGCAGGACATAAAGGGAGAGAAATGCAAACAGCTGAGCTGACAAAGAAAAAACAATCTTTTTTATTTATTTGTTCTTAGACAACAGAGGCTGCCGTTTTTAGAGATGCCAATTAAATGTCTTCTTGAGCTCCAATTGGTACAATTTAGAGTATTTAATAAAAAGGAAAAAAAAACTAACTCCCTATACAAACATGGTCCACAAAGGTAGAGATACAATTTATAGATCGTAAATTCGCTTGCATCTTAAGAGACTCTGTCATTTTAAAAGCTGTGGAAAAACACAACTGGCACAGAGCCTTTCACTAGAGTTGGTGGTGATCCATCTGTGTTGCTGGTGGCACCCAACCTGCATGCATGTGTGTGTTTGCTTGTATGTCTGCTGGCTGCTACCTGCCTGCCCACTCCCGCTGTGCGACTGGGGTAAACATGCTCACTCAGATACACAAGCACACACACAAACTGTTCACAAAGCTTCCCCTTACCAGTCAACCCCCACACAGTGCTGCTGGCCTACAGTCTGCCCACTGCAGTCTGACTGCTGGGTGCAGGATAGGGGTATGGTGGTCTGGCCCTGGCCTGATAAGGCTGTACCCCCTTCTCTCTTTTCTATCGTCTGTCACTTGAGCACCTCCATCCATATGTCAGCCCCGTCCACCCATCTGACCCGCGGGCTGCCCAGCACTAACACCTGGTCCCACCACCCCTGTTTGTGCCCCAAGTCGTCACAGCACTGGCTATTGTGCGTGTGTCCCTCCTCATATCATCTCCCTTCTTATCCAGAGCCCCCAGCACTGGCCACTGCCTTACACCTTATGTGTGTGCATGTGTGCCTGTGTATTGTTAGCTTTGAAAATGGTTTTATAAGTCCTTTTAAATGTTTTGTGTTTTGAATGGTTTTGTCTTTATCTACATAAATATAAATATCAGCTCATTTTTGGCATGCATTTAAATATAAATCTAATAAAATATTTTTTAGATTCAGTATGTAGTCTGTGTGTAACTGAAAAACAATATTAAACCACATTTTTGTTAATATGACATAAAGCCAGTTTATTTTTATTAGAATTTAGCAAAATCTTTATTTTGTGATTTTTTTATAGGGTGTATGTGTTCATTGTATTCATTATACTTTTTTTGTTTAAAAATAAATTACACCTACATAATAAAAAAAAGCTGCAGCTATACTGTTGAAGGATCAACCCATCAATAATATCCCAGCATGAAAGTAAACCTACTGTTTCACATTGAAAAATATACACAATATTCTTAACCCCCACAGTCAATTTCTTTCTCTAACTCTCTGATTATGACTGTTGGTGGAAAGATACAGGGCGGCCTCCTAGGTCTGTACAGGAACAAAACATAAGCGTAGGCATTAAAAGAGAAGGAGAGAGGACAGTGAGCAGATGCAGATGGACAGCACTAAGACCGAAGTGCTGCAACTTCCGATGAAAGCAAAAAGAAAAAAATGGTGAGAAAGCAAGAGAAAAAGTGGATGGACTGACTGAGTCAGAGGGTGAGAATAAATATTGTTATGCACCCTCACAAAATGCAGCACAGGAGCAGACTATACAAGCTGAACTCGGGCTGAGAACAAATGTTACCTAGGTTTCAACCCAACAGCTAAGACAATGGCAACACAAACATAAAGACAAGCAAAAGCACAACACTCTAACTCTGGAGAGAGTCAAGAATTGATAAGGTACAGGATGTGGAAGAGTTTTCCAAACAGACAATGATGAAAGAAAATGAATGAGGCTGAGGTGTTTGGATGAGCTGTAAGTAGTGCCAGATAGGGAGGGCTCAGCCTCCAGGAATGATGTTTTCACTGAGCTCTTCCTGAAGTTAAACAAGCCAGTTGAATCATTGTCATAACAAATCACAGCAAATCTTAGCTGGTCCACTGGTGTACTGCGTGATGGTTAGAAGGAACAGCATGTGTATATATATATGAGTGTACAGTTGGAGGTTCAGTTTTACAGATGTATTTGTGTGCTGTTTACTTTTGTGGAGTGTTTTGTTATCATACTGCACATCTTTGCTTTTGTGAAAGTACACATACAACACAGTATGTGTGCCGGTAACTATATCTGTGTTTGTGTCTATTTGAGTAAACAGCCCACGTACAGAGACGTCTCCCCAGAACTTGGCCACGTCGTAGTCATTGGTGCGGAGGAACTCGGTGAACCAGCTGATGGACCTCTTGCTGCCTTTGTCCACCGTCTCGTCTCGCTCAAAGTTCTCATTATGTTTGTTGACTGAGTAGTTGGTCAGATGCATGTAGAGCTGGCTCTGTGGAGACAAAAAGCAATTTGGTACAACTTGATAAGTAAAAAGCCTAATCCTTAATTTATATTGGAGAAATATAGCGTATCTAATGACATTTTGAAAGTAGCCTTTTTACAACCCCAGACAACAATAAAATGTAAAAGAAAATAAAAAATGATGGTGAGAGCAAATCATTTTGTCACCAGATGGTACATTTGTTTTTTAGCTGCATGAAAATTATCCTCTTCTTATTTCCCCCGCATACCTTTATTTACAGTGCTGATGAAAAAATTAAGCTAATTTTCACCTCCTCCTGCTTGCACTGCATTTATACTCAGTAATTGCCCAGTACAAGCACAATATAATATCAACCTAATAGCAAATTATAACACTGTAAGAAGAGGGCATCACAGTAAATATAATAAAATTAGGGCTGCCACTTATGAGTCTTTTATTTATTATGTTTTGCAGTTAACTTTCTTATTTAATTGATATGGTATAAAATTAGTAACAAAATCCCACAGAACAAGCTGGCATTGTCAAGTGTGTTATTTTGTGCATCAAAATTTTGTGCAAAAAATTGTGCATCTTTTTTTGTCAATCAGATAATAAATTAGATTGTGTGTTAAGTTAAGTGCCCTTATGCTACAGGGTACATCCACACATTGCAAACCACTTAAACAGGATTTAAGGAAAAAGATTATTCATCACAAACTAGTCCCTTGACAAACAAATAAAGATACTGGAAGGCATGTAATGGTAGAAGAAGAAAAAAAGAATAGCTCACTGTGATCTGGGAATTATCTGAGCTGTATACTAAAAATGTTTCTTGGGTGATGTTCTTAGTGAAACGAGTGATAATTAGTCAACAGCCTCACAACTACAGCGTTCAGTGATAGGAAGACAGATCTGCAGTTATCAATAGTACCAACAGTCCATCACTAGTTAGAGTCATTGAATGGTTGAAGATACTGTGTAACCCTTGTTGTATCCCAGTCTTCCCATCTCTCAACACTTGAAGACAATACATCCTTGTCCTTAGCCTACAAGGTAATAACACTGTGACCACAGGCCACTCCAGCTCCTGATGGCTGTCTGCGAGCCACTCTCTGTGGGATTGAACATCCATCTCCATGGCATGACTCACTCCATCATGTGTCACAGACTGGGTAAGACAATACACGCTTGTGTCACAGGAGGGGTTCTGCCTGCCTATGTGTGTGTGTTCATAATTTAGATAAGCATCATGGTTGATAGGAAGCTGTGTGTGCGTGCACATCCCATCATCGCCAACAGACTGTGCTTCAGCAGGTGCAGAACCTCAAGGCAAATATGAGCGGCTTGATATTACAGGAGACATCTGGCGTGTGGACATTTATGCTCAGCTGTGCGCATACTGTATGCATGTGTATGCGAGCAATATCAGCCTTTTAGTCGTCTGTATTTGCACACTGTTATCTGTGTATGTGAGTACCTTTATGTTTGTGATCATGTGAAGATAACACTGCACGTTTCTCAAACTCTGTTTTCCTGTTTGTGTGTCTAATTTGATTATGTTAAATTGCAGTCCATGTTATTGGTTCATGAGACAAACTGGCTAATGCATTATTCTGTGAACATACTTGTGCTATCTGTCAGCAGTAGATTTCAGACACACCTGATTGCCCACATGGTACCATTTGGCATATATTTGTGCATGTCTATCACACTGATCAAACTGGACTTGTGCACAGATGGTACACAGATACAGATACGTGTACTGTTATACTATTACAACCATGTGTGTTTAAAAAAAAAAAAAAAACTATTGTCTGTGACTCACCAGGTTGGCCTCAGTGGGCGCGTGGTATTTCTCTGTACCCATGCGAACCAGACCGTCGTTGTAGAGGAAGATGCGAAGCGGGTCACATGAAGTGACGAGGATGTAGATGCGCAGATCGAACTTGTAGCCCTCCATCAGGAAAGGTTTGTCCAGGTACTCCTGAACAATAAAGTGCTCCTGGGCCGGCAGCTTCTCACAGTTACGGATAAGTGAGATCCTGGATCGACAGAAACTTTATTAATCCTCGGGGGTGGAAATGATGGTGTCGTCAGCAGCATAATAAAATATGGCATAGTAAAGACTAAAAAGATAATTAAAAAAATGATAGATGGGAACATAGCAGAGACCATGATCATGACTGATGACTTTGGCACAGTCGTATATACTGTACACATTGATGTAAAGAAAATGAGGCAAACAAGATACAGATTTTATAATACAATATTTCATTTCAAAGTCATCTGGGAAAGTTGGGGACATATTTCTGTTGCATCACATTTGCCTGCTCAGTTAATACTTTCAATCTTTATATCCCCAGATTAACTTTGCCCTACTGTTTTAAATGAATGGGTAATAACTATAATCTACATCCGCAGGTGGTGGGATTTAAGATATATCCATAATGTGCATGGAATGAATCTTACAGTTATATTAAAATTTAGCCTTACTGTTCACGACTATCAGAGACATGGTGGAAAAAAAATGTAAATGAGTAAACTTATGAGCATCTGGAAAACATTGTGATATTCTTAGGCCAAATTTCACTCAGTCTGAACGGAACAGTGCATCAAATGCTATAGTAAAGTCTTTCAGCTCTGCAAGGTTAACAAGAGCAGACACCACACTCCACCTCCACCCTAATTCATTTGCTTTAGTCTCATGTCACTGGCACTCAGGTCTTATAAAAGGCAGACCAGCTGGGCTGAAGAATGAGTTGTGTTAGTTTGTGTACACCCCTGTGGCAGCACAAGGGTAAGGAGCAGTATTTTCAAAACTGTGTGTGTGTGTGTGTGGTTTGCAAGGAGGGTGAGGGGTCATTTTTAAACAATATTCCATTCCCAAATCACAATCACTCATAGTTAAAATGGAATAATTGGTTACAGGGACAGCATGGAAGGTTCTATTATACACACAGACTCACAAATAGTTGACCCAGACTTGATCATTTAAAAAATTCTAGTTGGAGATATTGAGCAGCAAAACCATTATTGTAGCTTCTGTAATCATACCCAGAACAGACAGTATCCTGGGAACAGTGCAGTCTATGTTATTGTAATTTGGGGTATGATTAACTTGCTCTAATGAAGCAAAAACACTGGAAAGTTGTTGACAAGCTTCAAAGGAAGTTTTAATAATCATAAATCCAGGAGGAAAAGTGTGAAGTTAGATTAAATCTAGTACTTATGATTAAAGAAGGTCTCAGTACAGCATTGCTCCACTTGTAGTTCTGATAAAGCAACCTAGATCTACCTTTGTGTAAGGCCGTTGCTAATTTGGGTTTATCAGTCAGCGCTTGCTCCCGCCACATTAGACAAGCACTTCATTGGCCCGCTTATCACAGCACATGAACTCCAAAGAGCAGGGAGAAGTTATATGGAGCCTGACCGACGATGTGATGGCCCGCCTAACAGGCAGACAGCAAGCTGAATGATGAGGACAGGGTTAACAGTGTTAGTTAGTAGTGGAAGTAGCTGAGGAGAAGACGACATGATTGATGAGCCGGGGTGTCAGATAATCACGGCCCACTCTCCCCTGCCTATTTAATTTGGCACTGGAGGGGATCCAGCCTTTTTAAGCTCTGCACGCGCTTTTATTTTGTTTCCCTTATAACAAGCTGGGCTTCAGACACAAACAATAACTTCATTTAGTTGGTCGACGGAAAAATAAATTACAGGGGGTAGATATAACTTAATTTCCTGCCGCGTCACACCATGCAAAAAAAAAAAGAAAAATCTAATCTTGTGAGCCGCCTGCCGTTGAGTGGCCGAGCTAAACTCATCATCTTTCATATTCCTAATGTATTGCAATAATTCAGCCTTTGCTGCCTTTTATTCTTTAATAAATAAGGGCTTAGTGCAGCATGGAGTTATAAGTAATGCTCACATTATACCAGAAAGGACAAATTCAAAGAGAATTAGAGGGAGAGGTGAAGCACAGCTGAGCTATTTGTACTTCAATATCCCCACCTATTGGTGCCAGGGATGAAAGCACTCCAAATTATTTCCTCTTGCCTGCACTTCAGGGATCAGATTTTCAAAGAATAAGAAGTCAAAAAGAATAGTTAATAAATCTTTTGCAATCTGAGCAATTTTAACATATTCTGAAGTGCTCAAGAGAGCTCTGTGCAATGTGCAAAGCAAAAACAACTTCTCTAAAGAGGGACCTATTTATTAGCCAAAAAAACATAATATTCATGTTTTTGCCTGTCTAGTTTATATTTCTATCCTACAAAGATTATTCTTAGCAAAACTAGCCACTCTTCGGTGAAGCTACTTCACTTCACACTTTCACTTGTGTCAAAGACCTCAACACAGGTCAAATCAGGGGTAAACACATCAGACTCAGTCACAGAGATCCTCAAAGAGAAGTCGCTGACCACTCTGTGATGGAGGTGTTGTAGTGGGTCTGCACAATGATCTCCACTCAGTAGCACCTGGATTGCCTTTACAAACCATGGGGTTTTCTTACTATAGATGACCTCATCAAACTCATCTGGCTCCTTTATCAATTAAAGCCTCACTGCCACCGACGAGGCTTGACAACGTGAGAGGGAGAAGTCAATTTACTTGTGTTATGTTGTTTTTGCTAAAATGTAACCGTTTCAATTACAACAAGGTGAGTTGATTGCAGAGATTTAGAGCACACAGGCTCTACAGAATAAATGAAAAAAGGCCAAAGCTGGATTTGGCCTCTACAGCGGGAGTCAAAATGATTTGCCCCCGATGAAAATGTCACTCTTTTTTAAATATTTACCACGTTCTGTTTAATAGGACAAATACATTTTTAACACATTTCCAACATATTATTTTACCTTGTACACAGAAACAAAATAATTTCCCAAAGCTTAAAAATACCAGGGTAGAAACTAAGAGTCCCCCGGGCACTAACTGTCAGTTGTATTTCCTTTTTCTTTGATAACAGCCCGGAGTTACTTGGTGTAGTTTTAAACAAGTTTGAGGCACGCCCCCTGAGGAATCCTAGGCTATTCTTATTTGGCAAATCTCTCAAGCTCCTCCAGATTTGATGGTCGTCTGGCATGAAACCTGGTCTTCAGTACATGCCACAGATTTTCAATCGGATTTAAGTCATGGCTTTATGCAGGCCAGTCAATAATGTTTACTTTGCTCTCCTGGAGGCAGTCATCCATTCTGAGAGACACATGCTTTGAGTCACTGTCATGCTGGAACAGAAAACAACCACCAAGACCTGGTTTTGCTGCTGAGTGCCTATTTTTCAAGATATTCAGTCTTTCTTTTTTTATGATTCCTTCGACTCTGACAAGATTGCCAGTCCCACACGCACTTAAGTATTCCCACAGCATTGTACTACTGCTACTGTGTTTGATTGTGGTTCAGTGGGCTATACGCCTCTCCTTTCTTTATCCAAATGAAGCCAACATCTCTGTGACTAAACAGCTCTAGCAATACATTCCTGTGCAGGACTCAAGTGACTGTCTTCTCTGAAGCTTCAATTACAGACTTGGCCAAATCATTCACCAGTGTCTCGGCTGTTTTTCTAAGGTCTTCATATTATTTATTATGTTCATCATTATTATTATAAAATCGCTTCCTGCCTCTGCTAGTCTCATCTGCACTGTTTGACTCTCCTTGGCCCCCTTTCTTAATACCTCTCATGCCAGTTCTTGAAACTTAGCTTTGATAAAGTTGTACATCCTTTTCCAGCTTTGTAGGCATTAACAATTATTTTTCTCATGTCTAAATGTATTTCTTTCACTTCTGTCATGAATGGACATGAATTCACAAATATGCAAATTTTTATTGGTAGTTTTTGTTAAAAAATCTGTGGAAATCTAAGTAATAAATGCTTTTTACTATAGTAAAAATGCTTTGCTAAAATGTACTTGTTCAATTAAAAAACACTTGATATATTTGAAAAGGAATATCATTTTCTTAGGAGGGCTAATAATTTTGTCTCATACTGTCAATGATTTCAGCTCCCAGGTAGTCAAACTTTACAGTGGATATGTGGCATCACAACCACAGATAGACTGTGTGCCCATGAGACTGCAAGTATGAAATATGTATTCAGGTATTGCAGCTGGCTCATCTTTTGATAAAGAGATGCTACTGAGAGGGAGAGAGCCCCCTGCAGCAGCCATCTTTGTCCATTTTCCAGTCTGACTGGTCGCTGCTGATGGTGCATCATAAAGGAATCCAATAATCACATGCAGAGACCTTCAGGGAAAGGAACTACAGTAACTGCCAGAGAACATGTCTGTATGTGTGTATGGCCTCCAATGGCAGTGACAACCTCAGATTTATGAACAGTGTGACCATTGAGGACAATGAAGCCCCTAATGAGATTCACCACACCCTCTCTGCCCTCCCAGCCATAATGCTATTTCCATAGACACCCATGTCAGGGTCACAGACCTCTTACTGCCCTGTTTTGTCCGCTATTCACTCTCATACTAATTTCATACTCCTAACTTACCCACTCACTTATGTGTTCTACCAGTTACTCTCATTCTTTCCCTAGCTGCCTCAGTCATTATTACAGTCACTGTATAGATCACATTGGAACACTGGTTAGTCTCTGACCTACCCGTGACCCATGGCTCCATTGGCAGGTTTCACAATAAAGGTCTTCTGCTTGCGTTTCCTGCGTAGCTCTTTGACATAGTTCTGGAACTGAGTGTATTCAGCAGGGAAGATCCAAGTTTTGGGTATGAAGCTGTACTCTTGAGGCTGGCACTTGATCATTCTGGAAAAACAAACAAAGCAAGTGTGTGGAAGGTGTCACTGTAAGGTGACTGTGCTGTTCAACAAAAGCAAGTTTTTATAATAATCTAGGGTTTTGTATATTCATATTATAGTAGATATGGATGTTACAGCAGCTCTACAACTACTTGTGGCTCTTAAATTCAAAAATGCTTCCATAACTCTATAAATAAATCAACCAGCCAATCTCTTTATCTATTAAGCAATTTTCTCACAGGTTAATGTAGTTCAAAGTGCTACACAAATGACTGATAAACAATAACGAGTAAATTGTGGACAATAATAGGGTAAAATAAAATTTCATTTTAATTAAACAAGATAAAAAGCAGAGAAGATACAGTCAAATTTGACTAAAGCTACTCTGAACAATGGTAAACAATAGAGAAAAAAATAAATAAAAATTCAACAAAAATAGATATAATTCATTTTTTTCAACCACTACAATACTGAAGCCAGAGGACCTTGAGAAGCCACCCAGGTTTCGCTGTGATCAAGTTTGCTGGTACAAGAATGCTTTAATCACAAGTAAAGAAAGCAAACTTACAGTAAAGACTTAAAACCAGGCAAGAGACAGAAAACTTACTTGGACATGTTTCTTGCTAGGCAGTCTTTCCGGCAGATTTCGCCCATGCCAGGGAAATGGTTAATTCTCTGCAGAGGGACAGACAGACATAATAATGTTGTTAGGGCCATTACGCCACTCAATTCCACCCCCCTTCATAAAAATGAGCACATTAAAGGCAGCAACCTGAAGTGAGCTTACAATGTCCTGACATTTATGCCCAATTACGGACTCAAAACAAAAAGGTGACGCTGAGACCTTTCTCAACCCTTATTTAGTTTACCATGTTTTTTTAATACTTTAAAGGTTGGGGAGGGAATAGGCGAGAGGGAAAAAAAAGCAATCAATCTCAACTCAGAGGGGCTAAGGTAATTGGTTCTGCATCGCAAGCTCCTGCAGTGACAGTTGAATGAATTGCTTTGAATGTGCAGAAAGGGGGGTGGGGGCAAAGAAAAAACTCTGGCTTTTCTGTATTCTTTGACCAAATGAGCCTGAACAGGGGCGTTAATTAGGCTCGTATGAACTGAAACTTGACAGCAAACTCTCACAGTACATCACTAAAGGGGAGAAAAAGAAAAAATTAAAAGAGAAAGAAGGAGAGAGAGAGAGAAGAGGGAGAACACAGGAACACAGAGGGTAAAAGGAATGCGTGATTATTATCCAAACGAGACAGACGTAATTAGGGATTCGGAAGAGATTGCACAATTATGCCAATGCCGCAAGATGACATGGCTTGTGAGGGGAAATCAAAACCAATTGTTGAGGGACTTCTACTTTTCTTCTGAGAAATGATCTCATAAAACTCTATAGCAGCATGAAAAACAGCAACATTAGCCACATTACTACATGTTAAGCTGTTACAGTATTTGTAATTCTCTATCTACTTAGCTGAACTCTTGCTGCCCCTGTCCTAACAAGCCATACTTTTTCTGACTAGCCAGTGATTTAATCGATCATTAGTGCCTAGTTTAATCAAATAAGCCTGTTGGAAAGACGGATAGCTAACGTTTTGGGCTGAAGGGAAGCAGCCAAGTTCACTGCGAAGGACAGGGAGGTCAAACAGAGGTAAAATCTCTCTCAGACCACTACAAAGAAGACAGAGAAACCTGTGCTGTTAGGCTCATCTTATCAACATCAACAAGTGACATCTGAAACCTGGCCCACAACACCCCGCTGCTCACAACTTGTCAGTAGACCTGTCAGTCTTTCCATCTGTGTCTAAGCTTTGTTGTTCTCTCTCCCTGTGTCCACACTTCTCTCCTCTTTGCTCTTTCTCCTTTAACCTCCCAAAGAAAGCTAGAACTTCTCTGGGTTTTTATCCCCATGCATACAGTGTTTATTACAATCAAAATATATCTGTTGAAAGTAAATTGCATTTTGGTGGAAAATATTTTAAATCTTGCATCACAATGATTTAATGGTTTCTTCTATCTATAAAAGTATCAAAAACGTTTGTTGGAAACTCTTAGATTTGATTTCAAATTTGCTGGAAAACTCATCAACAACAGCACAGTGATGAAGTATCCGTCATGTTTGTTTTCAACATACTTTCAATACTATCTTCTAATACATGCACTGTTGGCACTGTTGCCTTATAAGGCAACTCCTCCAGACCACCTCTTTCTCAAGTGTTGCCTAAATTTCAAATGTTGGCTGTTGCTTACGAAGCTGCTTTTAAATGACACTGGGAAGGTTAAATGTTGCATGTTTTCCAAGCAATTGGACCTGACACCTTTATTCAGAGCACATGAGCTCACTTCTCTATAACCTCAAGGCAATATTGTCTAACCTAGCACGGTGTGCTGACTTGACATGGTTGCCATGCTGTATACCTGATAATTCCTGAGCTCAGCAATTTTCTCATGCTGCACAGCTGAGTCATTCCAGATGAGGTTGGCAGTCTCATCCTCATCACGGGTCTTGATGAAGTCCATCTCATTGATGACTATACGAACTGAAGAAAAAAAAAACACATCACATTACGATTCCATTAACTGAATGAGCTATGTAGTCTCTTAATTAAATATTACACACTGATTTAATCAATGTTATAAATGCCAAATAAGATTAAAATATGGACTCAAAATTCAAATAATTCTGCTTTACAGATCAATGTTTCACTCAAACGTTTTGCTCAGTTTACATTTTGTTTTTGATTGCATTAATGGTCCAGATTAGATCGTAGATCAAAAAGCTCACAGCTATGTTTACCATTCATGGCATGGTTGTAGAGCTGCCAGTCGTAATGCCTCTCTTCAAAAAGATAAATTAATTGTCTGTAATGCATTTAAATCCCACAGGAAACCTCGTACTATGAGCGAGAGGTGGCAAGTCCATTTGGACATTAATCCAACAACTCTTCATTATTCAGGGTGCAATGAAAAATTCATATGCCCTAACGAAATAAGGTATTAATTAATTTCTTGAAAGGCTTCACAGACCTGGACAAGGCTTGCCTAATGTTCCGTGATGGCTCTTGAATGGAGAAAAGATGTTTCCAATGTGACTTTATGCCTCTGTTAACATCAGTACAGGCTAACTGTGTTTTCCAAACTGGAATGGAGAGGGTTTACAGCACAGCAGGCCTGTGCTTACAGCTGCTAGAAGGGTGTTTTAAGTACAGCAAAGCTTTAATCTGCGTTTCTTACTTTTTTTAATAAATGAACATCATGCAATCCATTCCCAGTTGGTGTAAAGCAGATTTCCAACATCGTCCTCCCTTACCTTTAACCTATACCTGCAATACTATTAATAATGAAACAAAAAAACATGGGGTAAAGAACGTAACAGTACAAAAATGAGCTATCCATCTGGCCCTTAGTGTTAATTTTCCTTTAAAATAGCCCTGCACTATTCTCCGAATGGCCACTGTGAGGGTCTCGTCACAGCTAGATGACTGACTCACAGCTGGATTTCCATCTACCTACAGAATACCTGCAGCCTCCGACTTCTACTCGCCGCTGCTGACTCTTTAGTTTCATAGGTTGTAGTTCACCCCTGAGAGCTCACTGCCACACACTATATTGAACATGTACGGAGTGCTTACACTGCTCTTCTGGCCAATCTCAAAGACAAAAAAAAAACTTGCTGCCAAGTTAAATTACCTCAACAAAGATTTATATATGTACATAAGGCCAAGCTGTCTGTGTGTGTAAACTTTTCTTCTGGACTGCAACTCTTTTTAAGTTTAAGACATTAAATAACAACAGCGTCCTTCAAACAATCTGCAGCAGGAAATTAGGTTTTATTGTTGAAGCGACGTGATTGGATTTGTGGTGTTTTGTGGGAGTTATTAAGTCAGTTCACTGCACTGCAAGATGTTAATCTTACCTGCAGGAAAATGCACACAAACAAAAATATGTATTCAAGTTCTGACCCTTCCAGCTAAATTTAACATACTAATTATTACTTATTGTTAATGTTATGGTGCTTCCCACCTCTAAATGTGAGGAGTATCTTGTAAAAAAAGATGCTAGACATTTAATCACTTTACTATTACTTTTAATGGCTTTTTAGGACAAAAGTTACAATACCGATCTCGTATTTGGTGCCAGCGACGTTGGCGGTGATAGTGCCTTTCTTCTTTTTTTTATTGTGCACCTTCCTCTTCCCACTGCTCTGGTAGGAGCACACAGATGGCCCGTTCATGGGGGACGCTCCTTGATCCTCTGGGGGAGGAGACAACATACAACATAACTAGATACGGTCTCGTGCTTCAGACTGCGAGAGGAGAGCAAGAGTGTAATATATTTGCTTATTCCTTCAGGGGATTTAGTGGAGTTTGTTTATGAGGGGGTACAATGTAAATGGATTAGGCATCTAGCTTTGTGTAGCTCCATACATCATTTTACTTTAGATATGATGTGTGTGTGAGTGTGTACTTGTATTTGCCTCAGTGTATCCACAAAAACAAACTTACAGAATAGTCCTGGGAGAGTTGAACCTTTCTTACTTACCTCCATCATTGGGAGGGGAGGGCATTTCAGGGGCTGGAGAAGTAAGGGTGCAAGCCAAGCTTTCTGCCAGGCTTGGCGTGCAGGCCTCACAGGGTGCTCACAGCACCCTCCAAGGGCTCTCTCACACTTGCGCTAGTTACTCTTCCCTGTCTGGGGCTGTGTGGATAGTGTTGTTCAGAAGGACCCAATGGATCATCTGAGTATCTCCCTTGCACCTTTCAACAGTATAAACAGCACCAATGGAGTCTGCGTCTGCAGGGGAGTCAGAAGGTGTAGAAGCGGCGGAGAGGAGGGGGAGGGGGAGGACTCCTCAAGGGTCTACACAGCCCCAGCTTATTTACAGCCCCAGAGGGAAAGAGGGAGGGAGGGGGTGGACAGAAGGGGATAGAAGTGCCTGTAGACGAGAAGAAACAACATATTTTACAGGTGCAGAACTGTGGTTGTAGGCTGACTGCTCAAAGAGTGACTGCAGTATTCAGTGTGGATCAATGGGGATTTCTCACTGGACTAAACGCGCATGCTTTTTGATGCAAAGCAGCACCAACTGCAGCACACAGCCCTATCACAGGCCCTATCAGTGGGCCACGAAGGAGTTCAATGAGAGCTCCATACACTACAATACTACTAATGAAATAATTCTATGAAATCATTGTGAAATATCGATGTGGTTGTCAAGTACAATTTTCAGCATCTCACTGTGCCTAGTGCCAGCTGGGTTTAATTGTATGGCTGGGAGGTCACTTCATTCAAACAGATGGCATCTTTACACTGGTTTGTTAAAAAGATGCCCCTGGCTATGAACAGTGTGGGAAATTAACACCAGTCACCAGCCAAATTCTGTTATTATTTGGCTGTGGCCAGTGAGCGTATCTTTCTGAGGTAATCAACCATTGTGGAGATGTCCTGTCAACATTAAAATTATTGCTGGCTCGGGCAGCATTGCAGCACACAGATTAGCACTGTTCCCTTGCAGTGAGAGGTTTTGATTTCTAGCTACTTCTGTGGGGGTTTGAATACTTTCCAATGACCTGTCTCAGTTTTCTAGTTGCTTCCAGTTTTCAAAAAACAGCATTCATGTGGAGTGAAGACAAACAAAACAAATGCACAAATCTACAGATCTGTGTGTCCTGTACTGACCAAACAGGACATAAATAGAATGCATTTACACAGTACAAGTTTAAGACACCCTATCTTGAATATCAGTGCATGTAGCCCCTAAAATTTACTCACTACACAAGTCTGCAGGATAAATCTGAATGCCATGAGATGATGTGCAACAAACACTTCTATTTTCAATTATTTAAACAAAATAAAGAAAATATAACTCATTAGGTGGCGATGTCACAACCTTGTACGAAGCAGTGTCTCTTTCAAAAAAGGTCAGAAGCCAAAAGTTTGAAAAATATGCTTCCATGTTTTTATAGGATTGCATTTCAAGATGATCTTGAGGAAACTATAAATAAAACATAGCAATATCCAGAATGTAATCACTGACTTGTGCTCCTTTTGATTTCATAAAGAGATCAACAGTAGCCTCTAGTGGTGAGAACATGGCGAAAACCAATTTCTGTACTGTTCACACACATGTCTACACTCTTGAGGAGATACACACACAAGCAACACTATTGATTTTCTCAGTAGCGTCTGGACAAATTCCAATAAGTGAACAATCTGATCACATGGCCTGATCAGTCTGTAGTTTTCAGTGTCAGCTTCTTAGTCTGTCTGCAGTACGCACAAGACAGTAAGGGGGAGGGCAACAACAAAGAGTCAGAGCAGTAAAGTGAGGCAAGCTGTGCTGTTGACAATCTGCCCTCACCTCCCGGTGGTGCACTGGCTCTCTGTACAGGAAGCAGGAAACACTGTCTCTACTGGAGCACTGGACTCTGGTGCCATGTAAACTGTCAGAAAGTAGGCTGGATGTGACATGCACATATGATGCAACTAAGCACCTACAAAAAACAGACACCTATGATTAGAGCACACACTCATTCTCTGATCCAAGTAATTTTAAATATGTTTTTTGTGTTTTATAAACACTATATACCAATATCTTGATTGATTTCAGCTACAGCTCTGAATAAAGCATTAATTCACCCTGCTAAATATTAACAATTACTAATGGTGTAAACGTTGCTGTTTCAGATTCTCAGTTTCAAAAAGAAAAGTAGTTTTCATCATCTTGTGCCCCTGGGAATAAAATAGATTTCTATCTAGGCCTCTTTGCCTGGCTACTGTATATGGACACATCTAAGGAACTTTGGTTACTAACTGATGTCTCAGTGACATGTCTCAGTGGTAGTGGTAAGCCGCAGGATGGCCCAGCTATATTTGCACTCACTTTAAAGACATAAGATTCTCGTCCATACATGTCCTACCCAATCTATCTCTCAAATTAATTAAGACAGTATATAACTCACAACCTGACCATAAATGGTCACAATGGTTTGGTTTTGCAGATAGTTTACACAATGGCGTCATCAGAATAAGGCTCATTTTGTAATAATTACATGCTATTATATTGTTCTGAAGGCATTATAAAAAAAAAATAACTCTCACTCTGCAAAATATCAAGTACCAAATCTTAACCAAATCCTTCCTACTATGTGGATTTGTCTCCTGTTAATCTTGTAATGCAGTAATACTTGTTTCCCAGCAGAGTGAGCCAAAGGGCCTTCACAGAAGAATAGTGTGTGCAGGGCTGCTATTAATGCTTAGCTCATGCACCCCCCCACCCCACCCCAACCCCCGCCACACACCACACAGAAAGGCTTCATTGTCGAGAGTCAGCTCTTTGTGCTGCTCATCACCCTCTGTTTACACTGTCCCTTAATCCATAACAAATGCATGTCTGTTGCACATCAATGCATCTCTGTTTTATCATAAGTTGTTAATGTGTATGTACATAATGTGTGTGTACACATTACCAATACACACACACACACACACACACGGATTATTATTAAGTAATAAAGCTGTTCTAAGTCAAACAAATCATCTTTGCACAGATATTATCTCTTCTTTTAGATCACATCTTCTTAGATCAAAAGCAAATCTGTAAAGACAGAACAAAAATGTTTGCAAAAAGTGTGTCAAAGGAAGATCTGATCTTAAGCTGCAGATTCTGTTTATACATGACCGGCTATGTCACACCTATTACACAAGTCCCTTGAACAACCAGCAGTTTATCCCTGAGGGGGATGTTTTCTTTTTTCACTGCCTTACATGAAACAACATCTTGAAAGCAGTTGTCAAATGCGGAATCAATAGAAAGGCTTGGGGAAACACCACTTAAGATTGTATTATGCTGAAAGAGCAGGACTTGACAACACAGGGTTTTTTATCTATAGATACAGTATGTCCTGGTCTTGCCATTACAGCAGCGCTGGGACCTCAGGGCTTTTTCATTAGCTCAGAATAGTGACATATTGAACCAATGTAACATGTCTCTGTCATTGAAAAACAGAAAAAATGAGATCTTTAAGCACAATTTTGTCTTATTTGATTCTGTATGAAGTGTAAGAATGTGACCACTGCCACCACATTGTCTGCCCAAGGAAAATGAGCTGGGTTTGTGGACTACTCTCAGAGGAGAGTAGCTGGTTTAGAATTGCTGGTGGGTCTAAAATTAGCTCTAACCAATGACCCAACTCTGGCTTTATGCCTTCTTCTAGATATGAGCAGGAACAAGTGTGGGAGCTGTCAGCCCACAGGGTACTGAAATGCACCAACAAACAGCTGAATGTTAAACCTTATCAGATCTGATTTGCAGTGACGTAGACCAAATGGGTCTTCTGTATGTAACCCTCAACCTCCACCTTGAAATGCAATTTACTATACATAGAGAAAGGATTACAAACTATCTAAAATATTGAACAGTCCAGAATTATGCAAACTGTGTATGAATGGAGATGATTCTCTCTTCACGGGTCTATAATAATACATAGCTTGCTGGGAGCCAGGTGCATTACCAAGGAATCACTGCACTGTGTATCTTAAGTTCACCTAAAAGCAAAACCTGCTGGATGTTTGGGATTAATCTGCAGCTTGGCTCCGCAAACATTATCTCAAAGGTGAATTGAAATGTAGTTAAGGGAGTATTGAGATTTAGGGCTGCTTTGCAGGATAGTGGTCAAATATTGGGTAATGCAGGAATCCTAGTAAAACTACTCACAAAATGTAGATACTGTGGACACACCGGACATCCCTGGAATACAGTAGAGCACTTCTGTCACTCAAAAACGTGCTTGCACCAAAATAAAAGCTTATGCATATCATATCCATCTTAAGAGCCTTATCTCTGGGTTATAGCTGGGACGCAGGATGTCATCCAAAACTCATACGTTAAGCTGTTGATATTATTATGTAATCCATCTGCTCTGTTGGGAATTGACATCTCCAGGGTGCTGCGTTAACATGTGGTCTGTAAGTGGCACACTGTTCTGCTGGACCACAAACAAACCAGAACAAATCACACCTCCAAACATGTGTAATTAATCAAGCTAAAGCATTCTGCAAAGCTAGCCTGAGCTATGAGCTATGCTACAAGGAGGAGCGAGTGGACCTATGCCTGTCACAGCAAAGTAGTCAATATGGTATCTTCCAGATCACTGGAAGGATTGTAGGCCACGTATCTTGCCTGTATTTCAGGATTATCGCCAACTTGATTCCTTTAATCTTACTTGGATAACGGGATTTTCGAGGAAACTGGTGGTGCTCACGAATAAAATGTCACAGAGCCCAAGCAGGTGCATTATCACTGTGATATTAGATGCTAGCATGCACTTGCTAACGGCAGGTTGCTAGCCTCTTGCATAGGTCAGTTAAAAGAATCAAGAATGGAAACACTCTGGCAGTGTGGCCATCCAGTTAACTTTCAGCCACAAAGTAGCGTAAACGACACTGCACGGCGAATGAGGATGCTAATGTTTAATGTTGCTGCAAAAAATTAAACAGTCTATTCACAAATAAAATAAGGTACAATAATTTAAAGAAAGCCAAATGACCCCGTACTACTGTACAGTTAGCTTAGCAGCAGCACCACCTAGCAAGAATGCACAGGCGAAGTACCCCCTTAATGTTACCTTCTTTATTCCAGGCGCTGGCAGTGCAGCTCTTTTGCTGGTCTCATCCGGGCGACACCGTTCACAGAGACGCGGTGGTCTCTGTAGAGCAACCATCCACACCACAAACACTGTGTTTGTGGTGTGTTACGGCGTTACTACTGAAAACTGACGTTGGCTGAAAGACAAAAATAAATCTGTATATTGTAGTCCTCTTGTGTGCTATGAGTGCTGGAGCGAGTCCACGGGCTAAACCATTCGCTGTCGGAGATGGGGGGGGGGCTGGATGAAGTGCTGAAGTTTGCATTCGCAATCTGGCCACAATGTGACATTTAGTGCAGTGTGGCGCTTACGTGTTAAATCAGCATATATGGTATATGTGTATTGATTAGCTGTGAGTGGAGACAGACGTCTTATCATGGCTGTAAGTTTCGTTTCGTACACCGTAAGGCGGTCATTTAGTGTAGGTTACGGTGCGGCTCTTCCTCCACAACTCGCTGATACAAACACAGGGTAGCTACCTAGCAACTGTGTCGCTGACCATGGTGCTAAAAACAACCCTGCCGTTAATGGGCGCGTCCCGCTCAGAGGTCATTAATGTGCCATTCATTGCCTCAGCAGACACTCGGTTTCATTATTAGTTTTAATTATTTTGGAGCCGGGGTTTTAAAGAAAGAGTTTATGACATAGTTACACGAAATGTTTTTCTTTCTGGCAGGTTGTCACTCCAGTGAGAATTAAACTTGTGTTTGTTTTAAAAAAAAATCAATAATGTGGTTTACTTTTTCTCTTTGTGTGTTTGTTTGTAATTTATTTTTATTTACTGAAATCATTTTCAAATGGACCTAAGATGAAACCCTAATGCCATAGTTGCTATCATCCTTTTCCATTTCATTTGTATTTTAATTATTTGTCAGGTTTTTATGATATATCTTTGTGTTTTGCAGTCAAATTCAACAGTCATGCAGTTTTATTGCAGTTTTATTCCAATGTTAAGTTTAAAGGCAGTCGTTTTCACAGCTCCGTAGTGTGAGCAGAATTAGTAAACAATGGGCTTTTCGTGCAAATTGTGTAGTGAAACAATGTCTCTCATGCTTTTACCTTTGTTGCAGTGATGTATTCTGGTGATACTCAACTACTTACTTCCGTATGGGATACATTTGTGGGGGGGTGCTCCCTTGGTGGTCGTATCTTATAATCAACAAAAACAACACCCAATGAACAGGCACCCGTGTTTATTGGCATTAAACTGGAGCCCTAAAGACCCCCACAATCAATAATTAATTCTAAAAAGTTTGTAAAGTTAGATAGATTGCCTATTTTAAATCCTTTATTATGATCAAGTGGTAAGTTTACGTGTATTAGACTTTTAAGATAAGAAGATATATGCTATTATTGTTGCTCTTATTAGTGGCATTTGTGTAAAGTCTGCATTAAGGGAAAAAAATATTAACTTTACCGATGTTTGTAATGTAACATAATGGTAGGACAATTTCTGACGGGTCATGAAGGCAACATTGCACCCATCAAGTCCTATCCATGGGTATTCCCATATGACGTGAACGCAGCACAAAACGACAGCAGGCAGAGGTGAAAAGTCTGGATCATGTTGTCATTCCAGCGGAGGCGTAGTTGAACGACCAAGAACCTAGTAAATAAATAACAATACGGCGTTTAGCAGAGCACGTCGAGGTTCTGTCCACTAAGAGAAGACATTGATGTCGTTTTTAGCTAAGCAGCTAGCACAAGCTGAAATTTGTTAGCTAGCTAACGGAGGACCCTGTTAGCTAACCGCCACCATCATCATCGCTCCTAGCTCCAGCTGTGGATCGCCCTGTCTTCCTACGATGGGAAACACAGCAACTGCCAAGAAAGGCAATGAACAAGAAAGCGGTGAGCAACCTGGAAAACATCCAGTTAGCCTCTTTGACATTTAACGTTAGCTATTGTGCGGTGTAAGCTTTGCTTATCTAAAGTCAGTGGAGAGCAGCCTTTAGCAGTTGTTGTTCAGTGTTAGCAGACAGTACAGTAACATGGGCTGCAGATAAAAGAACCATCTTTGGTAGGGCAGTTTACAAGGTGTGCCTACTCTCTCGTAATTATGTCTGTTTGCTTATCTCAGCTGGAAGCTGTGCCAAAGATGATGGAGTCAACGAATTAATGAAAGTGACATACCAACAATAGGCAGTATGGTCATCACATTCCTATTAAATATTTTCCATAGCATTGAGCGTAAAGAATCATGACTGATTCAACAAAATACATGCTTTATTAATTGTTTGCTCACTGTCACGTTCAACAGAAGTCATAAAAGCAGCATGTTTAAATTTCACAGCGCTAATATCGTGTGCCTGGTGCCAGATAACATCAGCAAACATACAGTAGCTTTCCACTGAAGCTGCAGCACAAGGCCTGGTCACTGCTAACAACAGGTACCTGATACCAGAAAGCTGCTTGATGTGGTTAAAACCAAGCTAATAGTGACTATAGTATTTTTGATTTGTCTTCCAATCAAAGGCTTCCAATCAAAATGGACAGCTCCTCTCCTACCTCGTTTAAAACTGATCAAGCTGACCAGCTGTCAACAAGTTAACTGTATATATAAATAGTGTGTCACTGCTGCCCTATAGTGACATTAACCTGGTGTGTTAATACTAGGACATCAAGCCACTGTAGCTCAACCTTTCTAGTTGTATTGCACCTGTTGAAGAGCAATTTTTCCAACCTTAAGTACTCTATTAATCACTTGAGAGCAGTAGCTAGAGGGCATTCTGTTGTGTTTGTGAGTAATGACCAGCCTAATCCACTAAACTGTGCCATACGTAGTGGTCTGTCTGGAGATCGCTGATCTTGACCTGCTTTCTGATTGGCAGCAATTCACAGACACTGACTCAAGCCACCTGTAGTCTCTACAGGGAGGGGGTGTGTGTTGTGTACATTAGAACATTGATCCAAATAGTGAACTAGAGGAGCATGTTAAGTTATTGTTGTCATTAGTATTTAATGCCATTTTTTTCTGAGTAGCCCAAAAGTGGTATATTTGCAAAACAAACCCACACATTTTTTCTAACATATGTAGCAAATGCAGGTCATGAGAGGGATGTTGAGAAGGCGCTGTAATGGAGTGCATTGAAAAACACAACCACAAGAGAGCACACTAATCTGGAGATGGCTGCTGACTAACTGACAGAGAAGTTATCGGAGTCAAGTTTTCTTATCAGCTCTCATAGCTGTGCGGGGTTTTTGACACAACGATAAGAGGCCCGCATTTTGGTGCACTCTTTTCAATTTGTAATGATAATTTGTTTAAAAGAGATAAAGTGAAGTGCTCTCAAATGACACCATATGGAAAAAATGGACATGCAGTTTGCCGCTGAAACGAAAGCAGAGCACTTGAACAGGAAGCTTAACTCTATGTGGTTAGCCAAGCATTGCAAAGTACTTGACTGCATACAGGAAGTTAGTATCATTGGTGTTCACGCAGAAAACGGTTACTCCGTGTGCTTGTGAGACTTCTTGCTCGCACGTCAATATCTTGGCCTCAAAATGGCACAGGGAAAGGATCAATCTTTCGGCAGGCGTTTATTCCATAAATATCTCAAAAACAGCCAAGAACAGAAGGGACAAGAGAGTGAGGTGCCTCATATTTCTGAGTTCACCAACATGTGGGATAAGTTCAGTAAGTGCAGTGTAACGTCTTTACTCTTAAGTGTGTCCGACACCATCTTTACAAGCAGGATGGGTGTGTTGGAAAGCTAATATACTTGTTCACATGTGTCTAAACTGTATCATCATCTTAATCGACGTGACATGACTCTAAATTCGATTTTTTTTTTCGATTTGTCGAATTTGCTTTCATAGCGTCATAAGGTCTGAAAGTAGAAGCAGCTTGCCCAGTTTCAAAACTTTTATTATTCAGACCTTCATCACAATTGCTCTAGATTCACCACTGACATTAGTGAACTCATACTACAGCATAGTGCTAGAAGGTGCAGGCCATTTGTAATGCTTCAGTTGCTTACATCATCTTAATATCTGTTTCCTGTCTTTTTTGTGTACTGTTTTGCAAATGTGAAATGTTGTCTTTACAATAAGTGTTGTCTTTTCTTCTTTGTTGACAAAAGTCTTGTTCAGTGCTATGTATGTACAGAATCAAAGCCTTACGGACAGAATTATCCACCTGTTGCATCATTGTATACCACTAAAACCTATTGATGTTGTATAACAAGAAACACACTAAAAATTTTCCAATGTAGGATAAACATCTGTCAAGTCATAGGTATGCCTTACATTGTCTTCTCCAGTGTCATTTTGTTGTGTGAATCTAAAATGTTTTCAGAACTTCATAAATGTTTCTTCCTCTCTTTCTCTTCTCCATCATTTCCATCCATGTGGGTGAATGTTCCTGCAAACCCTTGGTGAACTGTAGAGACATTTGGTATGCTCATTTTTCCATGAGACACCCTAAGTCACAGAGTCGATGTTTATTCTACATTTAGGCACTTTTGACCAAATTGCATTACTGACTTATTAGCTAATGAAACCTGTTTATGTGAAGATTCCACACCTACATGGTTCATTAATGCTAGGTTTGCATTTAAATCAGTAATTGCATACCACACTGAGCCACTACCGAGACATCAGACACCTCCCGATGACTCTCTGACTTTGGACATCTCATGTCTGCTGTGACTTTCACAATGCATTGTCTCTCTATTGCCTGCTCTGTAGTCTCAGTTGTTGTTCTGCATTTCGTCTTTTCTCTCTGCATATTACTATTATTGCCTCTCCCCCCTTTTTACTCCCACCAACTCCTGAAAGGGATGCAGAATAGCTTGAAATTGGCCAGTTCTGTAAAATCCACAGAGCTCTATGCATCACTTTACAATTTGAATTTTCCTGCTTAGGCGTGTGGTTTTGAGTTTTACAGTGGTATTTTTTGCTGTTTTAGTACGGCCCTGCCTCCCCAGTACTTGACATTTGCCTGACCTTAAAATGCATTTGCTCTCCAAATGTGTGAACTTGCCTTTGTTTGTTTTCCTGAACACATTAAACTGCCCTAGTTAGTTTCCCAGAACATGACCTTGTTTGAGTCACAAAATACTAATTGTTTTTGTTACAAATCTGTCTCTTTTTATAGTGAAAGAGTTCTTAGCTAAAGCCAAAGAAGATTTTTTAAGAAAATGGGAGTGTCCTCCACAGGTAAGCTGTTCAGTTTTATAAAATAAAAACCTGAATTTTTATCAATGCTCTAGCTTCAACTGCTGTTCAGAGGAAAACTGATAAGACATTTATCATGATAGCACAGACACTTCCTCTAGTTTAAAGTGGATCTTGTTGAATTGAATGCTAGCTGATTGCATCATTTTCCTTTAACAGCAAGAAGAATTAGCTCTAAAATATCAAGCTTTTACTTTGAGACCCCAAAACATAAATCAACTGGCATACCAGTTTTACAAGCTGCATCAGTCCTCTGTCTTACAACCACTGATGATGTGTTTCCTCAGTGCACAACGGGCCTGGATGACTTTGACAGGTACAAGACTCTGGGCACTGGCTCATTTGGACGAGTAATGCTTGTGAAACATAAAGGAACAAACCAGTTCTTTGCCATGAAGATCTTGGATAAGCAAAAAGTAAGTGAATAAGTTTAAACTAAAGCCAGTAAGTATTACAAATTAGACTTGTTTATAAAAAGACCTGCATGATTTAAAAGGAAATGGAACACTTGCAGTGTGTGAGAAGGAACCTCAAAGCTGCTTCACATGAGGTTTTCCGTCCTTAAATACTGATGTGAAAGTGTAGCAGCAGGTTAGCCTGCGCTCCGTCTGTCACTTACACAGCAGTGCTCTGTTCCACAGTCCATCTGAGAATTACACCTGTTTCTGTTTCAGCTGTAACGCTATAAAACATTTTTTACAGTGTATGGCTTTCAGATTATATAGTAAAAAGTGACTTCATTTTGTTTATATTTTTAGTTTTACAACAGAAATTATATTGACCTATTTTGTAAAAAAAAAAACATCTATTACTTTCATGCATGTGGTAATATCCTTTACCCAAAGTAAGTCATAATATTCAGACCTGCGAGTGCTTTGGCTGCCTCATAAGTGACCATCAGTTTCCATTAAAGTGTTTCTCTGCACTATGCAAATGAACCTCCAGAAACCTGAAACTTTGGCATTACCTCACAGTAGATATCCTGGCCAGTGTTAATTTGGTTGATGTGCTGACGTGCTAATTAGAAACTTGATTTCTCTGACTTAAGACTCAGTTTTCTCTCTAAAAAAAATAGCTAACCAAATGTAGTGTCTTCTTTTTCTGCTTGTATAGTTTGCAGTATCTATGTATGCTTATTTACTTATCTTCTGCCTTGTGTTTGTTTTTTAGGTGGTGAAGTTGAAGCAGATAGAACACACACTAAATGAGAAGAGGATACTACAGGCTGTTTCCTTCCCCTTCCTTGTCAGACTGGAGTACGCCTTCAAGGTATTAAACTAACAGGCCACCTGTCACCAGCATAATTTGGAGGGATAGTATGCAAAGATTTCAGGTCAACATTTTGTATTGTGTTAAAATGCATGACTGCAAAATAGTAGTGTTGTAGTCCAGTTTTAATTGGACCATGTACCATGTAGCAGTACAAAATGTACTGAAAGAAGGAAGTCTAATGGTGCATTAGAACAAGACATGCAAAAGTCTTTAATTATGCATAACTCCAAGTGACAATATTATTTAAATATAATATTAAGAAGTCTTCAGAACAATATGCTGTGATTTCAGTTGCTTTAAATTTAAACTCTCAGATATAAATCGACCTGAATGAATGAGAGTCTTTATAGACATACTTTAAACAGATATCCACAACTCTACAGTTGTCATACCAGTGAAGGTTGTTAAGTAAGTGGTTGTTAATAGGTTGTAAACAGATGTATTTCTCCTTGGAGGTTTTAAGCTTGAGGTGTATGGGGATTTTTGGAGCTTTTTGGAGCCAGCCTCAAATGAACTACAGCTTTTGGGTGTATTCACTTGATTTTTCAGTTGGAAAGTTTGCTGCAAAAATGAGTGTGGGCTCCCGGCTCACCCTGTTTCTACAGACAAAATAAATACTTGGGTGGACAAGAAGCATAAAAGCAGCACACCCTTCAGATGCTTGTTTGATCATAATTATTTTTTTTCTCTTTATGTAACAGGATAACTCAAACCTCTACATGGTGATGGAATATGTGCCAGGTGGAGAAATGTTCTCACACCTCAGACGCACTGGAAGGTTCAGGTACTTTGCAAAAGAATGTATTTTATTTTTCTTTGTGTTAGTTTAGGGTGCTGTTATTGACACCAGCTGTGCTTGTTTATGACGCCTGAGTTTTCTGATGGTCCGTATTTCCTTCTTTCAGTGAGAACCATGCACGATTTTATGCAGCTCAGATAGTGCTCACCTTTGAGTACCTTCACTCCTTAGACCTTATCTACAGAGACCTGAAGCCAGAAAACCTGCTCATAGATCAACAGGGATACATCCAGGTATATTTTATCTGTGCCAGCAACTTCTGTTTAAAAACTATTTGTTGTGCCACATTGTCAACCAAGAAGTCAATCAGGAGCACTCTGCAGTGGATGTGTGGACCTTCCAGGTAGAAGTATAGTGGCATTAGGGACTAAATACAATGCTGCATATCCACACCTTACAAACATATGTAGTTGTAGTGCATGTTCATTTTGTGCTTATGTATCTACTGTTGTCATGCTCCTGCTTTTTCTGCATAGGTCACAGACTTTGGCTTTGCCAAAAGAGTAAAAGGCAGAACCTGGACATTGTGTGGAACTCCTGAGTATCTGGCTCCAGAGATCATCCTCAGCAAGGTGAGGTTCTTATCGTCATGTTATTGAAGTGATGTTAGAAGGATGATTTTTGTGGTTTGGCCCCCACATTTATCACAACATATAGTCCAGTCTGCAGTAGTTTTCTGTCATATTCAACTACGTTCTAACACGAGTGAAGAAAGTCTGTGCTGGACAGACACTGCCAGAATCTAGAAGATGTGAAGAGACCTGTAGACCTGTGACGCTGTAACCAATCTATGTATCAGTTAGTTCACAGACACACATGTACCCATTAGCTCCATATTCCTCCATAACAGAACACAAGTGATTCTTCAACTTTATTATGGTTTTGATAAACAGTGTTTGAACAAATGAAACTGGCTCAAACATTATGTGGAGGACGACATTACAGGTTATTGTGCTGCTGTGTGGTAGCTTGCTTTGTGAGGCAGCACCTTAAACCACAGGCTACAGGCTAAATGATGCTGAACATATTTACTCTTTAACTGTAAATTATGCATAAGCATGGAAATACTACACATGGCAGAATTACATGTTCAAATTGCTTTAAATATGGGAGGTACTAGTTTTTTGCCATGGTATTGAATTGATATCAAGAATCATGCAATTCTACTGGTATTGGTAGGGACTACTAAAATTCTGTTATCACGACATTTTTACTTCCCAGGTAATTTCATCTGCTTAAGAAAAAAAGTGCCAACCAAGAAGTTGTTTGAAAATAAATGACATTTTGTACCTTTTCCTTTCAGGGCTACAACAAAGCTGTGGACTGGTGGGCTCTTGGAGTTCTTATCTATGAGATGGCTGCTGGTTACCCTCCTTTTTTTGCTGATCAACCAATCCAGATCTATGAAAAGATTGTGTCGGGCAAGGTATGCAGAATTCAGCAGTTTAGAAGAAGGGCACTAAAAACATTTCTTCTTTGATTTCTAATCTTTGTTTTTTTGACTTGTAGGTACGATTCCCCTCCCACTTTAGCTCCGACCTGAAGGATCTGCTGAGAAACCTGCTGCAGGTAGACTTGACCAAAAGATTCGGCAACCTGAAGAACGGTGTCAATGACATCAAAAATCACAAGTGGTTCTCCACAACAGACTGGATTGCCATCTATGAGCGAAAGGTAGGTCTTGATTTAATTGCTGGAGAAAGGACGGACATCTCTACCAAGCGATAAGTATTTTTCTAATCTCTTACCTGAATTGGTTCCTGATCTGAACATACATATCTGCATTATCAGGTCGAAGCCCCCTTCTTGCCAAAGTGCAGAGGACCAGGAGACACAAGCAACTTTGATGACTATGAAGAGGAGGACATTCGTGTCTCTCAAACAGAGAAGTGTGCAAAAGAGTTTGCTGATTTCTAGTGAACGGGCAGGAGTCCCATCAGGGCTCTTGTCTTTGGGGATATTTGCACTCTGTTAAGGTGGAACTGAGGCCATCACGTGCTCAAAACAAATGCCTCGTTCCTTCATTCCACACAGCTGAATGAGGTCCTTTTTGCCATGATCCTGCGTGCAGTTCGCACTAATCTATACACAGGCACATTATGCAGACACCCCTTGTGCTGCAACACAAAAGTCCTAGACCACGTTCTCATTGTTTGTCTTCTTCTGGATTTGTTTTCAGTATTTGCTTTTTTCCCTCCCTCTCCTTATTTAAGTTCTTATTTGAAAAGCAACGTGAAGACTAATATTACTCCCATTTACAAGCGGCACAAAGAGTGATTGATTGTATTAGCTGGTGTTGCACATATTGTGATTTAAGCTTTGGGAAACTGAAGGGATCTTTTTTTGTTGTTGTTGTTTGTAATTTCTGACATTGAGGTTGCCAGTTATCTGTCGTCTGTTTTATGCCTGAGTGTCTTTTAGGGTTCAGTCAATCATGAACACTTTAACCATTATTCATCGTTCCAGGTCCTTAAGACCTAGAACTGTGTGTTTGTGCATATAAACGTATACATACAGTATGTGAGGCATTAGATTTTAAAAGCTCTTTTATTTTGTTAAAGCATGACCAAAATTTAAACCGTGAGGGGAAGGAAACGAGCGATGGATTGATAGCAATGTTATGAGGCAGAAACTTGTCAGTGCTGTGTTAGCTGATCAGTTGTAGCATTGTTTATCCATATCTGGTCACAGGATATTTCCTTTTTACCTCAGTTGTGGTGTGGTATTCAATGGAATGAAGTTATATGCTTTTCAGGTACAACTCTGTTTCACAAGGAGGGAAACCGAGGGAGTTTGCGTCACTGCACACAACAGATTATCTGTTTTAGTACATCCAGATATGTGTGTGTGTGTGTGTGTGTGTGTGTGCATCTACATGGCATTTGTCAATAGCTGAAAGGTCAATTTGTTCGATTGTTAAAAGGTATATCATGGATGTGAAGCAGTGTTGGTCATGTTGACGTGTTTTGGGTTGCATTACTGTTCTGTTCTTTTTTTTTTTAACTGCTGCGTGTGAGCAGAGCACTTGCAAGACATTGTGTAACTGCCATATTTGTTTTTTTGTTTTTTTTTTACTTTTGCATGTTTGTTGTGTTTGTACAGCAGTGTCACATGAAGCTAATAGTGACCCAAAGTGTCCCCACCTTTTTTGTTTTTTTGTTTTGTTTCCTTTCAGTTGTTTGATCACAAGGGACATTAGTGAAGTAGATAAGTGATATTGATCTGAATGACATAATCCCATAAAGACAAACTGAGCCCATTTAACTGTAAGAATACAGAAAACTCAAATATATCACAACCTCCAAGTATTCACTCCCCTTTAATCTTAGTGCAGTTATAGCTTCTAGTCTCTGCATCATTTTTTAACCAACTTGCACACTGTGATGGAACAATATTTACTCATTCTTCTCCGCAATGTTGTTTGGACTGAGTGATGTCAGTTAGTTAATGGAAGGGAATAAGGTGAGTTTTTTTGAGTGTAAGCCACTCCTGTCTATATTATACGTATGTTTTCCCAACATATAAATATGTTTTTCTCAGGCACCATTCACTTCCTGTTAAGTCTGACGCATTGCCTGTCCTTGCTGCTGAAATGTAGCGCCAGCCTGAAGCTCCTCTCCGTCGTGACAGGGTGTGTGTTAGAATCTATGTGTTCAATACCTACATACCAAGGTGTCCACGTGTTGACTCTTCCTTCGTGCAGATGTCAGAAAAGCTTGTCTATGCTTAGAACTGTGCACAGGAAGGACAGGGTTTGAGGTTTAGGTCTGCGAGTTGGACCCTCAGGGCTGTGGGGAAAATCAGTTTTACATTTCAATACAATAGTGCACTGGATTTCAGTTGTAACTGATATTTATTTGACATGATGCTTAAGGAGAATGCAATTTAATCGAGTTAAACAATCTTAAAACAACCAAATGTGAAAAAGTTTGGGGACTGAATGCTATGTTGTTTTTTTGGTACTATCAATGAATATTGGCTGAATTAGGACTTATCAACTGAACACATGATGTGACATTTTTATTTCAACTTAGTTTTAATTTCAAAGGCACAAATGTTTCTTATCTTACTTTTATTTATATTTATAGATGTCTAATAAAAAAAATTACATGTCCATGTTTAAATTTGCATAGTCCTCAGTATATATAAGGAAACTCCAAATGTTTTATTTGCAAAAGTGTTAAACAGTAAATATATTGGTCCATTTATTTGTAAACCTTTTATTTTACCCATAAAAACATATTCACCACTGTTAATGCACACTGACCTCTAAACTTGTAGCTTGTTTTCCTTTACCCTCTTTGTTTATCCTTCTTAGGAAGTCAGCTACATTAAAGGGATCCAACGTTATTTTCCCAGTTTCAACAGAATGTAACTGCAAACTCCACGATATGTTTCATTTGGATAAATTTTAAAAACCACATTCACCTGGGATTTTAGCATGTTTCAGTCTAAGCTGTCTGTGTGTGTGAACCTTCCCAGACAAATGTGTAAGAAATCCACGGCTGTTTGTATCATTTATCCTCTCTTGTGTGTAATACTGTTTGTCAGATTTGATGTAAATGACGGCACTTTTCCCTGAGCCACCTCACACTCCTGACTAAAGGACGTCAGTTTATGAGTTCTTTGTAGCTAGTCACACATGCCAGTATGGGATCAATAATCTGAAATGTGTCTGTATTTAGTTTGTGGAATTTTTTGCACATCATTTAGAAAGGCTGACACGTTTTCTTTTCCCACTCATATTTACTTGTGTTTGCAAGGGGAATATACTTTGCTGTAGCAGATTTTATGTAACAAAGGATATGTCACTATAATAAATTCTTTTTATTAAAAACTACCTGCGTTTATTGATTTTAAAGTTGTGCCTCTACACATGCTGGCGTTAAATCGATGAAACACTACATTTCCCAGAGTTCCCTGGTGTCATGTGGGCGAAGGAAGCGAAAGCGATGAACGTGCTAGTTGGCTTTACTTGATTATATCTTGATTTTATCAAATGATTACTGCTGGTTATTAATTTTTAAATTTTCCTAGTGGTTGGAAAACTTTTTGATATTTATAATACGTGTGTACGGTGGACGAGCGTTAATTGTCAAGCAGACATCTTCTAAAATAAGGTAACTCTTAAAATTTGTATTAGCAAGCCAAGCTAACATCCCTGTTAGCCTAACGTTAGCGTCAATACAAAATGCGAAGAGGCAGCGATTAAATACCTGCCGTCGTTTAGCGTACTGTTTTTTTATATATTGTGTCTTATCGGCGTGTCATTTTTCACAGTATTCGTGGACGTGGAGATGTTTTTTTATGTCTGTATCGTCATTCTGTTTTTGATAGAGCTAACAATGTGAGTTTTAGGTCGTCATTTTAACACACTCCATCTCAGTTGACGCAGCAGCGCTGCTGTTGTTTTGTACCAGTTCTGTAAATACTGAAAATATTTTAATGGTTTTATGTTGCTACTGTATTTCCAGCAGGGGCTGCCAGTCTGTTAAAGATAAACAATGCTGGTGTTTGAACAGCCAACACACTAAGTTCTCCGGGAGAAGACATCTGATGAGAAATTACTGCACCGTTACAGATTGTAAGACTCATGTTTACACAAATTACATAAAGAAACCTTCCTTATTTATTTACCTTCCTCACAAACTGCAGAGTTTTTTTTTTATGAAGACGTTGTTTTTTTATTGCTACTGAAATTATATGATAACCAGTTTTACCAGAATGCTGATAATTCAGATTTTGGTTTGTTTGTTTTGTCAAATTAAACTTTTGTCAGGTTTTTTTCTAGTCTTTTGTGTTTAGATTCTCTTTTACACATGACTTTGGACTTCTTGAATACTTTATTGTCAGCAAATGATCTCAAAAGCAAATATTATATAATTTTTAATTGAATGAGTACATTTCATGTTTGTTTTTTGTGCTAATTAATCATTTGTAGGATTTTTGTTGTCTCTGTAGGGCTGTAGTTTATCAGTTTAAAAAATGATCATTTTCTAGTTCTACACTGCTGATTTCATGGGCTTTGGTATTGTACGGACATTATTATTACAGTTTTATATTTTTCCTCTACAGGCGGCATGGAAGACAAGGCAAATGGATCTGTTGACACCAAAAGGTTTGATCTTCAGTCACATCAGCGTTTTCTGTATTTACACATTTGAAATGATGTGTTGAACAGCACTTCTTGATGAAACTTTAACTCCACAGCCCAGTGGAGAACGGTCAGCTGCCGGATCCTTCCAACTGGGGGGTCGCTGACGTTGTCAATTACTTCAAAGCAACAGGGTTTGAGGAGCAAGCTACAGCTTTCCAGGATCAGGTTGGAGCCTTCTTCTTCTTTCTGCTCTATATTCCCATCACACATAGCAAACAAAGTAGGCTACCAATAAAATATTTTTTTCTTTCCTGCCTGACAGGAAATTGATGGCAAGTCCCTGCTCCTGATGACACGTAACGACGTTCTGACCGGGCTGTCGATAAAGCTCGGGCCTGCACTGAAAATCTACGAGTACCACGTGAAGCCGCTGCAAACTCAACACTTGAAGAGCAACGCCTCGTAGCAGCACAGACTGTCCCAGCACCCACCTCAGTGACAATCATCATGTCAGGAGACCCCAGGTTAGCTACCGCTTCACAAAAGACTCCTCGGCCCACAGCGGCACCTTAAACAGGATTTGAATGCTGTATGTTTTTATAAGCGTGGACCCCAAAAAACGGGTTGCACACGAAGTCCACTCCGCTGTTTACCCTTTCAGCCATTCTTATTTCTGCTGCTTGAGACATGTGTTTTGGTGTGTGTGTGTGTGTGTTCTATTTAAAAGAAGAAAAACTGAGTAGAATACTCTGCAGGTATGATATGTGTGTGTGTGTGTGTGTGTGCTAGTGTGTGTGGTGTAAATTTGTGATTTAACCTATGATGGTTTATATAAAAGTATTTGTATATGAGACGATATATAGTTAAAAACTGTATGTCCTGCCATACCTGAAGACTTTGATACATGCAGATAATTATTCTAGTGCATCCTATTTTGCCCTAAAGTCCTAAAGGTTTGTTTTTTTTTGTTCTTAACTGCGCATCTGAGTCCATGAGTCATCGTTGGCATGTAACAATGAAGCATTTTGTTCTCCCCGACACAATGACCCAACAAAGGCCTCTTTGTTCCTGCACACCTACATTATTTAGGTTTGATGCTTCTGATATGAAAATATTTATGTATATATATATTCTTATTATTTACCTACCTGTGGTGCTTTCAGCGTTGTCAAACGGACAATTGTACTGAAGTGTGTATGACCAATGTATATGTGCAACATAACACTGGAGTTTGAATATCTGAATCAGAGATTTGCAATAAATGGTGCTCTTTTCTCACCAAAGAACAATGTCAGTTAATTGATTTACTGACAGAGGTTTTATTTTTATTTATTTTTTTATTTTGTTTTATTAAGTTACACATTTACATTGTTATGTTTGGCAACTTCTGTGGCAGCTGGCAGTTAGTAGAAGTAGAAGTGGCCTGGTGATAGACACAGACGGAGAGTTCATCCAAGTATATTTTAAAGTACAGTACCTGCCCTTTTCAACTGGTTTCCGAGGACAGTAAGTCATGTTATCAAATCTTGGGTTGTGATCGGAAATCTGATTTAAAGGTCAACAACTGAGTTCTCTTCTAACTGAGTTCTCTTCTGATTCCAGGAAGCAGCTGTTTAGACATGTACAAAAAAAAAACAACACAGTGTTTGGCTTGTCTGTTTTGGGCTACTGTAAAAACATGGCAGCCTCTATGGAATAGGACCTGCTTCCTATGTTGGTATGTACAGCATTATACTAAGGTAGTGAAGACACCATGAATCAGTTATAGATGATGATACATTAATAAAAACATAATTATGTAAAATACGTTCCATCTAAAACACTCCACTGGTTATTTTAATGGCTTATTCAGGTTGATGATGTGATGACAGCTGTAGCGTTTTTCTGGATGTGTTAGTGTCTTCACAGCCGAGCTCTCTGTTTCCTGCACACTGTCCCTGTGATGTTCCCTGAAGGGTTGTCCAGAGGGAGAAGTACCTATAAGAAAAAAATGCATGTCAGTAACCAATTAATTATTATGACTGAATGCCTTAAAAGTTGGAGTTTGGAACTCACTTCATCTTTGTTGACAAGTCCCATCTTTGTCATGTCTATAGTGAAGTAATGCTGGTTGGGCATGACGATCTCTATTTCATCCACCTAAAAGAAAATGTGTTTTTTACAGTCAAAGTTGTGTACCGCTAGTGAACTTGTCAGTGTTTTGATTTGATCAACTCTAGAGTCTACCTCAGGAACTCGATTCAGGACCAGAACTTGTGTGTCATAAAGGGTCTTCTGCACAGAAGGTGAGTACTCCCCACGATCATAGGGGCCAGCAAACTTCTCAATGATTGTCTCTTTCACACACTGCCTGTAAGGGTGATGATGTGATCATTAGAGATGCACACTGACATAGCTATCAGTCATATTTTTCAGACTGCTAGATGAGGAGGATCGCTTTGATTGTGTTGTAAAACTGAACAGATAGTTACCATGCAGCATCAAAGTCAACATCCTGAGTCTTGTTGTAGCGCCACCTCGAGTACACGGACGTGGCGAAACATCTGTCTCTGGTGTCTTGCAGGGTAGTGAAGCGGTCTCGGAGGAAACCCTCAAAACCCGACTGGGTGGTTTTCAGCACCTTCATGTTCTTCACCCCGCTGTGAACTACTGGCATGCCTGTGTGACATGAACAAAACCAGTGAGTAAATACAAGTATTTTCAAGTAAGTGACATCAGCCAAGCTGAGGGCTTAGATATAGCTTTGGACCCCCTTTGCTGATGGTGTGTATTTGCAGCTTCTCTATGTGTGTGTGTGTGTGTGTGTAGGTGAGATTTCTGATTACCATTGAGATTCTGTTCAGCATCACAGAAGCGTTGAGCCTCTGAGCTGAGGATGAATGCATGAACATGCTCTCTGCCGTTCTGAGAAAATAATGGGATTGTCTTAAATTCAGGTGCAGTTAATGCAGGTTAAATCCATCAAACATAGCTGTGTTTGGCCCCAGATGATTACTGAATCTTACCCTTTCCAGCCTTTTCCATGGAGCCTCCTCCATGTAAACCTTGGCTCTCAGTACATGGTTGAAAGAAGTCAGGAAGTGATGACAGATATCCAGAGAAAACTGCTCAATAGTTTTCACCTGAAAAATAATGGGCCAGTGTTTCCAGTTTAGCTACAATTCTCAGTTGCATGTTTGCAGTGCTATTGTGAACAGAAGTTTACATGCATGAGTTTACGTGAAGAAGTTATAGCAGGGACAATAGAGAAGATGTTGCCATGACGACTGCAGGAGGAATTGCTTAAAGGTAGGGTGGAGGTTTTGAAAACTCAGTGAGAGTCAGGCAGATTTTGAAAGTAAACACGCCCCTTTCTCTCGGAGCTCACCCTGAAGCCACGCCTCCCAATCACATGGACGCACATTACCTGAAGACGAGCTGCGGTCTGTGACTTAGGCCATCATGCACGTACCTCTCTGGTGTGCCCAGAGCAGGAAGAGAGTGACAACCAGCCAATGCTCCGCGCAGGGTCCACCCGGAGGATTGGCTGATGTTTTAAGCATTTTATAGCTTCCACAGATGATTAATATTCTTTGTTTTAAAGCGAAACTGCCTAACTAATTTTTTGCTATCGGATTGTAAAGAGAAGTTACACTAATTTAACAAAAAGTGCATCAGAATGAAATCTCCTACCCTACCTTTAATGTACAGTCTATGGTGCAAACCCGGTAAAGAAGTCACTCACCCCTTTGATCTTGGCCAGAGCATGGACGGTGTTCTTGATGGTGTCTGTAGGGATGATGTCCGAGTTGTCTCCAGTTGTATAATCCTTGCGGGATCTGAGCGTGAGCTCCACGTTGGCCTGCAGCTCGATGATATAATGGCGACTCCCCTGTCTCCTGATGATGAGCACCTTCACTGCGTTCTTCCCATAGCCCGTTCGCACAAACTCCACATCCTGTAGGTTTGTGGAAGAGATTATTGCCATGGAGAAGTACAGCACAGTGATGTCTGTGTGTCTATACAAACATTGCCTTAACTCTTATTGCGATGGTGGATCTCAACTTTCTTTATTAATTCAGGTTTTTGAATTAACACCTGTTTTTATACAAGAAATTTGGTTTCTTATGTCACATCCAGAAGTAACTGTTGGTTATTATGAAGAATTAGAGACTGCCAAAGCAGCACACTTGCAGCAGAGAGGTATGTTTGCATTTGTCTTATAATTGAAATTTGCTGCCTCTGATAAAATTACGTCAATTGTATTAACATATATTAATTAACATATTAAAAAAAATATTAAGTTGACTCAAATACGTGTTTGGATGAAGAAATGTTAAATCTGTATGGACAGAATCGGTTGTGTGGCCCTGAAGTGTGGCCCTAAGGTCACTGACCCCCACAGTGAGACACACTGTAGAGCTGAATTTTTAAAGTTACTCTAAAAAAAAAAGGTAAATCATGTTCTGTTGATACTGTAAGTAAAAAATAAAGAAGAAAGTCCTCCTCTGTCTCATTTACTGCACAGTTACCTGATCTGAAGCGGTGGCCATGGTGTCTTCCCTCCCTCAGTCCTGCACTCCGACTCCAGTAAAAGGTGTCTCTGCCGATGGAGGCGGATTTTGTAGAGAGGGTGGTGCCACCTTTGCACTCAGGCTATTTGGTTGTAGAGTAAAGCACAGCCCATTTTACCTACACTTCCACGCATGCATATGAATGAACAAATGCATACTTTTGTCGCGTGCGTGCTTTGTTGCACACGCGCGTAGGATTGTCATTTTGTATTTTGGCCTCACTGTTGTTTTGTCACTGAGCTGTCTGCACTGCTCTGTGGGAAAGTTTTTCATAGTTCCAGTCTGTCGGGTTAGATTTTGAGAAAAATGGCACACCCTTAGCAGAAATAATTCATCAGGATTTGTAAGTTTATGTTGTTTACTTCAGTATTTCTCACTTGTTTTTATTAGATCATACTGAATTTTTTTTTGTGTGTGTAAAAACAAACGAATGTTTCCTTGTGTCATGCTCAGGTATAAGTTATTATTTAAGGACTGTTTACTGATATTGTAACTAAGTTTTACTAACCATATACATTTTACATCTAGTCTGTGACACCTGAAAGGAAAGGAAGGGCTGACTCATTGCACTGAAAAAAATCACTGCAGATGTGTCTGTGCATGTGTCAAACAGCGGTATATATTTCACAATCAACCTTGTAGAAATGCGCCCTTATAACAAAAGTCCAGTTATATAAAAACACATAAATATATTCACTTTTCACTATTATTGAGGTACTTATGTCCATATTTTTGTCTGGCTTCTGCTGTCATCCATACTGCTGTCCTGAGTAATTTTCAAATTAAAAGCATGTAGGAGCTCGTACAATACTGTAATAATGTAAATCAGTGTCTTCAAGTGGTTTGAGTTTGGTGTTTTTAATGCAGGTGTGGAAAAACGTTGGAAGGTGAAGTAGAGTTGGACTCAGTTGGACTTCCAGTGACACCCTGGAGGATGGTGGTTACATCACAACCACGGTTTCAAAATGAGTTAGAGACTCGGAGAAGGTGGTAAGGTAGGACAGCATGGGGAAGAAGTGCTGACCTGCTGAAAACTACTGAAAACTGAACTGAAAACTACCACTCTGCCTACATTTGTACATCTGTAATTGTTTTTCTATAATCAGTCACAGGAAACTTGGTTCTTTACACTTTAGGGTACATAACCTTTGTAGAGGAAGTGAGTGATTCTCATTGCTTTCACTACGTGGTTATAGATCAGTGATCAACAGCCCCATCACTAATAATAAAACTCCCAGGTGTGAACAAATGCAGCACTTTGAATATGAAGAAGAACAAAAATAGTATAGAACATATGGTCAATGATGGGTCACAGTCAGAGCCTGTCAGCGCTTTTCATTTAATGTAATATGCTCTCACAGTCCTTTCAGTATTCCCCCTGTCATGTGACCACATCAGATGACTTCCTCTTTTTGCATCAAAAAAAAAACAGCTGTGTTGCGTTCTCTGTCAGTCATGATATACACAGATTTCAGATTCCCCTTTTTATTCACTGCTGCCCTCTCTTCAGCGGCTCAGGATGGCCCCTCGCTTCACTTTGTGCTTCCAGATCACTGTTGTGTTTTTGTGCTGCACGTTGTGTAGCTCGGACATTTCCTGTAGAAATGAAGCCGGTGAACCTGTTGACTGGTGAGTGAGAATTACTGTCTTAAGTAAAGGCACAATAGTTACTGTGTGTAGCACTTAGGACCATGTCATAGATGCTTGAACTGTGACAAACTGTGTTTGTTTAATTTTCAGGTTTATCATCTACAAACTGCCCAGAAACAGGATTAAAGAGGTTGGCAGTGGAGTGGAATACATGTACCTAGACTCCTCTGTAGGAAGCTGGCAGATGAGTGAATTTGTTATAAACTCCAGCAAGGGAGCCATAGGCAACACTCTGAATCAGCTTTACATGGGAAAGACCTACCAGGTGAGTTATATACCCTGATTCCAGAGGCAGTTTCTTTAACAAGGCTGATCCTATTTGCTATTCTTTTGTTTCTACTGGGGAACTGAGCTGTAGAGGAACATTAACAAGCTTACTCTGAGTTTTCCTCACGCCATTCACATTTTGTGAAGTTTATAGAGGCCAATCTCAATAAAGTAGTCAATAACAAGTCAATACCTACCGTGACTTCAAGAGTTTATCATTCAATCAAAGCTTCCCAGTGGTTACTACCTGTGGGCTCAGCTAAAATTAATTAAAATCCATTTAAAGCACACTGTTAACATCAACATGGGCAAACTAATATATCTCAACAGATGTGTTACTCCTTACATGTTCTATGTGTGGAAAACGCGTTCTGCTTTCAGTCCAACAGCTCAGTTTATGCACTCTACAATGATGCACCACCAGTCCTGGATTACATGAAAGAATACGGACACACTAAAGGTATGATTTGTAATAAAAATACACATCGCAAAATGTTGCAGTTCCTCCCAAATGTGTTTTAAAATATGTGCTGCCAACATTCAACAACCTAGAAGTCTATAAACTTTTTAAACATTTGTGTTTTATAATACGAGCTAGCTTGTTAGATTATTGTAGCACCAATTGTTCACTTGGCATTTATGCATTTCCAGACCCCTAGTTAAACTATGACTAACTAAAAGAAAAAGAAAAAAAAGCAGATCAATATGATTTTAGTGGGTGTCAGGGGGAGGAAACGGGCAAAGAGCATCTGTCTGATAACTGGTGTTGATCCTGATGTTACCTGCAGCCCCAACACAACCTTGATGGAAGTGTGTACGTGTTCGTGTGAGTCACTGTACAGGTGTAAGAGTTGTTTGTGCTCTTCCTGCAGGGGTTCTGCTCTTTGACCGCTCTCAAGGTTTCTGGCTGTCGCACAGCATCCCCCATTTCCCCTCATTCCCCGAGAGAGGCTACCTTTACCCCTCCTCTGGCAAAGTCAACGGCCAGACTGCTCTGTGTGTGACCTACCGGTATGATCAGTTCCTGCACGTAGGTGAGTGAATGCTCATGAAGCAACTCCAGCTCTGTACTTACACAGCACCAGATTCTCTATTTACACAGCGGCCTGGCATTATGTAAGGCTTGTATGTGACTAGGCCAGTTTTAAGCCTGTACTTCTGTATAATTTGTCAGCCATATATCACAATCCAGTCTACTTACACAAGTTTTGTTAGAAACACTGAGACAGGAAGAGAAGTCACATGGGACACATCTTGGAATTTTTTGAATGTGCAAAAAGAAACACGTGATTAAGCTGAGTTATCATAACTGATGGGATCTTTAGGGGATTTTTTTTCAGAAACATGTTTTAGACTAAACATTATTTCTCTAAAACATACATTATATTATAATTGAATCAGGATGCAAACCACATTTTAAAAAAATATTGTAAAAAATATGGTTTGGTTAGTCTCTGGACAAGGTCATGGAGGTCAAAAAATGCGGCTTTTACGTGTAAAATTCAATTTCAGACATTCAGGGGACCCCCCAGGGGCCACCTCAGAAACACAAAGATCCAATATTTAGTTAACTACTACTACTACTACTTATACTACTACTAACAATAATAATCATAATAATAATCATAATCATGATCATAATCATAATAATCATAATATACTAATCTGTAGTCTTATATCTTGCAATTTCCCCATTGTGGGACTAATAAAGGTATTCTTAATTCTTCTTAATTCAAACATGCAAATAAACACAAGCAATTTTTTAAAATGACACACTGTGTTAAACATTTTTTGAGTTTATATGTTGTGATTCATTTTTATTCGTGTTGTGACTCGAATAAAAATGAAAATTTAAGATTATTTTTTGTAATTGCTGGTGTTTGTCATTTTGTGGTGCATTTTGCTCTCTTAACCACCTTATAATTCTGTGTATCAGAACTCCAATTCAGTTCAAACTTCTAAAATAGAACCATGTTTTCAATGGCTGTGTCCATTTGTACCATATATGTACTGTTGTGTATCATACTTTATCTGTTATCCTCCAGCGAAGCAGCTGTTCTACCTCTACCCACGTTTCTATAACTGCTCTGTGCCCGCTGCGTTCTCTGCCGACCTGCCACAGCTGACCCAGTTATGTGAGGGCTCCAAACCACAGCTGACCTCAGATAGAAGAGTAGAGCAACTTTTTTCCATCCGGGGGGAGAAGTTTGTCAGTTTTGTCAAATCTGAACACTTTGTGGATGGTAAGTTACTCCTCATGTACGGTCACTCCTGCATTTTAGCCATTTTTGGTGCTCCACAAGCGTACAAACAGAACAGCAGAAATGTCTTTTTTACCTTGATTATCAGGTGCAGACATATCATCTCACAACATTTCATCATCAAAAAGTGATGTTATATTTATATTTATGTTTTCTTTATTATTATTATTATCCTCATGCCACCTAGCTAACTTACTGACTGACCTCTTATTCAGATATCTACACAGGTTGGGTATCCCAGGTCCTGCATGCCGACCTCCTGGTGGAGTCTTGGCAGAGACATAATGTGTTGCCCTCCAACTGTTCGCTGCCCAAGCACACCATGAACATCAAGAGGATTCAGTTGCCCACATCAGTCCGGTTCCAGTCCTACCATGATCACTCAAAGTGGTGTGTGGCGCGAGAATATGAGGACAGGGTGACATGTCTGGGGGATCTGAACAGGGAGAAGGCCCAGATGTGGCGTGGCGGAGGGCTGGTCTGCTCCGACAATCCTATTATTTACAAGGCCTTCAGGCAGCTGGTGGACTACTACACTGCCTGTTGAACAAGGAAGAGAAGTATGGTTGGTTGGGACTGAAGTCATCACTTGATCATTTTAATGTATTGACTAATTGTAGAGGATTAGTGTTTAGGCAGCTGGCATGAAGGTGGAGTCCGAGTGTTTGTTGAGGGTGTGTTGCTGTGTTTCAGTGTTTGGTTGTGTTGTATGTTATGTTGTTAAATAATCTTTCTGGGGATGGTGCGCTGCATGAGCCTATGAGTATTTGATGTTTTCGGTCAACAGTGCCACCTAGTAGTCAGACTAATCCAACCACACTGTGCTGTCTGTCTCGCTGGATTGTCAGATGATAGATGATACAACACTGCTGTTTGTGTTTGGGTAGTTACAGCATCCTGTTTTGTTTTATTTCCTAAAATGTTTCTGCTACACAGTTTCAAACTTCAAGTCATTTAAGGACTGTTAGGAAACAGCTGTATTCATAAAAGATGATATCTAAGAGGACATCCGTCATCATATCTCACAAAACCGGCTCAATCACCATGTTTTGTTTTGTCCACGTTCCAATAAAATACCCTAATCAATTTAATATTTTTGGTTTTATTTTGTCCTACTCGATCGACATCTCAGTCTGGAACTGTTGTCGTGCTACAGAAGTGTGAGTGCGGTTTAACAAACCACGCTGACACTTCCCTTCACAGCGACTGTTGTTCTATAGAAATATGCAAAACTAAAGTCAAATCTATTATTATCTATCATTAAAGCATCAGGTCGAACTGGATCCCAGTGATAGATCAGCTCTTACTGGCTTATTAACAAGCTCATCAGCATTCTTATGTCCGCTAAACAAAAAAAAATATGAATCAAACACAGTGACAGTTTCAGGAAACCAGGAAGCAGAGCTGTGGGTGTAAGTTTCATCTAGCAGTGAAATGTGACTCAGGTCATTTTGCAAAACAGATGTACAGTTGACAGTGAAGGGGAATGGAGATGGTAGGTGAAATGTTTACATCTTTAATGAAGTGTTAGAGGTAATGATTTGAATGTTAAATATCTTTTTACATGAGGTGTGTTGTGCCACATTGTGTAACTTTATATGTTTATATTCATTTGTCAGCCAACAGAAGTTAAATAATCCAACATTTATAACTTTCTAACATGCTCATGAAAAGTGGGGCTGGTTGTGTTTCATTACTTGTTGATTTAATCTTGTTGGTCTGGGAAGTGGCTTTATCTTAAAGCAGACAGACAGTGTCTTCACAACCCACCCATCCAAGCATAGATGTGAAAGTTTTTCTTCTTCTGGACTCTGCCATGTTTGAATTCAGCACCTTCCCTATGAAGGACAATTGTCTCTTTTCTTAGACACTGATGAAACAGAAAACGTATCGACTTTGAATGTTTTCGAATGTGTCTGCTGTGCACGTCTTCATGTGACGTGCACAAATTTTTTTGACATGATTGTGTTTCTTTCAGATAAGAATAATAAGACTCCTCCTCAGTGTTGGGATCCTTTGTCAAGTATGTGACTCAGAGGTGAAGTGCAGAAATGACAATGGAGTGGAGGTTGACTGGTGGGTGGAAATTGTGAGATGTTTCAACATATTTTCACCTGCTCTCTGTTTTACCTGTTTACATAACAGTATATATATTTTTAGGTATATTGTATACAAGTTTCCCAAAAAAACTGGAGATAGTTTGTCATATTTGTACATGGATGAGAGCACCAATGGATGGAGACGCAGCTCAAAGACAATTGACAGTAACTCAGGCGCTCTGGCAAACACCCTGAAACCTCTTCTTGACTTCTATGTCACACAGGTGGTGTATTAAAGTGTGTCACACACAGTGTTGTATCAGTACTGGACACTAAAAGTCTGTTTTCCAGACCGAAGGCTTTGGATACCTGCTCTACAATGATCAACCACCAGACCAATTTAAACCTCCTGCATCGTCATTCGGCCACAGTAAAGGTGGGTGCAGCACTGTCTGAGTTCACGGTGTAGATCCAAACATCACAAAGCTTTATTTCTACTTCTTGTTTCCTAAAGGGGTCGTGATGTTGGACAGACAAACTGGAGTTTGGCTTTCACACAGTACACCAAAATTTCCAGCATATCGGGAAAGAAACTTCTGGCCAAATAATGGAAATACTAACGCTCAAACCTTTATGTGTGTGACTTTCTCCTATGATCAGTTCAAAGAAATAGGTAGGTTGATAATGCCTAATGTGCCTGTGTTTATGAAAGGTGTGACAAAAGGAGTAATAACTAAGGTTAATCTGAATTTCCAGGGTTGCAGCTCAAATACATCCATGCTCATTCATATGACCATAGCATCCCAACAACCTTTCATAAAGATTTGCGATGTGTTGCACAGAGAGAATGCCGCCCTAGAAACAAACCCTGGATTAGAAAGACATTGCTGACATCCATCAGAGGACACACTTTCACCAGCTTTGCAAAATATGGCCGTTTTAAGGATGGTGAGTGTTCAGGAGTTAAATATTGCAATGTATGTTGTTTTAATGACAAATTTGTTTGTTAATAGATGAAAATATGTGACAATACAGTCCATAATATGTATTTTGTTTATGTATGTATACTATTCTACAGGTTTGTCTGAGTTGACAGTATGAGTTGACAGTATGGTGTTCCTCTTTTGTGTTGTAGATCTTTACTCTGGCCTTATTGCACCGGACCTGAATCAGGCTCTGTATGTGAAGAGCTGGGGAAGCATGCGTGGCCCTCTGCCGTCTAACTGCAGCATCCCTCATCACGTGTTCAACGTGAAGACAGTTAATCTGGCAAGGAAAACCTTCCCTGACACTGTAGATCACTCCAAGTGGTGTGTGACTTCAGATAGCAGGTGGACCTGCATCGCTGACATGAACAGAGAGAGGAGCCAGATGGAAAGAGGCGGAGGAGCCATATGCATTAATGACCCTGTAGTTGGAAGTGCTTTCAATGCACTGATCACAAATTATGAAAAATGTAAATATCCACACTCTAATCCTCAACATGAAGATCTGTAAAGGCACTGCCTGTGAACATGCCACAGAACTCTTTTATTTAAACTGTGAAAATTATGTATTAGTTTGAATTTACATTATGTGCTTAAAGACATAACAACTATATTGAAACAATACCAGTAGATTAAAAACAACCAAATTATGACTTATTGTTTTGATCATAGGCTCCAGTCCCCGCCATGGCCTATGACAAAGGAGAAAACAGAAGAATGACCGATAGAGGATCTTCACGTCAGTCAGATGGAACCCCATATCAATCAAATGTCTTTTGATTAATGCATTTATCTTTAGTTCGATATTTTTATCATGTTTTTATTGCCTAAAGAAGTCAAAAAAGTGAAAATTATATATATAGGCCTAATATATAAATAACTTTTCTTCATTATAAATAGACAGATTTAGCACTTAAATCATCTTCATCTGCCGTGTTTTTTTTTTTTTGCTATCACTTAACATTTATTGCTTCGTAACTTTGCAAACATGAGCAAGAATTATATGTATCTTTTTTTCTTTTTCTTCTGACTTGGTGACATACTGGGTGTATTGTACCATTTGCCTTTAAAGTTCCAGGAAGTGGGTTTTTAAAAAATTAACTGCCCTTATCCAGGGTGCCGCAGCTTCCTCTTCACATCAACATCCTCACACCACATTGTTTTCATAAATGCTCAGCGTATGTGTTCTCACAGTCTTATTATTGATAATATAAATAAATAAAACTGAGAAATGCCGAACAAACATTTGTCATCAGAAGTATTTTTAACCATTTACAGGGAAAATTTGCCCCGTGAATTTACTACAACTGTTTATTTTTTTTGTTTATTTCTATATTTAAAAGTTGCATGCATCACTTAAGTCATTTAAGCTTTGTATTGAATTTAACAGATCGTTACAAGCAATAGGTCGCTCTTTCTCCTCCTCGCCGCTAGGGGCGCACCACATTCTTATCACGCGCCACTCCTCGGTCACTTCCTGTTCCCGGAAGTGAAGGCACGGAGGCACAGCCTGTTCCACAAACACGTGAAAAAAAAACAAGCGAACGAACGAGCGAACGCAGCCGATACAAAATGGATATTACCGAGGTTCCCGTGAGTCAGGGCAGCAAAAGTAAAAAGAAAAAGAATAAGAAGACAAAGAAGACAAACGTAACTGAGGAGGGAACTGGCGAAGGCAGCGCAGTGGAGATAAAGGAGGAGAAGATGGAGCGTAGCGAGTCAGCCTTCCCCCCCTCCTTCAGTGTGTCTGAAATTAAGAACAAACAGCGGAGACACCTCATGTTTATGAAGCTGAAGCAAGAGAAAAGAAAGGTAACGATCATGAGTATTCGTTAAACAGTGTCAAAACATGTGACGTAACTGTCAACAGCTGATCTGATCTGAGCTACCGAATGATTATGCAGATATAATTCCAGTGCATTTTACATTTTAATTTACTCAGAGTATCACTGCTGCGTATCCAAATCATTTTTATTTCACAACTTCTGCTGAAATGTCACATTTCTGTTTGGCTTTCAGCAAAAACTGCAGCTGAAGAAGAAGAGGAGAAAAGAACGAGAAGCCTTAGGTGACAAGGTGAGTCTTCTCTGTTTTTCTGTCCTGTTCAAATCATCCCACCATTTATCAATGCACTAATTTGTCATATGGTTTATTAATATTAACCATATAAATATTAATGTATCGTTTATTGTAGGCTCCACCAAAGGAAGTGCCCAAGACAATAGAAAACCAGAGGGTGTTTGATGAGACAACAGTGAACCCAGAGGATGAAGAGGTATGGAGCTTGTTCAGATAATCGCTGCTTATATTAAATTTTTGAGTTTGCAACAATTTGTAGAAATATTTTGTCTCCTACAGGTGGCGTTTGACGAGGCAACTGATGAATTTTCTGCCTACTTCAACGGGCTTACGAATCCGAAAGTGCTCATCACAACATCAGACAGACCCAGAGGGGTAAGACGCAGCTGCCTGTCCTCAGTTTCTTACAATGTTGGCAATGTTGTTTTGAAATCGGATGCGTTAAATTACAATGTTTCCTAGTTTAATATGTTTTGTCTCTTTTTGTGTGTGTTACAGAGGACCGTGAGGTTTTGTGAACAGCTGGCCACAGTAATCCCAAGTGCCCATGTGTACTACAGAAGAGGTTTGGCCCTGAAGAGAATCATACCACAGTGCATAGCCCGGGACTTCACCTACCTCATGGTCATCAATGAGGATCGCCAAAGGCCCAGTATCCTCACACGGCTGTGTTTGAAGATATAACAAACACTGTTAGATCTAGCAGATGTTCTGTGAAATCTGTCTTTTCATTTGGGGAGCTTGTTTTATTGTCAGCATCCTTAACCATCTCTCTTAAGATGGTTTGGTTCTGTGTCACCTACCTGACGGGCCAACTGCACATTTCAAAGTCAGCAGTGTTCGACTTCGCAAGGAGATGAAGGTAAGTTTAGGAAAACAAACTCTACTTCTTGAGCCTAATAGGAAACAACATATTGCATATAACATATTCAAGATAATTTCCCTACAGAGATTGATAAGGGTAAACTTTCATATTAATTTGTTTCATATTAAGAGTGCAGCACATTGGCTTCTGCCATTGCTTGCCAGCTGTAGAAGCTGGCAGTGCCCTGCAGTATTACCCTGAGTAACTCATTGTGTTTGTATGTGAAAGCACAAAGAAGGAGTGTGTGAGTTGTAGTTTTGTAACTGGGCGTATGGTAACGGATGTCTTCCAGTCAGTAAAAAACAACCCAGAGGTCAACAAACCATTAGCTAGCTACGCTAATGATTGACATTTTAAAATATGGCAACGTCAACTACTGTTTCCTGAAGCTTAGCTGCTTAACACCAACGGCACTGTAACATTTCTCTCTGTAGAGACGAGGAAAAGATCCAACCGAACATTACCCTGAGGTGATCGTCAACAATTTCTCCACTCGCCTGGGACACACCATCGGCCGATTGTTTGCCGCTCTATTTCCGCAGAGCCCAGAGTTTGTGGGTCGACAGGTCGCCACCTTCCACAACCAGAGAGACTTCATCTTTTTCAGGTTCCACAGGTATGTTTCAACAATTAAAGACTAAACCCAGACACACTCATTTAAGCCCTGTGTTTGCACAAATACTCATCAACAATTCTTTGCATCTTCAAAAGGTACATTTTTAAGAATGAGAAGAAAGTTGGTATTCAGGAGCTGGGACCTCGCTTCACTCTCAAATTGCGTTCTCTTCAGAAAGGCACCTTTGACTCCAAGTTCGGAGAGTATGAATGGGTGCTGAAGGTGAGGCTGCTCACACTCGTTAAACTGTCATACTAATCACACACGTGTACTGAAAGTTTTGCCAATAAAATTATTTCTGGATATTTGAGCATTTAAATGTGGCAAAAAAAATAACTGTTGTGTGTTAAAACTAAAAAACATTTGATCTGTTTTCAGCGCCATGAGGTGGATGCAGTCAGACGGAAGTTCCAGCTTTGAACACATACAGCAACCTTTGCTCAATGTTATCATTCAAGATACAGCAGCTGTTCATGGACTTGCACAGGTTGACCTTATAATGGATGTCCCAGATCTTTAAAGATGAGCTGTGATCAACACAGTTAGAAACGTGACTGGATTTTAGGCTGAATATTCGCTTCAGCCACAAGTTATTTGTAAAAAGCTACATCTTCAATGCTTTTGTAGCTGCATGCAGTCTTGACATGGACACATAAGGATGGAGTTAAAAGTGGGAGATCTGCAACTTCAAACCAAACACCAGAGGAGACACAGTAACCCAAAACATAGAGTGGTTATTAGCTGAAATCATTGACAGGCCTGCCACATGTGCAAATACACTCAGTCAGTGTGTAAATTATGTGTACAATGCAGCTGCTTATGTATATGGCTGGATTTTCACAATATATATTTCTAAGTGTGTGTATTAAAATACAACATGTAGCTGCAAGTTTAAAATGTGGAAATAGCAATTATTTATTTTTCATCAGGCATGAAACATTTCAAAAGGCACGTGTCTGGTATTGGTTAGTCACTTCCATCTATAAGACATTTACAGTGCTACATAAGCACAATGAAATACTTTAGTAAGAGATTTTAAAAGTAAAAAAAAAAAAACACACACACCACACAAAAATACTTTTTAAGTTAGTCGTTTGGCCCAATTTCCCTCACATTCCTGAGACAATTCCAGTCCATGACGCAGGATCCTCCAGCTCAGCTGTAAAAAAAGCACCACAATGTCCAAAACCTGTGGAAAAAAACACCAATGCACATATCAGCCATAAAAGCCAGGCTGCTTTTTAGTCTGAGCTGCACATGTTTATAAAACCAAGCTCTGTAAGGAGTGCAGGTAGATGTTGATACAGTCTACTGTGTCTGGCATGTTCTCAAGATACCGACACAAAAAATGTGTGAATATATATATATATTTTATTAATCTTCTTAAAAAGACAAGAGAAAGTGAACTTTGTCGAGGAACCTGTCACAAAAGTCCTCACAAACTGATATTTCTGTGCTCAATATGTTAGCAAAAGAAAATGTAGTAATTAATATTAATTTATGACTTTTTTAAATGCCACATGAGCAGATTTACCATATTCTGTCTAAACCTAAAAAAAGCATGATGAAGACATATCATTATTAGGATAAATACTTAAACTAATAAGACATCTGAATGTTGGCAGAAATCTGTTTATTAATTTGAATATTTCTACCAGTAGTCATCTTGTACAGTCCCTGGCTGCCTCTGCTAAACGGAAAATGAGATATGTAACTGTGTATAATAAGTTTAGATCGAACAGTGTCACTCTGTAACGGTGTTACTCACAGAGGAGTCTGTCGCTGCTATAGGAAGGAGCACACCGCCTTGGGTCTGAACGGGTTATTGCTGGACGACATGCCGGTGAGCAGCGGGTCCTGCTGGGCGTTCTGGAGACAGAACTGCTGGAGGTCCGCTGCAGCCTGGGACACCTGTGGAAAAGAAAAGGCAAAGTCCAGAACAGTTACTGAAAGCACCGTTAACTTCATTATACCAGCTGATCGCAAGTCAAAGCACGCACACACACACACAGGGAGATCTGAACTGACGGCTGGAAAATATACACGCCCAAAAGTAGTCCCGTAACGGTTTTAATTCTCACCTTAACTCTGTTCAGGCCAGCTTCAAGGCGCAACTGCTGGACAACTTTCTTCATCGTTACAATGCTGGATGACGCCGACATATTTTAGATTGGGAGGAATTTCGTCTTTACGTGACGATAATAAAAGCTTTGTAAAGCTTTGTTGTTCCAATGCTAGCTTGCTAACTACTTCTTCCTCAACTACGACTTTCCGGTTTGGTTTAAAGGAGTGTCAGTCAAAGCTGCCTTCACGTGATGCTCGTAAATGCCGTTTTTTTACTGCTGTTTTTAAACACGGTCCTTTTTTTAAAGTCCAAATTAACTCAACTTTATTAGTATCATTGATGGAAGTCAGTATTTTTAGACACTTAATTACGTGTACAAAGATTTAGACTGTGTGCCAGGAAAGCACTTCTTTATTGAGTTTACACTAAATTTGAATTTCAAGCATATGCAGGGTGGATGAAAACAACCCCAACGAAAGACACGGTGTCACATAGAGGAATGTCCTGTGTTTCTATTAATGACTTAATAGAGGTATATCTTTAACATATACCTTGAAAGTTTAAATCCACTAATAATTAGTAGTATATATATAGAAATATCATAAACATAAGTCAAGCTTTTTTGATCCAGAGCCGGCGAGTTTTATGACATGTACTGTATACAGCCACAAGGGGGCTCCCTTCTGTGGGCCCTTCATGTCGTCCATCGTTATATGTTGGATCGGTGATCGTCTACCTGAGTCTTCTCTGTGTACTTCCTGTTTCAAAGTCCAGTTGAGAGCTGCTGCAGAAGTGACAACAGTTTGAAGAGGAGATGTTGAGAATACATTTGACGGATTAGCGTGTTATCTGTGTATCCAGCAGCCATGCAGCAGTCTGTGGAGGCTCTAGTCAAACTGCTGGAGTCCTACAGAGGAAGAGACAAAGTTGTAAGTGTTTAATGAAATACATCCAATATGAAGGATCCAAATAAATGTCGTGAACGGGACAGTGACGTTTACTTCAGGGATTCTTCGGCTACTTTATGAGTTTGAGAAGAAACGGAAATAGAGAAATGTTGATATTACTTTTATTATCCAAAAAACAGCTCACTGAATGAGTGATGAATTATCAATCGGTATTAAACACTAATACTGTACAAAAGCCCACGTAGCACAGCGGTAATTTTACTAATGTGTCTTAAATGTATCACAGATAGGATTTTCCCCACTTTGCTGTATATTATTTCTGTTGCTGTAGTGTTTGAACGAATGCTGGGTGACATACAAACAGGTGTGTTATATCCTTTAGTCAAATAACCATGACACTGTCCTTCTGTTTGTGTCTCTGTGTAGATCAGGACGATGTGTTACGGCTCTCAGCTGGTTGGAGGTGTTCTTTCTCGGAGGGCAGGAACAGATGTTTCATCCCAGCAACTTGGGAAGAGTCTGCTGCTGTTTTCTGCTCAGCTCAGCCACTGCCGGACGGTGCTGAGGCTGTTCGATGATCTGTCCATGCTGGCCTACTCCTGCAGCTACGGGCTCGGAGCCGAGGTGATACCAACAACAGCACTGTTAATGATTCAGTCAAGGAGGTGTAGATTTACAGACTTCTTTTAGTGGAGCAATAAACTACTTTTGAATATACTAATATCTAGATCATTTTAATGTAAAAATGATCTGAGCCTGAAAACCAGGCAGTGATGTTGTTACCGTGTGATCATTAATACACAGTATCTGCCTCTTTTAGGAGGAGGATGCAGCGGTTCGCTGGATATCAGTGTTGACCAATGTGGCTGATCAGCTTTACTACCCCTGTGAACACATCGCCTGGGCTGCTGACGCTGAGCTCATCAGGGTGAAGTCGGATAAGTGGTGGCTCTTCAGCACAGTGCTGTGGGGAACCTCGTTGCTGCTAGGAATCCTCAAGTGAGTTTCTGGGTTATATTGGCCCTTTAAATGTGTGTTAACCAGTACAGATGGCCTTGTTGGATTATAATCTGTCACATAGATTATTGCAAGAATTAATTCAAGTAATTTTGAGGCAGAAATAACAAAATTATTATATTTCCCTATATATATTTATAGATCCCTCCGAGTTCTGCTATTACTGAAGAAGAAGCTGAAGAAGTATGATCGGGACGGAGGACGCAACAGGTGTTGTATCCACCATTTTCTGTCTTGTGTCACACAGCGCAGAGGAAGTCCTGCTATAAAATCCATCAGTAGCAACATTTCCCCCCATCAGTAAATTTGCCTGTTTTCTCCTGCAGTCATTCGCAGCTCCGCAGCCAGATGCGAGGGGAGGTGCTCTCCATCCTCAGCAGCATGGCTGACCTCAGCAACGCCATCCACTGGATGCCTCCTGGCTTCCTGTGGGGAGGACGGTTTCCTGCATGGCTAGTGGGGCTGCTAGGAACCACCTCCTCTCTGATAGGTTTGATACAAATGAACAGCAGTGACAGTGACCAGTCAGACAATACGTAGTCTTCACTGAATGAATATATGCATTTTGATTGAAAATGAGCATAAAGAATCATAAAATGGTCTTTGATTTGATCAAAGAGGAGATTAATTTCACTCTTGTAGCAAGAAATACCTGTAAGATCTGCACTCATTCCTGAATTATAAGTGTATACATGTCTAAAAATACCAGATGTAACTGAGAGCCTTTTAAGACTAAACCTAGATTTTCAAATACATTTACAGATTACTTTTTCATTCATGCAGATTGATTGAAAATTAAAGTGTTCAGACGTCTTTTACAGCAAAGATTCTCAGGAGGTAAGTGACGCTGTAATGGAGGTAAAAATGGAGGTAGTTTCAGGTGCTAAATGACATTAGCGAACTTATTGTTGCATGAGGACAGGACTCGTTACAGGTGTTTGAAAGTCTCAATCACAATCAAAGTCTGCGTCGTCTTCCTGGTATGTCAGGTTAATTAATGCAAGAAACACTGTTTAGAACTGGGACTACTTGATCTGTCAGTGTACAAGTGTACACGCCTTATAGACACGCTCCTAACACCTGGTTTTTAGTCCATCCATCCATCATCCATTAACCCACTTCGTCCTGCAGTGCAGGGTCACGGGGGGTGGAGCCTATCCCAGCTAACTACGGGTGAGAGGCGAGGTACACCCTGAACACACACACCTAGGGGCAACTTAGAGTCACCAATTAATCTAACAAACGCGTTAGTCTGTGGGAGGAAGCCGGAGTACCGGAGAAAACCCACGCAGGCACAGGGAGAACATGCTGGTTTTAAGTCTTGTATGTATTTCAAAAACTGTGAATGTATTTTTTTTAAGTTCTTTGCTTGAGTCTTAAACTGAATAAAGACAGTATTTGTTCTTTAAATCAGGTAATGTCCTCAAGCTACACTGAAATAGCTGGGTTTATTGTTTCTTAATGCAATAAAGTATGTGTAATATATTCTTCTGATTAAACAGACGTTGTTAAAAATGGATACTGAATCAACTGCAAAATCACTTTTAGATAATGTACAAACAATGCATTTATTAAAATAATCGTTTGAATTGAGTCATTATTATTATTATTATTATTATCATTATCATTATTATTATTATTAATTATTATTATTATTAATTATTATTATTATTAATTATTATTATTATTATTATTTGCTGGATTATTTAACTATATGATTTTTATTTGTTAAGACTAGATGTAATAGAACATGTGAATATAGTAAAATAAATGACGTTTAATATTTCCATGACTTCTCTTGCAGTAACCACACAAATCAAAATCATGTCAAGATCATTTGGAGAAATAATAAATCCTTATTAGTCTTTGGTCCTTCCTTCTGATCATAGAATCGACGTTTGATTGAGCGTGGCTTCGACGTTTACTGTGACGTATTTGGCAGTTGCCTTCAGGTGTAAACGAATGTGTCGTAATATATGGATTTAAGAAATACAAGCTTCGAATATATGCCATATTTTTCTTTTTTCCCCTGAAAACAAATCCTAAACCGCCTTTTCTATTGTATGATTTGTTATTATGAATACAATCGTATAATAGTCACATTACTCATACGTCCGATCGTTATATATGCTTTATTTACATAGCATGTACTTACTTTTATTCAAACACGGGGATTAGTCTTAATACTATAAGGGAAATTGCAAAGAATACTTTATGTTCAACTCATATGCGTAGGCGTGCAGAAGGCTGTGGAAGAGAGGAAGAGAAACCTCGGGACTGGTGATGTGATGCAAGATACTGAAGCACGTGAATGCAGCACAACTACAGAGTCAGCCAGCAATTAAAAGCTGTCAGTCGACAGCAGCAGCAACAATGATTACAAAACTCTGTCTTCTTTTGTCGTGATAGCTTTTTTATCGGAGAATTATGTGAAAAGTGTAACACGGGTGTACCGCTGTGGTTATTATGACGGATAAAACAAAGCAAAAGTGTTGGAAAAGGTTCAAATTCCAAACCACGTCAACTCATCTGTCGTGGCACCCACAGGACTTTCTGACTTCACACAAAGAAACCCACAAAGATTTAAAACACCAGGTGGGAACTCCTCTTTTCTATAGTCTTACAGCTGCATTTTATATTACAGATGTAATTTTTAAATTGTGTTGTTATAGCGGCTGCTGCAGATTCAGGTAACGATGAAGCTAACCTCAAGCTATTCGACCTGCTAACTGCTAACTGGCTGTCTGGAGTCGCTGAGTGAACTTTGTAGTTTTTATTATTTGTTTGTTTGTTTGTTTTTTGCTTAACCTTGTTTTTTTTTCTCTGCTGCCAGCACTCCACCTACAACTGCAATCCGCAAAACCCTTGTAGTTGCAGGGACAGTTATGCTAGTTCCAGTCTCCATTGAGATTTTGCCAGTTTAAAGCTCTTCCAGGTGTAAAAGTATATCGGCTAATTAAAGTAATCCTAATTTAATCTATTAAATTGGTTATTAATACCATCACTTAACATCCACTGAAAAGATCTGAGCAATGAATTTATCTGTAAAGATTATGTCTAATATTTAGTTTACTGCATTTAAATAATTTTCCAGTGCGCACTGATTAGTGAACAAACATCCAAGCTGATGTATTAAACACTTAATACTGCTGAATAAATTATACTCCGCATTATGTGCAGACTTCATTGGAAGACATAGTGAGTCTTCAGCTATGTTTGACCTTAATGCTGCAGGCATTAATTGACCATATTCTCAGATTAAACAGTTTCTGAAGGCAGTTTGGTATGCTTTATCTTTTAATACATTTTAATAGAAATATTAGTCTGGCTCTTTAATATCAGTACACATGTATTGTCTATTGAATAAATTGTATTAAACATACAGTTCTTGGATAAATATAATGTTCATGTTATCTAAGTACCGGTACTTTGAGCTTTAGGCTACTTTATCATGATGCTCATGGGGCAAAGAGAACAACTGTGACTGATATGGCTTCGGATAGTACAGTTCAGCTACTGCAGCCCCGTCGAAGGCATATGATGTTATGTGTTTTGCTGCAATATAGTTCTGGCTGACCCTTTGACGTCCTGATAATTCAGCTGCATTGTGATCTCAACAAGGAGCCAGCACAGTAATGCCAGTTTTCCTCTGACAGGCTTGCCTACAAAATGGACTCAGACTGCAGCCCTGTTGACCAGTCAACCTCAGCATTGGCTGACTTGGTCCCTGTTAATGGAGATGAGGTGACTGCTGTAGCCCCACTAGGTCATGAAACTGAGGATCTGGATTCCTACAACTTCATCGAGCCTCCTCCATTAGACTGGAGGTCCGACTCCTCTAGTGAAGTGGGCTCAGCAGAAGATCTAGATGACCCCACCCTGTCTCCTTTACCAGAAAGTCAGGAAAAAAATAGTCTGGGGGGCTCAGTATTGCCACTTTTGGATGCAAGAGACATTTTGACTCCACCTGATGCAAACCAGCAGGAGCTTGTGGGACACATTGCAAAGCAGATACAGGAAAAGGCTAAAGAAGAAGAGGATGAAGCAGCGGAGGGGACGGCTGAGGGCTTTGATTGTGATGAAGAGGTTCCAGTTAAGAATGATGAAAGCAGAGTCTGTGTAGAGGAAGTGGAGTTTGCCAACAGGACATCAGCACATGATGAAGACCATAGCCGTATACATTCTCTACTCAGCCAGCTGCAGTTCATGGGTGAAGAGCCTCATCAAAGTCATCCCACACCACCTCATCGTCATTACTCTGAGCTGGAAGCATGTGGTCCCTCCCTATTAATGGAAAACAGCACTGAAACCACAGGGCTGCTGTTCTCCGAGAGCCATCAGAGAGACCTGCTGGGATTGCTACAGTGCACTGAGATTAGTGCTACACCTCATCCTACCTGTCTGCCACACAGAGGGGGGGTGGATGCCGTAGTGTCCGTTTCTTACAACCAAGAAGATGCCCAGAGATTCTGGGGTCAATATGGGAATGGTCAACAGCAGCGGTTCAGGGAGGACTCCCTTACCTCCCTGCCTGATGATGAGTATCCTGAGCCAGTTTGGATGAAGTTGGGTGAGGACCCGCCAGATGAAGAAGCTGCAGCAGAGAGCGAGCAGGTCAGTGGTCTCACTATAATCAGCTCAAATATAACTTGTAATCGTACACACTATTGCTGATGCTGTGTTTCTTTATTCTGCCAATGCAGAATTCTGACGACCATCCTTCATATAAAGATGGTAAGCCCTTTCAGTGACCTTATTTTTTTCACTGAAGAAAGATCAAAAATCTAATTGACCTTATGTGCTCCTATTTTAGTGCCTGGTCCTTGTGACCCTGAAGATTTGCTAGATGGAGTAATATTTGGGGCTAAGTATTTGGGATCCACTCAGATCAAAACAGAGAAGAACCCGTCTACTAATGCTCGTATGACCCAGGCTCAGGAGGCCGTTGACCGAATAAAGGTAAATCTGAATTAAAAGTCCCTTAAACAGTGGTACAAAAAACACTAATAACACTTGATATGTGACTTTTGTGTCTAGTATTCAGTCTGAATTTATTCTCATGCAAAATTATCATGTTAATCAGCTCCAGCTCCGATCACTAGAGACAAAACCATGACACCCGGCTAGACATGCCACCTGGCAAAATGATATGACACAGTTTGAAGGCTGTCATTTCAGCTGCAAATTTCATCCATTTCCATTCATGAAGTGTTTAAGTAACAATAATTCACCTCGTGGTTGTCTTAGTGCTGGATGTGACAGTGTTGTGTGTCTTTTAGGCTCCAGAGGGAGAAACTCAGCCAATGACAGAAGTGGATTTGTTCATCTCCACTCAGCGAATTAAAGTTCTCACTGCTGACACACAGGTATTCATTTAACCACATTTGTTTATTTTCATATCCTCTTGTGTTTTGACCACATTTAAAGTGTACTTGTGTTTCCTCATAATCTTCTCATCTGCTGCCTCAGCATAATGATAAATCTATGACTTTTTTAAATTCAAGGTTACTTTTCTGTAAAAACACCCTTGCCCTTCTGAATGTCCACCTTTAAGCTGCACTCTCACTGCAGGAATCCTTAATATAGAACTGGGTGGTGATTTAATATGAGGCCTCTGCAGTAATGTTGCAGTAATAGTACAGTCTATTTTCCTCCACTCTGTGGTTGAATTGCCACAGGAGTAAAAGTGGGTCATCGACTGTCGTGTCCCTCTCATTGTACGGCTGGTTGCTTCTCCCCAAAAACAAACTTATAAATAAATTTGTTTAAAAAAACATTCCTGATGACAGGAAGTTATTTTTTTGCATCTCATATCAGTGTCCTGCACTTAATCTGAGTGCATACATTTCTATATGAATAACTAGCAGTAATAACTTCACTGTCTTTAAAAAAGGCGAGGCCTTCCTCTTTGTATTTCTGTCAACAGATTTCAAGTCTCTGCATGTTGTAGAGTAGTCTTTCCTGTCTCTTCTGTCTGTTTCAAATAATATTAACCCTCTCGTGTCCTGTTTTTAATCAGGAAGCCATGATGGATCATGCCCTGCAGATGGTCTCTTACATCGCTGATATTGATGACATTGTGGTCCTGATGGCACGAAGAAAACGCAAAGGACAGGATGTGGACCAGGAATCTAACTCTTCCTCCTCCTCCTCATCTTCCTCGGGGTCTCAGAAGAAGTGCACAATGATCTGCCATGTCTTCTCCTCTGACGATGTGAGTCCTGTCATTTAAAATACATTTATTAGGATCTTGGAGTTTCTTGTCATTTTGACAGTTCAGACAATATAAAGGTGTCTCTAACTCTGAACAGTGTTGCATCTTCCATTAGCTGTGCTGTTTTCTCTGGGACAACAATGTCAGCTTCAGCTTGGCCTGATTTCCTTCCTGCAGACAGCCAGAGAGTTCTCCTGAATGTAAAATGGTTTGGCTGTTGTCCCAGTTTCCCACAGTTGGCAATGCTGAATAGGAGGAAGACAAGTTTCTTTTAGAAACTAATTAGCTGTGGGATACTGAAGGCCATTAGGCCACTGCTTCTACTGACACTGTTTCCCAAATGAACTCATTTTAAATTAAAAGTATGTAAAAATATTTTGAAATTAAGTTCACTGTTGCTGCTTTAGCTGTGCCATTGTCTTCGTCTTGGCTCTTCTATGCAAATGATCTCATTTGCTTTGATTTGTTCATATGAAAATTAGCTTAAAAAAAGTAAGAAAAGAGTAGAAAATTATCTAACATAATTGTTCATCAATGTATGATCTTGACCCCTGTTGAGTCAGGTTTGTCTCCTTCTTCTTGTGTATCCACCCAGGCTCAGATCATAGCTCAGGCTATTGGGCAGGCATTCGGAGTGGCTTACCAGCAGTTTCTCCAAGCCAGTGGCATCAAGGCCAGCGATCTGAGGCCGGGCGAGTACAGTCACTATCTGGAAAGTCAGGAGCTCTACAACGGAGATTTGGCCCATTTTTCTGACTCTCAGAACCTCAGAGAAGTAAGCATTGTTTGATATCCTGCAGTCTTTGCATGTATATGTGAGTGACAGGTGTGGCTGTTGAGGGAAAGGAAATGTCATGTAGTTTAATCACAAAATATTAACAGAATTTCCCTAAAATCACAGTCAGATTTTCACAAAGCTTTCCAAAAAATATTGTATAATGTAGCAACATCTAGGGCATTCTGCTCCATTTCATGTTTTACTGTCTTCATCTAATTTGTTGGGTTTCCTGATATGGAACAACCGACTTTTATATAAAGGTCAAAAATCTATTTTTAATGTTTTATTGCAAATTAAGTAAATCTGGCTGTATAAATACACTGTTCAGATTCCCCTTACCCTTACCTAAAGACACACATTCTTACCTTCCAGTAGGGTTGGGCGATATTGGCAAAAAAATTAATCACGATTAATTGTGGCATTTAACCGATAACGATTAATTTGACGAGTAAGTTCAGAAAAAAAGTCACATCAGTGATTATTTCAAGTTAAAAAAAATGTGTCTGTGCAAATGAACCTGTGACTGGAATTTAACACATTTAAATGTATGTCTGTGCAACTCAACCTGCGTTACGTTCTTCCAGCGCTTAGTTTGGTCGTAAGGAGCACAATGACTAAACGTATCACTGATTCTCGGATGAGTGAAATTCTTTCCCATATCTGCTGGAGGAGACATCGCTGTTGTAATGTTTCCTATCTTGCTGTAGGGTCCTTAAATAAAGATCGGGAGGCAGCTTCTCCAGTCGGAGTTCATTCTTTTGATACGAGCAAACATTCGGTTACTATGGCAACTACCAACGCGTCATCATGACAAGCCACTAATCGCCGTAATCGATAAGTGGCAAATATTAATCTGTGACAGTTTTTCTGATGATTAACTGCACACGATACAATTTTGCACAAGCCTACCTTCCAGTCACACATGTGTAACCAGAGTGTAAAGTGTGGAACATCCACACATTAGGCAGGTGAAAAATCAGAGGCCAGCCACTCTTCAAAATCATCCCTTAATGTGGGAAACCTTTACAAAATAATGCATTGACACAAACAATAGTACCCTCCCACTGTAGATGACTGTACTGTGTGTCTGTGATTCAGGTTGTTATCACCAAGGCTCCAGGAGAGATTGTAGGACTGGCAGTGGTGGAGTCTGGCTGGGGCTCCATCCTGCCTACTGTGGTGGTGGCTAACCTCCTTCACGGAGGCCCAGCAGAGCGATGTGGTGAGCTCAGCATCGGTGACCGCATCATGTCCGTCAATGGCACCAGCTTGGTGGGTCTGCCCATCACCACATGCCAGAACATTATCCGGGTAAGAAAGGAAAAGCTGAGCCCACACTTATAATCCCAGTGATAAAAATAAAACTGTATCAGTGAAAAATGTGTTTGTATTCTCTGTGTATATACAAATGAGTTTTTTTTTCTCTCTGCCACTGTGCTTTACCTAAAATGCACTAGATGGCACTGTAGTGTCATTAAAAACAATGTCAGGATTTGTCAACTTAAACTGTGTTAAGCTGATATTTTGCAGTGCTTTTGTTGTTGAGTTGAGATGCAATGATAATGATGTGTGGAACACAATATTACAAATACTTGTGTCAAATCAACATAATTCCTGTTTTGACTTATGTCTTCACCCATTGTTTTTCTTTCAGGACTTGAAAAACCAAAAGTATGTGAAGCTTAGTATTGTCCACTGTCCTCCTGTCACCATGGCGATTATCAGGAGACCAGACCCTAAGTTTCAGCTTGGCTTCAGTGTGGAGGACGGCATTGTATGTCTATGTATACATTTTCAGTGTGTCATAAACTAAATAGCTGTACAGATTTACAGCTGTTTTTGTCCTTCACAGATCTGCAGTCTGATGCGTGGTGGTATAGCAGAGAGAGGAGGAATTCGTGTTGGGCACCGCATTATTGAAATCAACGGGCAAAGTGTTGTCGCAACTCCTCATGAAAAGATCATCCAGACCCTGACAAATGCCATTGGAGAGGTGAGATGGAAGAAATGCTTTCATGCACAATTGGATATAAGGTATTTTACCTTAAAGATGTTGTGTTTTCAGAGGGTGATATGAGACTTTCTCTCTCTTTCTGGACAGATTCACTTGAAGACGATGCCAGCTTCTACATACCGACTCTTAACGGGGCAAGAGCAGCCAGTGTTTCTTTGAGCACTTCCAGCTATAAAGGGACAAAAATACTGTGCAGTGTTCAAGCTACTCAAGTTGTTGCCAAACACAGAAAATATTATGCAATTGATTACACAGTGTATTAAAAACTGTTGTCATGCCACTGAATACCACACATTAGAGAGTTATATATTTTTTAAGATATTTAAAATGATAAGGTTAGATGACAGCTCTCCATTTATATTTATCAGATATTTAACAATGTTGGCAGAAGCTTAGATGCAACGTTTTTTGACTCCTTCAGCTCACATTGGAGTGAACAGCAACATGTATATATGCACTTAATGAGTCTTCCAGCCTGGTCTGTGCCTGAGGTGAAAAGTGAGGAGACCTTGTTAAATCAGGACAAATAGATCTGTGAGTCTCTCACATACAAAAACATATCAAAACAAGCTTTAGAGCAGATTAATTACTGTAGCGCTTTAGTTCTTTTATATAATGCTGTGCCTCATATGAAGCATGCACAATTAAAGGCCTTATTTCATTGCAAGATGGTTATATTTTTAAGAATTGTGGGTTTTCAATAAGATATGTAAGATGTTTTATTTATTGAGAGTCAGATACAAGTTGGTTTTTGTACTATTGGCTGCATATAAACTTTACATTACATGCTTAAATACTGCTAAACATGCAATATCTGCTGAAAATGCTGAGAATAGCCACGTAATTATTGCAATGTAATTAAAATACCGCCGTTTGTTGAGTAGTTACAGGTGTTATATACACAATCATGTACTACTTATGTACTCATGTACTAATAAATAATGCCTTTTATTACAACATGAAAAGTATACTGTCCTTGTTACTTAAGGTACTGTAAGCATGTCAAGGCCCTGTCAACACCTGGCCAATCAGCGCGTTTTGAGTTACTAAACACAGACTTCAACCAATCAGATTCCTAACCGGCTTCGGTGGCACCGCCCCTTGTTGTGCTCTTTGGCCAATCAGCTTCATCCATGGGCGGGGCCTCCTGCAGTTTACACTTGCTGCCTGTCAAACAGTAAGGAGTCAATGTCAAGCTACGGGCTGTCGCAGCGTCTGAAACATTCAGAGGAGGTTTTAATCACCTTTATAAAAGACAGGTAATCATTGACAATAGTTTGTCACCAGTAGTTTATTACGTTTGTTTATCGGATTAACGGATTGAGCCTCTGTAAGCATCACTGTGTGTGATGCTAAGGAAGCTAACGTTACATCCAAAGCTACCGTCTTCTTCCTACCTAAACAACCTGGCTAATTGTATTCTTTAGCTTCTTTCACTATTGAAGTAAACACTTATTTGTAGTATTTGATATCAATGTTTCTTTTTTAGTTACATTTTGGATGTACTGAAATGCAGACGCTTTAATTTCATTCAAACACGGCTAAGTGTAACTCACTCAGAGCAAATAAATGAAACTTAAGTGCGTTATGAGAAGTTGTCGCTGCATTAGCCTGCCGCATAAGTACAACCTGCTGTCTGCCCTAAGAAATATCTTATCTCTCCCGAGACTAAGTTGAGCAAAATGCTAAAAATAAATACTACAAATGTATCGTGTTCCTCCTCATTCACTTGAAATGCAGATCTTCCGGTCGATTTGCAAAAGAAACTAGTTTGTGTATGTCCTTATTCAAGCCAAAGATTATTTACTATCTTCAAGACACTGGCCAGGCAAATGGGAATGTCTCAGGTAAGCTGTTAGGATCAGAAGGATTTCAGGATAACGCAGAGGATTGTCTTTCTTGAGGAGATCACAGCAGGGGCAAAAGACAACCTTTACTCACACAACACACACAGAAGCAGCCTGTCGGACCTCTAGTCCAAGGAGTTTAACAGTCACTTGCATATTTCTTTGTTAAACTATAAGAAGTGAAAAAACACTTAGTTTACACACTGTTCAGTCATAGATGTGCTCTGCAAAAAAAGAGGTCAGTTTCTGCTTTGCACAATGACAATTATAAGCAGAAGAACAGACACATTTATCTCCCAGCTGGATGATATACTTGTCCAAGGTTTGTGTGTATGTACAGAGAGGAAATAGGACAATTATTATTCTCACCACATTTTGTGTTTTCTAGGATCTCATCATGGCCAGGTAGCTGCTTGGAGCGATGGGTTTTTTCAGACAGCTCTACCTCCTGCTGTGGAAGAACATCACATACCGCAGAAGAAACAAGGTGATCATATTTTCCCTACCCAGGAAGATAATCAAACAAGAAACCTGATCTGTTTTTGTAAGAAAATCTGGCTTTGTTTTTATGAAAAGAAAGAAACACCGTTTTGACTAGCAGGTCAAACTGCTCTTTTGCATCTGAACAACCACAGAGTGCTAAGGTGCCTACACAAAGTCGACAAACTAATAACACTAGCATCGATTTTACTTAAAGATTAAAGTATGTCCCAGTGTCTTAAGCCCAGAGCAACCTTCTTTTTTCTTATAAAAACAAAGCTATTTTGTTCATTAAAACAGATCAGGTTCTTTCCTCATAACAAGACTTAGCAAATTTTTCTCATAAACGTACGCTTCCGTAAATATGCTAAAATAACTTAAGAGTGCAAAGATTATTGCAATCTGTGTCCGCTATAATGCAGTCTGTGATTGTCACTGGTCAATGAAGGTGATTAAGTATTTAATCCACCATTTAAACCTCCTACGTTTTCCTCCTGTATAGATTCAGCTGATCATTGAGCTCCTTTGGCCACTCTTCCTCTTCGTCATCCTCATCTCTGTTCGTCACTCACACCCCCCTTACAAACAGAGCCAATGTGAGTGATATTATGTAATGTCTGTCTTTTCGAACCTACACACACACACATGAACACACACTTACTTAGAGGTCTGAAATAGGGCCTTTTGCCAACCAGCTAAAGAGGATTAAGTCACTGAGAGTGATTCTTGTGCCAATGCACGCATATTTGTTTCCCTAACCTGCTGTGCTCTTGACCTTTGTGTTTGACAAGTTTTACTTGTGATATAACAAGTAGTAAAAAGGTGTTTACTAAACATTTATGATCCTGAATATTTCAGTTTTGTATAATAAAAGTTTTTTGTCTTCTAGATATTTTGTACATTAAAGCAAAGACAATGTGCTTTTTGTATGTTTTGAGGCACCTCATATCAGATTGAGGATAACAAAACACAATAAAAGCTCATGCAAAAGCAGCTTGGGTTGTGGTAGAATTAGCTGTCTGTGGTATTCCAGATCTCACACAGTATTTTCATTGTTTCAAATCTTGAGGCTAATCTGTTTTTTCCTTTTATTTGTAGGTCACTTTCCAAACAAAGCCTTGCCATCAGCAGGCACCTTGCCCTGGATTCAGGGAATTATCTGCAACATCAACAACCCCTGCTTCCACAGCCCGACCCCCGGAGAGAAACCTGGCCAAGCTGGCAACTTTGACAACTCCATGTAAGTAGGACTGAGTTATATACGGGGATAATTGCTTATTATAATTATTTTTATCACCTTAAAGATATCTTCCTTCCTATAATGATTATTCTCCTTGTTCATCTTCTGCAGACTTTCACGTCTCTTTGTGGATGCACAGACTGTTCTGTCCTACAGTGGAAACCGGAGCTTCTCTGGTTTTCAGGACCTGTTGGAGACTATCCGGAAACTGGGGGAAAGACCAGGAGTCTTACCAAGTACACACGGCTCATTTGTATCATTTGTAGCCCAAATTGAAGCAATATACCAAGCAGACACCTTTTCCAGTAACTTTATTCAGCTGAGAGTGTTTTTTATAATTAAAAAGCAAAGGTAGGCTTCAGCAAACTTTAGTTGATATTATACTAATCCCAGCCATTGTGGCAGACCATACACACACAAAATGGACATCAGTCTCAAAGTCAGAATAAAGCTTTAAGCTGGCTCCCCAAGAATAAGAATTAATAATGTATATGAAGAAACCTAATGCAGCCATGCTTCTGTCAGAGAAGTTGTAGCTTGGTTTAAAGATCATTGTGTGATGAACTACAGGAAGTTAGTATGTTTAAAACTGGAGTACAGCATAAGGGGTGACAGTACAGATTGTCATTTAGGTGAAATTTTGGATGCATCAATTTCACACAGCTGCAAAAAAAGCAATAAAAATAGAGAAATGCTGAATAAAACAGGCGATGATCCTGAGCTCATTGAAAAACATTCAGACATTTTAGTGGAGTTTTTGCTCTCAGACTTGTCCGAGAGCCCTCATGGTTTACAGTAGCTAAACAAACTGTTGTCGATTGACCAACTGAAAGTGTATGACTGCTGTTGTGAGGGCAGCACATAGTGTCTGTTTAACCTCTCCCTGCTGCAGCCAGATCAAGTTTCATGGCTTCCACTGACAAACAATTGAGTGAATGAAAGCAGGCTTTCATTGGTTATTTTTTTCTACCACTGATCCCACATTGAAGGAACAGTTTAAGCCTGTTAATCTAGATTCATCATTAGTATCACTGCATAGAAAACAATGTGCAACTACATACGAAGAATGTTCCGGCTCAGTCAAGGAGGATGCCAATAATGTTTCTATCAAATCACCCTATCAAAAAAAAAGCAAGTCTGTTGCCATGAGTGGTTGTATGCTGAGCATCAATACAGTTGCCAGACGGTGATTTTAACTATTAATCCTATAAATCCTTTGTTTAAAATTGGTCTTTAATAAGCACATTTTATGAAGAATAATATTTTCAACCTCTCAGGAGAAGTTCTCCTTGCTGAACAGGTTTTTTTTAAATAAAAAAAAAAACAAATCTACCTCTTAACAAACTAAAACTTTAAAGAATGTAGTGCGCTGTCCAGTAAACCGTGAATAAAACTAATCTTCATCTTGTATTCGTGCCTACCTAAAGCTTCTTTAGACTTTCCAAACTAATATTGTCTTTATACCTGAAGTATATTTAAGGGTAAATTAGGCAGTTTTCTGTTTCTGCCAGAGATATAAATGTAAAAGAATATAAGTTAGTAGGTTTTGAATATCAGTACAGCCTAAAAAAACAACTGAATAGTGATATATCGTGCAAACTGAAAAATTATTATCAACACTGCGTGAGCTTACTGTGTTTGTTTCTGCTATAGATCTTCTGGTGAAAGAAAGCCTGAGAGCCAATGAGACATTCTCCACCTTCCTCTTGACCAATAGCAGTATGTCGCCTGCAGCGGTGGACCAGCTGATGAGGGCACGGCTTAATTTTCAGGTCAGTAGGTGAACTCCATTATGTATCTTTGACAAACCTAACTAATGTATGGTTGTTTACATTAAGGACAAACCAAAGGCCTTTGTTACAGGAGCTGATTAATCTGTTCTGGTACACAAAATGTATGATTTATTTATTAATTTGAAACAAAATGAGAGGAATGTATTATAATCTGGGGAAAAAAGATCGATCGTTTTAGCAAAAGCAGGAAGACAGTTTTTCTTAATTAAGTTAATTGATTCAATAAAACTAAGTAGAGTTAAGATCTTGTCCACATGTGATAGCAATGAGACATTTTCTACAGGTTTTGCTGATAAGTCAGGAGCAAACATTTCTCCTTGTTCTCTGTTATGCGTTTTTTTTTTTTTCCCTCATGTTATAGATTAAATTGTGATTTTTGTTCTTCCAGGCCACACTGGCTGGAGTTCAGTTGCAGCTGAAGGAGTTGGTGTGTAATGAGAGCATGCTGGCACAGCTGCTGACAGTAGAGGAAGGCGAAGCTGCCATGGCTGATCTTCAGACTCAGCTGTGTGCCTTACCAGCTGACGTTCTGCAGGAGGCAGAGCGTCTTTTCGTGTCTCAGCTCGACTTGACCAAGTTTCTGACAGTAGGTGTCAGCAGGCAGGGATGCTCTCATCATGTGTCCAGTGAGCTATGGTCTGTAGTACCAGTCTAACTGTCCTGCCCTCCACCCTGTCAGAGAGAACGTCTGATGGTCAACGCCGGGGACCTCAGGGCCATCAGTCAGGCCGTCACCTCAGTCTCTCAGGAGTTGGCTGTCATCATGGAAGAGGTAGGCACAAACAAGAAGATTATTGTTCAGTAAATTTTAAGGTGGTGCATATTTCCACCTTTAAGTCAATGTAAACAAACCAGACCAGCCATTCCTCCATTGCTTTTATTACTTTTGGATTATTTTCTTGTCGATGCTTTCATTACATTCCTTCTTCTATCTTCCTTCAGTTCTCCTCCCTTTCCAGCTTTGCGGAGATGAGTGCTGCCCTTCGTCTGCTGTCTCCAGAAAATCGCACAGCAATGCCCAGAGAAAGTTTTAGAGCTTTTTCAAAGATCATGTGCGGACACCCTGAGGTTGGTGGCGAGCGTATCCCATCACTGAACTGGTATGAAGACAACGATTTAAAGTCTTTCTTGGGTAATAACGGCACAGAGGATGTGGACCTGGACCATGACAATAACACAAGTAAGAAGCATAGCAGATTTTTTCAGTTTTTTTGCAAAGTCTGTATATTTTAACATTTGTCCTATTTGGTCAATACCTTTTCTCCCTACAGCTCCTTTCTGTAAAAGTCTGATCCAGGGTCTGGAGTCCAACCCCCTGTCTCGCATTGTGTGGCGAGGAATCAAACCTCTGTTCATTGGAAAGCTACTGTACACGCCGGACACTCCGGCAGTACAGCAAATCATGAAAGAGGTACAATAACCAAAAACTGCAACTCACAGCTTTTTTCGCTGGATATTAATGGCATAACTGCAGCGTGCTCATACCAATTATGTTGACAGGTTTTAGGTTGATGGTTGAGTCTGCTGTTCTTGTTGGAAAGCAGGTCTCTTTAGAATAACCTTACATTGTTTCTGAAGTTGAACAAGACTTTTGAGGACCTGAAGATTCTTCAAGAGCTGAATGAAGCCTGGGTGGAGGTGGGACCACAAATCAAGAACTACATGGAGACCAGTGTGGAGATTCAGCTGCTGCGGGTCTGTGCTATCTCTCTTATTATGCTTTCAATTTTAGAAAATCTATCATTTACACTACCTTGCTTGTGTGTGTGTGTGTGTGTGTGTGAAACAGGATTTGTTAAGGCGTCCAGAGATTGCTGTGCTGGTCAACCTGCGTTTAGATAACACTCCATGGACCGCATCACGGATTGCTCGTTTTCTGTCAACCCCTTTACCAGACATGCCACGAAGGCCCGGGGCGCAACCTACTTGGTTGGATGTTTACAACGACATCAACCACACCATCAGCACTCTCGCACAAGTCACTGAGGTACCTTTGCCACTCTTAATGTTTTTATATGCATGCAAAAGATGTCAGCAAGTCATAAAAGTCTCCAAGTTAGAATATGTTTAACAGAAACTATTGTTTATGTGAAAACATTAAAAGCCTAAATCCCCTTTCCATTTTTCTATTTTTAACATTTTCTCTCATATCCTGCAGTGTTTCTCCCTGAACAAACTGGAAGGTCTGGAGACTGAGGGTCAGCTGGTGGACAGAGCTCTGGAGTTGTTGGAGGACAGGCAGTTCTGGGCAGGTGTGGTTTTCCTGCTGCCCAACAGCTCCTCATCCGTGCTGCCGCCCCACGTCACCTACAAGATACGAATGGACATCGATGATGTGACCCGAACCAATAAGATCAAGGACAAGTACTGATCAAATCAAATCTTTGCAGTCTTTGAATTAAAAATATTAGGAAACTAATTATGTGTGCATGTTTAGATTTACAGCATTAGAATATGCCGAGTAGTGGAACAACCTATATTGAAACACCTCTCAGGAGCACCAAAAACATATATATATGTATATATATACATATATACATATATATGTTTTTTTTTTCCAGGTTTTGGGATCCCGGTCCTGCTGCCGACCCATTCAGTGACATGCGCTACATCTGGGGCGGCTTTGTCTATGTTCAGGACCTGGTGGAGAGAGCAGTGAGCTGCGTGCTGACAGGAGTTCAACAGACTACTGGCATCTACATCCAGCAGATGCCCTACCCCTGTTATGTGGATGATGTGTGAGTGACATGATGTAAAACAAATCAGGGGGGAACTCAGGCTATTAGGTAATAATTATCATACAGTTAAAATATGATGCACTTGGCGTTGACTAGTGTCTGTACCAGGCAAACCGATTGTCCTGTTCATGTTTAAAACCTGAGGTTTTAGCTATCCATAATGTTTTTATATTGTCACATATATTTTACCTTTCCAACAGGTTTCTTCGAGTGCTGAACCGTTCCCTACCTCTCTTCATGACACTTTCCTGGATCTACTCTGTGGCCATGATCATCAAAGGTGTGGTGTATGAGAAGGAGGCGAGGCTGAAGGAAACCATGAGGATTATGGGTTTGGGAACAGGAACACTGTGGTTCAGCTGGTTCATCAGCAGTATGGTTCCTTTCCTGATCTCTGCTGCGCTGCTTATAGCTCTGCTCAAGGCAAGATGAACAACCACTATATATATATATATATATATATATGCACCTTCTTACCATCAACACCTCTAGTGATGCTTTTCTTCTCTCTTATTTCCAGTGGGGTGACATCTTGCCGTACAGCAACCCGAGTGTTGTCTTCTTCTTCCTCATGGCTTTTGCGACCGCCACCATCATGCAGTGTTTCCTCATCAGTACCTTCTTCTCCAAGGCCAACCTGGCAGCTGCTTGTGGAGGGCTTATCTACTTTGGCCTGTACCTGCCCTATGTACTGTGTGTCGCCTGGAGAGACCACCTCAACACAACGCACAGAGTCCTAGCTGTGAGTAAACTAATAATAATAATAATAATAATAGGGTGCAAACAAATCTATTCTTACTTATGTTCTTTTATTTTAAATTAAAATTAAATTGTTAAATGATTGCTGAAATATAAAAATTTGTTTCTCTGCAGAGTTTTCTCTCTCCTGTGGCCTTTGGTTTCGGCTGTGAATATTTCTCTCAGTATGAGGAGCAAGGTGTGGGCATTCAGTGGTACAACCTGCGCTCAAGCCCTGTGGAAGGAGACAACTACAGCTTCACTGCTTCTATAATTATGCTTTACGTGGATGCTTTCATCTACGCCATCGCAGCCTGGTACATCGAAGCAGTGTTTCCTGGTAAGTTGTTTTACAACATTTTTTAGCCTGTATGCTCAGTGACAACACCTAGATAGGGCTTTGAGGAAGTGAAATCCGGTGTTTTCCCAAAAACACTGGTTTAACTGGTTTATTATAGTTTCCTTTAGTTGAATGTCTTCACAAAGCTGTGTTTTTTTTTTAATATCAGGTGAGTATGGCATTCCACGGCCCTGGTACTTCATCTTTCAGCTAAACTACTGGAGCGGGATTCCTCTTGAAGCAGGCATGCCGATCCCACCTGCACCCACAGAGCAGGGTGAAGGTATGAGAAGCTGGTTCACATTAGCTCCTGTTTCTGTTTATCCTCTGATGGATTTTACTAGCAGCTATTTGTGATCAGCATCTACTCATTTTGAATGAAATGCATTTAATATTCTTAAACCATAACTGATGACATGACATTACTAAATGAGCTGAGACTGTAAGCCAGTTAATTACAGGTTTGGGGAAATGACACTGAAGAACATTTTGAGCATCAGTCCAGAAGTCATTGTTCTGTTAACTGTCTGATTCCTGCTACCCTGTACACTACACCTACACCTTCACAGATTTTTTAATAGTTTTCTGTGTCTAATTAGATCACATTGAACCAGAACCTGCAAATCTGATTCTGGGAGTGAGCATCAGGAATCTTGTGAAAATCTACAAGAAGGGAGGAAAACTGGCTGTCAACCATCTCAACCTAAAGTTTTATGAGGGGCAGATCACTTCCTTTCTCGGCCACAATGGAGCTGGCAAAACCACCACCATGTAAGAGCTGCGGGCTGAAAACAGATAGTGGTTTAGCGAGGCCTGGTACAAGATATCACACTTTGAGTTTTGGCTTGAGTTTGTAACATAAAATAAAACTGTAGCATTTATTTCTATGTGTCTGATGTTTGTCAGATCTGTCCTGACTGGGCTGTTCCCACCCACTTCTGGGACTGTGTACGTAAAAGGGATAGACATTCGCTACGACATGGACATTATCAGAAGGATGCTGGGAGTGTGTCCTCAGCACAATGTCCTGTTTGACATGTAAGACTTATCAAACTTCCTGGTAACAGGCTGCTTTTTTTATAAAAAAAAAACGAAGACTTTTTAAAGTGACTACGGTATATTTACAGACATTTTGAACATGTTTGCTCTGTATGCCTCTCTCTCAGACTAACGGTGGAGGAGCATGTATGGTTTTATGGCTGTTTGAAGGGGTTGTCTGAAGACAAGGTGAAGACTGAGCTGGACACTTTGTTGGAAGATGTCGGCCTCCTGCACAAACGACATGAGCAAACCAAAAATCTCTCCGGTAAAGTCACAGCTTTAACCACAACAAGAGAATCTATGCACATATGACTGGGTCAGATTTGCTTTGATTAATGTTTTCTGTCTGTCAGGTGGTATGCAGAGGAAGCTGTCTGTGGCGATAGCGTTTGTTGGAGGCTCGAAGGTGGTTGTTCTGGATGAACCAACAGCTGGTGTTGACCCTTATTCCCGTAGAGGGATATGGGACTTGCTGCTCAAATACCGCAAAGGTGACACAGAGCAAAGAATGTTGTTGTTTACTGAGTGTAGGAGTGGAAAGAAATCACATTTAAAACCGAAAAAGCCTCAGGCAACATTGAGGATTTTGGGTTGATTTTACTCTACTACTACTACTAACTAAAAGATTACATTACAAAAGAGTGTTTGTGCGCTGCTTTATTTATCAGACCGGACCATTATTCTGTCCACCCACTACATGGATGAAGCAGAGCTGTTAGGCGACCGGATCGCCATCATCTCCCAGGGAAAGCTGTGTTGCTGTGGCTCTCCGCTCTTCTTAAAATCCCAGCTAGGGTCTGGCTACTACCTCACTGTGGTGAAGAGAGAGGGTCTAGACACCAGCACACCCAGCTCTTCCAGTATCTACACCACTACCAGCATCAGCACCAACAAGCTCCCTCCTCTAACACAGGTGTGCCTTTGATAGTTACAGTAAAATAAAACGCCTGAATATATAAATAAATATATTCATTTGTCCTTTTTTAAATTTTACAAACGTTGTGTTCTTAGGACAATGAGTCATCTCTGAGTGAAGATACTGGGCTGGGAAGTGAGGAGAGCAACTCATGTGAGTGTTTTAATGCTGTATGACCCAGTTTAATGTTAATAAAGTAGTTCAATCAAACTCATTGTCTTCTCGATGGCAGATTTGGTGGCTTTGCTCTCCCTGGTGCAGCATCACATCCCAGGCGCAAGGCTGGTTGAGGACTCCAGACGTGAGACTGTGATCAATCTACCACAGACGGCCGCAAAGGACAGCAGCCTGGCCGTCTTCCTGTCTGAACTGGATCGAAGGCTACCAGAGCTCGCCATCAGCAGCTACGGACTGTCAGACAGCACTCTGGAGGAGGTAGGATACAGTTATAATCATAAACTGCTGGTAAAACACTTGTAATCAGTCTCAAATCTTACATTGCAGTATGATGTCAGCTGCTGCGTGTGTGTGAATGTGTGCGTGACAAAATCACTTTTCACAATAGTGAAGCCTTAGTCTTCCAACCTCAATCAAGTCCTATCAGGAAGGCTAGATATTTGTGGAGCAGCCATGCTCAATATAGGCTTAGTGTAAGCATCAGATTAACACTGATAGCAGACTTATGGAGCCTGATAAGTTTACTCTATGTGAATTAGCCTCTCACTCTTTGCTCCTCTGACCTCTGTGTAAAGCTGTGGGATGCTCCTTCACTGCCACCTGTTGTTAGGACACCAAGACAACATCTCAGTTTGAACCTAATGCTGCGTTGGGTGTAATCTTTTGTAGAAGTGCCTGTCTTGGACCTACAACATTCAAGCATAATCGCCATTCTGTTTATTTCTAGATCTTTCTGCGAGTGGCAGAGGAAACTGGCGTAGACACAGAACCAGAGCAGCAGGCTGAATCCCCCCAAAGCCAACAGCCACCAGGGCAAGGAGCTGAGGAGCAACCTGCAGAAGAACCAGAGCCAGGTGTGCAGACATACTTAAAGACACTTGTGCATTATTACACGTAGACAGTCTGCTGTTTTGTCTCCTATTGTGACCGTTTATTTCCATAATGCTGCCAGGAGGGAAAACGCTTCATAAACAAGGTACCACTCCTGAAAAACTGTCATTAGCTGTTCACTAATAATCAGGTTAATGATCATATGTACATGTATAAATAACATATTTCAATGTGTAAGTCAGCTGTTTCCAGTATATCTTTTTTTTAAGGTTGATGCACAGTATGTACAGCCAAATAAATAAATGTAAGGTTTTACATTGTGTCTGTCCTGCTTGCAGAACCTCAGGAGACAGACCTGCTGAGTGGAGATGGCCAAGGTGGGGTGCGTCTGACTGGCTGGTGGCTGACATGGCAGCAGCTGAGAGCTCTCTTCATCAAACGCTGGCTTTATGCTCGGAGGAGTCGCAGAGGATTCTTTGCTCAGGTTAGACAGCTATAACTTTGAGACTGACTTATTATCAGTCATCATTAGAAGATATTAAAGACTTAAAATCTTTTGTTCATGGATTGCTCTAAGTTGATCTTTCAGAGTCACTGAAGCTGATTTGTGCTTCAGATTGTTCTGCCTGCTGTGTTCGTGCTGGTCGCCCTGCTCTTCAGCCTTGTTGTTCCTCCATTTGGGAAGTATCCTGCTCTGCAGCTTCAACCCTGGATGTATGGAGAGCAATACACCTTCTTCAGGTAGGACTGCTCACAAACATACTCCATTATCTTAGTGTATTTACAGAAACAGATTTTATCTTGAATCCTACAGGAATACGTCTGTTGACATCATTTTGTTATTGTAAGTCACTCGGCCCTGATTTGATATTCACAGTAATGACGCCCCTGGGAATCCGGCCATGGAAAACCTGCTTGAAGCTCTCCTGGACCAGCCAGGTTTTGGTACTAAGTGCATGGAGGAAGAGGACAACAGCACGTAAGACTGGTCTTAAGTGACAGTGTGTAGTAAACACATGGCTGTGAGACATTAAGATATTAAACTTTAAGCCCTCAAAATGTATGTGAAAACCGTCTGCTTTCCTTCCATAGATACTAGCCATTTAGTTAAACTGTGAAATCCAAACTGTCTTTTATCACCAGGAGTCCTCATTGTGAAAGAGAGCGTGGTGGGCTGTTCATGAGGCCACAAGTGTCCTTCTCCACCTGGCAAATGTTCAGTAGAGGCAACTGGAGCAGAGACAGACCCTCGCCTGACTGTCAGTGCAGCACAGAGGATGTCCGGCGGATGCTCCCCGAGTGCCCTCGAGAGGCTGGAGGGCTGCCCCCTCCACAGGTCAGTGTGCTAAATTAATGAGCTACTGCATCACTGATTGGTGTAGTGTGTTTCTACTGTAGTGGTCCTTATTGCTTTTAGTTGATCTATTTAACTTTGTTCTTTTTCAGATGAAAAGATCGACCGGCGACATCCTTCAAAATCTGACAAATTATAACATCACAGATTACCTGGTGAAAACTTACTCTCAAATCCTCAAGAAAAGGTATTCTACACCATAAAGTTATTCTTTATTGTGGTTCTTATGTTTGTTTTCCAGTTTATGTTTTGGTTTTTAAACACATAAAACTGCTTTATTTCCTGTATTTCCCTAATACATTTTTACTCTCTGCCATTAACAGCCTAAAAACCAAGAAGTGGGTAAATGAATTCAGGTAAGCTGCTACATTTCAAAGAATATTTGCAGCTGTATATGTTTATTAAGAGCCCTATACTAGTAGATTTACTCTGCTGAAGGAACAGTTGCCGCATTTCCAAAAGTTTCCAAAAGATTTTTTTTTGTTGCAGATATGGAGGCTTCTCCCTCGGGGCCAGGGGCTCCCAAACTGTGTCTCATGCTCATCTGCAAGGCTCAGTCATGGCAATTAGAACTCGTTACAGAGTTCAACAGGTACACTGAGGTTTCAGAGTTGTTTAACAACAAGTCTAATGTCTGCTTTTTTTATAAGTAATGTTTTTATCTGTGATTCATCACAGAACAGTTCACTGGATCATCTACTAAACAGACTACCAGACTTTCTAGGAGGACTCCATAGTCAAAACAATGTCAAGGTAAACAGTCATGTGTTTCTTTTCTTAAAGCTTGCACATTGTTCTGATTTTTAATCTAATTATTTTGTGCTCAGGTGTGGTACAACAACAAAGGTTGGCACGCCATGGTGTCTTTCGTCAACATAATGAACAATGGCCTGCTGAGAGCCAGTCTGCCAACAGGTCCTGAGAGGAGGAAACATGGAATCACTGCCTACAATCACCCACTCAACCTCACCAAGGAGCAACTCACTGAAATGGCCATGTCAGTTCAATACTGAGAAGACATTATGTTAAAGCTGGTGGACTTATTCTCTTATACTTGTTATATTGCTCATGTTATCTTGAGTAAATTACATCTGATGGTTATATCAGAAGCAAGAATGGGCTTATTGGATTGTTTGTTTGATTCTCATGTGTGTTTTCCCTGCTTCCTGTTGCAGGATGACCACTTCAGTGGATGTCTTGGTCTCCATCTGTGTGATCTTCGCCATGTCGTTTGTGCCGGCCAGTTTTGTTCTGTTTCTGATTGAGGAGCGAGTCAGCAAAGCCAAACACTTGCAGTTTGTCAGCGGTGTCAAACCGATCCTGTACTGGCTGGCTAACTTCATCTGGGACATGGTCAGTTCTCTTTGGAAAAGAACAAATAGAGATACACATTTTAAAGGCTCTTTTTCCTAAACAAGTTGTCATTTTCACAGTTGAACTACACAGTGCCAGCTACCATGGTGGTGCTGATCTTCATCTGTTTCCAGCAGCAGTCGTACGTCTCTGAGACCAACCTGCCTGCTCTTGTCCTGCTCCTCCTGCTCTATGGGTACGCTGTGACTGCAGCTCTCGTAGACAGAATCTGACCAAACGAGATGTTCCTTTTGACTGTTTCAATAATTAAATCTAATTTCCTTGAGATTATTGGTTTAATCATATATTGTGATTTAATGTAATTAATACACTTTATTAAGTTTAAACGATCTAATTTCTCTGTAAACATAGTGTGTAAAGTCTCACTCCACAAGTTGGGTTATGATCTTTAACAAAACAAATGTATCTGTTTGATGACATCATTATCCATTTTAGGTGGTCCATAACTCCTCTGATGTACCCAGCATCCTTTGTTTTCACTGTCCCAAGCACAGCCTATGTGGTGCTTACCTCCATCAACCTCTTCATCGGAATCAACGGCAGCATCGCCACCTTTGTCCTGGAGCTGTTTGTAGATGAGGTACTGATTGCACCAATTTACAAATGCAGGAGAATGGAATTATTTACCTTTGTTTTGTTCACAATACTCATTTGGACGCTGAGAAATAATTATTATGTACATTGCAACAAATCTCATTATTTAATTTGAGGATGATTTTGTTGTTACAGTATCTGAATGAGGTGAACAGGATCCTGAAGAAGGTGTTTTTAATCTTCCCACATTTTTGCTTGGGACGAGGGCTTATTGACATGGCAAAAAACCAGGCCATGGCGGACGCCTTCCTGCGACTGGGTAACAGTCTGCCTGACACCCACAAATCTGCTCAGTGTTCTAAAGTCTAGAAAGCTTCCTGCTCATTGCTGTTATTGTAGTTTTTTCTTTAACTTTAACTGCATGCTGGGCTGTGGCACACACACAGGACTACTTAGGGTGCTTAAAAAACAACAAATGCTGTGTTCTTCAGGTACCAAAAAGACTCTGGACCCTCTTCAGTGGGACTTTGTAGGGAAGAACCTGTTTGCGATGGCAGCTGAAGGTGTTGTCTTCTTCATCTTCACCATACTGCTGCAGTACAAGTTCTTTGTTCGCTTCAGGTAAAACTGCCTTTTTGCTTCTTTTTTTTACAGCCCTTGTGACAGAGTTAAAGCATCTACGTCGGTGCCAATTACTGCACATCTGGTTAAAATAAGGCTGAAACTAATGATACAGTGATTTTGTTGATATTGTGGTTTTCCATTTTCCTCATGCAGTTTATGTGCCAAAACTAATTTGTAGTAAGACAGATCATATAAACATAAGACTAATGCTGGATGATAATGTTGTCTTTATTCAGGCCATGGTGGACTGAACCTGAGATGCCACCTCTCGGCCCAGAGGATGAGGATGTTGCCAGGGAGAGAGAGAGGGTGAAAAGTGGCAAGGCTCAGTCAGACATCCTGACTATGATTGACCTGAGCAAGGTAGAGCCAGTGTACAAAACACACACACCACATAAATTACTGTTTTTTTTTTTAAAGAACAATCTCATGTCAAAAAGATATAATAAAAAAGACACATGTATGAATCCCTTATTAATCAGTCCTTTCATAATAAGAGCTTCCTATATATCTAAGGAATAGCATACAGGTATATATATATATATATATATATATATATATATATATATATATATATATATATATATATATATATATATATATATATATGTGTGTGTGTATATATATATATATATGCCTGAATGCTTTTAATGTTTTTTATTTCTAAAACTGATTCTGACACTGTCTGTCTGCTGATTTCTGATGTCACAGTATATCAAAGGACTTTTTGTTGTTCAGGTTTATAAAGCAGGCAGAAAGCCAGCAGTAGATCGTCTCTGCCTCGGGATTCCTCGCAGTGAGGTGAGAGACCTTTAGACAAAAACACTAATGCACACTAGTGCAGGCACATATTTCTCTTTGTGTTTGCATTTGCCTAAAGTAGAGAAAACAGAAATGGTGTTGCTAATGTTCCATTAAGTAGGTTTGGCACCTCAGTTAGCATGGTGTAAACGGAGTGTCCTAGCTGCTGTATAGATGTGTTGGTGACATAGCTGTTTTGCCCTCCAGTGTTTTGGCCTGCTTGGGGTGAATGGAGCAGGGAAGACCTCCACATTTCGCATGCTGACTGGAGATACACCCATCACACATGGAGAAGCTTTCCTCAACCACCACAGGTACAAAACTTTCCCACAGTTGCAGTGACTTTAACCTCCACAAAGGTTTTATTCTCCATTATTGTTTCTTGTCAGTGTGCTGACAGAGATGGAGCGGGTCCACCAGTTGATGGGTTACTGTCCACAGTTTGATGCCATCAGTGACCTGCTGACAGGACGGGAACATCTGGAGCTGTACGCCCGCATGCGGGGGGTGCCAGAGGAGTCTGTTACCAAGGTCTTTGTTTTGCTGTTTAGCTTTCTTTAGCAACCTTGTGTTGAATCTGATAAAACAGAGCCAAGAGTCTGAATTTGATATTCAAACAATCTGTTTTGCAGACAAATTTAGGCCAAAGCTTTTTTTTTTATTTGGAAAAACAATCACTTTCTTTCTAATGTACAAAACTTTTGGCCCTGATTTGACTCTTTGCCTTCCTAATATGAAATTAGATGTATTGTCATTTTTATTCTTTGGTAGGAGTTTAAAAGCTCTTTGCAAGAAATAAAGGTATTAGGGATCCTTCTTGGACTTCTCCTCCTACACTGTCACAGCAATACTGTTTCTCTGCTTTTCTGTAGGTGGCGCAGTGGGGGGTGAGGAAGCTGGGGCTGACTCAGTATGCAGAGCAGGAGGCTGGAGGCTACAGTGGAGGCAACAAGAGGAAACTCTCCACAGCCATTTCACTCATTGGGGCTCCTCCTGTTATATTCCTGGTGTGCATTAAACCGGAAGATTCACAAGCTTTAGAAAGGACACTTGTTCAAAAAGGATTTCTTTATCTGTTTTTTGTTTTGTTAGGACGAGCCAACAACAGGTATGGACCCGAAAGCAAAAAGGTTTTTGTGGAACTGCATCCGTAGCGTCACCAAAGAGGGACGAGCTGTAGTACTTACCTCCCACAGGTAGGGGAGATAAATACACTGTACATACACAAGATAAGGCTATAGTGGCAGAGAGAATGGAAGACACAGCTGATGGTTTCTGTGCTATATATTGGCAGTATGGAGGAGTGTGAGGCTCTCTGCACCAGGATGGCCATCATGGTGAACGGCAGGTTTCAGTGTCTCGGATCTGTACAACATCTGAAAAACAGGTAACCACACACCAGCCTTCTCCCTGGTTTAAAGCCGATGGATTCTGGCTACACTTGAAAGCAAGAGTGAGCAGCTGTCTGAAGAAAGAGAGGAAAGATGAGCGCTGAGAAACAATAGATGATGATGTCTGTACTGCTCTCAGGTGTATAAAGCTTTACATCTTTACTTTTTTTGCTTCTGTCAATCCTTCAGGTTTGGCGATGGATACACCATCATCCTCCGATTGGCTGACACTAAATCCGATCCAGATTCGTGTCCTGTCAACACCTATATGAAGAACTCTTTTTCCAGCATCGAGCTGAAGGAGCGGCACCAGAACGTGCTGCATTACCAACTTCCTTCACACTCCTGCTGCCTAGCTCGAGTCTTTGACTTGTTGGCCAACAACTACGAGGAGCTTGGGATTATTGACTTCTCTGTGTCACAGACCACACTGGACCAGGTGAGAACATTCAATGTACTCAGCTATCCCCCAATATAAACAATATTTTCTTGATAACCTATAAAGAAATCCTAAAAATATACTGCTGTGTGACACTGCTTCAATTTGCAGGTGTTTGTCAGCTTTGCTAAAGAGCAGACTGATGATGACCTCCTCACAGATGTGGTCATCAGCAACGGGACAGCACAACCAAACGTGCCCGCCCAGATTAACCCTCCCACCACCCAACCACAAGCACCGGTCACACCTCCTCAGCCACAGCAGCCAGGGAGATCATCTGACTGCAACCCCAAAGTAGGTAAACAAAAAAAGGCAAAAGCCAGCAAGGTGAAATCTGAAGGAGAAAAAAGCAGCACTACTGCAATGAGAATGCTGCCACAGCCAGAGACAAAGGAGAAGCCTCAGACGAGAAGCAGGAACAGCAGTGGATCAGACAGCAGTAACAGTGGTGCTCAGGGAGAAACCAGTAAATCTCATCGGTCCAAACACAAAGCAGAGACACACCCCTCTGCACTCTTTATAGTCGGCACCAGCACACAGGACAGTGCACTGTGAACAAGACTGCTGCTACACAAGAGGACCAAAGACTGAGTAAAGCTTTTTATTTATTCCTATATGTTGCTTTGAATGCTGTGTTTGCAGCAATAAAAAAATGTAAAAAAAAAAAGACAAAAGAAGAAAGGATCTTTCCTAATAATGGCTTTGGTGCCTTCTTCGCCTGTTCGCTCATCTCAAGCTTTACTGATCAATCTTTACACTGTGTCTTCTCTTTCAGTATCATCTCTACAGAGCAATGGGTTAAACTATGCAGGACTCAGTGTAAAAGCAGTGAGTTCCTCACTACTCGACCATTAGACCTCTTTATTGTCCAGGAAGCACTTTAAAAAGACAATGCACTATGTGATGTGATTAGTCTAATCTGAAAACTTTTGAGGGAATGTTATTATTTTGTTGATTATTTCATCTGTCGCTGTGTTTTTTTATTTATTTTCTATGGTTTGTCATTGGCTGGAAGCTGTTCTGTCAGATGAGGTTTGTTTGTTTGTTTTTTAATAATGAAGGTTTGCCTGCACGGGCAAAGAAAGCTCTGGATACCTCATGTAAATGTCAAAATATATAATATATATAAATAATATATAAATTATTTAAACAGCTCCAGTGGCTTTCAAATTTAACTTACCAAACATTAAAAAATTAAATCAAAGATCATAATTTTGAACAATCAAACAAAGATTTTTATTTCTTTATTTCTGTTTCAAACGAAACGACACGATTAACTACGGAATGTCCAAAGCTGTTACTGCAGTGTAAAACACTGCCACATACAGTATTTACAGGAATGTTACTATAGTAACTATATGCATGTGACAAAATACAAAGTGTTAGAATAGATTAGGTATGCAAATGTGGGATGACTGTGATTTCCAACATTTTCTGTCAGCAAAACACCTGAAAACATAATTATAAAGGTTAAAGGTCAAAATCTAAACTTCATGCTGGATATCTCATTTTGTAATAAAGGTCTGTAGTGAATGTGCAGCTCTACTTACTGTCTTGATTTTCCTGAAAACATGTTAGCTTTAATGTGAATGTTTTGTTCTGAGAGAAAATAAAAATGTTCGATTTCCAGTAACATTTTTACACTGTATGCAGACTGGTTTTTGATGAGTCACTGCAGCATGTTGGACGTCAGGACATTTTTCTTCATCATGGTGAGGATGAGTGGGGCTTTGGGGGCAGAATAAAGTGGAGGGAGGCTCATCTGTCGGTTTACTGTGCAGGTAGCCGCTGACGTTACTGTATTTGTTTTTCTGTTTAAAAAAAGAAACACAAAACTTGTCAAATCTCTCAACACACATTGTAAGCAGTTTTGCCCCTTTAGTACCACATTTTAAATCATACATGTAAGCTAGGTTTCCATCCTGCTGTCCATCACCCAGGAAGAGATGATCGCACTGAACTTGTCTCCATAGTAACTCATCACAGCCTCTCCTCTTCCTCAGTCTCAGTGTGACTGTCTGCAGCATGGCCTCCAGGCTGGACAAAGTGATTTCAGGGAGGTGGAACCTAGGAGATCTCTACACAGAGAAGAGTGACCATAGATTAAAAGGTATCTTTGAGTTGATTTTACACTGCAGTTGTTTAAAAAATGTTGCTGCTTTAAATGTTTTTTCTAACATGATCATTCATTATTTGGCATATCTCATTTCTAACACTGGCAAAGATTTTAGTATTTTAAAGGCAACAAACTTCTCACTCAGACAAAGAATAACCAGAAGTTAATATGTTTAAAAAATGTTTACAATCATTAAAATGTCTTTTAACACTAAGTAAAGATCCATCTTCAGACTTTTACTCACAGTTGCAGAGAACAGGGGATTGTCCCTCCACGGCCGGCAGTCTGAGACTTGTGCATCACAAGAGTCAGACTGTGAGGCTGTTTCCTGCTGACATAATCTACCGGCAGGCAGAGATGTGGGACATCTCTGGCTCTTCTTAGAATCACAGAATGTCTGAGTTGGTTTTGTTATTGGCGGCAGCACAAACTGAGGATTCAGTGTGTGTTTGGTTTCTGTTGAGTTTTCTGGGGCTGATCCTGAAGAAGAGTCACTTGGGTTGTGTTTCTGTTCCAGTGAGTGGCTCACAGATGTGTCCTTTTTGCTGCTATTTTCTTGCTTCTTTTGACTTTTCATTTTACAGACGTCACCTTCTTCTCTCTCTTGTCCCTCCTCCTCTTCCTCCTCCTCCTCCTCAGGCTCCTTGGTGGAGGCCAAAACAGGCATCATGTTGACATAAAGCCTCATTTTGTGCTGTGATGTCTCAGTTGTGGTTGTACCCTTGTCTGTGATGGTCTTTTTAGTCTTTTCCTTTAACGGCACAATTCTCTTCCTAGGAACCGATTTCTTAACTTCAATCAATAAAAAAGCATTAGGTTTTTCTGTCCTCTTCTCTTTTGCCATTCCAAAATATATACATAAACACCTTTAAGAATCTTCTCTTCTTTGTTGTTCTTCTTTAAACATCTTCTCTAAAAATCCAAATACCAAACTACTTCCCTCTTCACATCCAAAGCCTTTTTTGTCTGCGGCAGCAGTGAGAACATTAGGCTGACTCTGTGGTAGACCTATTAAACCTGCTGTTATGGTAACATGCACACAAACACCAGTCACAGTCAAAGGGGGAAAAAGCTCATTTTAAATCAAAATAGGAATATTACCTGAGCCTAACGCCTTAAAGATGACAGGTTTTTACAGATGATGCAGGTGGTGGAGGCTTTATTTTTTTATCAGTAGTTTTGTTTGTAGAGGTGGGTCAAAGATCATCTATTATCCTGATGACCCACTTGATTAAAATATTAAGTGATAAATGAATTTACATTAATCGTTCTTAAAGAAACAGGACTCAGGTACTTATATGTTACAGAGTAACATACAGAGTTAGATGAAACTGTTAGTACAATATAATATCTTATTTAGTATTTTGTTCTGCTGGTTCCTCCTTTTCTTTGTATTCAGTCTCTGGCTCCTCAGACACCATCGCACTGGAGCAGCATTTTGTTTTCTCGTTGTTTATAAGTGTAGCAGCCTTTTTGTACACTACGTTTTTCTGTTAATTTGTTGACTTTGCTCTGTTTAACTTTGACTGCCATAATAAAGTTTTGCTTGTCTGCCCCCTGGTGGCTACAAGGAGGTACTAGAATCTGTATAAAGCATAGCAGCCAGGATTAAACGAAATAAAAATAACTTACTGTGTATCATTGTTATAATGAGGTCATTGGGGATCCTTTTTGTATTCATGATCTGCATTACAGTCAACCATTTTTAAGTATACACATCATCACATCCTGTTAAAGGTCCACATCATGTATTTTCATAACAAGCATTTTCCTTCTCTATCTATAGAGTAGATGTTGTACTTTTGCGCCTTTTTTCTGTAGAGTGTTGTTTTCTGTTATTTAAAAAGACAATAGAGAGTAGAAGGTGCAAACTCAAAACATGAAACTATACGTTTAACTTTTAATTAACTTTGAATTATGGTGCGAGTAAGGGTTTTTGCACTCTGTAGATGCCTTAATCACTTTTTGGCAGGTGGAAAACAATGCTTTATCTGGTGTATTTGCCCTTTAAAGGTGTTTTAACAGGTACAGATGGGCGCTGCAGCTTTAAGGAGCCGTGCGCGCTCCCGCGACGGAAATTAGTTTTTGGCAGACGGTCACTTTTTTGCCGGCTCCTCGCTGTATTCCCAGCTCCGCCCTTCTTTCTCCAAATATGGTAACTTCTGGCTCCAAAATGTCAAGATGGCGACGGCAACCAGGAAGTAGTTCACAAAATAATGGTCGACGTCACACTGACCACGCCCATCTTTCTAGATACTGTCTATGTTCGCTAGTAGTGCTGTTGCCCCGTTGCCCCACCAGTACGTGAACAGCAGCGAGAATAGACATGCTAAACCGCTAGTTTAGGGAGGCTTTAGTGTAGGATTCACCCAAGTTTGTGGAAAAGCAGTAAGTTATGACGGAGTGCGTATTTATAACGGAACCTGTCTGTAAGAAGTGAATCGCAGTTGAATTATTTAAAGGATCGCTAAAGAAACTAGCAGCCACCCGGTCTGACAGCCAGCGTGTGCGGGAATGGCAACTCCCCGGCCGATAAAAGGCATTCTGAAAAACAAGAACAGCGGGACAAACGTCAAATCACTACCCGACGAAGCACCAGGAGAGAATACCGAACAAGCCCCTGGACTCCCGGAAGATGACCAACAGTAAGTTCTTTGCTTAGCAGCGGTTGGATCGGTTAGTCCGGTTAGCTAGCGCTAGCTAAACACTTGTTAGCCTTTCTAACGTTACTCTGCTGTCACCTCTCCGGCTATAAGTGTTAGCCAGCAGTATGAGCAGAACTTTGTGGCTCTAACTTGCAACTATTAGATCTGTTAGTCTCTCCTCCATGATTAAAATCTTGACTGTGTGTTAACATTTACTCTCTTTATCCGGTTAGCTTGTTTGTCGTTAGCCAGACATTCTAGTCATAGCAAGTGTTTTAAGTGTAAACTTAACATATAATCCTAAAATATAGTTTGCTTGAGGTGCCAAAACGTAAACAAATCGCCTAGCATAACCTAGTGGCAGAATGAATATCTCTAAATTTCACAGAGGTAACCTTCAGCTGACGATTACCTTAAAAGGAAAATTACATTAACAACATAAATAATAGCTGTATTATTTTATTATTGGCTCATTTCATGTTAGTTGATTTTGAACACATAGTTTGTTAGTGTATTCCTTGTGAATTCTGAAAAAAGGTTTTCATTTGTTATGCTTGTGTTGTTAGCTTCTAAATAAAATAAAGATACAGTATACACTCCTGGCATACAATGTAAATTTACAGTACTTTGTATAGTAAATGATCTGCTACATTTTATTTTACAATAGATTGGAATGTGTGTTGTTACGCTCTGAACTAAACGTGGTAAACGTATTTTTCCCAAGGTCTCTGACAGGCTTTAATAATTACATTTATCAACCAGCAGTGGTTACACAAATCAGATCTTTCATTCTATCTGTTTACCCCTCACCTGCCAAACACTTCCTCAAACATCTGACACTGACAGCTGTGCTGCAGGTCTGCACTGGCTTTCCCTGGATGTGTGAATCGCTTACATTTTAGTCAATGGGAGTTTTTACACCAGACATAGCAACACGTTTCAGAAGCGTCCTAGAAGCATAGCTACGCGCTGCTCCGGGAGAGATACGCATCGGTTCTATCTTGGAGCTGGCAGGAAGTCAGGCACCAGAACACAAGAGAAAATCCAGTAGATTTTCAAATTAAAACACCATGAGCGAACACTATTTGTTTATTTACTTATTTACCATCTCATTCATTCATTTTGGAAGTAGAGAAACAGCATTTTATTTGACTAATTGTCAGAATAACCCTGCCAATGTTCTTTTTCAGCTGATGCCAGTGTTTCATTTTAAAGCCTTTATCAGCTGACACTGATGCAGTGTCAATATCCTTAGCTGTGTCTTTCTTCATTATGACCTTTGAATCCTGGATCGCCCTTTAGTTCAGTCCCCTGTTATATTTGAAGACATTTGTTTGACCTCTATTCTATTGTTGGTCAGGGTGACAGCTCACTTTCTTTAGAGGACGCACTTTCAATGGTGTGGGGGACATCTGTTTTTTTTTCAAGAGCTTTGCAGGGCAAAAAAAAAATGGAGCAGGCCAACAGTCTCACAGCGTGGGGACGTGACTGGGGTCCATAATGATATGCTGATATGCAGACTGTGAAACTGGCTCTGGAATTGCTAAATCAGCCGTTCTGTTGGCTAATAGGTTCTTGGCCTTAGGGTCCAGTTGACAAGAGTTGAAGGTTGGTTTCACTCTTCTGGAGTCTTGCCTTTTAAATGCAATGGTATCCCTGACCTGTTCACTGTGGCAGTATGACATAACGCCCCAAATTGCCGGCCTTTGTTAGGTCATTCTGTATGCTGCTCTCCCAGCCAACTCTCTGTTTGTTCTCTTACCCCCAGGGAAGTGTGGACTGGCAGAGGACCCTGTGTGATGCTGTTCTATTGGGTTGAAATTATGTTGGCATGGTCAGAATTTGACAAAACTGACACTATAATAGAGCTCCTGTTGAAAATGTCATGCTAGTTGGAAAATGTTAGCATCTGAAAACTGAACTGAAATCTGTGAGCAACTCGGTGAAATACCTTTGGTAAAACAAGTTTGACAGAAATATAGTTTGAATAATGTGCTCTTATGTCACCACAATCTGCACACATCTGCTGCAAAACCAGCACTTCTTTATTTCATGTCTGTGTGTTTCTAGCATACCACTTAAAGACCACTTGTAAGTTTATTAGAAATAATTAGAAAAATATACGTACAGAAATAAAGCTACCGTCCAGCTACCGTCCATTGTTTGGTTTGTTAAAGTTGAATTATATGTGTTATTTGTGATTGAGTGTGCCCACTGTTTATGTCATCCTAGCAGGTTTAGAAATGAGTAACAGTCCTCTCCAGGCAGCGTGAAAAATTAGGCCATAGAAGGATGGCAGTTATTAGCAGATTCCGTTCCCAACACTGAATCAAGCTTTTTTTTCCCCGTGTTATAAAAATAGTCACTCGTTCGAGTGACACGAAAGCAGAGGAAAAAGCTTTCTGGAAGGATCCTTTGTGCAGCCAAGCACCAAATCCAGAGAGGAGGGCACAGACCGACCTCGCTGTAACATGCTGCCATTGTTTTTTTTTTTAAATATTCCTTATAATCATTATCTATTATTTACATTAAATTCCTGATGACTTAAGCTTTGTAATAAACTATTGCTTTGTTGATACAGAAAGACTCAACAGATTAATTGTACAAGCAATATCATTATATCATTGTGGGAAAATCAAAATTGAGCAAGATCTTTATTTTGATAAGGTCTTAACTACTACAAACTGATTTTATCTGGGACTGAATGTGTATTGTTTCCTTTGCATTTGCTGACAAGAGCATGGTTGATGTGCCTTTTGTTCAGTATGAAAAGGATTTTACACTGCAACTTTAAAGTGGATTATTTAGCACCCTTTACAGTCAGTGTTTTACAGGTTTTACCCTGTAACTTCTCAGGTGTTAATTGTTCAGCCAGTCTGAATATCTAAGATTTGTTTTTTTATTGAAACATACATGTTGTATATATACTATTACTTGTGACAGCAGAGCACACACTAGACCTCGACAATAGAACATTTTTTTAACTCTTTTTTTTCTATATGTCGGTGTTTTAAACAGTTCAGCTTCCAATCAAAGATCCCTTTTAGAATGTAGACTTTATAGCTGTAAATGTGTGATGTGTTCTTTTGAGATGAGATAACCACAGTCTGTCTCAGCCAGGTGATGTAATATTAAGACATACACAGAATGTGTGTGTTTTTGTAAATAATATAAAAAATGCAGATTAAACAGGGACCCCCCATTTTGTTTATTTCCTGTGTGGATCCAAATTCATTTCTTTCAGCATTGTAGGGCTTGCTATTGTTGTCCCTTCAATCACACACTATTATTTAGTCAACAGTGATGTATGGGTCTCACACTCAGTCATTCATAATTCATGAATACTTCCATGTAACTCAATCTCTCCTCACTGTCTCACAAGCCCCATCCTGACTGTGCAATGGACAATTTGACAGACATGCAGTGAATCTGACTTTTAATAATGTGGTCTAAAAACCATCTCAGTGCCTGTACAGACACTGTGTGCAGGTCAGATGAGGTCAACAGTTGGTATAGCATAGAATTTTCTTTGGATTTGAAAAAATCTATGTGATACAACTTATGTTAAGCTGTGAGTTTGGAGGAATACTTTTAAAGCCATGTGTGGCACCAATTTCCTTGCCTGCTGTTTGTGAGTCGATGCAGTATACCTTGTGTAGCCTCTGACTCTACTGTAAGAACAAAAGCCTGCTACTGTCACTGTTGGTGGGTTCAGGCTGTATTGGAGGGCACAGGGGCTGGACCTTTTCTCACTGCCCTCTGACTATGCTACCTGATAGTACAGCTCAGCTCTCAGGGATGACTCACTCTATTTAATGAGTTTTCCTGAAGCGTTATGTTGCCAGCTGTTGACCACCCTCCAGAGATTGTCATCATCACATAAGAGATAGAGCTCTATATTTAGTGTGTACTAGTAGTTGGTACTGTCCGTTTTTTTTTCTTACAGAGGCAGGTGCATTGTGATCGTGTTAGGGTTTTTCTGATGAACGGCTCTGATTTAGTGAAGTGAAAAGGATTTAAAGGCGACAGTATTTTTTGTAATAACAAAAGGAATGAAACATGACATACTTCTCAACACCTAACATTGTAATGCATCCATTCTGTCTCATGAAGGTGTTTTCTTAAGTTGCTTTGTGTTGAGCTCTGTCTGCTGTGTTTTTGGAACTTTTATACTAAACGAGTTTGTTGAGTTCAAAAGATGGTGTTCTCGCTGTCACTAGTGTAATGATTTTGCTGCTCGGGCAATATTCTTAAGCACAAACTAGCCAATTTATTCTTGAAGGAAACACTCCAGCACTTTAGAATGGTTGGAGCAAATATCCAAAACAACTTTGATGTTGAGAATTGTAGTATTTGGTATACAGTGGAGTGGTATACAATCTCTTTTGGGGTTCTAGTTTAGCAGATTTTCCAGCAGAACAGGCTTTTCAACAAGGTAGCTAATTTTAATAGGATGAGTGTGCATGTTCAGTATGTTGGTCAAGGGCATTTTATCAGAATGCACAACATTGGCTCATGTGCCTGCCTGTTGTTATAAAAAGCAGATCAGCAGTTCTTTATAGTGCCAGTTTATGAGCTTAACATATTAAAATAATGACATAAAGCTGTGTTTCTATACAACCCTAAGGGCAAACAAAATACAATCCAGTTTTATTTCAGTTTTTAAAGCCTGATGAGCTCAGGTGTGTTTTAGGGAGCTCTGCAGGCTTTTAGCAGCAGGCACAGGATGAAGCATCTCTTTCTACTGTAGTCTCCCTCCCCCTTCCTGTCTTCTGTGTTACCTGACCTTTTGTGCTCATAAGCAAGGTCAGGGATGGTGTGCAGTACTTTGGAAGAAGAGTTTTTGGAAGGCAGGCACAGTTTACCAGAGGGCAGATGAGGTCCTAGAAGCACCTGGCTTTAAAGCTTCAGGCTTTGGCCTCAGTGTGTGAAAGTAATTGTGGGGAAATAAGGGTAAAATCACTCAAAACACTTGAGGCTAAGAGTAAACTGTGGAAAGAATATAAAACAGAGCTTTAACAGAGATGTCAGTGAAATTTTATTGCATCAGGTCAGTGAGATATCAAATACAAAATCCAGGACTCTAAACTAATTGGCAGTGGAGTGACGCAATTGTGAAATACAAGCGGTTTCTCTCCCCTGAACTCCCATGTAACGACAGGTGTTATCTTTATCCTCTTAAATATAATTTCTCATACAGAACTGAATTTGGGGTCTTAGTCTGTTCATTTCCTCTTTCGAGGATTTGAAGGGGTGGTGAGGATTAATGTAATTTTATCAAAACCTCCAAGCAGAGCATGCTGAGGTAAAACCTTGTTTCCTAGATGAGGATGGAAACATTTGTGGGATAAGAACCAGATGTGTTAAACAGAGAGATGAAACAAAAGTCAACTCCTGAAAAAGCAATGGTAACAAATGAGACAACTCAACCCCACCGTCAAGCATCTACTCTCACAGATGATTGTTACCTTGACACAAAAACAGATATAGTGTCATTTCCTGAGGGTTATCAGAAGCCAAATCGGTGCCGATGACTTTTCTGGGCCTTTGTCCGTTCCCAAAATAATGTAGTCTTGAGTGAAAAATGGGGCATGTTCAGTCCTAGTTTAAATCTGGTCGCTCTTCCCCCCCTGGAGGAATCTGTGGGCTGTGATGGTGGGCTAGTAGGCTGGTGCGCAGTAAGGGACTGTCCATTTAACCCTCGGTTCTGTCCCACTGCTTTATCTTTGATCTCTTTACAGGAAGAAATCCCAGAAATGGGATGAGATGAATATCCTGGCTACATACCATCCAGCTGACAAAGACTATGGCCTGATGAAGATCGATGAGCCCAGTACACCTTACAACAGGTTAAAAGCTTCATACTAAATATCTTCAATATCATTCTGTATTGATTATTTATAACAGTAGCCCTCAACAAAGTGGGTTATCACTTATTTATTCTATTGTTTTGTGTAGGAATCAATGTGTGTATTTTTAATATTTAAACAATTTAAAGATGAGCTGACAACTGCCTCCTCCCACTCTTCCTTATGTTTGGGTATCTGCCTATGAGCATCCTTTTTGTTTTTTGTCTAACTTTAGTTTACTCTTCTCTTTTAGGATGGTCGGGGATGATGAAGATGAAGGGGCATTGAGTGATTCGGACGTCCAAGGTGGACTTGCAGCAGATGATCTGGCATCAAAGTAAGAATTCAAACCATGTGGTGACCTAAAAAGTGTGTGTGTGTGTGTGAGGTCTCAAACCAGGACCTCTCTCGCCAAAAGCAACTGTCATACCCCTACACTACAGGACACAGAGCCACCCTGCACAGAAGGCGTTAACTTTGAGAGTCCTAATAAATATATATTCGAGTCCTGATCGGGAGGTAATGTCCGATTCTGATCGGGCCCGATTTCCGATCACGTGATTGGATCGGGACATCCCTACTTCCTGTCATGTTTGCCATTCTGAAATACAGATAGGAACACTGAAGACATTCTCTATTTGCTCAGAAATATACTCTCATTTTTGAGTGTATATAAGTGTGTCCTGCTTTCATGTAAGCATTGCATGGCAGCTGTGGGTCACTTTTTTTCGTGGAAATGTTTCTAGCATTTCCTGATTTGCAGCCACACAGTGCTGATAAATAAACAGTGGATGTCAGCCTTAAATTCCATGGGAAAAACTACCAAAACTGTCAAGGATTGCTCTTCTAAATCAAAGGCATATATACCTCACACTGTAAAAAAAACCAGTCCTGAATACTGGATCTAATTTTAAGAGTGATATTTTTAAATGATCAAATCTGTTGGAATATGAACATATCATTTGAATAAGTCATCATCTTCACAATTATTTGTATAGGGATGATATAGTCAGGAGTCATCAACTCGAGGTCAGCGACGATGTTATCCACTTTTTACAGTTGTCTGAACAGTGAAATTAGTTTTATAGCAGCTGCACTAACAGGTACTCTCTTTGAAAGAATTAAAGGCATATTTGGAATCCTGAACCAAAGCCTGAGTGTATTTGGAAGCGAAAACAATTTATTCATATAACTCCCACAAGTAGAAGTGAGAGGAGACCTGGATAGCAACTTTTTACAGTAAAAGAAAAACTCTTGTCTGTATAAAGAACTGTTTATGTTTCACTCTGAGCTGTCATCTCAACAATAATATGGGCTTGAGATGTGTTTTGCTATGGGCCTTTGTGCTTACATAAGTGTACTGATGGAGGGACTGGATGAGCTAGTTTGAGTGTTTTGAGTGTGTGCACCACAGAGAGGATAGTGATTAGCTCCAGGCTTGCAAGTCAATTAGCTGCCTTTGTTTGCTTCTACAATAAGTGCCTTCTATTGTTTTACACTAAACCCTCCAGATAGTAGAGCAGCTGTTCTTTTCCACCGTCCTCTTCTTCTCATATCCCTCCAACATCCACTCTCACTCTGTTCTCTGATCCACTTGTGTCTTACACCTGGGTTTTTGTTAAATTGTTTTTATTCTGTCAGTTGCACATTGAAACTGTGAGAAACTGGCTGTCTTTTCTGTGAATCAGCCCAGTTTGTTTGAGAGGTGTAGTACAGTAGAGGAGAACTTCCCTGGGGCAGTTCCACATATTCACTACTATCCGTTCAGCCGTAAACCATTATTCATTTTGTCCACTGCTGTTAAAGCTCTCGGTGAGTGTGAGAGATGGGGATAGTAAGTCTGGTTATTCTTGTCTCATGCATGAGTACTCACACACACTATTTCACTCTCTGCCTACTCTCTCCTCCACCCTGAGTAATGCCTCTCCATCTGTGTTTATCCCACGTCTGTTTCCCTCTTTACTTAACCTTGTTTTAATTTCTCTACACTGAAGCATTCCCTGATCTTCTGTTTGATCGTGTTCTCACTTAATGTGAGCAGAAACAGAAAAGCACAGAAATACTATAAACATGCACTTAATTATTTCTGGTAACTCTTTCCATTTATGTCTACTTCTGTCACCTGAAGGCTGGTAGCAGCAGAGGGCTCAGAGCCTCGCTTCATGAAAGAAGAAGAAGAAGAAGAGGAGGAGAGCAGTGAGGAGGAGGAAGAGGAGCTGACTCCTGAAGAACAAGGTAGACCTTATTGGAAGTGATAAGTTGCAAAGCCATAGGCTGTGTATCAGTATCCATGGTAATGGGCTCACCTGGTTATTTATACCTTCCACCGTTTAAACAAAGTGTCCTCTGCAGCTGTGAATAAATGCAGAGTGGCTCTCCACTGTGGAGAGTCAGGAGAGAAGGTTCAGTCTGAAAGATCGAAAGAGCTCAAGTGTTTGGTATGCTCTTTTGCTGACCTTCCTACAGACAGACAGAGACTCACACACTCACACTGCGTCAGCATGCTTTCGACCGTTTTGTAACCTTGCCCCTCTCTGTACACTCTCAGAAACACCTCTCTGATGCTGCAGAGCTCATTACCACACACACGCTTATTTTAAAAGCAAATCAATCATTTTGTTGGATATTTATATCTCAAGAAGAGTAAAAGCATGACCACTGTGCGGACACCTACAAATCTGATCAATATGCTCCAACTGCAGAGCTCCTGCAGTTTTTTTGCTGACAGATCATGACGTAAAAAAAAATGAAGCCTGCGCCACCTATGGGTCAAAAATTAAAGAGTTGGAATATATATAAAAGTTTCATATATATATCTGGAACTTTCTTACGTGTTTGGATTTGTGTGAATCCAGCACAAACATATGTGCTACTCCAACTATTTTAACTTGCAATGACACTTGCATTTTAATTGAGAATGGAAAGAAAAAGCAGTATAATTAACCAGAACTGTATAAATATAAATGTGAATTGTGTAGGTTTTATTTGATGTCAGTTTTTTTGTCATTCAAAATAATTTAACACTTCTCAAATGCAGTTTGATTTGACCTCACTGGAGGTGCCAAATGTGGATAGGTTTTCTTTCAAGCGAGTAAGTCTTGAAACAGGATCTGAATGAACACTGAGTAAATGTTTGTAGCAAAACAGATATGTCATAGAAACTATGCTGAGAGCATTTTGGTGTTATGGGCACGCAGCTTCTGTTTCCTGTTTTTTCTATTGAAGCATTTCTGTCTGAATGAAAAGTTGATACAGTTAACTTGGAATTTGAACTAACTATCATGAGTGCCATAAAACCCTTACAGCTCATGCTTATGTTGCAATTTTTAATACAGAACAACTAGAAGAACAAATTAGATTGTGTAGTTCCAGCATAATCTGCGTCACACACCACAATTACCATTGTTCCAGCAAGTACTTATAAGTAATGTTATAAAATTGATTCCCTCCATATATGTTTAATGATTTTTAAATGTTCATTCCTCCTTAGCCAAAAAGAAACATTTTCAAATGATGAGGAAGATGCACTACAATGAGGGCCTAAACATCAAGCTGGCTCGCCAGCTCATTGCCAGTGAGCTTGAAGATGACGAAGATGCAGATGAGGAGATGAGGGACGACACAGAGGAGCCGAGGGAGGACACAGAAGAGACAGAAGAGATCAGTATTGACCCGCCACAGGAAGGTAAGGAGAGGGAGGCTACATCTGGATTTATTGTTTACACAGGTTCCAGGTGAATTGTTTTAGAATGTGTCAGGAAGCATACAGGTTGAGTAAAACCACAAAATGTCATTAAAATTAATATCGCTGAAGTTGCCCAGCGGCATTGTTTTTTACAGCTGTGCACTGGAACAAGTCATCAGTGTTGTGCTGAAGTACTGTGTTAACCTGCACAAGCACAGAGCATTACAACAGGAGGCTGGGCTTTACAGTGCTGTCATCAGTCCTTATGGTGGTTTATGTTGTGTTGGTTAACTTTGCTACATCTTATAGGTCTTGGTCAGACTCACATATTGTATCAATTTAGTCCAGCAGCTGTGAAGCATACACATTGTAGAAGTTGGTGTCCCAACAACTAGGAAGTAGTCCACAGCTTTAAAATCATGTCAAAATGGGACAGAAGAATGTGAATATTAAATTTGAAGAATACAAGACTTCTACTACAGAGGCTTGATTACGCTCCAGGTTGTTGACCTGGACCTTAGTTTCCATCAGGTCCTTGAAGGTTTAAAGAAAAGCAAATTGAAGAAATATTTCCACATCTGCCTGATCTCATGTGTGCCTGTCTCTTCTCCAGCTGACTCTTTGGACTCGTAAATGAGGCCTGTCTCTCAGCTTCAGCCCTGTGTGTCAGCTCAAGATCCAGACAGACAATGCCACTGTGCTCTGTGTTTCGGCATTGAGCAATACATCGAACATCGCTTCACCCACATATAACTCTGTCAACAGCCAATAAACTCCTGGTCACCTGCCTGTCTCTACTATTCCTTAGAACTGTGCAATATAACCTTCAAACACACTGGTGTTCAGCTCCCATGAATCAGTACAGCACACAAGTGAAAAGACTGTTGCTCCCTGCTCTTTCCTCTCCTGTTGCCAAGAATTTCCTCCTCCCACCTCTTCTTGTCTGGTGTCCCATTGAGGAACCTGTGATTCTGACCCTGAAAGGAGGATCAAAGCCTTTTTTAAAAACAAACAAACAAACAAAAAACTGTTGGACTCCCATCTGGCCACTCCACAGTTTCTACTGGCCACAGAGTCAGCGGCACGTCAGCGCTGGAGCCAGGGGAAACCCCACGACCTCACGAGAGGGATAACATGACGACAGCGCTGTTTTGGGTGCACCGCAGATGGATTTTAACTGTTTCAGTTTGTGACCCCCTCTATTCAATTACTTCTTGTGATAAAAGTCTATCAGATTGAGACCATTTTAGTGGTTTATAACCAGCTACATGACTCCCCTGCAGTAGCCGTAGTAGTATACAGCCTAAACGCTACATTTGATATCTGACAGCAGTGCAGTGTTTCTCATAGTGGAGTATGTACAGACGTACAAGGCAGGTCATGGCTGCTCTTAATATAAATTAGCTATGTTAACAGGGGTATATATTTTTTTGTTCTAAAATGTCTAGGCAGTTTCTAAGACATTTGTTAAGTATTAATAAAATAAAAATGCATTCGGTTGTTTGACAGTCGCTGGCTGTATTGACTTCCCATAATCACATTGCTCACTTGTATGGCTTTTTGCGTACAATTATATTGTATTGGCACTGAGATTTTGACCAATAATCTTCACTTACTCTCTGCTCACGCAAGCCACACACCAAACCTCATTTCAGTTTTGCGAACATGTATACCTCATATACACAGACTCCAGGCCATTTCCAAATTAAATCCACTGATACATTTGGCATGTAGGTTGTACTTTTCAGTGGAAACCCACTGTTGTGACAGAGAATCAAAGAGAACAAATGGCCCAGAAGTGTGATGTGATTTTATATGCTTGCACGATTGCGTACTTTTAGGTTTTTAGGATGGCAGAAGAGGACAGCATTGAAGTGTAGAAGTACAGCATGTGCTACTGATAAACAAGACGACAGCTTTAAGCTCTTGTATACCTTTGCCAGACTGAATTTTGAATAGGAGTAAGATGCAGTCAATGTAGTTGTTTAATTTCTCGCCTGGCTTCATCCAGTTTTGTTGTCTGATCTACTTTTGTATTTTGTTTGATTGGAGCTTGAGAACATCACAGAAGGATGTATAATGCTACTGACTTTAAATTTATTGGAGGTGGAGTTAAACCACTAAACGAAAGTTGCTACGATGTCTTAAAAATGTTCTGACAAGAGTAAGACGTTTCTGTTGCGTGTGAGCTTCAGAGGACTTGGCGTATGACACGATGCAGCATGCAGGAACCTTAAGTCTTATGTCTTGTGTTGTGATCTCTGAGCTTTTCTCTGACCCTTTAATTCCTCACTGTGATTGGAAGTGTCAAGCTTTGTATTTTGAAAATACAAAGAAAATCTTTGACCAACAAGTATGCCAATGTCCTGATGCGGTTTTTATTTTTTTATTTTATTTTTATTTGTAGTATTTGGTGGTGTTTTCTCTCCGTGAGGTGAAAGGAGGTCTGACCAACAGAAACAGCGTCATAAGACAAAAATATCTAAACAGTTAAGGATCACGTTTGTTTTTTGAGAAGCAGGAATGTGTCTGGAAATGCAGACTTTGACAATACTGATGTCTTTTACTTTAATCACTGAATTTGTAAAACAAAAAGAAAAGACAGCAGCAGAGAATTGAAACAATTAATTTTTCTTCTAACTTAAAAAACATGACTGATGTTATCACCCTGACGGTGGGTATTACCTGTCAACTGTGCCTCTTATGTATTTATGTACATGCGTGTAAAATGGGCTAAAACAGGCTATTCTTGATGTTTCTGTTTTATTGCCTTGTGTTGCTTTTTTGTTTCACACCATGTCTGCCCTCATTGGTTTGTTTTATAAGGATGATAGACTGTTAAGCAACCCCATGACTCTGCACTGTGTCTGTCTTTTCTTTGTATTTCCAGGTTGCATGTTCTTGATCATCAGATTGTGTATTTTCTGTTATGTTTTGTCTCGTATCATTAAACAGATGTTGTTAGGAACAATATGTGCTTTGTGTTTATTTTGGACTTAAATGCTTACAGTGGTACTCGTACTCTTCTGCACACATACAGTGTAAACATGCTACAAAACAACGAAACTGGGAGCTTTTCTAAAGACGTAAACAATTATGCAGTTTGTCACATCTTTTACATCTTTTACACTTTGTATTTTGTTATTTTAAAAAATCAGGCATCTAAACTAAACTAAAAAAAAAAACATCTGAACTCCAGTCTGATCACAAGCTACTAAACTGCATACAAAATGCATAAATAAATAGGAAAATATATATGATCAATAAAGGGGACGTCTGACAAAGTGCTCATGTCTATCATATTTAAAGCTTCTGTCAGGCTGGATGTTGCTTTCCTGGGCTTATACATCGGAGCCACCAGATGGCGCTGTGAGACCATATTATCCTTCATTCCCGTAGGATTTCTAGTAATTCTAATAGGATAAAGCAGAGGACTGTGTTAGTGTAAGACTTATCCTGCTATGTTTGGTTTAGCATGTCTTGAGAATGAACGTATCATCTGGCGTCTCATTCATACACGGAACAAGACATTCATTGGAAGTGTTTTGTTTCGTTCTTGAATGAAATATTAAGTGTTTAATGCACCAGACATGTCAGTGCTGCAATATATAAGAGATACGCATGAAGTGTAGGAGTGTCTGATGGAAGGATAAAAAAAGACGATTGACTGTAATTCCAGTGGATCAGGAAGCTCCTGTCAACTGACACAAAGATCGTGTGGGTGAAGACAGAGCGATCACTCGTACAGCTCAGAAGGTGATAGAAACGAGAATTCTTTACAGTGGGTTTTAATTTTATATATGCCTCAAACACCGAATCAGTTAGTTGTTAACCATTAATTTAGTGCAAATGTATTTAAATTATATTTGTGTGTATTGTTTTGTATTTTATGTAAATGTATTCACTAGCAATGCAAATATATTTGAAATGCGAGTTAACGCTTTATAAAACATAATATAATATAAACCAAATGTCCACAACTGAGTATAAAGTTTTATGTATACTTGTGTATGGATTATGTTTCTTTTTTTTTACTGTTTGTGTAATTGACATCATTTCCTGGAGCTGGCAGAAGTTGGGGAATTCAGTACGAGTGGTAGACCCTGCTCCTCCTGCTATAGACGATCTTTGTGTGGGCTGTAGTATAGTCGTTGGAGAAAAGCTGCTCTCCCGCTGGCTGCTATGACCTAGCTACCGGACGACACTTTCTGTTTTTCAACACTGACCGCTGCGGCTGAAACAGTTTTTTGACGTATTTTCAGGTCACCTTACATTCAGCACACAGTGGTTTATGGTTGTATTCCAGCGACTTTTCTATCGTAGCTGCTGGCCTCTGGGGCTAGCTGGCTAGCAGAGCGGTGACAGAGTGGAGCCAGCTGGTCGGACAGAGGAACAGTAACGTTAGCAAACAAGCTAATTAGCCAGAAAGACTCAGCCTGGATTACTGTGTTTAATCAAAAGGAAGCGCAGGTCTGCGGCTTTAATCACTGCGGCACTAAAAATGAAGATAACTGTGGATTTCGAGGAGTGTTTGAAGGACTCCCCGCGGTTCAGGTGAGCGATGACAACCAGGCTTATTGTCCCGTTTAGTGCATATTATTTACCACAGGGAAAAGTATTCAGTTAGCTGCTTCCTAACACACACCAATCAGCAGTAAGCAGCTAGCTGTTTGCTGCCTGCTACTTTTCTATTTTTGTCTCTAAGAAAGCTGGGGCCAGCCGGGGAAGCTGCTGCTGGTGGGGCAAGGGAACCAAACACAAACTCACAGAGCAGTGTGGTGGAGGGCAGAGTGTCTTCCAGTGCCTGTTTTCTGAGTATAAATTATGTAATGATTGGAAAATATATTAAATATGAATGTAGGAAATTACAGTCTGTGCCAGTAGCCTTCACTGACCCGTCCTTGGCTCACCGGTTTTATTACTGTACCCAAAAACTGTATATTATTATGTTAATTATGGTTCATTGTTCATCCACTTCTGGATTGTTGGCATCTTGTGGGCAGTGTATTGTAAAATATTTATGATCATAAATAACACACATGCTAAACACATAATGCCCAAAGCTGAGTAATAATTTTTACCCCAGTCACAGTTTTTGCTCTACCTGTAATGCAGTATGAGCAAAAGAATTAACATTTAAAAATAAGAAACAAAAATAATCAATGCTGGGAGTTTTTTGTGAAGAAGAATTGACAAGACAGGCTTAGTCCTTATGACCTTACTGGACAGAATCCAGCCATCCTGAGTCTCACCATTATTCCCATTCATTTATTTTTAATTTAATATTTAGACAAACCTCTATTCTAAAGATCCAATTAGCTTTTCCAGCTTTGATCAGGTGGTTGTTCATGTGATGTATTCCCGGCATCGTTACTCACTCACTACCTCTTTTTTCAAGCCTGAAAGTTGTGTAAAATGCAGTTGCTCATTGGCTTTGCATTTTCCAGTGTTTTGAGAAAGCGTCTCCGTTCTTCCTCCCTTTCTCAGCCCCCACACTCTCTCTGCTGCTCCTGTAACATCCTCTCACACAAAAACGAGGAACAGATGTTAGAAAGTTGTTTGCAGAAGAATAGAGCAGTTTTTTTTAATCTCAGAAACTTCCCACCCAGCTGTGTTACTTAAAATGGGCTCAATGACAGCTTTACTATTATGAATTGGGGTTATCTAGCTGACCTGGTTAACTGGTCCAGTGCTGTATGTTTTGATGTTTTTCTTCTATCTTTAAATCTTCCTTTGCATCTTGGCACACCTATGCTCAATTTGGGTTTTTTTGATTTTTTTTTTTTTTTTTGCGGAAAAGTCACTGCAGACGGTTCAACAAGTTTCTCCAACAAAGCTAGGAAGGAGGACCACTGACAGAAGCTGTGGTGAACATACATGGTCTGCTTGAAACTGATACTTTAAAACCAATGGTTTTCAATCAATGTAAAATACACCACTTTAAGAGAGAACGGATCCATTCTTTCCTATCTAAATTGTATTATCTGCCAAGTGAATGTGGAAAAGAACAACTTTGCATGCATCTGTTTTGGCAAATTTATCCTGGAGGATGGTTGTAATTAACAGACCCAACACTACAAGACAACATGTTTTGTTTTTAGCCTTATGTGATTGCATTATTCCAGCATAAATTCATACTTAAACCTGAGCAGACGTTCCATTAGTCAGGAAACACCTCTGGTTCATTTAGAATCTGATGGCTCTTTTGAATGGAGTTTAGAGTTTTTTTGTTTTTTAAAGGCTGTGTTCAAGAGATTTTTACACATAATATATCACTACATTCCCTACTAGTTAGTTCAGTGTCTAAAAAAGCAGTTGCTAACAGGTGGAGTCAAGTCAAATCTGCTTTTAATCATATAATCATATTAATCTCATACAAAGCCATTTACCATGATGCTCTACAGCCAAAACTATGCATCTACTTTATTACTTTTTTTCCCAGTGACCTTTGCCCTTTGGCAGAGTCATCTGCCACCATTTCCTGTCTCAAACGCCACTGTAGGTTGATCACTGCTGTGCAGTTATCAGACACTGTTACAGCACAGTTTTCCACAGCTTAACTCTCATTTTCCAACCCCCACTCGTTATGTTTGGCCAGAGAAGACGACAGAGCGAGAGAGAAAGAGAGAATAGATGAAAACATGGAATATACACCAGCGTGAAGCAGCTCTCACTTGCTGAACATCTGTTTCCATTTTGGTGTATGCCTTCAATTTTGTGCCAGAGAATATGGAACCCCCAAATGTAGAGAGGGTTGTTTTTAAGTGGTAATTTGGCACACCCCGCATTTTTTTTTCCACTGTCCTCCTTATTTTAGTTGGGAAACTATCGTTGGTCATAAACCATGCCTTCAGCCAGAGGACAGATGCACTAGTGCAAAAATTTTGTATTTTTGGCAGTAAACGCTCGTAGCCTAGTTTTCCACTTGAGAATAGACATTGGACTCGAGAGCTTTCCTGGCTGCTCTTCAAGTATGGTAGTTGAAGGCTGTGGCTTTTTCCCTCACATGTATAGAGATAATTCTTTCACAAAATTGATACACTTTCTATCTCCCAGATTGCAAAGTCGCTGTAGTATGTTTCATGTCAAATTAGTTCTTTCTTGTTTGTATAGATAGTAGTTCATGAACCACTAATGATATTTTATTCAGAGTAATTTTTATCTTGCTGATCAAATAACTCATTTCTAAATACCATTAAATAGAGAGTGCAAGAAAGCATGAAATTAAGAGATTGGAGTAAAATGAGGTTTTGTTAAACCTGGCTGAGATTAGCTACCGAGGGAGTGAGCTGATTTCTGTCATTGTCATAATGACTTCTCCTGTCTTAATCATTCTTGCTTGTTCCCACTTGATTTTGCTGATTCTGAACTTGGCCAAGAGCCATCATATGAAGTCACTGGTCAACATCTTAAGTTGTAGTTTCCCCTGAGTCATTGACGGCAGCTGTAGAGCCAGCAGATCTCTGAAAGACGTCTCTTGTATGGAGCCTGATGAGGAGTGCTCACACTGCAATACACCCTGAATAGTTTCCCATGGGAGTCCAACAGAGGCTTGTTAGCACGCTGGGCTTGTTGCAGTTTGATTTAATTGAGCTGAGGTTCATTTCCTCTTAATGGTTATTAATAAAGGTAATGAAATGTGTGGGCAAGTCTTCCTCTGGGTGCAGAGCTCATCCAGCAACATTTAATTTCAGTAGGTAACAAATAAAACAGATCTGATTTACTTAGTAAGGTTAACAGCACTCACAGCTCAAAGAAAATGTAGTTTATTAATGAATATATATTGAAGCTGTGAAATGTATCTAAACTGATACATAATTCTACTACTAATCTACTAATAGATCACTAAAAAAATGAATTGTCAACCATTGTTCAAGCATTGATTTTACCTTTGATTTGCATGTTTTAGGTGATAAATTGTATAATTAAATGACATACTATGATTACAGGCCCTCGGATTTCTGAATCATACTGGGACTTTTTCAAGGGATTTTGAAACTATAAACCAAGTGATTAGTTAATCCCATGCTCTCATCAGTCTGTATTTCCTTCCTTTAACTACGGTAGGATGTAGAGTAGGAAGACTGAGGATGTCCAATCAATGAAAATATGTCTTACATGTAAAATCAAAACAAAGCAGAATTTCCCAACGCTTGCAAGCATTTATCTTTAAGATATGACTTCATCTTGTTGATGAAGCTTGTGTGGGTTTCACCACAGTGTAAACCCCCACACCCCCTCCATGTCATCACTGCTCCTCTCGCTAACAATTGCAGGATCTACGTCACGGCACTGAAGCTCACCCCATTCTTAACATTTCCATCCACAGTAAGAGATTCAGTAAAGTCTTCTCATGTCTTACATGTAAGTGTCTGTAACTTTTGTGACAGGCAAATAAAAAAATAAAGCATGTATATAATAGACTTCCTGTTCTCTCAAAACAATATTGGTAACAGAAGGACTGAAATGGAAGGAAGATGAGTTGACAAAACACCGCTGGACATTATAGAGGTTATATTTAGAAAACCTCAAAGAAGATTGCATTGCAAAGCAGTTTAGCTGTCAGACATATCTAAATTGGATTAGTCATAGTATTTTTGAAGTAAGCCTGCTTCAGGCTAACTGAAGTTTGCAGCTGCTTTTATTTAAATAAAAATATAATTATTGGATTAGGTTTGATTCAGCTCACTTTTGAACACTCTTGTAAGCTATTTAGCTAGACAGATGACACAGCAGGCAAAATCAGCTGCCTTGGCTTATGATCAAAAACTAGCAAGTTAAAACTTTGCTGACAATGTAGAAAAACAGCCAATATTACTTCCAGTGAAACTACTGTTGCTGAACACAATCTCCCAGAGGAAGTGTTAGATTCAAGAAGGTTTTTGTCATTTGCACAGCAAAGGTTACACTGAGCAATTAAAATCTTATTTTGCGAGTTCCCTTCATGAGTGGAGTACGCAACTAAACTATACTAAGAAAAAAGAAATAGGAAATAAAATTGCTTTAAGATTAGAAAAAATAAATAAAAGAGCAAAATAAGCAAATAGCAGATACTATGCACAGAGAGTAGAGTGTATGAGAGTTAACGATTACTGTATGTACTGAATGTGCAAATATGTTTACTTTGTATAAACATGCAAAAAAAGACTTGTGTGGAATGTACAATGATGAACATCACAGCACAGGATATCAGGGGATGTCCAATATTATTGGTGTAATCTCACCCTATTAGTCAGCATGCTTAAATGTTTTTTTTGTTTTGTTTTGGTTTATGTAAAATTTGCATGCTTGGAAGCAGACCAAAACACTTGATTAAGTTTGCAGCCAGAGATAATCTTCATCATTGTGTAATTTGCCCATCATTCCCCTGATGAATTATTAATTATACATTTTTAAAAATGTGTGAAAAGTGCAACAATATCTTTGTATGCTTAGACAATGCAGATAAATTATATGCACGATCTCTTAATCAAATGATATCTCCTTCAGCTCTTTATAATTATCCTAATAGAAAGGTGTTTAGAAGTTTTGTATTAAAAGGTACTTCCAGACACTTTTAGACTAGCTGCATTGGAAAAAGATCATCCATTGAGATGAATGTGAGAACATGTGAGGAGCAGATGGTGTTGGAGTGTTATCCCATGCCTTTTGAAGTACTGAGTTCTGTGCCATGGGCTTAGAGAAGAGTCTGTGCCAGCAGCGTGAATGACAAACCTGTTTGACTACCTCGCTTTTGCATGCAGAGTGCACACACAGGCTGCTGGCTGGCTGGCTGGCTGCCAACAGCCACACAGAGCTCCAGAGGCGGCAATCTTTGTTTTGGAGCATGGTCACTGAATCACTGCATAGGAATTGGGTGTCTTGGCTTTTGTAGAAAATATTACTATGCAGTCAGATCTTTGACTGGTGCTAGTAGGCCCTGTGGGTAGTTAAATAAGTAATCCAAGATTTTATTTGTTTCTTTTGTTTTTTTGTTGGTGGTGTTGGAATTTTATTCACCCGTTGCTAAAATAACACAGTTTTATGTGGATGTTTATTCAAATCCATCTTGAGCCATAATTTGCTGTAGTCTTTATGCAGCTGATTGGCTGCTCATTCAAAGATCCAGTTTCAAAAAGTAGTGAATTTTATTGCAGCATTATTGCTGTTAATGTGTAAAACACCAGTAGCATTGGTGGTATATCCACAAATTCTGACAAGACGTTCAAAATCAAAGTACCGGTAGGTGACTGCTTCTCTCGACGTACATTGTTGTGGACCTCCGTCTGCCATACTGTTTCCTTTTGCGTGCTCTTGGTCAACTTAAAGAGAACCAGGACCCAAGCACTCCCTGAGTGATGCTGAATTGGCCTCTTTCTCACTGATGTGGTTTACACAGCAGGGTTTTTTTCTCATTCTTCTGCTTTATGGGCTGTAGTCTCCTCTATACCACACGTCTCTCTTTATTTAGCTCTGGCTTCTCACTCACACCCTAACAGCACTTAAACTAGGATGTCTTAGTTCCCTAATTTATATTGTTTCATGTTGTGAAAAGTCTAGTAATCACATGTTGCTGTTTCCTTGGGCTTTTCTGTAGAAATTTATATCTTCAGTCGTGGTCACAGGGGGACAGTCCTTTTTGTCTATAAAGGTCAACAAATAGCTTGGATTTTCCTTGGTGCTGTAGAAATAAAACCAGATACTGTGTGCCATGCCAAGTGTGCTTCACCCATTTACTATTTTTTAAACAGTTTAAGCAGTAAATGAAAAAACAACCTATGATGGTATAATTTAAAAACAAAAAAAGTATATTTTTCAGTGGCTCACTGCTTTTGTTTGTAGCCTGACATTCTTTCATTTCTACATCACATATAGACAGTGGCATATTCATGTCATTGTATAGCAGAAGCTACTGCATAGAAATCATCCAGCTAACCTGCATGATAATAAGTTAAGGGTTCAAATCATAGGTCCACCAGTAACCTCTGCACCTACTAAGAAATTGGATAACATAATTGATAGGTTAAAGTTAAAATAGCAGATGTCATTGACAGTCCTACCTTCTGTTGATAGTTTTTGATATTTTTATTGTACTGTATCGTCCACACAATATCAACACTTACATTTGTATTGTGCAGAACATTTTCTGAGTGTTGTTTAGTCTTTTAATAATTGGGTGTCTTTAAGGAGGGGGGAGGTGACTGCTATGTCCTAAGCAGTCTGCAGTCCAAAGGTGTAAGGATGATCTCTCAAAATAACCTGCAGTTTAACACATAGGATTGTGGATGTGCTTTCTCTTTGACAGCAGCATACTTCCTACTTTTTCAGGCCATAGATTAAAATGACAAAATACTCAGTACTTAACTGACAAATTTCATTATAGGGCAGTGATGCTGCACTTTAGTATTCTATAAACAGTTGTAATCTAAGTGATTATATGGGTGCACAATCTTCTTCAATCTACACTACATAGACCCTTCAGGTATGCACTTACCCACTTGCAATGTTTTGAACAGTTAGCATGAAGAGCAGGTTTTTATCATTTGCTCAGTGTTTTATAGCGTGTGGACCGTGCAGTATAAATTCTGAAGCAAGTATGGGTACACTGATGAAGATAAAGCAGAACTGATAGTATACTTGAACTGTATTGTTGGAGACTTATGATGTCTTTGCTAATTAATATAGGTGTCTCTCATGCAAGGCAACTTTATTTAGGGCAAGAAAAGTGAAAGAATGTATAAAATCAAATAAGCTGTTTTAATAGGATGAGGCAGGAGACTAAAGAAATGTTGGTGTTGTTGTCATATCTTAATTGCTCTTTGTCCAGGCTGCCCTTTAATCTTTCACACTGCAGGAGAATCATGATTGAACAATGTTCAGGTGATTCATGAGCTAACCTCCTTTTACTGTGTAGATATTTCTCTGGGTAAAAATGGTATGTGTGTGTCTATGTGTTTCAAATAATTAAAAATCTGTGTTATCTCTCCTGCTTTCTTCTTCTGCTCATTATCCCAACTCAGGGTGGACATGCTCCAAGGTTGCAGCTGTGAGGCAATAGCTCAATTTTCATTTTGCCACTTCCCCTCCTTTTCTTTTCCTCTGTCAGCATTTTTGCAAGTTCACCCTTGCAAGCTCAAGTTTCAAGATAAAAAAAAATAGTCATGTTTTTGTTGCACAGAAAGCCAGAGTGTGACTGACAGATAGATTTCCAATGTTGTTTCCTGCTTAGCAACTACACCTGAGCAGAGGTCAAGTGCAATTTAACAAGGATAGATATTATATAACTTTTAGGAGATTGATTTATGTATGCAAATAAAAGATATGTTTTACAACCAAATCTTTAAGGGAAGACTATGCTGTACATATTGCAGGTTGCTGGCAATTTGACTGATTTTGTACTCACTGGGTTAGTCACTATGTCTGGATCAGCCTAAAATTCAGAGTTTAAATACAGCAAAAAGTAGGAATAGGTCAAAACCTCTTGAAGTCTGACCATAGAGCGCGTCAGCACAACAGTCATGATTCTGAGTGATTCATCAAAGAAATTAACCTTGCCTGTAGCAACGGACAAAAGCAAACAGGACTTGTAACATGTCCTTTTGCTTTTGACCAGGGTTAATGTCTCTGTGAGGAGGCAAGCTTTTTATTGCTTTTGACCCTGTTTCTACCCTTCTTGTCTACTTAAGTCCTTAGTTCATTCTGCTTTGTTTGGGTTACCATCGAAATCTCATGAAAAGGAGCACTACACTGTACTCAACCTGAAATCCTTTTACTCCAGCTACATTTGTTGAATTAAGGAGAGCATAAGGTATATATAAAAATGTTGGCAGTCACGACATTCAGGTTTAGCAGTTAAGCGTATGGCTAAATAAGCTAAAATAAGCCTCATGTTCTAAAGACGGTTTCACATCCCTGCAGATTAACTTGATGGGTGGTGGATCTGTGAGTTGGATTTTCTGATAAATGTATACAGCGTTGTAATTAAAAGCTCAACTCAAAACAAAAACAAAAGCTTTCGCAGACAACAGTAAAACTTGTGTTGATACAGAACCGTGATCCATTTGCTCTATAGGTTGTCTTAATTTTCAGAATCCTTGAGCCCAGCATTCCTTGTTGATAGTTCTTGGCCAGCTCCATGAGCTTTTTATTTTTCACAACAGTGGCCAGATGTTGATGACTTTAAGTGTGATGTCATATCGAAGAACAAACAGTGTTGCAGGGGGTTTGGGGAACACCCTCCTCTGCTACTGCAGGATGAAATTTCTAATCCTGTTGTTTTTATATTGACACATGGCACTCCCAGATTCACAGCGCTGAAAGATAATTTGTGAGTCTTTGTCAGTTGTACAAGACCCTGGAATTAGTAGGTGCCATTTTATCCTCACTGTTATGGAGAAAACCAGAAATATGCATTATCTAAAGGCCACATCTGAGCTACAGGGTCATGTTGGCTAACAGAGTACCAAATCCCACCTTCCTTTCCTCTGTCTTTCACTGTTCTAATATCTTAATGGCTCCTTTTAAATGCATTTTTCTCTAAGAGACTATGATTTGTGGTTACCCAGTGCAATGTCAGCTCAGACTTTGTGGGCTTACTCCAGAGTAATAAATTCTTGTCCAGGGTCCAATCCTTACAAGGGTGTTAAGCACAAGCTGATCATATACAGTTCAAGTCCCTGTTTCAGCTATTTTTCTGTCTTTGGAATATATTATAATATTATCAGTATCAGATAGATTTTGGTTGGCCAAGTACAGTATCTACATTTCTAGAGAATGTCTTAGACTACATAGATTAACAGCAAAGTGAGGGGAGATTAATTCACACAGCCTGTTCTGGGAGGAGCTGTTTGAGTTTCTTCTTCCTCTGTCGTGGTATTCCGAAGCGCGTAGGCTGTGGATCCTGTGGAGAGCCAAGCTGTGCCTTGTCACGTTTTAAAGGGCAGAGTGCCAGACCTTATTCCAAGCCCTGTGGTGTGACCCAAAATGGCAGCTCCCAGTCTGACTGGTTCTGATCATGCACGTTTGTGACAGTACTATACAAGTATAGTATAACTGTATAATATGTAACATGTATGATCTCATGTACTACAACTGCAGTTCTCAGAGAAATTCCCAACATATGGGAAAATAATTAAGATGTCAGGCTGGGATTAGTTGTGGTTGTTTAATGTTTCCTTTGTGTTGGAAGTTTATTGCTTCCCCTCTATTTAGAACCAGAGTACAACAAAGTGTAAACAGTAATAAATTTGACAGCTCTGTATACACTACAAAAAAAGTGATAGTTGGGGGAAAGCTTTGATGAAGTGATGTCTGTATTCTGCATCTGAAGTTTTATGTATGATGATGTCAGAGCTGTGCTTGATTTAAAACCTTTGTGTTTTTTATCCTCGCAGAGCCACCATAGAGGAAGTGGAGGGGGATGTGTGCGAGTTGGAATCCAAGCTTGACAAAGTGAGTACCACCCATGAAAAACATTGCTTAATTGTTCATTTGCTCCACTGGCAGCTACAAAGGCCATCCTGTGAGTGGAAAGATGCAGGTTTGTCCCTGGCCTTGTCCTGAGAGTATTCCCAGGCAGATTGCCTAGTATGTAAGACTTAAATATAAAGACTGTCTGTGAAATATGTGGCTGACGATATGCTTCAGAAGCATTATGAACAAACTAACTCATTACATTGGAGCATGAGCTGTGATTGCACAATTTGAAGATAATTCCACACAGTGGGCTTGAATAATCTCTTTTTATTAGTTAATTGTTTGTTGGTAGGGTAAATGTTGATTACAGGTAAATAAAGGCAGCTCTTTATATTAAACAGTACACTCAAGATGAGGATATTTTGTGGCCTCATTCTGATAGTTTTCTAAAACCTCTATGTCTTTTGGGGTTGCTTCCTTTCAGAGATTACAGTGAATGGCTTTACCTTACATGTCATCCCCTCATCTCATCCCCACCATACCAAGTAGTGTTAATCTGTAGTCCTAACCTTGACTTCATAGAAAAAAAACAGTCTCCCCTCTTTGTGGATCCCTGCTGAGTTCAAAGTATGCTCACTCAAGCTTGGAAGAACCCGCTGCATTGTTTCTGGACTTACAGTCTTACAGTCCCACCCTCCTTCTAACCCCACCTCTGTGACTCAGCCCAGGCCTTGCTTCCCCTCTTGCTGAGGAGAGGAAGGATCTGCCAAACAGTGGGTGTGTTATGTGCATGAATATTGCTGCGATAGTGTCTGTGTATGTCTGAAATGTATTACTGTTACCTTGGGTGGAGTCATGCCTTAAAGACACCAGGGTTCTTTTTTCATGAAGCGTTTACCTGCCAGAGCAGGACTTATGCAGTCAGGTTAAAGCAACAAAAAGCACAAGCAAAAAAAAAAAAAGCACAAAAAGAAAGAAACACTTGTTTCCTTAATGTTCTTATCTAAGGAATTGGAAAATGGCACTGCAGTTTGTTGTTTGTCTTTTTAACACCTACCATTTCAACAGCTAACTTGCCTAACATTTAGCATTTTAACATTTACCATTTTTAGTTATTTTAGCTGCTTTTACTGTAGATGCACATTCAGGCTCTTGTGTGGGAGTTCATGGAAAATGGCCAGATTTTGTTGTGAGTTTACATAACCTGGAATTATCTTTGTCCTCAATGAGTCAGATTGGAAAAAAATGCCTTCTGCGATTACCAAGAAACTGAGTAAGCACTAAGCATCTTGGAATCTTTTGCTCTCCAACACCATTTTTTTTTTACTTTACTACATTACATTACTTTTAGTGCCCTGAATAAATGACTAGCACTCTCTGCTTCTATTAATTTTTTCTCACCTTGAACTGTTATTGTTGTCTCTTGCTAGTTGGTGAAGTTGTGTATTGGGATGATTGATGCCGGTAAAGCCTACAATGCAGCCAACAAACAGTTTGTGAATGGGATCCGGGAGCTTGCCCAGCAGTCCACCAAAGATGAGGTTATCGAGGTAAACAAAAAATAATCTCGCCTTTTTGAACTATGGATTGTCCCAACCTTTGGCACTGTGACAACATATTTCTTCTTTTGCATGCATGTGGTGACTGACATAGTTCTCAGATTAAAGAGGCCTGCATTTCTGTTCTGTTTGCACACACCACTTCAAGCAAAAAGTTTCAGCCTTAATGACATTACCAGATTAATGTGATCTAAAAACTGAGAGCCGTTTGCTGGTTCTTGCAGGTCAGAAGGTTTGTTTTCTCATGTGAATCTTGAATGGTAAAGCAAGCATTTCCTCTCTGCCTTTGTGCCTGGGTTCTCTCCCTAGGGTTGAAAGTTCAACCACTGCATCTATTTAGAAAGTTACTTAGCCAAAAGAGTTCTTTCCCAAAGTGCTAGTGTTGCTTCAGTGTTTTCTTTAAACCTGAAGAGCTTGAGTGTGTCATATGCAACAGAAGGTTGCATCTCAATTGTGCAACCTCATTTTAATACAGCAGTTGTTTTAGTGACATCTGTTTTTGCCTTTCTCTCCACAGTCCAGTCTCACAAAGTTTGCAGAAAGCCTGCAGGAGATGATCAACTATCACACGGTATGCTTGTCATTATTCCTCCCCCCCTGCTTGACAGCTGGGCTATGACAAAACCCAGATGATGGTCCACAACAACACTTTAACTGTCATGGTTTTTATTTGCTAGACAGAGAAAAGACTCTGTAAGCAGAGGGATGCTGCTTTGAGAGAGCACATTTTAGGGACGTTGCATTGAAATAATAGTGGTGTTGATAAGCACATCCCAGATACAATTTCAAATAAATAAATATTATAAATATGTGAAGCAGGCTGTGTATTGTACACCTTCTTCTAGCGTGAAAAGTAGAGACTGGCATAGACACAAGTAAAATCTATTCCCTGCATTCCATGTCGAGGAATGTTGGATTCTATCTTGTTGGAATAAATCACGCATTTCTGGGGTAAGCATGGTCATGGTCAATTTTTTACGATGTGGTTGTCGTCTCTTATGCTAAAATACAAGATGAACCATTCCAGACTTTAGTTACAGTAATCGTGGTATTCTGTTGGTTATTAGGTTTTGTAACTAAACGTGATGTCTTATCCTCAAACTCTTCAAGTATCCCTGTAGGACAGACTTGATTATGTGACTGTTCTTTTCCAGTGTGCCCTTTGTTACTCGCCTCAGTCGTTAGTCTCTGAAAGGTATTGAACTGACATTTAAGAATGGACGCAAAACTTTCCTCTGTTTCTGCTCTCATTAGGACCATCTCAGACACAGAAAGGAGGAACAGGCTGAGCTAGAGGCCTAAGTGAATGTTCCTTTCTTGATCCAACTAGTCATGGCTTGTCTCTTAGCTCTACATAACTTGTCCAGAGTAAAGTTCTAGGCAGCATTACTCTGTCATGTGATCACACACTGTAAAGAATAAACATCTAATGTCTGGATGGTCTGCATGACATCACTGCAGAAGTATGAGCTTTTGAGGAGTTAATATTTCTATTCATATTTTCCATGTGTTATTTAAATGGCTGTTAAAGTGACAGCTATTCATTTTTCTAGTGTGCAGTGTGTATTTTTTAGTTTTCAGCCATACAACAGATTCTATCTAGAAAATGTGACTGAATAAAAACATCAATCCTACTCATCACTGCCTTCTGTACGATGATTAGTTCGGTTTGTTTTTAGTTTTAAATGGCTCTGTGCGTTTTCTTGAATAACTATCATGATCTCTGGAAAGAGACATCCCTATCACTCTTTTTGTTTAGCTTTGAGCACCACAAGCTGAGTGCAGTCTAGTTACATCACGGAGAAGGCTGGAATTTCTCACAATAGAAATGTCTTGGTATATATATACAGACCCCTGGAAAGTGAAATGTCCCTTTAAGCCAAATTATAACATTGACAGATTTAATCCTTGTTAGTCAAGATATTGTCTGTGTTTTGTCTTTAACTAGATAAACGGCCTGCAGGGTGGGTGTATTGTAATGATTCTAGTCTTTCTTCATCAAGTCCTCTTATCAGCTTTCAAACTTCCAAATCGTCCAGGAGCCACAGTGCAGGCCTGTGGCTGTTACTCATCTGTGAAAGACTGTGGTCACATCAGCTGACTGTTAGATAGGTTTTTGCCACTCAGCGATCTTTCAACACATGATCTGGTCAAACACAGTGCTCAATCTGTTTGTCGCTGCTAGCCTTTTCCAGCTACACTGCTTATATTGTTTTCTTTAAATGGCAAAATTGCACTGAAGCTGTATTTGTCTCATTTTTTTCAAGGAAGCATGCAGGTTAATGAGGGTATGACTCACAGGCAAGAATAAGCGAATCACGTCATTTCTCGTGTTTATATCTTTATGAGGGGAGTTTACAAACTCAGCATGTTTGTGTAAATTTAGCTTTAATTGTACCCTGTAATCTTAGCAGAAATCCTCAGCAGACATGGTGAATGCTGAATTGCATATCATGCTGTGGCCTGGAAAGGGAGCGTATTTATCAGCATTTGGCTGCTTTGTTCCTTAAAATGTTGCAAAATGAAGCATTTAAAAATGTTTTAAAATGCTTGTTCTGGTAAACTGGAAAGAAGTTACTGTTTCACACTCACTGATGTTCTTTTTTCCACAGATATTATTCGATCAGGCCCAGAGATCAATTAAGACCCAGCTTCAAACGTTTGTGAAAGAGTGAGTATTAATGTATTGAAGAAGAAAACGGACCCTGTGGTTATTTAATGATGTTTTTGTCGTCCCTCTTTGAGGACATGTATTCATTTAATCATTTCATTATTTATCTGATGACAACAGAACTGATGTACATGTCACATCCCCTGTCTTTAACCTCATAGAGTGCATAAATACAGACCATGTATAATTACATGAAATAGCTCTGGTTTATTTCATTATAAGGATTAGCAGTTTTGCCCCTGGGCACACCAAGTCTAAACACCCACATCTGCAGCAGCAGCTATACTTCTCAGAAGGATCTGGGACATACTGTGAGCTCACAGTGCCTTGTAGCACTGCAAAGTGTCACATGCTTTAAGGAAACCAAAGGACAAATGTGGGGCACAGTCTTTAAGGACATTTTGAGCCAGGTCAAATAGTTTCAGCAAATAGCTTGTTGGATTTCCAGGAGACCAGATTTATGAACTTATCTTTGACCTCTGTGTTCCTATGGCCTCACAATGTGAGAGTTTTTTGAACGTTAAGACAATATTTTAACAATAAGCTTTCACATTACATGACTGTGAATGAGTTTGCCATTTTTTGACGTAGGTCAATGACATGCTTACCTGATTACTTTTTACTATGTGTATACAAGACTCAAGTTACTGTATTTATACTAATATATTTTCCTTTGCAGTGACATACGTAAGTTCAAAGAAGCCAAGAAGCAATTTGACAAAGTGAGTGAAGAAAAGGAGGCAGCACTGATCAAGAATGCTCAAGCTCCCCGCAATAAGCAGCATGAGGTGGAGGAGGCCACCAACATCCTCACTGCCACACGAAAGTGCTTCAGACACATTGTCCTTGACTATGTCTTACAGGTACCACACATTTAGATTTAAATCCTGGCACTCTTTTATGGTAGCATCACTAAAGAGATTAGTTTATATTCATGAAGTAACATGATTTAACATAGCAGTAACTTTTGCAGTATATTATGGGAAATATATATATAGCAATGCAACCACTGTACATGTGGTCATCACAAAATGCTACACTGCAGGGTCTTATATTAGAACAAATATTGCAAAGCAGAACATTGTGTTCCCAAAAGTGATATTGACACTATATATATCTACTGCTGACGGAAGCCTAAAAAAACTGTCATGTGTGTTTTTTTTCTGCTTAACTTATTATGTTAAAAATGCTGACAAGGCACAGGGAAGAATGAACCACATCTGTGTTTGATTCTAATAGATCTGTTGTGAAATGCCCAGACTCATCCACCTGTCCTCTTCTAGTTTAACAAATCTGAGTGGACAGTAGAACATAAAATGAGTGGTTATTAGTTTATGTTTAATCAACATCAACAGCAACTTTTCAACTGTAAAAGCTACATAAATGTGTTATACTCTGGCCTTTTATGTTCAAGTCTTCTCATCTATTATTGAATATATCAGGTGTGGCCTTGGTCTCTTCTCTTCCACCTTAGCTCTGATGAATGCTTTGTGATGTCTGATAAGGCAGCCCTGTTATTGAATCCTCCTCCAAAGGAACAGACAAGACAGCATCGGACAGCAGGGACAGTCCAGCCAAAAAATAGATGTTGAATAGAAAGCCAAAAGCAGGTTTTAATATAGTTTGGCTGCTCCAGTGGCCCACTGTGTAATCACTGCCTTACTGTGAGAAATGAGTTTTTATCTTGCCTTTTGGTATGCTTATTGGAAATCTATAAGCTAGCAGCTAGTTCAGCTGATTTAAATGGGCTTCTTCTAAAGTTTCACATTTGGGTTAAGTGCTGTCAGCACTTTAGGAATGCAGTGAACTTCTGCAGCTGTGCCTGCAGGAAACACTGGAGACAATTTTCAACTTTTTTTTGTTCTTTTTAGATTGTTTGTGAGGGATCTGTGCTTAATTATATAGTACATAGTTTACAGTGACATGCAAGATGGTAGAGGGAGAGGAAAATGTACGAGAACGCTTGAATTCATGATCTTTTAAGAATGAAGCATGTCTCTTTTATCATTCTTTGCCAAATAGAGTGGTCATAAAATGTTAAAATTATAAGTTTGACTTTTGTTGAAGTCTAGAGAAAATGTGATGTAAGTGTAGTAAGATGAAAAATATTTCCTGTGACCAAAGCCTTAAAGTAAAACACACACAGAAAAGCAGAAGCACTGTTGAAGCCTTACTGAATATAATTGGGAGCTGTGTAAGTAAAAGCTGTGTAAGCTCGTCTGGACAATTTTTTTTAAAAGTGCACCTTTGCAGTCTGGAATTATCGCAACTTGCCAACCAGTTGCCAACTAATTGCTCATAAATGTTGCTTGTGGCTGTTGTGTTTTAACAGTTATCGTTTAGCAGTGCTACAGTAGTCGAAGTTACTAATTGACTGTAATGATGTGGAGGAAGGGGCTTGGAAAAGTTGTGATGCTTCAGCAACTGTGGCTTAAAGATGAAAAAATAAGCTTCCTTCCCATGATGGGAGTTAACATCTGTTTATAAACAAAAGTGTGGTTAGTGCTGCTGGAGAAAATGGCCTCATAACCTGAAGCTAGAAATTGTTGCTGGCCACAAAAGGGACTTAAACATTTGTTCTTTAGTGTATAAGAGTGTGGTGACCCTGTTTTGATAACCGTAAGAAAGCTACCACTGGATCCAGGTTAAATTAAGATTCAGAAGCCTTCATTATTGGACATGTGCTTCATTGGTTTCTAACAGTAAAATTAAACTGGCAAGTATCGGCAGCTGTGCTGTTTATATGATCCACCATAACGTATCTCCAGTCTGCAGCATTATCCTAAGATAACCTCCAAGGCCAGAGGAGCAGCACAATGGTAATTAGTTTGGATGAGAGTCACTTTGATATACACACGCATACACACAAAAACCAATAAGGGAAAATAGGTGAGACGGTTTTCAGCTGCATCCATGAACTAAACATAAGACACAGGGCACCCCCTGGTGCTTGAATAGTGAACTGCTCTCTACTAATGCTGTAGCTTAAGATGGTGTATGTTTTTTAACCGCCACTTTCAGTACTTCTGTTGGCTGTATCTTGTGAGGTTTCCTTTCTATCCGTTTTCATTTATCTGTGCACTGTCCCAGCAGAGTTAGTTTGGGGTTTCTTTGTTGTTGCTGTTTCTACCTCTCACTGTTTGTGTTTACATTTTTACAGATAAATGTGTTGCAGTCCAAAAGAAGATCAGAAATACTGAAATCTGTAAGTATATGCTTTATCAAATCAGATCAGGTAATTCCTGTGCAGCTGTGCTAATCTAAAAAAATGTCTTTTGCATAGATGCTGTCCTTCATGTACGCCCACCTGACGTTCTTCCACCAAGGTTATGACCTCTTCAGTGAACTGCAGCCTCTTATGAAACAGCTCGGAGGACAGGTACAGACTATTTTTATATGTTTACTTAAAGGTTTCAAACACAAGCACACACACATATGTGTGTAACTGTATATGTATATTACTGTATGCTATATTCTGTTTTTGGTTTTATATTAGTATTGGGTGGAAATCAAGAATACTGAAAAACTACATTGACACAGATGCAAGTCATTGCCAGAGGGTTTTAAACCTGGGGTGCTGAATTTATGAAGTATCTTTAACATCTTGTAAAGCTGCTTGTGTTTTGCCCCAGTCAATTATTAAATTTAATACAGTTTCTTGTGGTGCAGATGACCACATCAGAAACACAGCTCTGTGCCCTCACAAACTGTGGTCTATAGACCAAGAAGCCCAATATCCATGTTGTTAGGTGGTGTTCCACCCCTGTCCGCACCAGTTTGTCCCTCAAGAGAGAGGGCTGGATGGTGTTGAAGGCACTGGAGAAATCAAAGAACATGATCCTCACAGTGCTTCCAGCTTTCTCCAGGTGAGAATAAGACCTTTATAGGAGGTAGATGACAGCATCATCCATTCCAACGCCAGGCTGACTGGGAAAGAACTAGCCTCTCCAGGCTCTTCATTAGATGGAATGTCAGTGTCGCTGGTCTGTACTTGTTGAGGTCCTTAGGGTAAGAGATCTTTGGTACTGGCACCACACATGATGTTTTGTCAATCTGAGGCTTAGGTTGAACATGTGCTCAAAGATCACACACAACTGTTCTGCACAAGACCTCAGGAGCCTAGTACTGATGTCATCTGGACCTGTAGCCTTCTTTGCCTTGATCTTTCCCTCTCTTTTGACCTGGTGTCTTGAGAGCACAATAGGCCTCCTTGATGGTGGCAAAGAATAAGTCCAGTGTTTTATTGTCTCTGGAAGGGCAGATTACATACTATCTGAATGTGGACAGTGTGGATGATGGAGACGCATAAATGAAGTCACCAGAGATGAGAAGGAGAACCTGGGATGTTGGCTTTGCAGCCTGCTTGTTACTGAGTAAAGAACATCACAAGTAGTGTCAGCATTAGCAGAAAGGGGAATATACATTGTAATCGTGATAACAGAGAGTTTCCTCGGCAGGTAAAATGGCCTCATGCTAAAATAAACTCACAAAATATAAGCAAACCTGACCCTATTTTCAGAAGAGCAGCGGAATCACTGTTTGCCAAGTTTACATAACTGTTTATTATGCAGGCAAGAACAACATTGTTTGAGTATCCCAACAGAATTTTCATTTCGCACTGGTATAAACAGAATTCTTGTTCGGAACCTAATCTTGAGTAATTATTTAAGCTACATACTCAAAAATAAAACTTCTGGTATTACTTTTTTATATGTATGTGCTTTGATTCTGGTGATTTTACATCCATAAGTACAGCTGCAGTTTGATCTTCTGTCCTCACCTTTAGGCGACCCCACTCCCACAAAGTGTTTGTTTTACTCCTATCTCATCAGTGTGCGCTCATGTTGATGTGTTTTTGTCAACTGTGTGTGTGTCTGAGTGCATCGTCAGATAAACAGAGCCTTCCCACTGAGGCTGAATGTGACTTTAAGATGATTATCACTGCCAAGCTGCTGTTACAGTCAGCAGGAATGAGGAAGAAAGCAGTCAAAGGGCTGGAAAAGGGTTTTACTCACAGACAGACTCACAGGGTTGACAGTCAGCTGAGCGAATATGGCAAAAGAAATCTGAGATCCTGCTCATGGTTGTGGAATATAAGCAGGCTGAATGAAAGGATATCTCTCAAGACTGAGGAAGAAAGGAGTGCAGCCACAGAGGAGTGAGGAGTTGCGGAGAAGCAGAGCAGCAAGCTGAGGAGAAAAGTGCAACTTGATTAATCAAAAAACAGGAACCCAATGTTTTTTTTTAATTTGACAAAAAGGAGCCCTTTGGAAGGCAGATCTGAAAAGCCTGGACAGCCACCCTCTGAAGTGGATTGAAGAGAAGAGTGTGGATTTCTAACCCTCATGCTGTGAAGCTGGAAACATCTGACACTTGTGATATCTGGGCTCTGACAGATGAAAAGAAAGGAGTAAGAGAGAAGGGGAGCCACTTTGAAAAGCAGATTTTAGGCAGGGATAAGAAGCAGAATGTAATCTTCTCAAAGCAAAAAGTGACAGGGACAGAATGGAAAGGCATGGACTGTAAGCCTGTGGCTGCACCACTCAAAAGACTGAGCAAAGAAAAGCAAGGATTGTGTGAGAAATCAGACTGAGAAAGAGTTTTTTGAGCAAGCAGGCCCTGAAGAGAGGAGGGAGGGAATAAGAGGTAGAGGGTTGATTTCAAGTCAAATAACAACAGGAGTACAACTGTGCTGTGGAATATACGCCTGTCGCATTGAATTTGGAACAGTGCAAAACGAAAAAAGAGAGAAAGATCAGAGGCCGAGCTGTGGGAAGCGGCAACAGGAGGACTGTGCATTTATATCACTTTTCTGGTTTACATCATGAAGCTGAAGAAAGTGGAGAGGCTGTGCAGGGAGGTGTGGAGGAGCTGTCAACAGGTCTGATGATATGACTCGATTCCCACTAACAAAAAATGATTACACTCTGTAATTTGAATGTAGTAAGAAGAAATGGTGTTTAGGATGGAGTGTAGAAGTGTTAAATGCAAGCTATGGTAATTTACCCAGCAACCTGGAGAGATGGATTAGAATCAGTAGGCATAGGAAAGTGTTTCACAGTACTGTCATTCTAACACTGTACACTACAGCAAATATTACACAGCATCAAATGACAATGTCGGATTGCTTTTGTTCCATTGTGATTGCGTGATAACTATATATTTCCATGACACAGAGCCTCAGGATTCAACATGTGAGTTCATTCAAAGGGCATCTTTTCCATGAATCATAAAGCGTGTCACCATGGTCGCATGCCCACACTGATCTGTACATAGCAGTGTGGCCTGTCAACTGTAAGTGATAAACAGAGGAATGAATGAAACATTTGTGTTGATTGTCTCCGCTCACTTAACCAATGGGGGCTGCATAGTAAATATGATAAGATATGCTAGACCTAAAGTGACTCACCTTCTAAAATGTGGTGACATACACACAAACTCAGCTGAACTCAACTTTATTTATAAAGCACTAAAAACAACCTTGTTGGCTAAAGTGCTGTACACATATGTAGGAACATAACACATAAAAGAATTAAACCATATAAAAATGTTAACACACACAAACACACCTGTCTGTTCAGAGACAGAAAGAGGCATAGAGCGACCTAGTTGTTATGGTGCAACAGGGAAAAACATTTCCCATCTGATGTTATCAGCCTGCCGCTCGTCCGTCCACCCATTTCCTCTCTAAACAAAGCAAAAGAAATGCCCCACTCCAACTCTGTCTTCTTTGTCAGATGTCAGAGAGCAGCATGTCCATGGACATTTTATGAGACAAAGTTTAATACGTTTAATGAGCCTAAAATATTTGTTAAAAGTGTGCTAAATTGGTCATAAATCTAATGTGAAGTTGTAAGGCACTACAGAAGTAGTTTGACTATGTATGATTTTTAAGGTCGTTAGTAAAAATAGGCAGATATATGAAACTTTGAACCTCACTTACCCCTTATTGACATATATTCTGCATTCCCCTCCTCCTCCTCAGTCACTGACCTATAATCAGATACGAATTCTTTTGTGTTTGTAGCTTACAACATGCTGATTCAGGTCACACTACAGCAACAGGCTATCAAGAGGCACAGTAAAACTGTGCTCAAAAGATCCTTTGACTTCCTCTCTGCATGCGATGTAGCCAGTCATCTTCCCTCCAGTTCCACACATGATGCAGCACTGTCCATTCTGTTAGAAACAGAAAACATGTGTTGTCTCAATCTAGCCTGTGGAAATGTGTTGGTTTGCTGGAATCATTTTTGCTCTCTAGATTGGAAAGTGAAATATAGTAAATGAACAACTAAGCACATTTGGATTAAATTTCTACATTGTATATAATTCTATGGTGTGATAAATGAAAATAATCCAGTGGTGTTATTGACATTTTCTTTTTTATATGTAATTCTTGAAAGAAATGCATTTGACCAGGAGGATGGATGAGCTTGACTAATCAGTTGTTTTGCCTCTTGCAGTTGGACCAGCTGGTGGTGGATGCTGCCAAAGAGAAAAGGGACATGGAACAGAAACACTCCACTATCCAGCAAAAGGTACATACTCACAAAATGGCCCTATAGAGTCAGTGTCAAAACAGAGACACTATATTCACAATACAGAAAAGGTAGTTGCATAGATGTGTCTGAAAAATATGACTCAACATCTCTGTGTGTAGCAACCTACACAATTTGTGGTCAGCATAGACAAGCAACACAGCCTTCTTGCCGATGTGGTGACTTTATTGCTTGTAGATCCTCTTGTTTTTGGTCACAAAGCCTCAGGCATCTTCTAATTAAAAGTAAAGTCAGACCACTCTGCTGGGATGTTGCTGGATCAAACCCTTCTGCATTATAGCTGTGCTCCCCTGCTGGGGGACACAATACACAAAACATAAATTTAGAACTACTATTTTAAAAAAGGTCATAGCACTTATATATACTTCACTGTAGGTTTATTAGCTTACTTGTCATTTGAGTGAATGGAGGTAGTACTCCACCCTCAGGTGTAAGGTGATTCCTAATCATGATCTCAGCTACACGCCCATGTATTATTCACAGGTGGCGGAAACCCATTCCCAAACAAACAAGGTTTGGTTTCAGCATCTCTGTCCACAACTCTTGCCAAACTAAAGTCAGAATAGAATAAAATGTGCAAACGCCCAAAAACAGAGCTTTAAAACCTTTACTTGCACCATTTTCCAGCTAACAGTTCTGTTAATTTGGGCTCCTGATCTCTGCAGAGCTCAACAAACCCTCCACAGAATAAGCAGGATGTGGGTTGCTGTGTTACGATATGTGGTGGTGGTAAATTGCTCTTAACTTTAACTGTGCATCACACAAACTGATTAACTCCAGACAGCATCTGCCCCTTCCCAGCTGTTGTCTGCCAGCCTTCTGCTAACTTTCTGTGTGTGGGTGTTTGTGTGTGTGTGTGTGTGTCGTACATCGTACATCTTCTGAAATGTCTCATATGTTTGACATCTTTTTGTTGTTTTATCCCTCTGTCCTTTTACGTTTCCTCTCTGTCCCCTCCCTCTTTTGTCCTCTTACTCTTTTCCATCTTGCTCAGTCAGTGAAGGTACGTGTGGCAGCTTCTGCCTGTCCTTGAGCCTCTATCCTCCACCTCCCCTTCCTCAATTTATCTAGATGCTATTTTTATACTGTCTTGCTCTCACTGCTCTCTTGTCTGGCTGTTTGTATACAAACATTCCTAACCAACTGTCTCTGTTTCTACATCTGCTCTCTTCCCCCCTTTCTTCTTCTTCTACTCACACCAGGCTGCTCTGCAGGTAAGCTCTGGTTCTCTTCCTTCCTCAGTTCCTCAGTCTGGTCTGTGTAATGTCTGCATGGTTGGATATATACTGTGTCAAGCTGTTTTTAGCCTGAAAATGCATGATATAACATGGTTGAATAAATGTAGGTTGCTATGTGTGTTCTCATGCATTTCACAATTAGTACAAGTCCCCCTCAGTCCTTTAATCAAGTTGAGACACCATAATATCATCACTCATGACATCCTGCAGTACAGTCATGCTCAGATCAGGTATTTACCCAGCAAATCATGTTCAGTAATGGCTGATTAAGGAAAGTGTTTATCTCATTTCTGTTAATTAGTTGAATGAAGTGGAGCAGTGGTAATGCAATATGTTTGAATAAATGTATTGCACTGACACGTTTGCATCTCAAAACAGGAAGAAGGAAATGTTATAAATTTTACATTTTTAGTTATGCATGTCATTTAATCAGCTCTAAGCCTGGCTTCAAGTTTAAATTAATCAAGATATATTTTAATAGTTGAGCTAAACTGCCACCTTGTAGTAGGCAACAAAGACCTTTACCCAGACCACTCCATCCCCTCTTTTCTTTCCATTGTCTGTTAACAACCTTTGTGTACACTGGGTGATCGCCTGTACCACTACAGAGTTTGTAAACAGTTTGTAAAAAAAAAAGAAAAAAAAAAAAAAGTGTAGTACCTTTGTGGAGTGGAGCGTCTCTGTTTGTTTAGGCAGCTCTGGGATCCTCTGTACTATGATGCATCTGTGTTATCTGACCAAAAACTTGTAAATCAGAATAGAAACAGAACAAAGACTGGAATTGTTTACCATGGTTCACAGAATCTTTGATACTTCTTCCTCTCCTGTAGGTGTGATAGTTGACTTCATACCTACTAGAGCATCTAAGTCTTATTAAGCCACATTTAAGCTTTTTTCAAATGTAAATGTGGCTCCTTTTAAACAACAGATAATATTGATTAGGATGTTTTCTATAGTTGAGCTGTAATGTGTTTGGAAATCTGTTAAGGAAGAATCATTAATCTTGATAACTGCTCCTATCAGACCCTGTCCCAATCATGCCCTTGTTGCATCTTTATACTTAGATGTTTTCCTGCCTTTCCGGTCCTGCTGTCTAGTTTATTTGTGATGATCATGCTGATGAAACCTTCAGTTCTGATGGGAGTTGAAGGGGGTCCCGAGGTTGTGTTTAGTATGCATTCCCTCTGCCTCTGTGCAGTATTCAGGAGAAGCACTGTGACCCTGACATAGTCACAGAGGCATAGGGAAGTTTGATGTGGGCTGCTGAGGTCGATTTTTGTCTTATCTCATTAGAAACAAATCAGGAGTCACTGGTTTTTAAACTTGACAGCTGCCGACTTGTTTGTTTCTTTATGATACAAATGCTACAGCATGTTTGGTAACAGGCACAGGAGAGATGAGAGAGCGAGGGGAAAAGCTGAGTGTGCGTCTGCTAAACTGAAGTCAGTATAAATGTTTAATGCCTGAGCTCCTCTGCATGGTCCACATGATTATTCTAAACCAGCAGCCATACTGGCATCACACACACCCCTTTACACACAGGTGACCTTCGCTTAGAGCATGTGGCCTCGGAGGGAGAAGGAGGAGGAGCATAGCCTGTGACGAAAGTTTTGATAGACACACAGAAGAGGAGCAGAGTCTGCTGAAGAGACAGCCACGCTGCTTCTAGTGACTTCAGTCACTGAGATGCGATGCAGGGAGACTTTTCTGAGATAGTGGCGAGTTGTCGGCTTTACAGGAAAACGGGCACACACACTACTTCATAAAAGATGAAGATTTTTAGTCGTTTTCACTATGTTTGGTATCTGGTGAGTGCATTTAGGAGCAACTTTGTGTAGGTGTCCAGTGTCACTGTACTCATCACTGCTCATAGTAGTTGTCTGTGTTTATGTTTTGGCTTCTTGAGTTTGAGTTTTTTTCTTATTGTGTCTCTAATAAGTATTTGTGTTGGCAAGGAAATACACCTTTATTTTCTCTGTGTCATTCTCTTGCTTTGTGTGACATTTTAGGAGGTGTCAGAGCAGGACATTATACCAGACTGCCGCGACTTTTGCGCTTGGAGGTCGACCTCCGTACGTAGAGTCAATGCATCGATTTTTCTGTGACTTCCGTTTTTGTAACCCCACCTGGCCTAGTCTTTCATCTCTCCTGCACATTCTAAGGGACTGCATTGCAGTGTTTGTGTGTAGATATTTGCATATGTGCATTGGTGTTGACTTGTCTTTGTAATGCAGCATGTTTTCTTTTGGTGCCTTGTTGTTTTTGTTGGGTTGCTGTATTGATGTCAGAGTGAGTTGTTGCTTTACAGTACATTGAGACTTTTTTGCCTGTTAGATAGTAAATGCACACAACTGTTTTCAGGAACTAACAACAACAGCCTTGCAGCCATATAGGGTAACCACTGCCTGTTTTTTTTGTTTTTTAAATTTGTCACATGGTGGGAAATACTTTCCTAAACCCTGTCGTTCTTGTTGAGACAGAAACCAAGACAGCAACAGTGTTTCTTAGCTAACATCTTCAATTTTTGGATCGTTTAATTGTAACCTTGGTGCAGAACTTTTGTTCTTCCTCTTAGAAAAAGGGATGTATTCTATATACATATCTTGACTGGTGCTTTAAATTGTCTTCATATTGAGAGAATTGATATGGAAACATTTCGCTCCCCTTGTGCACCAAAAATATCTTCACTTGTTTGTGTTCTCTTGTGTGTATGTGCATCTGTCCGATGCACTACGGTGTCAACTGACGAAAGGGCTTAACTTGTTAAGCTTTTTCCCAGGTCATCTTTATAAATCCAGGCAATGAGAGAGGACAGACAACATGCAGCCAGAGTGATCTTCTACATGAAACATAACACATCATTGGGAATCTGTTAAGAAAGCATGAAATATTTGCATGCATTTGTATTGGTACATCACAAAAAAGCAGAAAAGGGTTCTATATATATATATATATATATATATATATATATATATATATATATATATATATATATATATATATATATATATATATATATATATATATATATATATATATATATATATATATATATATATATATGTAGAGTCAAAAGCATAAGTAATCTTCGTATTTAGCAGGATTGCTCTCCAGGAAGTAAACAGGAAATAGTAGTCATTGTCACCACCTACTGAGGTCATTTCCAGCTGACACAGAATTGTCAGCATTGACATATTTTTCTTACTAAGACCACTGTAGACTCATCTGTGGTACCTTTCTCTCTGTGTGTTGTTTTATTCACAACAATGACTTGGGGGGGATGAGCTAAAAATCACATCATTTGATATAGTTGTTTTAAAACAGGCTCTAGGTGTTTCTAGTAGGACAATGAAGATTCTCTAGCTTGTTACAGTAACAGATCTTGATGTATTGAGCGGTAATTGGTTGTGGAGACAGTGATGCTTAGTGTAAATTGACTCCACAAGGACACACACACACACCTACGTGTCCTTGCACATCGTGGTGTTCAGTGTCACTTTAAGCCGAAAAAGCAGGGACGGCATTAGAATAATGTGGCAGCAGCTCAGGTAGTTAAAGCTAGACTGACCACAGGGACAGTCCCATGACAACATACGAGATAGAGTTACAGCAGAGTCAGTGGGAGAAAGGTTGCATGATGGCTCACTTCAATTTTATTAGGGCAATAACCAACTCACTAAGATACCATCTTGCTAGAAATCTTATATCTATGTACACAATTAAACAGATGTTTTTCCTAGTTGGTGGTGTATATTCAAGACAAACTAGGTTAATTCCTTGTATAAGCTATGTTTTATTCACACACAGGACATTACGTTACTTGTAGTGGATTACGGCTTTGTGAGCACAAGCTATGGCTGCCGTTTCTGTCTTGTCTGATTCTTGGTGTGAATCATCTGTCAGATCAGTGTGGCTAGCAACTGTGCAGTCCTGCTCTGCACAAGGTCACCTAGCTGTTACTCCAAATTTGAGAAAAGTGGAAAGGAGTCATTCTTCACTTCCACTGAAAGAATCACAAGGGCCAAGGTTGGGCTGTTTCTTTCTTTTTACACTAAAGTTGCTTTCTTCTCTTTCTTTCCAATTTTTTTTTCAGGATTTCTCGAATGATGACACCAAGCTGGAGTACAATGTGGATGCAGACAATGGCATCGCAATGGAGGGATACCTTTTTAAGAGGGCCAGCAATGCCTTCAAGACATGGAACAGGTACAACACATACAGTTTAGTTTGTAGCATTATTAGATTAACATAGGAAATAACATAAGTTGTCTGAATATGGATTTAAGAGTACTGGTTCTGGGCACCCAAACAGCTTACCTGGCTCAGTGGTCATCTCATACACCAAGGCTAATCATCCCATATGCAGGGGAGAAGGCTCGTTCTCTATAGCTCCCCTTTACTTTTTGTAATCTCCAATTTCATTTTCAATTGCAACCTAAAAAGTAGGAAAAAATATAAATTATAGGGACATCTTAACCAGGTGAGTTTAAAAAGGACAGTGTTGGACAGCAGAAACCTTTCCTGTCAGTCATGTCATCCTCTCGTTTTTGATTCATATATCTCTATATATTTATACAACTAGGCCAAAGAAAACTCCAGTTTTCCTCCAAAATAAACACATTCTTTTTGTTGATTTTGAATCTAAATGGAATTTTCAGCTCATTAGTGTTTCCATTTCTCTTATCCACACAGCACGGATGTTAATGGTTATTATTTTAGGAGCAATTTCATGTGACTTTGTTTTGATAAACTTGTGATTTCCTTTCAGGCGTTGGTTCTCCATCCAAAACAATCAGCTAGTTTACCAGAAGAAATTTAAGGTATGTCAAGTGACTCCCTGTCTGCCAACCACATTCAAATATGCATGTGTTTGACTTCCAGCACAAATATCCCTTCGTCTATTTTTAAACAGCATGTCACAGACTTGCTGTAGAGCAGAACTGGACTTTTAAGTGTGGAATATAAACCACTACTGTGTGTCAAGTTGTGTCTCTGCATTAGTTTAATAAATGCAGCCATTATGCTACTGATACACTCTGGAGTAGCCACATTTTGCTCGAATTTAACATTTGACATATTTTAACTGTGCACGTGCAACATGCTAAAGATATGTTAGGGAAATTGTTTCATTTGCCTAGTAGAATTATTCTGCAATTCCTTATGTTAGCAATGTTGTACTTTTCCTTAAATCAAAGTCACTGTGCTATTCCTTCAGGACAACCCAACAGTGGTGGTAGAAGACTTAAGGCTATGTACAGTCAAACACTGTGAGGACATAGAGCGTCGCTTCTGTTTCGAAGTAGTTTCACCCACTAAGTGAGTATGAGTCACTGAAAATATTTCTATCTGTGTAATAAGCTTTGCAATATATATATTTTTTAAAAAGGTTGAAAGGTGGAGTATCTGATCAGTGACAGATGACAGCAGCTGTACAAACCCTGTGTTCTGTCCCCACAGGAGCTGTATGATGCAAGCAGACTCAGAGAAGCTGCGACAGGCTTGGATCAAAGCTGTCCAGAACAGCATCGCCACCGCCTTCCGCAACAAGGGAGATGATGGCGAGGTAAAAACGAAACACAACGAGACTTGCTGGTTTGTTAGAAACATGAACATTGTGTAGCAGAGAAATTCAAGGAAAGGCACAAGGTTTTGACTTCATACATTGAATTGCTTTTAAATTTCAGAGATGTTTTCCAGATCTGTCATTTTAACACTGTATAATCTATATATATGTGCATGATACCTAATTGCTATTTCAGATGAGCTGCTTAAATTTAGGGTTTTCTGTCTTTCACTTCACCCAAAAGGATCTAGTTTTATTTTCTTTCATTCTGAGGCTTTTTTAATGTGTCTAACTCTTCTCACTGCTCCCATGTCAGAAGCTGGATAGGAAGTCATCTACCTCGACAGGCAGTCTAGACTCTGGTGGGGAGCCAAAGGAAAGATCTCTGAAAGGAGAGAGTGCCCTGCAGAAGGTCCTGGCCATCCCAGGCAATACCTGCTGCTGTGACTGTGGTCAGCCAGATCCCCGCTGGGCCAGCATCAATCTGGGCATCACCCTCTGTATACAGTGCTCTGGCATCCACAGGTGAAGTACTTTAGTTTTGCAAAAGTGTAATATCTGTAATAGGTCCTTTAATATTGGTGTTAAGAATCCCTAGGCAGACAAAAATAACTAATAACTATGAGAACATACCTCTGTGCAGGACTGAAAGTTCATGTTATCTCTTGTATTTATCTCTTATGATTTAAAGTATGTTGGCCTGTTAGTTGCTGATTTCTTTTTTTTTTTCATCAGGGACCAGTTGTGTGAATGTCTTTTGCAAAGTGTCTTCAGGGACTTATGAAATGTAAACTATCTGTTATGTAAACTCACAGTCTGCTTGGGATGTTGTGACAACCTTTAATGACTGGTCAGATTAAAGAATCTTAATTGCTACATAGGACAGTTTAATCAACATGAAATGTGTCCAGGTCAGTTCTCATGCTCCCTGTAAAACAGAAATAAACAGAGGTTCAGGCTATTCCATAGTTTATAATTGATCTTTATTAGCTAATTGTGGTGATGTAAATATGGTTTTATGTAAGTTTTAATTCTCCATGTGACCCCTGGCCATGACAGCTGTAGGTCTTTGGAACTTTCCCATGCTTTTATATTTGTATGCAGTATACACACATGCAAGAGTTTTAGGTTGAGGTTTTATTAATTGTTTTTAATGTCATTGTCATTCAAAAAATTAATTAACAGTTATATAGCACCTTTTCTCCTGGACACACATTTTACTGTATTTTTCTCAGACAAAGGCATAGTGCATGGTTAATTAATAATTGTTTCCATCTACAGGAGTCTGGGCGTGCATTTCTCTAAAGTCCGGTCTTTGACTTTGGATACCTGGGAGCCAGAACTACTTAAGGTTAGTGAGGAGAATCTTTTACAACCAAAGAACTCAAAATATTTCTTTTAATTAAAGTGCTAATTCTTTTGCAGCTGTGATTCAGTTTATTTTACATTTTTTACTTGCAGTTGATGTGTGAACTGGGGAACGGAGTGATTAATCAGATCTATGAGGCTCGGCGAGAGGAACTAGGAGCTAGAAAACCACAGCCAGGAGACCCAAGGTACAGGACTGCTCTGTTGTATGGCTTGGAGGATTGTAATGGTAATTCCATCGATTAACAAAATATGAATTTCTATTTTGTTTGTTTCACCAACAGACACGAGGTAGAGGCCTACATCAAGGCCAAGTATGTGGATCGCAGATTTGTCCGCCGGCCTTCAGATGAGGAGCTACGCAATAAAGTGGTTTCTCTGAGCAAACAGGAGAAGAGGCTGAGCAGCAGCTCTGAACATCTGCCACCAAGACCGCCTCCACCCACCCCAAAACTGCGACCTGGCTCGAATGTGTCTGGGCAATCAGGTCGGTACAGAACAGATACAAAAACATTTACAGACCTGTAGTTTCAATCACATGTTAGGGTCACTTAATCCACAAAGATGGGTCAAATATTACTACTAGCTCCAAATACATCAATGAATGAGGACCAGAGTGCTGTTTTAATTTATCCAAACCTTATTAGGAACACAGGGATGACTTTTGTGCCATTTTTATTGCTGTAAAGACGCGTCCACTCATTGGCATACTGTTTGTTCAATGAGAACAGCATATGTCTGAGCCCTCTTTGCTTCCCATTGCTTTTCGTAGTTTGTCTCTTCCAGTGTTAGCTGAGCCAGTAGTCTAACTCTCTGTGCTCTCACCCTGCTTTCCTCTTTCTCTCACTCTCTTCTTTTCCTCCCCTGGCTGTTCTGTGCTTCCCAACTAACTTCCCCCTCTCATACCACCCACCCTAAAATTCCCCAACCACACCTTGCCACTCAATGTACTCCCTTGAATTTCCGAACTCCCATCATCCCTTGCGTAGCTGCTACCAGCGGCGCGGAGGCCCGCCGCGACTCTCTCTTCTGTCCTGACGAGCTTGACTCGCTCTTCTCCTACTTTGACACCTCCTCCAAGCTCAGGAGCAGTAAGTACTAAAAGCTCAGTGTTTCGCTTGCTTTCCCTCCCTCTCTGTCCATTTCAGTTCACTGCTTTGTGGACCAAGAAGCCTTCATCCATTCTTCTTTTTCCCCTCCCTCCATCTTGATCCTCCCACTCACATAATGTTAAGAGCATTGCAGAGTGTATCATGTTTTTTTTTCTTTAGGGGAGTCTCTCACATGGGGTTTTGGTCAGTGTCTGGTATTTCCACTTTGTACCTCGTCATCATATTTTTGGTTTTTAGGGACCTGGAACTTGAGGTGATGGAGAGAATCTCATCCAGTTCTCTTTCTGCTGTTTTCCACTGGCTACTTGTCTCAACACTGGGAGTACAAAAAAACTAGGACCACCTGTTCATTATGTCAAAATGACTGAAAAAAACATTTAACCTCAGCTGATATTTAACCACTGATTAGAAGAAAATGAATTCCTTGTTCAATAAGCATTTGAGGGGCCACATATAGAGGCCACCACCAGGAGGACACGGTGTTCCTTTAATTTTATACACCCAGTGAATAGTGAAAGTGGCATCATGTTCTGCCACAAGTAGTGACTAAACTCTTTTTATTCCACAGTAAAAAGTGCAGACAGCGGCATTCAGAACAGTGCTGATGGAAGCAGGGAGATGCTGGCCACCACCCCTTCCAATAACAGCCTGGCAGATGGAGGTAGAATCCATCAAAATAGATCTTTATTCCTATTTCAAGTAATAACTTTTAAAAATGATTGTGCCAGGGGATAAACTTTTTTCCCATGTTCTTCAGATGTTGCTGAGTCTCCACCCATGCCTATGCCTGCTACACTGCCTCCTCCATCGCCATGTAAGGAGATGGTTTTCTATGAGCCCAAGGAGTACAGTCCAGGTCTGCAACTCTACTGGGCCTCATGTGCCCGAAGCCTGCCAGACATGGCGGAGGCACTAGCCCATGGAGCTGAGGTTAACTGGGTCAACACAGACGAGGACAAGAGGACGCCGCTCATTATGGCAGTACAGGGGGTTAGTATGTCTACAAGAAACCGAGTCATGGACTGACCAAGGAAAAGGATTTAGTAATTACGCCGATGGTTGCTAACGGTGCAGATATTAGAATATAGTGGTTGTTGCTTGTGGGATAATTGAAAAATAGAAATTATACTATTGTTTTCAGTGTTTTGTCACCCTAAAAGAAAGAAATGCATTCATTTTTCAGGGTTCACTGGTTACCTGCGAGTTTCTGCTCCAAAATGCAGCGAATGTGAACCAGCAGGATGCTCAGGGCCGAGGGCCCCTCCACCACGCCACCATGCTGGGACACACAGGGTTTGTTCCCAAAGGCCCTTAAATTCTATACTTCATCTATCTGTTACCTGTGATAGGCCAGTTCAAAAAGAATGATCCAACATGAGTTGTATTTGAATTTTTTTTTCTGTTGCAGGCAAGTGTGTTTATTCTTGAAAAGAGGAGCCAATCAAAATGCTGCAGACATTGACGAGAAAACTCCCCTGACCATAGCAGTGGAGGCAGCCAATGCAGATATTGTCACGCTGTAAGTGTCCTTGTCGCCCCATTTTTGGTGCCTTACGTACAGTGTCTATTTAGAAGATAGGTTTTAGCAAAATGTTTTAGTGTCTGCATCTGAGGTATGTGTCGGGCTCCATACATATATTCTCAGTTTTAGTACTAATGACATAATTGCAGGTCTCTGTAAGTTCCTGTTTCTTTATCCACTCCCCAGGTTGCGACTGGCCAAGATGAATGAAGAGATGCGCGAGGCAGAAGGGCCCTACAGCCAGTCAGGTCAATATAACACCGACAGCCCCACCGAGATGCAATACAGGAAGTGCATGCAGGAGTTTATTAGCCTGCAGCTGGACGAAACTGAATAACCGTCCGCTCTCGTCACGACACAGGGACACAGGGACAAAAAAAACAAACAGGCTTAGGAGAAGCTGAGGTTTCAGAGTTGGAGTCAGTTGACTTGAAACAGCATGATGTCATACAGTTTATTCTCTGTGGTTTCATTGCAAACAAAAGACCTCCAGGTTAGAAGAATTTGATCCTGTGACTGTAAAGCCCAGTTTGAGTGAACTGAGTCCGACTCTGCCTGTGGTGCTCCTGTGTCCCGCTGTAACAGCTTCCAGCAGATCTGCACCTGGTTGTGGTTGAACATCAGGTGCTAGGCTGTGTTAATGTGACAAGATTAAAGCCATCAAACTCTGAACAGTACTGAGGAGTTTTGTTCCAAAGTGGAACATCCAGATTTTTCATTATTAAGTGACTGTTACTTACGTCAAATTATTGATAGCACAACCTGAAAAAGTCACTTTTTACTCAATAGCCTGTCTTTATTTTAAATTTAAATGATTTCCTCTGTTTTAGAGGCTTTCAGTGAGTTATAGCAGCAGATTAGATTTTTTTTTTGTTTACATTATCTTTGCAAAAAAAACGACCTACCCAGTAACTGCCATCAGTATCCAGTAACACTAGATGCTGCAGTTTTTACTTCAGCATCTGCAATAATTGTGACTTTTGAATGACATTTTATATCTGCAGAGGCGCAGTGTCTGTCTGTGAACTTTAAAATTCGTCAGAAGTAATTTATGCACATTCCTATTTAATGGTTATGCAACTGCTGTACCTTTCCCCATGTGACTGTACCATTCTCATTTGAAGTCTTAACCACTTTGATGGCCTGTGTTTACTTATTCGAAGTGTTCAGTGTCCAATCATGATGCATCTTAATGTTGTGACATGCCTGGTCAGAAAAAAAATTCTATTTTAGAGCAGTATCCTTTTATAAAGATAATGTATAATACGTATTCTTATTCTACATGTTGTAAATGATGTGCATACGTTTTCTTATAGTCTGACAGAAGAAGCAGGGTTAAAGTGTGACACGAGTGTTGCACACGGCTGAGTGCCATGAAGGCTTTGTGTTCACATCCTCTTTTTCTTTTGATTGATCGTGTGGTATTTACTTCCTTATACAACAGTATTGTGTCTTGTTATTAGTCGTTGCTTGTTGCCTGTAACTCGTGGGGAATCCTGAATTGTAAGACGCGAACGTCGTCTCGAATGTTAGTGGATTTTTACTCAGATACGGTACATTGTCAAGCAACAAGTGCAATAGTCTAAAAAAACTATCCACATGTAACCATGTATAGCTTTTATCACCTTAGAGTCCTAGCTTATATCTATCTTAATCATGATGGGAGCTTTAGAAAAAAAAAAAGATATTCACAAAGAATGTGGAAAAAGATTAGCTTAAATTGAATGATTGAAATCTACCCCAGTTTCATCCCACATCTCCACTTTATACAGCCCTTAAAATCTTCAGAGGGCACCAAAGCACTTTGATTAAAGGCTCAGTGAAAGGGTAGCGCCCCCTGCTGCTGGCAGTACAATATGTGATGACATGTCTGAGGATGTGTCAGTTAGTGAAAGAGTATTGATCGTGTTGTGATTGTGTTTTAGAAAAAGGATTTTTTTTTTCTTTACAGCAGACTGAGCAGTTTCTTTTAGACTGTGGAGCAAAGGGATTTGTGCATTTACACGTGGTGACCACTAGAGGGAGGGCTTAGCTCATAAATGTCCTTAAGGAATGGAGCATTTTACACTGAGGGCTAAATGTGCTGCTGCAGATGAGTGGACTGTTATAAGCCTGTTTGCTGCTTTTTTCTAAAGCTGGTCTTTTTTTTTCCTGAGAAGATTTTGGACCTGAATTACATTTTGTGAGTGTGAAATAATAGGAATCAGCTGTAGTTTAAAGGTCAACAACACTAGAGACAATTGTGAGAGGAACATAACATAGTTTGAGTATGTGCTTCCAGCCGCTGAGTGATCCTCATGGTTTTTGCCTTGTTGTCTGCATCAGCTTCGTCCTCTTTGATAACAGAGCCTCTTCATCAGCACCTACAATCAGCTGATGAGACTGATGAGAGCTATTCAAGGGTGATGAATGAGAGGGAAAACTAGCCTCATCAAATCCTCCCTCGACTCCAGTTTTTCTACCCGATTAAGTTTGTAGAAGTGCAGAGTGGTGCTTCTCAGTCTGAGTGCTATGAGCATTTAAACACTGATTTTTAAATTACTAAGAGGGATATTTATTTTTTTAAAGCACAATGATTATAATTTTAATATCTTCCATAAATATTCTAAAAGTTGAAGCATGACTCGGACTGAGAACCACTGCTCTGGTGAAAGACGAGGCCCTTCTCTTCCTGACGCTGTCTCATTCTCTTTATGTACATCTGCTCTCTCTCACTTTTGTATTTTGCTTTTCTTTTTCTCACTCTCCTCCCCAGAGTTTGTGCCTTTCTTCTTTTGTCCTCTGTTTTTTCTTTGGGGGTGCTGAGGCCAACACAACTGTATTTTTGTACATAAAACTCCTGCACTTTAAACACAATACAGTTGTTGACTGAAACTCAAAGTCTGTGGGCTTGTCTTTTTTTCTGAATCAGTCTCCAGTTGCTAACACGATTTCTTGGCGATTGTTTTTTTTTTGCTCCTTTTATTTGCTCCTCCTCTGCTTCATCTTTTCTCCCTCTGCGTTGCTCTGTTTCATATTTCGAGCCACGCCGACACTCTTAACAGGTATGGCCAACATTATTTCTTGTTTCTTTCCTGTTGACTGTGATGCCACTGTCGCTTCCCACTTTGCAAATATTTTTTTTTATCCTGCTTAACACCGGCAAGTGATGCTCTGCAAAATTAGCAGTAAAGTTTTATTTGACTTTGTGGTAGTTTGTAGTGATTGTGTAGGAGAGACTAGACTGCAAGTGATGTGGTTGGAAATATGCAGGGGATAAAGCTAGAGATTAAATGTTTTCACCGTGACTAGAAGTGAAGGTCATTTATGAGCCTTTCCTTGTCTATTTTAAGGATTCTTTTAGGTAAAACAGTCATTTATTAAAAAAAAAAACAACAACAGGGGAAATATGGAATTTATAATTGTGTGTGAAACAAATATGGCTACTATTGCTCATGTTTTGTTCTTGTTCCAGGAGATGAAACCTACCAGGACATTTTCCAGGATTTCACCCAAATGGCCTCAAATGACCCGGACAAGCTGAACCGTTATCAGCAGTATGACCCACAGCGACCCTGACACTGCAGAACAGCTGTCCTGCGGTGCTCAGGACGATACTAAACAATATTCAGTCATTGTCAATAAGGTGCGTCTACCTTTAATCAAATTTAAAAACTGCGTTTTCAAGTCAAGTGAAGAAACATCTATGGATTATTTCATCTTTTCTCAGTAGGACCTATTACATAAGTAGATGGTACAGTGTTAAAGCTTTGGGAAGTCATTTGTATTTCTGATATATGTGAATGACAATGACTGTTAAATACTTCATTTTATACCCCCCAGTGCTTCCTCTGCTCAGTAGGAATCTCTTCATGTACATCAGCATCTTTTTTTGTATGTAAGTTTAGCTTTGGCGCTCTCTTTCAGCAGTTTGCTTTTACATGTTTGCACAAATCCCTTAAACGTCTTAAACAGCCACTGATGTTTACCAGGTTTGATGGTAACTTTGACGTGTCTAACAGTGTACAGTGAAGATAGAAACCTGTATCTGTGTTTTTTAAATAGGTGGTAGATGATTTGATTTTTAAATATTTGTTGTTTTTTTTTTAAATGTTTTCATTTTTCTCCTTAGAACCTGCAGTACACAGTATTGTGAGTCCTGTCTTTGGTTTATTCTCATTGATACAAGTAACACTCTGTTTTATAGGTCCATCATTTTCCAAAATATTCAGTCATTTATTGATATCTTTTAGTGATTATCTAACTAGTGACACTGTAACAGCAAGTCCAAGTTAAAATACTGACTTTTTTTTTTTATTTTAGTTTTTCTGAAAAATGAGCGTGTGATATTCCAGTCCTCACTATACAAATGCACACAGATCTAAGACAATCAGCAGCGAGTATGTCACAGTATGCTGGAGTTTTAAATCTTTTTACTCAAGAGGGGATCAACTATAGCCATGAAGAGAAAGGAGGCGATGGCAGCTAGGCTGGGAGTTTGGTGGAGCCTCTGCTGAAAAGGCTAAAAACAAAAAAGTAAAAGAGAAGTTTCTGATCCTGCAGATAAAAAAGCGAGTTTCAGTCTAAAAGCAGGAAAGCTTATGCACCAAGGATGCATAACCCTGCAGAGAAAGCTGAAGGCTCGTGTCAGACTGAACAGCTTCTCCTTCAGAAATGAAACAGAAAAGCAGCTGATGTTGGGGCAGATCATTGCCATAATGTAGAAGTCAGTCAGTTATTGAATGTAAATAAATAATAATAAGAGTTCAGCAAATCTTTAAAGGATTCGTAAATTATTTTTGGAGAATGACAGACCTGTAAAGTGAAGTGTTACAGAAATACAGTCCAGAGTTCTGCCGGATGCTGTGTGATTAGTTTGGACTCGTGCAGGTCAGTTCCAACTGATGACAGGACGGTTGTACTGTAGGATTTTCTTTCTTCTCTTTCAAAGTAAGATGAGGAAACCTTTTGTCCAACTCGACCTGGGATGCAATTCCTTGTACATTTTGTACAGATGCTTTCGACTGAAGTATAAATTTAGTGGTACTTGAATCATTAAATAAGCTTTTGTATATGCTGTTCTTTGTATCCTTACATAATTCTACCCCATTTTATATTGCCTCTGTATACCAATATATATGTACTGTGTAATATACCTGTAATATGAAAGGACTTCAAATACAAACAGACTGAGGATTCACTTCTGAATGGTGATTTTTTTTTTTTTTTTAAGTTTGCGTCATTCGTGTTCAGCCACAAAGCGGTGTCAGTGCCGACACACTGAGGTATTTGATGCTGTAAATGAGTCATATAGATCCTCTTTTGTCAGATGAGTCGACACAGTGCTGATGAAACCTGTCAGCAACAGCAGAATCTTCGTAGTCTCTGTTGTCAGTCGTGACGTTCTCTCTTTGGGAGCAAAAAAATCAGATAGAAGAAGAAAAAATACAGAGAAATATTCAAAGTTTAAAAGTTAATTACTGTCACTGTCAGAAGGGGGAGACAGATATTCTACACTGTAGATTTAAAGCAGCAAAAACATCTGTCTCCTGTTTTACTTAGAATCACTTAATAAGAATAGAAATGATTACATTGTCAAAGCTAAAAGTTTTCAAATGAATATAAGTTACTGCTGTCACAAAAAAATATAGTAATAGTAATTCATCCTGTCAACCATTGGCAGAATTTAAGAATCCACCCATTATCTTGTGCTCTTTGCAAAGAGAATAATCTTCTATATATAATCTTGAGGCACCATGATTACGTGATAATAAAGCATTGTCAGGGAGCCGAGGCTCTGACTAAGCCTTAATAGCTAAGTTTACAGCTGCTTTTCTCCACTGTAGAAAAAACAAAAGCATCAATCAGTGTTGTACTCTGTCTGTCCAGCAGGGGGAGGCCAGCTGGGAGGAGCAGAATATCCTGAAAGTGGAGTTTAGGTCCTGGTCTTTACACCAACACAGACTGTACTGCGTCCTAACATGATATCTAATGAGAGCTATCTCAGTCCCATTTGTCATGAATCCACTGTGTGCCCGTCTTGATACACTTCCATTACATCCTCCTTTAATAACTACAGCATGTTTATGTCTGCATGCAGGCCAGCGGTGCCCACTACTTCAGCTGAGTTATAGGTGTGTGTGTGTGTGTGTTTAGTCTGCAGCAAACTTACATTCCTGAGTATGCGCTGCTGTTTTCAACAATGAGTGCACATATCATAATTCAGTTCAGTACTACAGCAGAGGCTCCTGTTAAACACATAGTTTGGTTTCTGATGTGCAGGTTAGGTGCTGCTCTCTATTACAAGAACTTTTTTTGGCTTTTTGTGTAGCGATGCTGACATCTTTTTGTTCCTCTAAGAATAAAGCATGACAGGAAATAAGGGAGCAAGTGGGAATATGTGGCTGCAGAGTTGAAGGATACTTTTTATGCACAGTCACCATGAAGCCTAGAAGCATCAATGCACCTTAAACATTTTCAAAGAGATGATTTTACACCAGTAAGTCTAACCAAACACACAACAATTTTAGTTTTTGTGAGGGAAATCTGTTCAACAATCTTTGACAAATGAACATTTTTGTTTGGAGGACTCCTTATTTGCTTCTCACGTATCTTTGTTTAGCAACCAAAATTCTTTATTTTGCGAGTTTTTCCTTTGTTTGGGGAGATCAAACATTTGGTGGTTATAATTTTGTGTTTCAGTCCGTGTGCCATGGTGTCATGCCACCTCATGATCCACAGTGACACATGGCTCACTGTCTCTGTTCTGTGAACTGGCCACCGAGTCTTTTTCCAGGAAGTCTGTGGTCTGTTCCCCTGTGGAGAAATGAAGGGCCGCCGCTGGAGACGTTTCCCTCCATAAAAACACCATGTGAACAAACGCTGAGAAGGGCCAAGCTCCATTAATGCTGCCCAGACTGCCAGCGACCAAACAGCAGAACAGTATTCATGTTAACAAGTTACCAAGTCCAGTGGTGACTGAAGTCTTATTTTCTACAAACAAAGAGAACAGGCCAGAGGACTGAGGTCATCTTTGTGAGCTCCGACACGGAACCCAACATTTTATTAGTTTAAACAGCACAAAATTCACTCTAACATACTGATGTCAAGGTTTAAGATAACACATATAACCACGTATCAACCTTATTATTTAGATGTATTTTTGTGTGACTGTGCATCTTATAAGTGGCACTATCTGCTAAGTTAGTGATGAGTGATTAATAAGTTTTTGGCCCCACCTAAAAAACAACCGGACTCAAACACCTCACACCAGAAAACAGGCCCGTGGACATGACTGATCTGAGAGCTGTGGGCTCTGTGTGGTTCCACTGATTTGATTTGTCTGATTTGTCTCTGGTGCTGGATCCAAGTATAAAACTTTAAAAATCTTTCTCCATTGTTATTGACAGCATGCACACATCCCTGTTGGTGTCCCAGTTGTGTTGTTTGTGGGTCTGCGTGATCATGCATCACCAAACTGGAAATCCACCATGGGAGTTAGCAGCAGGTGCTCTATTGAAAACCTGTTCTATATGCATGTTATGTCATATTATGCAAGAAGATCAGGGATGAAACACCTATAAATATACACGTTTTATTTGTATATAGTTTTACTATATTTCCATGTTTACCTTTTCCAGTTCTTAAAGTTGTTCATCGAGCATGTTTGTATTTTTTTTAGATTATTTTCAATTTGGATTTCATGATTTTTGTGTATTTTTGGGCTCAAATGTTAAGAAAGTAGATTAATGTTTTAAAAATTAGATCATGTAGATGAAGTTGTGCTGAAACAAACAAACATGGGCATGGTAAACATTTTTATATGTGGGTATTTAAAAGCAAAATCAAAGACGGCAGAAGGTAAAGTTCCATTTTCTCGATTATCAGAAAGATTACAGATGTTACTCACCCCTCCTTTCTTTTGTATAAATCATCTTCTTACTGGGCCATGAACTAATTCATCTCTTCTGTGTAATCTATTAATATACGTTCAAAACTCATTTGTGAAATCTTACTGTGGAAAATAAGGCCTGAGCAGCATAAAGTAGAAAGAAATGTAATTTATCTTAAATTTATATTTACACATTTCAGATCAACACAGCTGCTGAGCGAGTCAAATAACGTCTGTAGCAGGAAAACTCGTCAGCCTGCCAGAAATACTTTGAACATTTGTACTACATGGAACAATTGTGGTCTCAAAAATCCTCCATCCATGAGCAGCGGTGTTTACTCCGCCCGTGTTCACACTGAACAGAGAGGTTCGGGTTTCATATTTTGGAGCGGCCTTGTGCTGAGAATCCAAACAGTCCTGCCTGTATTCTCTAAATGCTGGTGATGAATGAGCAGACAGCATGAATAGGTGTAGTGTTACAAACACACATGTTCCTACCACAGTGTCCTCCAGCAGCTCATGCTGACAGGGAGGGGAAGAGAAGGTGGTGGTGTCTGAGGTGTGTTGTACCATGCACCACCATCACCAGCCTGCAGATCTCTGTGCTTGTCTAGTTTATGTCTCCACAGCCTGTGTTCCCAGAAAGAGCAGCTCCACTTTTTTCCTTTGATTTTTTTTTTTCTGACTGAAGCCTCCTCAGAGAGCAGTGCTCCACGCTGCAGTGAGCAGCCAGCCTTTCCAAGAGGTTTCCCCAGCTGCTGCTGCTGCTGCTGCTGCTGCTTCACCGCCAGGCCTGGTGTCCAGCTGTTCTGACAAGCAGAGGATGGAAACCTCCTCTCAGCCAGCTGCAGGGAATCAGAGTCCTGTTAACCTAAGTGCAGTTTAGAAGTCAGATCTATGAGATCCAGAGGTGTTATGATTAAATCTCACAATCTGGCTGGGAAAATCTAGACTAAGATCTAAGACTAAGATGTTTTAAGCTCATTGAGTCCTACTTAAAGGGGCAAAAATGTGTACTTTAGGTTAACACATTAGCACACACTGTGGGGGTGCATTATTCAGCAGAGCTGTTAAGTTGGCCCTGGTGAGCATTACCTTTCTAAAATTCATATTGGTGACCTCAAACAAAAACAAATATCATTTTATATTTTTCCAGGCAGTCTATAGTGAAATGATAGAAGAAGGGTGCAGTATTTGGCATGGCTGATTTTGGCTCTGCTTTTAGCTGTCCTCCAGGAAATATCACCAGCATCATTATATCTTAGCCACAGGTAGTATTTTCTTATTTCATCTTTTACAATTTTTACAAAAATGTGCTATTTTCAAAGACATATTTGACCTTATAGCCTTTGTAATTCATGTGTGTATCATGTCCTTATCCTCCTCCACAGAGGCTGAAGGCTGTTGAAGGTAGAAACAGTGCAGATAGACCTGATATATTCATACTTGGAAGAAAGGAACATGAATATTCTGGACATTTTCCTACCAGCCCAGTTTGCCCTTTTCCTTCTCAACTCTCTATGAGATGAAGAAGAAGAACACACCTGTAAAACAAAGACTTCACACGACATCCCCCTGCTCCTCTGGCCGAGGGATTCAAGGGGCCCTGCTAAACAGGAAGCTAGAGGTGAGCAGCATGATGTCATAAAATCAGGAGTAATTGTGAATAAGTATGTGGTTTTAAATGTCAGATCTAACTGTTGCCTTCTCTCTGATTTTCTTCATGGAGCCCACATCTCCAGCTGAGAGTGCAGAGTCCTTCCTCTACAGAGTTCCCTGCAGCTCCATCAGCCTGGAGGCTTCAAGTAGGTGATCAATCAATGAAGTGTTGTCGAGCACCACTTGTCCTGCCCAGCTGCTGCAGGCGGCTGCCAGTGACGATGGAGAGCATTATATAACTCTTCAAATTGTTTTGACATCAGTCACCTATTTGGGTTCAGAGGGGCCAAGTGAATGTCAACACAGTAAACTGTAGGCAGTGGGGCAGGACACTGGGGCAGAATGTGCTGTTCTGTTTAAACAGGTCACTGACAGCCAGTGGTGGGCCATCATACACATCAGTGACAAAAATTCACTTATTTTTCAATAAGTTTGGCAAAAAAATTCGACATCGTCAAACTTTTATATCAGATTTTTGCTGATTTTATATATTTACATGTACGTCTTGATACAAAAAAAGTCAAGTGAAGTCAAGAAATGTGAACATTTAGTCAAGGATGTGTCGTCAACATTTTACATTTAATGACAACTAAAAAAAAATTTTTGTCACTGTTGGACCCGGCACTGACATAAAGGTGACATATATGATGTCATTTAGAAATAGAATTGCAGTGGTATGGGATGTAGGTGCTGCAGACAATAAAAATACATAAATATATTTGTTGTTTCTATTCCATGACATTTTGTATGTCATGGTTCATCTGTGAAATGAACAGTATGGAGAATTTAAAGTGATGCAAAGAAATAAATGAATAACTCTAATCCTAAACCCAGCTCAGGACTAAGATTAGGGTTAGATTTGGTTTAGGAAGGTCGCAGAGTTGTGGTTCAATGTTTGATGCATTCGGGTCACTGAAGTCACTAACAATAGCTCTGCATTAGGGTTAGGGTTAGGGTTTCACAGTTAGGAAGGTCACAGAGTTGTGGTTCAAAGTTTAATGCATTCGGCTCACTGAGACCATTACGGAAATGTCTCACTTGAGGCTCTATGTCTCACTTGAGGCTCTATGTCTCACGACGGCCGAGATGTTAACCCTAGCTCTTCATTAGGGTTAGGGTTACAGTCAAAACTAGGGTTAGGGTTAGGGTTAGCGTTAGGGTTAGGGTTACACCTAACCCGAATGTAATAAACTTTGAACCACAACTCTGGGACCTTCCTAACCCTAACCCTAGCTCTGCTTTTAGCATTTAGAGCTTTATTAATTGTACTATTGACACCCCAACGTAACCAACTTAATAATATGTATAATATTATAATAATAATAATGAGATGAGATTGATGGTTAATAATTTAGGAAGGCATATGTAGAATGATCAATAATGAAAATAAACATTGATATGATGAAACACAAGGGCAGGAAAAAGCACATCAATGAGACTCAAAGGAAAAAATGCATTCTTGATAAATCAATTTACAACGATCATTAGAAGAGACAATTCCATAACTATCCATTATCGGTGCTGTATTGACACTTTTATTTTCCCACCAAATTGTTTCTTTATGCTATTTCTATATTTTATTTTTGATTTCCTTCTTCACTGTATAAACTGCATTTTTGTTTTGTGAATAACAAACATTTGATCATCAATCAAAATGTGTTTGTTTACTGGCTAATAAATCGTTAAGATTTCCTGTGAAGCACCAGAAGTAACTTGGCTTCAATTAGCTTAAAAGCCTTTAAATGATAATTTCCTGCTTTTAGACCAGACAACGTGGGAGTGAAGCTACAAAGGAACTACTGAGTACAACACAAACAATGCTTAATATGTGTATTAAACTCAGCTGCCTCCATCTCTCCTCCTCACGGCTTCGCTGTAGGAGGTCTCTATCTTTTCACCATCACAGATAGAGTCCAATTTATGAGCTTCAGGCCATCGAGGCCAAAATCCACAACATGCTGGGTTCATAGAGAACATCCAGAGCTCCATCATGGACCACCGGCACATCACTCGCTGGCCCTTCAGTCCAGCCAACAAAAAAAACTAAAAAGTGGTCAGGTCAGCTGCACAATTACTGACCAGCTCTCTCTCTGGTGGGTCCACTTGTTTGCTTTAACAGTGCTGCTGACCCTCCATCCTTTCAGCAGCACAGTCACTAGTGCTGCATCCACAGACGGTGACTACATGCTCCGTCTGCTCGCCCGCCTCGACAGCTGGTTCACCAGTTCGTTGACAGACATTAGCTCCTCTCCACTGCTTGGCCTGTGTGAGTGGATGCAGGCAGGGGATCACTTTTTCCTTGTAAGGTCTTCTGTGGTCCACACTGCTTAAAAAGGGCAGATCTAAGGTCACAGGCCTGACTACTGAAACAAAACATAAATGAGTGGAGATGGGAGCATTATTTTCGTTTTTCGTACTGACTGGAGTTCACAGCGTGGAAGACCACCGAACAGGTCCACATCTCTGCTGTGATAAAAATGATGGAAAGCTCTGTAGTGAGAAATGGATTTGTGTCGGCTGTTTGTCTGCCAGGTGTGGAGACAAACGAAATGAGGAGGAAGTCCACACTTCACAGAGAAAGTATGAAAAGTATGAGACGTGGCTTTGAACAGAGGCAGATGTTACCCTTACAGATCTAACTTCTTCCCACCCGTGTTTCACTGGGACGTACGGGAAGTGAAAAGGATGACTAAACATTACCTTCTGCTCAGGCTAAGCTGGCTCTTTAAGGAATGTGATCCTGCAGAAGGAGGTTGTGGACTGAACCAGCCCTATATTTATGATGTGATGGAGCAGGTTGCACTCCACCAGCCCACATACCGAATGATGATGATGATGGATTAAGTGGTTAAGGTCAGAGTCCAGATTTGATTCCCGGACGAGGAATTGTTCGGAAACAAGAAGTTGTTTACAGTCTGACCAAGTATCTGAGAATGTGAGAGGAGGAACTGATTAGACTGAATGTCTGGCCAATACACTGTAAGCCTGTCCTCTGATGGGAGCAGACGAGCAGCAAATCATCTAACAGTGTTGTCTTTTTTTCCGCCAGTCAAAAGTCGTTGGTGTGGCATTCCAACCGACTTCATGCAGAAAACAACCGCCGGTGTTATCATTGCCCTGAACGTGTCCCAAACCACTTTTCCACATTCACTTACCAAACACAAGGCTGGAGAGACTGACCACATGAAGAGGATAAACTGAAGGAGACTGAAAATTACAATGAAACAAAGTGAATTCTTTTACAGTTTATTCATTCGGCATATATTTAAAGAATAAAACGTGATATGTTGCAAATCTCTGCATTTAGTTTTTAACCCAGCATCCAGCAGGTTTGGGTCACTTTGCAGCTGTATAAAGGGGGAATGTTTTCATTTTTTTTGGCTTTTAATAGCAGGCCTACTGTACAATATTATGTTTTATTTTCAATACAATTTAATTTTATATATATATATATATATAGTTTATGTATTACAGCACATTGTTTATCAGGTTATTTCATGGGTTGAATACTAGAATTGTAGCAATCTTTGGTTTCTTATATCTGATCTGCAGATCTCTGCTATGTAGCACTGGCTCAATAATCCACGTGTAGCAACAATTTATGGAGCATATATTTTTATGTAACAATAATTTGGATAATGTGCCATAATCATTAATCTGCATTAATATGATGAATGTTTGATGCAGTTCATAAGTACTTCATGTGCTGTGGAAACTGAATTTACACTGTAAGAATATTCAATGATGTATCATGTGATTCTACTGTAAAACGTTTGTTGATGTTACAGAATGTGACATGGACAGTTTTATCCAGAATTTCTGATGTGAACACAGAGGTGACTTTATCATATAATCAAACATTGCTCCCATGAGCACTCTGTTAACTGCTTAATGCTACAGCTGTTGAGAGTAAATACAGGCGGGATTCTGTTTGGCGTGTCTGCAACAGTACCCAACATCCTGCTTGTCCCTGCACGAAGGCTTCTTTAGGAATAAAAAGAGGCTTCTGAAGCAGCTCATATTTTAAGCTTAGCAAAGATGAGTGCTGGAAGATCAGCACGCTAATGTTTTAAAATCAGAGCCAAAGAAGTTTTGAAACGGGTCATTCTGTTTTAAGCAAAGTTATTTTTAATAATGTAGCTTTTACTTCCAAGTAAAAGCTACATTCCAGTCCAATAAGTCCAATAACAGCTGTGGTTAGAAGTTTATTTCAGTGGACCATGATTCTGATAATGTCACTAAAAAACACGCTTCCCCAGCCCTGCCATCCAGTGCTGTCTCACCCACTTTACTGTGTTACTGTACAGAGACAGTCTGCTGGCTGGATTGTAGCAGCTGCTGCTGAGTGCTGGAAATATAAACCAGTTTAAACGTATGGGATTAGAGAGTGCTTCGACACACGCCTGGTGAAAAATCCACTCAAATAAACATGCACACACTCCAGTCTCCAATATATAGATTTTTTTTTTATTGTATGGACTGAAAATTATACAATATGAGAATGTAAAATATTCCCTGTGTGGCGAATGAGGAGCCAGAACAGGAAAGAAACGTGTAAAAGAGGAGGTGAAGCAGGAACGTGACAGGGTGAGCAGGTGCACAGAGGGGAGATGCAGGAACATGCTGGGAACTCACTTCTGACATCTGAGGAGAGAGAGAAACAAACCAATTACTCATAACACAATGTGAGGGACGCAATTACATCATATGGCTTCATTTAGTTTGAATGATGGATTTAAAATGGACTAATTACAGGACAAACTAGTAATACGTTCAATGGTAAAATATGTGAAGCAGAAGTATGAAAAGCAACTAGCTGCACAGTGACTGTAATGACTGAGGATTGATGATAAATAGTAAGTGGTGAACTCCACACACTGACAGCAACAAGAATACATCGAGTAACACAAGACAGCTGTCGGGCAGATGTGTGTAGGGGAACTGACTCGTGATGTGCCTTTTTTGTTCTGACAAAGAGCTTTAGTGAGATTTCTGATGGGGTATACTTGATTACAATATTGTTGATTGGTTACTATGTAAAAATAATTTGACAATACACATGAAACTTGGTGTAACAACATTGTCAAATTGTCAAGAGGCACTACAAAGCAAATGGCAGACAACTGTAAAGTAAACCATAGTTCTAGATCTACAGACCATGCTAAGCAAAGCTAACTGTACACTCAGGGATATGTAAATCAGTATGTGTGTACACACCCAAACAAGTAAGAAGTCCTGTACAGAGTCAGGGCACTGTGACCTGACATTTGTGTTGTAGACACAAACGTGTAAAAACCTTTTCATTTCTAGGCTCACAGTAACTGTGTCATCTCTGGCATCCCACCCAATTCTACCTGACAGCGATCTCTGCAGAGTTTAATCTGTCACACAGCATGCTGACCTCATAAAGAGGTGACAAAGGTGTCATGCTCAGAGGCCCTAATTTGGTCACCAACACCTTATTGGCCTCATTGGATGAAACGGCGTGCTCCCCGGTGGGAGGCAGGCTGCGCCCGATCCAACACAAACACAAAAAGCTGCCAGGAATCAATCAGAGCACATTCTCATTGGCGAGCTTGGTGAGAGGGTTTGCCCTGCAGGCTGCCGTTTGGAGATGGCAGTGATGTTTACATTCCTCCGTCAGGGACGGGTAAAGGTTGGTTAACAGCACAGACCTGCATTGTGTGTTATCACACAACATTGCTTGTTATGAAAACGGCCCGATGCCTCTGTGTGAGTTTGTTGGAGCCAGGCAGCTGTCAGTGACACTGAATTACACACAACCTGAAGTGTACTTCCACACTGTGAGCAGCCACTGTACACATTTGTGCTGTCTGTCCTGTAAGATCATAAACCTGCTGGTTTTTATTAGGGTCATTTTGTATTGTGCTACATCAGTTAACAGCCTACTGCGTAAACAGTCTTTACTGTTGATCCAGAGTAAAAATCTCAATATTTCTTGGTGTGTTTGAAACTTTTCAAGATGATGAAGCAACAGGTGGAAAATGTGGAAGAGAGAGCAGCATGTTGCATATCAGAACAAACCTTTGCTCCGCAAGCATTTCTATTCGTCAATGTACTCGAAAGGCTCGGGGGGCTCAGGCTCCTGCTCCTCCTCCTCGATTTTGGGGCCATGAGCTGAGACAGGCTCTACCAGCTCCTCCTCCTCCTCACTGGTGTCCTTCAAGATGATGATCCCGCCTGTATGGAGCTAGGGACAGACAAGGAAAATTACAGAATAAGATGGGTTTATTTTGAACTTTAAGTGGTGTCAAACCAAAAGTGAGAATCCAGCCTTGTACATATGCACAAAAAATTCAAATAAAATGTAATTAATTCCTATTAAAACACTCTTCCAAAAATGCTTTCTGTGAAAAAAACTAAAAAACCCAATTAATGAGAGGATATTGCATTTATTTCAATATAGGCTGTCAATAGATCTGACATTGACCAGTTGTTAGGATAATCCTGTAAAAACCAGTTCACTTCCTAAACTCAAAAACAAACCCTTAAAAGGAAAGCAGTATTACAAAACTTAACACAAGCAAAGACACTATTTTGGCACTTGATACTGAACTCAACAGCGTGCTGGACACAAAATCAAACAGTACTTCCTCTTTACTGGACCGGAGGTGAGTGCTCATTGGGTGACTGCATGCCGTCCTGCCATTTACTGTGGAAAACTGTCAACATTTACAGCAGGCATGCAGAGGTCTGGTTTATAGGCCTGGGGAGAGGAGTTTCTGGACTCATAGGTCTGTGACAGAGGCCAAAATCAACCACCAGGCTGGATCCTGAGCTGAACGATTTATTTTAGAAGAAAAAATCCTCAGCAACTTTTAGATCGTAAAATTTTACGAAGGGATATTTAGATTCTATTTACAGGTTAATATGAGTGTAATCTTGTAATTTAAGTGTCTCTTAAGACTTCACAGCTGTAATAATGCAATACATAATTTTAAAAATAGGAGGATTTGAAAACTCTATTTTAGAAGTATGTTGTGGACTCACAAAGTAAAGAATTCTCTTTAATGCCAGCCTACCTTTTATACTTGTTGGTTTTGAGTATTAAATAATAATATCCAGAAACACACATTCACACACACAGTGAGGCTGTTGTTACCGGTTTAAAGGGCTGGTAGCGGCAGGACTCTGGCATGGTGAGGACTTTGAGCTGAGCTGGCATGGCTCTGGCTGGGTTTTCCAAGAGCTGGAAGTTTGGCTCCACCTCTTTCTTCTTCTCCTCATCCTTCTTCTCCTTCTCGCCCTCCTGAACCTCCTGCGAGTAAGAAACACATTTTTCAAAGTTTCTTATTGTGACAATTTTAGAATTAACAATTATGCATCAAGATATTCTTTTATGATATTTTCTGGGATCATCTGCAACAAAGCACCTTTCTCACAGCAATGAGAATCATATTTTCTGGTGTTACTCTCACATCGTTTGACACTATAGAGGAGTTATTAGTAATAAATTCAGTATTTCTTTCTATTGTAAATCAGTCTATCCCCTCTCTCACTCCCTTGATGCAAAATGATTTGCTGGACTGTTCAGTGATACTAGAAACCCCTAAACAACCTGAGTACTAATGAGTAACAGATAGATCAGCTTTAAGATTAAATACATGATCTAAACTTAAACATATACAGTAGGCCTGACCCCCCTTTAAGTGGATACTTTCCCTTTAACTGCCGTCTGAACACATTAAGCCAAATAAAATCAAAAGCTGTGAGCAGCATGGCCATTTCCAGAATCATCTCTCGTTGGCAGAGCTGAGATATACAGCATGGCAGAGAGGATCAAACATGCTGCTTATGCACAAAGAAAAATCCCAATGAAAGTTAGACTGGCTCTGTACTAACAGAGTCTGTCTGTGAACACTGGGTGTGGAGGAGTGAAAAGATTTAGACTTTGAGAAGAGAAAGGTAGGTGCCTGTGTGTCAAAGAGCTAAAGAGACTGGATAACTGTGTGCATGCCTCAGATGCCCCAATATGTTTCCATATACCAGGAGGTATTCAGTGAGGTATTCAGTGAGGCATGTGATCAGATTTTTGTTCAGGCAACAAAAGACAAGAAAACAAAACAGATGAGGAAACAGGAAAACAACAACACTTGAACACGAGTTGCAGCGGCTCTGTCATAATAATCCATGAAAGATTCACTGATCATGTTAAACATATGAATATCACAGAATACAGTAGTGTAATAAGCCATTAAAACACCTCATTTATAAAATAGTTATTCTGTCTTAATTTAAGAACACCACCCACAAAATAGGACGAAATAATTAAGGGATAACTCTGCCTCCTCTAAACAATTAGTGCTTAATATACAAACCAAATAAATGATTCTCTTTTGAAATTTAAAACAAGCAAAAGGAAATAAGAAAAACAAGGAAAGGGCTTGGAGCATGTCTTTTTCCACTCACCACTTCCATCTTCTCCTCCTCTTTCTCCTTCTTTTCCTTCTCCTTCTTCTTGGCTTTGGCTGTGATGGAGAGAACAGCAGTGGATACCTGCCATGCACCAAGAGAAGAGACATTTCCACAACGTAAGACAATACCCTACACATTCAGACCTTCTACAAACATGGCTTAAAATGTACAAAAACTAGTCAACCACAGAATAAACGTCTTTCACTAAATTTGCCAAAAGCATCTACGAGGTGGAAAAAAAACGTCCAGAAATGCTAAAATAATAAACGGTCAAGAAAATGATGTGCTTTACAAGGGAAATTCAACATTATTCACTCAAATCAATAGAAAGTCAGATCAACTTTCCCAAACGAATAATTCCAGAAAAAGGAAAGTAAAATATGCTGGTCTGTTGTGGCGCCTTCTCACCTTCTCCTTTTCTTTCTCTTTAGGAACCTCCAGAGCTGGTGGGTAGGCGAAGGTGGAGGGCTTACAGTTGGAGCGGTACTGAACTTTGGGCATCTAAAGTGACAAGAAAAAGAGGGTCAACCATGGTGATATCAGCATGGAAAGCAAGTCATGTTTACTTATTATGTACAACTTTGGGAGGATGCAACTCAACTGGTCAAGATGTCCAAAGGATTACAATCAGTAACATTTGAGCAATAAGACTTCATCTAGTTGCCTCTGATGCACCTCATTGCCCATCACACCGAGCTTCAAAACTGCTCTTTATGAAAACCTACGAGTGAAGACAAATTCTGGAAATCCAATAACCTTTGCTGTATTTGTGATAAAGGCTAATCAGCAAAAAGAAGATGGTGAATATTACAGACCTAACAAAGCTGCTAGCATCACTGTAGACCAGTGTTACTACCAAAGGAACAATCAGCTGAGGTCAGTGAAGACACAGGGTGAGACTTTGTTTCAAAACTGTTTTTGTGAACTGAAGTGAAATGTGTGCTGAAGATAAGGACAAATACTGGACAAACAGCAGCTCCTTTCTGCTTTTGTAGCAGAAAATGTCACATCAAAACTCCCAAATGTAGCAGCCAGCTTAATGCCATCTGAAATGTCATGTTTCAAAACCTCACACGTTGAACAGAGAAATAATAATCAGCTGTGAAAAGTCTGGCTGGTTCATAACTGGTTGTCCAGTAAGGCAGGGAGCACTTGCTAGGGTGCTTTTCTTCTTATAGCTGCAAGTTAAACCTCAAGTAAAAATGAAGAAGTGCTCTGTCAGCTCTACCTAGACAAACATTAAAGAAGATCTCCAGCCACAGCTGCACCAGGTGCCTTCTGTTTAATGTAAGCCTTAAAATTACAACAGCTCACTGAAACTAATGATTGAATGGTCTCCAACAGTGCACTGCTGCAGCCAGTGTGACCAGAAGCACTTCTTATGTTTTATTACTCATCATTTTTCTGTTCCACTGTGGTATAAAGGCAGAGAATAACAAGGTGTGCAGGGCAGTGTGCTGTGCAGCTAAACACATCTTGATGAACTCTGCCAAGATGTAGCCAGTATGTTAAAGGTTGTCCCCACCCCTTTTCAACACTCCATCCCCTCTGTATTAGTTAGGGTTTAAGTATATTTATGTATTATTTAGGTTTATTCCCCAGTGTCTTGTAAAGCTGAGATGCCCAATACCCTAAAGGGTGTTAGCATCCCTGGTGTCAGGTGCTGCTGATTTGGGTGCCAAGAAGTGATAAAGCCCTTCTAATGTCAGTTTAAGACCACAATATGTCACACTGATCTCTTGGCATCCGTGTGCGAGGGGCAGGGGGCCAAACAGGCCCAGTGTCACAAGAGACTTGTTATGGGTGGTCTGCTGGTGACGGTTGTTTCCAAGGTGAGAAGCTAAATATTTTCTGCCGCCATGATAAGCCAAATACAAATTCAGCAGGTAAATTTAGCAGCCATATCAATTGTGGTTATAACTAAATTTACACATTATAAATACATGATATCACATTTTAATCACTGTGTGACAAATGTACAGAACACAAATGATAATCCTCTACGAAGGAAACACCAGTCACAACAAGTGTAAACACTTCAGTACCTTTAGGTCCTTGTTGAGGCCAATGATAGCAGTTGGAGTGAAGGACAATGACAGGAAGTGGGAGAGTGGGAACCAGAACCAGAACTGAGTGAAGACCAGCAGGCCGACCACTGACGGCATGTGAGTGTGACCCGTCCTGGACTGCAGAGAAATGGTCACGTTGCGGCCACCTAAACAACAAAAGGCAGACAGTTTAGCTATGTATAGCAATGAATAACCAGTAGAAAAAGGTTACACCATCATCATTCTTTGATAGAGAATTGATGATTGTCTGAACTCTTTGGAGGGAGGTTACACAAGGGAACAGACAAGGATGTTCACCACCCAGACAAGATTGTCTTTTGGCTTCAAACCTGTGTGATCTTTTGATCTACAGGCAGGAATTAAATTACAAGGACTTGCTGCCAAGCCAATTACAACCTAGGAATGCATTGTCTACTGCATCCTGCATCTAAATTTAAAAAATAGGTCTCATTCATTAGATTTGAGCTACACATGAGATTACTGACTCGATGTACATCAAAAGAAGTTTGGCAGCTGTCCCAAAAATACCACACACCTTCTGCAGTTACACTGAGGGAGATACGGATTATACAAAGATTATACAGAGACAAATGTTTTTAAAACAACATTTCTTTTTTGTGTACCAAGACTGAGTTTGTGACATTTTTCATTTCATTCTTTTACGGAAAAGTGTTCCAATTGTCTGTCTAGTTATGGTACATAAGAGTAAGCTGAATGGATTATAGTTGTACCTGACAAATGGTGCTGGTCTTACCTTGCTAACAACTAACAGGGTGTGACAGTTACAAATGTTTTCATTATGTTGAGTCACTGCTAAAAGAAAGCTCTCATGTCAGGAGACACATCTTGTAACTTTTCATTATAAACATGCAGGCTCCACTAACTTCTTTTGTATCAGAGATGACAAAAATGTGATTTACAGGGGTCAGGCCCTTCTGGTAGAAACAAAAGAAAGGGACAACAGCAGGAGACAACCAGGATGAATTTGTCATTTTTACAGGGATAAAGAACATTTTTTAAATTACTAGGGAGTAGTCTTTCCAACTAAAATGAAATTAGCTTAAACAATAGCACCTAAATCATCTTGTTTTGCAGCCATTGAGGTCACCTGGATGATTTAATCAAACAGACTTATCTTGACATCTGAACCAGTGCTGAAACCATTCTAGCCTCACAGACTGAATGCTGGCCAAAGCCAGGATGTCAAATGAGGCAGCATCACGACCAGGTTCTTGAGAGTCTCTTAAATACTTGAGAAGAGGTTGAGTGCACTTGACTTGAAAGTCCCTACCCCCCTTCTCTCCCAAACTACTCACTGTTTTTTTTTTTGCCAAGTCTCTGTTTTGCGAGCCAATTTTCATTCCAAGGAGTTGGTGAGGGAGGTGTTGGGATAGCAGAGATCCCTCAGAAGGTGTAACATGACTACAACAACAACCAGCTCCTGGGTCTCAGTTTGAAAAGAGTAAACAACTGAATCCCATAAAACAGAAACCCAGGCTAATTAATGGCTTGTATCAATTAGCGAGAGAAAGTCTGTAAATGAGGGCTGAACATGTAAGGGTGAGAGACTGACATTTCCTGCGTAATGAGCAGCGGTGATCATGAAACTGAGCTCTAATCGTTTCCGCCAGTGAAATTGAATACAATTACCCCTGCACCTCAAATACTCCTAAAGCCCTCAAAGAACCAGACATTAAAAACAATCACACTGCATTAGCTTGAGCATGTCAGGAATACTATCCTGCCTGAATGTATGTACCACTGAAAGCAAGACAAGTGGAGCTTGGCATGGAGTGCAGGAAGGACACCTAGGAGACGGTTTATTGTTCCTGATGTGACAAATGATGGAAGTCAGTTATAAAGATGGCCAAGATGAACAAAATAACCGTTAAACTACAGTACAAGTGGAGTTAATCAGGTTGCTATGACTAATGAAAAACATACATGATTCAAATCCTTTCATGTAATGGGGCAAATACTTGCCACTCACTTTGTCTAAGCTATAACACCTGATAGTGTATTTAGACAGAAGTGTGTAAACATGGCTGGTTTCTTTCTAGCTTAGGACACAGAGCTCTGTGTTAGTGCTAGAAAAGAGGTTTCTGCTGCTGCCTCCACTGAGGGTTTGTGCATACATACGTGTGTATGTAGGTGTGCCTAACATGAGTGTAGCTCTCCATGTGATCATGTGCAGCTCTCTAGGACCTCACACACACAAACACAGGCTGCTTGCTTGTGTCCACAAACACCCGTGCAGACACACAAACACCGAGACCATCAGACAAACAGTAATCACCAGGGGGAGACCAACAGGCCATATGGCTGAGAGCAGAGGATGGCTGGGGTAGGACCGCCAGGCGCTAATGCACCTTAGCATGATCTGTTCCAGAGACACAGTGCACGGGTGGTCAGCCAAAGAGGGTTACTCTGTGTTTGCTTGAGCGTAAAGGCACTCCAACCCAAACCACAGCCCCACATAACATTTACAGCAGTTCACTTGTTTTTTACTGTGTAATGAGGAACTACAGATCATTTTGTATCCCCCTGAGGGGTGAATGCTCATGGGGCATGCAGGACCACATGCCTGCTGCACAGTGACAGACATGCATAAACCCCCTGCACATCTGTTTGGAGACTGACCTGCATCGAGTATTCCCTGAGCCAGAATGGCGCCAAACTTGGCCATCACATCATCATGCTTATCGTTGATCACCTTTGCGTAAAGCTGCCGGAACTGGTTCACCTACAATAAACATTTTGAATACAACATTAGAGATTAAACCTGTGACAGTGTACAATAATATGCAAGAAAGTCTGCAATGTGTGCACAGTGACTGTGATCCATCTTGTCTTGTGAATATTCACAACAGCCACACTGGCAATGCCACACTAACGACAGTGATGTAACTGTGGAAGCCCAAGCACTTGACAGTTAGCCACACTGAGTAAATAGTTTGCTGGGTAATTATCTGCCAATTGGTCTAATGTACCACCCTCAAACTATAGACCTGTGACAGCTGTCTACAGCTGTGAAGCACAGTTGCCACATCTGGGGAAAAAGTAGTAGATGTAATACCTCCTGATCTTTCAGTGTTTAAAAAAAATGCTTCTTGCACAATCCTGCATACTGCTAGCTTTAAGAACGGTTGTTAAGCAGATAAGAAGTCTTTGAAAATGTGTCTGGCATTTCTTAACCGTCTATGACAAAGTATGTGGTGCTTTAAGGGTGAGTGCTTGCAGTTACGTCAGGATTAGTCACTTTTTTTTCTTTTTTCCCCCCACACAGTTAGCTTAGCAAAAGCTCTGGTCTCACTGGTAGAAATCAAAAGTCAGTGGAGCATACTTTACATTATTTTGCAGAAAAACATCAAGTAAAAAAAAATTTGTTATTGTTTGATACTTTATTACAAATGGCTCTTCATTGGAGGCTGCTGTGAAGATTTAGATTTTTATCTAGTTTCTCTTACCTTGGGACAGGTAACCTCTGACTGTTGGATCATGATGAGGGCGGATGCAATGAGGGCGCCTTGTCTGACATAATTCACTGGATCATTGGTCATGGGCTCCAGCAGATTGATGGCCTCCTGTAAAGAGATTGACAACAGAAAACTTGGTAAGGATAAGTAAAAAATACACATTTCTAATGAAATGTTAAAATGGCAGAACCTCAATAGGAATTCCAAATAAATCTACAGACAAGACAAAATGGGTTATCTTATTACAATGATATATAAAGGAAATATGCAGTGATAAATGCTCAGTGTAATCCCCATTTTCAATAGTGACAAAGTGATATTCTTTCCTGCAGAGAATCCAGAGGATCTGGTGAAAAGGCTAACATGCTTTTTTAAAGCAATAATAATTTCAGCTATTGTTACGCAGTGGACTACGAAAAAGTAAACCTGACTATCTGAAAGTTATACATCATTCCATCATTTTTGCCATTCACAACAGTTCAACCGGTTTAACTAGGACACTGTCATTTGGTTGAACACAGGAAAAGAGATAATCAACAGAGGCAACCAGACCTCACAAATTAACGACATTAGTGTCATCCATATCTGGTTGCCCAGGACAACCAAGTAACAATCTGTCTCCTCCCATGTTCCTGTTAAGTGAGAGACAAAGGGAGAACCACCTACTTTTATTTTTGCTCTGCCCTCTGCTCTCTATCCAGTCCATCATTGTTACTTTTATTTCTCTTGAGCAGTAATGGCTGTAACCTACACCATCAGGCTCAGAGGGAGGCGTCAGCTCCGCCGAGGAAAGAGAAACAAACTAGGATGATGACAGTGGAGGTAAAATAAACCATGTTTCATCAGTGTTCCCAGCTCAGCTGGCTGAGACAGCCATGCACAAGGATGATAAGTCAGGGTGTAAAGCCAACACTAGCCGACCACATCCTGTCCATGATAGGTTGCCTGAGAGAGGGGAGGCTAATTGAGGGTATTTACTGTCAGACCCAATCAGCAGAGCAGGTTGGTTGCTTAAGATCATCATAATCCATGTACAGTGCTTGGCTGTTTTCTTCAAGTTTGTGGTTCAATGTGAGCTGACCTTTAAATTGGATTCACTGCAGTATTGCTAAAAACTGGCTGAAGGCTTATATAAATAAACAGAACAGTGCAGAGCACCACGAAATAATTTCCATTTTAATACACATTTATAAAGGAGTATCATATGACAGTGTAGAGAAGGGGTTCTTGCAAGTCTGCTCGGTGTTTAACATTACATTCCGACATATAACTCTTAGTGAATGGTGTTTTCATATAATTCACCAAACAAGCTGATCTGTTTGTAACAATTTATTTGCGGCACAAAATCTGCATAAACTGACCACAGAAAAAGTCAAGACAGTATTCCTGTGTTTTTTTATGTATGCAAAAGACCAGTTCAGTAAACACACCCAAACCCCAAGGAGTAAATGATGGCACAGGAATGTGCTCTAACTAAATAGGTGACCCAGTTCTCCTACCACAACATCATTACTCTCACACCAAAGGCCTAATGTGCTCTAGGTCTTATTCTGGAAAAACAAAGCTATGGCACTTTAGAGCTGCTCAGGTCTGAAGCACATTTCAGCCTGATCTGATCCAAAATATTCACTTTGGTGCTTGAAGGCTCAGGGTGCAATGAGCCATGGCCCTGCTGGCTGTGTCATCTCAGACTGATCAACATACACGATTTGACAGTTACGAAGCCAGCAGCATCCCCAAGTCCTGCCTTCTCCACCTTCCTTGTAATATTTCAGTGAACCCAAACACAAGGAAGAGTGTGCCAGCCTTTCTAACGGCTGACCTGCAATGACTTTCTTTACAAGTTTAGGATCCTCAATGTTAATTCTCCATGTAAAAGAAACTGCTTTCTTTATATTTTGATTACTAAATACAGTGATCAAAGAATTTGAACAAGTACTTCAATCTTAGTGTTTGCTCTGATGCTGATGCATCAATTTTCTGCTCTAAGGAAATCAGCATAGATAATCTTTGCATAAGTGATGCACATGTTAGGGCAAGAGGAAAAGATAACACATGGGAGAAATGAGGACAGCAGAGCCGATGCTGTGTTTGTGGATACATTGTGCTAACTAAGCCTTTCTTCTACAAGAGGAATAATAAGTTCCCATTTGGAATACAGACCCAAAAACACTAGCTTCTCTGAAAAAACTATAAATTAAATAAGAATGCATTATTTACATCTTGACCGGGATTACTTGCAAAAAAAAAGAAAATCCACATTCATGGAGCCAGAAAATAGGTCAATGCAAATGAATCAAGTAAATACATTTTGTCAGTGTCAACTAGGCATGGGATGGCTCGGGAAAAATGAAGTAATTTGGATATATATTATATGCTGATCTATGGTAATTCTAGAGTGTTAAAAGTAGAAAAATCCTCAACAATGTGAACTGAACAGAAAACTGTGACTTAGAACCATGATGCAAACCGAATCGTGGATTTTGTGAACCAGTCCACCCCTAGTGTGTCAACATTTTTGCACATTTATGAAATACTGATGATATATGCTGCATTACTATGCTTCCTATATTTATGACTTGTACTAAAACAGATGAGCTGGATAATTAAGGAGGAGGTGCTCACCTTGTGACCTGTCCCAGCACAGCAGATACCCAGAGCCATGGCAGCCCCACAGCGCACATGAGGGTTATAGCTCTCCGACAAGAGAGACACCACACTGGGACACTGCTCAGGGGTCCTGCAGAGACAAAGGGAGGAAGAGAGTCAACAAAAACCAGTTTAACTTAAATAAATTGTATTAATTAAGGAAAGAATAGATAGAGAAAGCTTTTAAGACATTCAAGTATTGCCACAGGTGTATTCAAATGTGAACTTAATTTACTTGAACTTTACAGTTTCATTAAGTTTCTGAGACCGAACTAGACAAAAAGGGAAAAAGAAGGGTAAACGTATTGATACGAAACCAGCTTCGATTTATCTCTCTAAGAATTTCGTCAAGGAGAAATCCTTGAGCCAAACCATTAAAGCCAACTCTTTGGCTAAGGTTATAATCCTAAATGCTGCAGCTTTGTGTATTTCTTTCTTTTGGCTTTTTGTATAAACTGCTCCTTTGTTGAATGAAGTGAACATTAAGGCATGCAAATTGAAATATTTGAGTTAGGATTCAATATTCACTTTTTAAACTGTTCATTACAAAAAACAACTTATCCAACTTGTCCAGACTGAGGGGTTGTGTAGCAAAAACACTTAAGGGCATACAGAACTAGGAATAGCATCTGCAAAAGAACATGACTATTCACTATATGACTACATAGCCAAAATATTATGAGTCAAGGGGTTGCTAAGATACAAACCGCATGTAATTATTAGGTACTTCAAGTGAATTTGATGGCGCTACAGGAAGGGCCAGAAGTAAGGGGGAAATGTTCATTATAAATTGTGCAGCTTTTTGCTCCTCTCATAAAGTCAATCAGTGCCTGGAATATACAGGCTAACAAAAGCCGCGCAATTACGACAGACTTGCAACCGACATTGGGCATCTTGAATTTTCCCAAAAGATATTTAATTTGAAAGCAGGGGAGAACGAACCGCGTATGGGATGAAGTCATCTGTTTTATAACAAAAATATGATCTGATGAATTGGCTGTGAAAGGTGGTGTTGATAACACAGGCACCGTCTCAGCCTGATAGCTGCTGAAATTACTCAGTGCCTTTGAATTTCACTGAAAGGTTTGGTCTGCCTCAAATGGCCATTATGTGAAAATCAGGCAGTCAAGCAAGTTTCGAGTTTTATTGGTTTAGTGTCATATTTAACTGTTCAGGTCTGGGTGTGTTTTCACATTAAAGATTGCAATGAACTGTTTATTTTACCAACACTTTACAACAACTGAAGAGGCTGCTTTTTTTCTTATACAGAGCACAAAGCTCACTGAGAAGAAAGAAGAAAGAACAGAAGGATGAAAGCTGTGCTTAATCATGAGTTTTTAAGCAGCTGGCTATAATGTTTCCACTGAAATAAGGAGAAACACCAGTAGAGATAATAAAATACCTGCCTTCTTAGTATTTTGCATCTCACAGATCCATATGTGGTAACCATTACACTGAGCTCATATCAGGGTCTACGTTGCGTTCATACATAACCCTCACACATAGTTCAGTTCATTTGTAAATTAATGTCAATGTATAGCCCTTTACCCCATGCATGCTTGTGTATGTTGTTTTACGTGTGCACTGAATCACTAAGGCAAATTCCTAGTAATGTAAAACCTCTTCACTTACATGGCAATAAACACAATTCTGAAAATACACGCACACAATTATGAGTATTGACACAATGAAAAGGGTTACAACATGATCGACTGAAATTAAGTGTAAAAAAGATTGGTGCATAATCGGTTCATAACAGAAGGTGGACAAAATATTTCAACCCTGGTGACAGGAAAGCCTTCAGCTGTTCAGGGCAAATAAATACAGTAGTCTCAATAAAGTCTGCAAATCTATGCTTGAATATGTGTCGACTTTCATAAATTTTGTAAAGCCCAGGCAAACATATATATTTCAGTTGTATGTTATGAATGGGTAAGCTTCACCACTGTGTTTGGAATTACATCAGGATTTAAGAAGATCACAATTGGCATTGGAAGATTGAGATTGCCTTTCATTTAAATCTACAGGATAGAGTTCATTCTATTCTGGTACACGGATGATGTCCTTCAATCTACACTTGGAACAACCAGACTGTAAAGCCCTCCAACACATACTTGAAATGTAGGGTTGAGTTGATCAGCATGTACTGCAAATAATGAGTAAAGCTATTAATTCTCCATGTCATTAAGAGAAAAGCACTGTCGTTGTGTCTGTTAGTGATGAGAAATATGAACCCTGCCATCAAAATTGTGAAAGCGTGAAAGCAGAGTGAGAATTTATGATACATCTTTAATAAAAAAAAAAAAAATCAATTGGGAGCTACAGCAGCTTGAAGCACAACTTCAGAAAACTTTCCTATGGGTTTTCTAAATTGTTCGATCTAAAGCCTTTACAGTCCTTTAGGTCTGTGATGGGCCAATTATTTTCAACCACCATCGAAAGAAGTCAGATGGGCGAAGAAAAAAAAAATCAATATCTAGCATTTGTTGAATCTGAAAAGGCAGTGAAGCAATAGTCTCTAATTTAGAGATCAACCCCTAGTGTGTGAGGGACTTATATAAATGTATGCATGCCACATCTAAAGAGTAAGTGACAAGAGGCAGATGTAACTGCAACATAAACACTCCTTGCTACTGATGCCATGTGATGCTCTATAGAACACATTCATTAAAACATTGTGAGCAGAACTCATTAGATTACTTCCTGTCTATCACCCAAATAAATCATAAAAAGCACCTGGACAATGCTAATATTAGATAAACTAACAAGCCGTGCAGCTTTTACTACTGACAGTAAAATGTAATTAAAATTTAACAAATGTGTAAGCAAAGAGGGTTCCCAAAACAAAAAGGGAACAAATGTGCTAGTTAGGAATGAGAACATGTTATCGAAATATGCATGAGTATATTGCAGCAATTTCAGATGATGTCATTGCCAAAATGAGTGAAATTTTGTATATTGTATATTTATACAATAGATATGCAACATTATATTTAGAACGGCACTTGCTTTTTTCCCTGACAGACATCACATTTTAGTTCCACTTACAGGAATCAAATCTAATCCACTGAAAAGGTTAACAAAAAGGGATTCCAAACAGAACAGATCATCTAATGCAGGTATGGGTACCCTGAGTAACACAAACTATGTTTTAGATAAAATATCTGATCTTTGGATTGTTACTCATGCTTCTTACAATAAAGAATTGCTCATAATTTGGATAGTTAAAATGCCAAGGATTGTTTATTTTGACATTCTTCTTGCATGTTGATTCTAAAAATGCAATGTTACAGCACAGAGACCAAAGAAGTAAACTAATATCTATATCTCTCTTTCTATATGCATAACATTTTTGACAGCCTACATCATACACAAGAAAAACAGATAACATGTAAATGACTTATTAGCCCGAAGGAAAATGTGGTACAAGTGTATATGTTTTAAGCACCTACCACCACATAAAAGGTTTCTCCCTATACCCCCAAGCTCCCTCCCCTGCCAGCGCTTGCTTCAAATAGGGGGAGAACAGAAAGTGACAAATATAAACAGTGGGACGGCTATGTCGAAGGAAATTACCTCCCAGAACCACTGGCACATCGCCAGCATGAAGACATTCATCTGTTTTGTATAGAGTCTGACTCACTTGCGAGACGAAGGGGAACGTTGGGAAGAGTGAGAGAGGGAATGAGACAGGAGAGAGTGTGAGCTGATCACAGGCTGTGAACAAGAAGCAGCGAGTGGGAATGGGAGAGAGACAGAGGAGCGAAAACATCTGAAAGTTTTAAACCTGTGATCGCGGTAGGTGATGCAAAGCAAGACTGTGGGTTCCTCCAACATGTGGAAGCAACGCAAATTCCACACCACGGACTGCTTCAGACCCGGACAGATTTAGGCTGTGCCACTATGGGAGGGTATTCGCTGTCACAGTCTTACTTGGGGAGGGAAGGGATATAGAGATGAGACAGGGGTGGTTAAAAAAATGATATAATAACAGTAAGGTGCTCGAAGATTGCAATGCAATGCTGGGTGTGGAGCTGCTTGGTTTTCCCAGCAGAGAATGTTACTTTAGTGTTTACGAGTCGACGCAGCAGCTTGGAAAAATACTCCCAGTTGAAACGCTAAGGAAGAACGTTACCTCGTGGAGCAGGTAAGAATAAAAATATTTTATGCACTTGTTTCATTTACAATTTAAACTCTTTATTTAAAATGAAATGTAAATTACTCTGAGAATAGCATATTCGAAAAAACTCAACTGGATCATGAGTACATCGCATACCACATACTATTTAATTTTTTAAAATTAACTATAGCATAATAGAAAACAAAAGCCGTTACGTAAGCCTAGTCTACTGCATATTCAAGCTCGGTAAATTTCTTTGCCATAATGTGGAAACAATAAGTGTCATCACACAGGAAAGACCCTCTTCATTTGTTACCATAAATGTCTCATCATTAAGTAATAATGCAGACAGATTAGGGCAAACGGGTAACAAGATATCGCTGTCCCTTTCTTCTTTTAAGTGGATGACAAGAGTATCAGCAGCCTGGGAAAGTGAGGACCCCTGCTATCATCTCACTGTGGAGTACTAATCGTGGTGGGATTATTGCCAATATTGGAGTTTATTGCACAGGATTTCCCTTTTTTTGTCCCCTGCAAGCAGTGGATTCTACTGACATTCCTTCTGGTTTGTACATTGTGGACAGGATGAAATATCTTGTGCCTTAAACTTTAAGTGTCCCACACTACCCTGCACCCTAAGCCTGTGGGACCCAGTGATCATGCTGACCGAGTATCCACCACCAGAAAGATCAGAGCCCAGAGGGTAACAGCTCACACATGGGTGAGGAGCCTGAGGGTCAGCTGAAATGGGCTTCCCTGCTCATGGTCATAGTCATCATCCCCACCATTGCAGGAAACATTTTGGTCATTCTGGCTGTGTCACTGGAACGAAAGCTGCAGAATGCCACCAACTACTTTCTGATGTCACTTGCTGTAGCTGATCTGCTGGTGGGACTCTTAGTGATGCCCATAGCACTCATCACTGTTCTCTACAGTAAGTTCAGCATGGAGTCTTGTGTTTGCAAACCTTTACATAAAGTTGTTTAATAACAAACAATACCAAAAAGAAATATGCCACTGCTGAAGATAATTAGACCATTTTATCTTAGCCAGCTATTTAATATAGAAATCCTGCCACACAAAATTATATTTAACCATTAGTAACCTAACAATGTGCAACAGCAAATTTTTAGGTAGCAGAGAAGAATAAATAGTTTGGAACCATTACTAGATACACTCATGACAATCTCCAAACAAATTGTTCTAGATAAAATATAACAAGAGATAGTGCACAATAAACACTCTACTTCCTCTGGCACTGCTGTGGCAGCAGCTGCACGGCTTGAACAGAACTAGTGACCTAGGGGTCCATTATCCACGGAAAGACATGCAAATGAAAACGTTTTAATTCTATTAACAGTGTTGTGTAAACACAGCTGCAATGGAACCAATTTAGACAGCCATTGTCTGTTTTAATACAAACAACAAAACATAGTGATGCCATTATTCACCATTAATTCAATTGGAAGATAATGTGCCAGATCATAATTATGGATCTATTTCACACACAAACACACACTTTGACAGTCAAACTGATTATTTGGTGTCGTTTGATCAAATGCATTATTTAGGTAATTAGGCACCTTTCACTTAATTTACTGTTGCATCATTTTTGTAAAAACAAATACATGTCTTCCGCATTCTGTTAAAATTTTGGCAAAAAAACAAAGACATTTTCTTTTCCATTACAGTAAATTTGTTTAACCTAGATATTAGATATGTTAATAAATCCACCGTTTAATTTATCTCCTTATAACAATGTTATTTTAACTTCTAAGGCAGTCTAACTAAAAGCTTTTTCCCCTTTTAAGTCGTTCCATTGGTTGAGAGTCTAAACATTACTTGCTATATAATTAAAAAAAAGAAACAGAGCTCAGAAATACAGAAGAAACGAAAAGTGCCTATATTTCATTAAACATCACTTAAATGTAGAAGCCCCTTTTATCTAGCCTAAACAAAGGTCCAAAGAATAATACAGTAAGGGGAGGAAATGGATGTCTGATACTGAGCATCTGTGAAAAAATAGAATGACTCTAGAACTGGAAAAGTATGGACATGGATTAACTGCTAAAAACTTTATTTTTTACTTCAGTGTACTAATTGGTAAACTTTACTTTATGTAATGATATTTATGACATTACACCATCATAAGTGAAATTCATTCTAATGCATTGATACCTCTGTCTTCCACAATATAGAAAAGGGAACCTTGAAATATATACATTTTTAAAATGTCAAATATTGAAGCACAAGGATAAGAAGGATGGCATCATAGGGTGTAAACATACACATACAGTGTTTAATAAGGCTGGTGTGAAGCATGGTAGGGCTAACAGTGTTGAGTCAGGCTGCTACACAGAGGATTAGTGCCTCAAACCCAAGCTGAAGGTCAAGTCACACTGGCAGTATTTAAAACAAGCAGTAGCTACATCAATACTGTAAGGCCATAAACACATGTAAAAACAAATATACTAAAAGATGTACCAAAAACAACAAAACAAACTAATGTGAGAGCTCCCAATGAAGTATAAGCTTAAATCAGGGAAAGGAGAACATTTACACAACAACAACAACAAAAATGCACCTAACCAGATTGTTATTGAAACATAAGCTATTTGGACAGAAATGATTAAAAACTTCATATTGCAGTATGCTTTTGTTTGATATTTATAGCAACAACACATTACACTGTGGAATGGATTTAAAAGCTTCATCTGTCCACTAACCATATATCATGGTATTCTTTTCTATCTATTTTTCTTTTAATTTAAAGACCTGTAGTTCAGGATTTGTACTAATGTGTAAAATGTTAATACCAGCACTTAAAGTTATCTCTGGCAAGGACAAGAAACAGCTAATATACCTGCTTTCTTTTGCTAATAAACTTCTATATCCTGAACTGCTGATACTATACACCTAACCTCGACACTAACATACATTAGAACATTTGAAGCTATAAAAAACAACAAACGCCACAATGCTTTTCAAAAGCTCTATACATAAGCAGAAACACTAGTAACTTTATAAGACCGATGCAGAGTCAGCTGCTCCAAAGCAAAACAATTTAGATTTGTATTCTCACTAAGGATTACTCATTCAAAAAGACATTCCCTTCTGCAGCTTATTTGGACCTTGCAAGCTACAGTGTTTATTGAATTTGGCAGAGGGCTAAACACTTCACAAAACAGGTACAGAGGGTATACTTGGAGAACAAGTGAAGTATTTGTCAGTGAGTAAACATTACAGGATGACTCAAACTCCTTCCAGTGTGTCAAAAAAGTATATAGGATAAGGGGGCATAATAAAAGCAAGTTATGTAAGGGTCTTTTGCAATGTTAATGGATGATGAGAGAAAAGCCAGTTTTATGCCTGGAACTCAAAATAAACACTACTGTTGTTGAGCAAAGTCTGAGCCACATCTACATAAAGAGCTTTTAGATCAGTGAACCCTCCTTTTCCAGGAAAGAGAAACAAACATCAAGTTTTTGGATGACTGCTACTTCTAATCCTTTGGCACTGTGGTACTTTACATCCCTTATAACTGGTATAGAGTGAGACAAAGTTCCACATCAAATAAATTATTAAATTACAAACAAACTGTCCAGAAACTATGATTGATAACTGATGTACATTATGTTCATAGACCTAATTCCTATCTCTTCTTCTCTTTAGACTCCGTTTGGCCTCTTCCGGACTTTCTGTGCCCCATTTGGCTCTTCCTTGATGTGCTGTTTTCTACTGCATCCATTATGCACCTGTGTGCCATTTCACTGGATCGCTACATTGCCATCAAGAAGCCAATCCAACATAGCCAGTACAAATCCAGAGCCAAAGCATTGGTCAAGATTGCACTGGTGTGGCTCATATCCATTTGTAAGCATCTCAATTCAAACGTATAAAACTTTTCATCGCATTAAGTTTACAGAACACTGCAGCAGGTTTTATCTCCAGCTAAAGCTGGTTTATAGGCTCATGTTTGCTTGATACACTATAAAGAAAAACTACAAATTGTAAGCTAAAACTAAAGGCAATACCATTACATTAAAAAAAAATCAAATACCCATTACTGAACAGCTCTGCATGATTCCAATAACATAATTGTATTGTTGTCCCTTTTTTTCCAGGTATTGCAATCCCAATTCCAGTTATGGGGCTGGAGAATCCTCAGAGTAACCTCACCTTCAACAGTAACCACACATGCCTACTGAACCCACAGAACTTCCAGAGATTTATCATCTTTGGCTCCTTAGCAGCATTCTTTATCCCTTTGACTATCATGATGGTCATCTACCTACTTACTGTGCAGGTATTGCGCAAAAAAGTGTATTTACTTAAGTCAAAGGTGACTCAGCGTTTTAGCTACCCAACAATCTCCACAGTTTTTTCAAGAGAACAAGCTATGGCTTCATCGCAAGCTGAGCAAATGAACATATTTGAGGGCAGACTATCCAGGACATTAGAAAAGCAAAATGCAGGCACAATGAATGCTCCTACAGGAGATGAAATATCCTTCCGCAGAATGTCAACAATGGGCAAGAAGTCAATGCAGACTCTGAGCAACGAGCAGCGTGCCTCAAAGGTGCTAGGCATAGTCTTCCTCCTTTTTGTGGTCATGTGGTGCCCTTTCTTCATTACAAATATCACATCTACAATAATCCGAGACCATGAAAAATTAATTGGCCACCTCATGGAGATCTTTGTTTGGGTGGGGTACGTATCATCAGGTATTAACCCTTTGGTCTACACCCTATTCAACAAAACCTTTAGGCAAGCATTCAAACGTTATATCACTTGTAATTACAAAACCTATTCCAGTCATGGGCCAGGACAACAATCTAGGACATCAACTGCAGACTGGACCTTCTCACGGATATCATTCAAAGCTTCTATGGCAGAGAACTCCAAACTGTTCATGATGCAGGGAATGAAGAACGGCATTGGAGCAGTGAGCTACCAAAGTCCACTGAGGTGCCGGCAAACGCCTGTACAGTCATCTAGTGAAATTGTTTTAGACACGATACTGCTGACTGAAAATGAAGATGGGAGGCAGGAGGAACATACTAGCTGTGTATAGACAAATAAAGGGACACATGATGTTAATCAGATTTACAATTCAAATATTTGATCTCCTTAAAGACAAAGGCTTGCCCCACGAAATATATGCAACATGCACGAGTGCGATGCACTATCACCCTCAACACATACACAATCACCTAAACTTCCTGTGCATTACACAACAAAACCTTGCCCTTGTCAATGCTGCTAGTTTACATTTGTAAAAACTGGTCAGCCAGGACATTAAATCCACCTGGCTACTGACATGAAACTGTGCAATGATTCAGGGGATGTTACTAGGTAATGAATCTTCCCTATGAAACAAATTCCTCTTCTGATCCTTTCTACTTGTGCTATGCTGTAAACCACCTCCGACTACATGCTTGTAAGACAACCAGAAGTCTATCTTTGAAATTTCTTCTGCAATTACCATACAGTATAAAGGTATAGTGCGCTTGAAATGATGCATATTCTCTGGACCTTTGGAAAGCACTCTTGCATGTTTATTGCAGCCTGCTGTTTTGACAAATAAGACTGTAGATAAATCACAACAAAATTCTGATTAGATAGAAAACTACATGTGTTCAATAAAATGAAATGTTGACCCAAAAGAAAATGCAGCAATTCCACGCATCTGGGCTTTTTCACTATTATGCCCACACTTTGTTATTTAAAAAAGACAATATATTTTTTCCTTTTAAGAATCAGAGAAATTAACAGCCATACTGCTGTAAAATATTCAACACTGTTAGCTAAAAGTGAGATATTTATACTCTTACAATGGAAGCGAATATTATTACAAAGAGCCTGTACCAAGAGATTCATAGTTATTTAGATTTAATGGACAAGAAAGAGAGCAATACGGGCCACATATTCAGCAGCAATAACTCAACACGTTGAGTAATTGTTAAATGCAACATAAGCTTACTAAAATATAAACATCTTCAATCATTTGAACAAGAGGAAAGATGTATAGAGACTTACATGAGCTTGGTTTGCAAAAAAAAACGTGCCATTATTTTATTTTGTCTTTGACAACCTTAGTGTTTATGTGCATGTCACTCCCATGGTCCTCACATTGTAAGTTAACTGAGCACCATTAGGGTGAGAAGTTGGAGAGGAGTAGGCAAACTGAACAGCTCTGGTTCAGAACTCTTTCAAACACATATGATTCACACAAAGTTTATCTAACAGCTAATTGATCACACAGAATATCACAGCCTTTTTTGGGCTTAAAAATATTCCCCCTGATATTTGTGAACTGGCTAGGTGGTCTGTTTAACACTGCTCTGGCCTCTAATGGGTAAATTCACATTAGTGTAAGAGTGAATAATCCCTATAAACATCTGGGAAAGATGTGAAAAAAATGTGGAAAAAAGTTGGGTGACAGGAATCTCAATGACACTTCATATCATATAAATATATATATATCATACAAATATATCTCATACATGAAACAAAATTAAATAATAAAGCACTACAGAAGTAAGAGTAGAGGAAAGGCAAATGGTTTATTGGATCTGTTTACATTATACAGTATACTTGGATTACTAACTTGGTCTGCGAGTGTAACGCAAGATGAGCAAAATTTTTTAAATAAATTTCAAGTTGATAAACGAGCGATGTGTTGCAATACGAGGTGAATGCGGTTTGTCGAGTATCCCTTAATTACAACTGAGTCAGTGGTTCTTCTCTTCCGCTGCGAGATTGTGGGTAATCATCTCATATGCTCAGTCTCAGTCGTGCTGTACTTATATAGACAACATCCCTGCGAGTATATTCTGTTTACTATAGCATGGTGACCACATGTGTGCGTATGTACATGTGCTTTATGAACACACATCGCAATTACACACACACACACACACACAGATAGAAAGTCCAAAAAGTGCATTATGCAATTCTATTACCGATTCCTTTATATTTTATTTGAATATCATTTGATTATCATTTATATCATTTCAATATGAATATTTTTGTGTTGTGGAACAAATCATCTTAACATTATTTTTTATGGGGAAATTTGCTTTGATATACGAGTGCTTTGGATTACAAGCGCCAATGAATTATGCTCACAAACCAAGGTACCACTGTACATGACATGTCTGCATTATTCATTAATAATGATGTGGTTATTTGTTTTGGGAGGCTACGTCATCATGCAAGGATCTAGGTAGTACAGGTATAAATGACCCATAATGGTCATTAATACACATTCATACCCATCCATTTATGTAATGACAACCTAAAGTGTCACCATTGTTTTGTCAAGTACTAATATGTACAAAAGGTACATGTTAAATTAAGAGTTGTGTTTTGTGTGGAAAAAAGGAATATATCCTATAGTCTATTTCAATAGTAGACATTTAATAACAGTTTTAGGCAAGTTAAAGCCTGTGTGAATGTGAAATTCATAGCTGGAAATATAAACCCAAAATATAAGTATATATAAATATATACAATTTTATAAAATATAAAATTCTAAATAGGAGGATCGTATGTCAAGAAATTAAGTATGGGTCCTACCTGAACAAGATGAAGCCAATTGACTCGACAGCAGCTCTTCTGACGTCATCATTCACATCACTCACCTTAACAAAGATAATACAAAAAGCAAAGCAGTCAGATAAACTAAAGGTGATTGATGGGATAACAAAATGATGCTCAGATGGGAATTTATCTAAATGATATAGCTTCCATAGGCTTCACAGCAAAAAGAATATGCTCCACTATCACACTAAAAGAGCAAGCACAAGGTGCCACCTACAGGACAAGAAGTTGCTCACTACTCTGCAATACCCTATTGTTTGCACTTGCACATAGTCATTATGTCATAGTCATCATGTAGACTTTGTTTTTTTCTGTTTGTTAAAAATAATGTTAGAAAAAACAGTGGAATCAATTCTGAGACAGAGTTGCAAGGTTATATATCTCAGTATCTTCTTAGGTGCCAGCATATTGCACCTGTCCTCAGTGAAAGATATGTGAAAAGGGGCATTAGGAAACACTTACAGCGACATGGAGCAGGCGTCGAATGGCCTTGTTGTTCCCGGAACCACAGTAAGCCATTGCCACAGTGTACATACCAGAGCGCCTCAGAATAGGGTCCTATCATAGACAGTGAAAGAAAGCAGAGCTTTGAGAGTGTGTCTGGATGCGCCACTAAGATCAACAGAGTTTGAGTCATTTCACACATCTCTGTCTTCTACAAGGATTCCTGGCCCACAGTACAGAGGAAGAGCCTCACACACGACATGAACCTGGCACAGTATGAGTACATACAGGACCTAATACATCAAAACTCTTCGCATTGCATCTACAAGTAAGTCAGAAATTACTACAAACTAAACCTTTGTTTTGTTTTTTAATCAAGCAATGCCATGGGGTCATCAAGTTTAAGTACAGTAGTTTTTGTCAGTACCTTGTCTCTGCAGAGGCTTTCAATTAGAGCATCAGCCTCCTCCATGCGTCCATACATGACCAGGGCAATTCCTACTGCCAGGCCACGCAAGATCTTCTCATGCTGCGTTTCCTGGGCATAGCCCACCATGTCCTCGATTGCCTGGGCTGACTTGGAGCCCAACATAACCAGACCCAGAGCCAAGCCTGCAGCTTCACCTGGAGAAACATATGACATTATGAGCACGCATCAACTTACCGCAAAAACATAATGACAATTGTACTACACAAAAATGACCAACATTGTATGAAATACAATAACATTTTGGTCACCATTTCACACTTTGGTGATTATATTGAGGGTTTGTCACATACCTGTGACAGCATCGTCCTGGTATAGGTTTGACTTGAGCAGATCATAAACATCCTGTCTGGCTGTACCCAATGCAGCCAAACCTAAACCTAGGGCACCACCGTGACGGACAATCTGCAAATCAGAGGAAGAAAACAAACATTTAGAGGTAACGCAAAACTGGTTAACAGATACAGTGACTTAAAAGCAGCTGCTGGTCTCTACTACAAATAGGCAGTTGAAGCAAATTTATAACCTTTACAAGGTATTTTGACAATCAACTCACATCATTGCTGGCATTTTTAAGTTGACTAAGCAAGTAGTCAATGATGTCCCCTCCATGGTTGGCATGAATAAGTCCAAGGGCATACAGTCCACCACCTTCCTGGTAGGCAGAGCCAGGTGAGGTGTCTTTGGGCAAGTAGGTGGCCATTAGCTGGAGTGCCTCTTTCTCATGACCCTGAAAAAACACAGCATATTATGTTAAAATATGGGGGAAAAAGTAAAATAAAATGTTTATTTTGTTTTATTTGTTTTACATTTTCATTACAGTGACTTTACCTTGTGGATGACACCTAGGCTTGCTGTGGCTGTAAATTTTGCCCAGTTGGTGGCTCTTGCTAGCCATTCCAAGTTTTCTCTGTAAGAAGAAACAACTTTTGTTCTCATAAGTTGCTTTAAAAACTGTGTTTTTCAATATCACCTTGCTGTATTTAGGACAGTTACCTGAGGAACTGATCACTTGTGGTTCCTGTGTGCATGAAGGAGTTGGCTATAACAGTCGCTGTGTGACACACCGAATTTCGGACAGCATCCTGGAGTAAAGAGGGTGGAATGTTAAAACTAAGAAATATCAGGGCAATTTTGTTACTTAGCAATGTGCATCTGTCCCACAGTAGAAACAATAGTCTTCGCAGCTACACTATAGTACCTTTGTGTTTTTGAGAATCATTAGATCTGTGTTGTTATTTCGAATTAGGAACTGCAAATGGAGTTCAATGGCCATCTCTCCGCTAAGGATCTTGATCATCTTGGCGTTCTGGTCTTTGGGCTCATCTTTCTATAAAAACAGACAGGTGATGGTAATTTATTAATCAAATTAAAGTTGCATTTAACTACAGAAAATGCATGAATATCATAAAACTACTACAGTTCAAATCATTCCAAAAATACTGACCACTTCTGCTGGTTTTCCAGCGGGGGAGCTGCCTGCCTTGTCATCTGTCTCCATTGCATCACTGTGACACACACACAAACATAGGATTCAATAATGTAAGAAGAATGTGAGCAGATAAAGGCACTTAAACCTTGTAAATATGACTCAAGACACAGTCCCTCAGCATACGTGTCCTTACCATCTACGCCTACCCACCTGTCTTTGTCAGATGTGGGCACAGTGCCGGTATTTGTAGAGCCAGGGACTGCCGGAATAGGGGTTCCAACTGTACGCAGGTTCTGAATGACAGAAGAGAGGAACTGCTGGCTGGCACTCTCATAGAGGTCAAAGCAGATCTGGTAGGCCATTAGCAGGTTGTCTTCCTTCACCAGCTTCTCCAGGATGTCACTCACAGCCTGCGGGTCGTCCAGGAATATCAGGCACTGGAGTGGAGAAAAAGAAGATTTAAGAGGGGGTGTAGGGGTAATTTTTTTAGGAAAAATAAACTGTATATCTTATTTAGCAAACTGTTTACTTGTTTGTTCGAGCTTCTCATGTGAGACAAGTACATAATTTCGCCCTGTTGTATTTTAGGGACGTAACATGTTTTTGACAATCCAATGGTTACCTGACAGACATTGATGAAATCGGGCTTCTCCAAGTTCATGTAGAGTTTGACAAGCACCCGCAACACCTCATTACGGAACTTTTTGTTCTGCATCAGTGACATGCAGACCTTCAGGCTGTAGGCCAAGAGACCACTGACATCATTCTGCAAAAATGGAGACAAGTACAAATTAATAGTTGTAAATATTACAAGAAAGAAACAACTGTACAATCAGCAGTCGTTGATATAAAAAAAATATAAACAGTGACACCAACAAAATCTTACAAGTTGCTTACTCTAAAGAAAGTCTCTCTCTCATTTAAGTTTAGTCTAAATCTAGTCTATGTTTAGTCTAAAGTTAAATGAAAGAGCTGGGGCAAACATAGGAGGTTTTGTGCTTCAGCCATTGATATAAAACTTTTCTTCTGCTCCTTAACAATTGCAATGGATAATACACACTAATCTTAAGACCACAGTCAATGAGAGAAGCTACATACCGACTCCAAAATGGTCTTTTCAAACATGTCAAGACGCCTGGTCTCCAGGGCGATGCCAATAGCCTGCTTGTACTTGTGATCATCTAGGCAACGCGAGAACATTTTGTTGACAATGCCCTCAAGACGTGGATCAATGCTTTTCTTTTCCTCATCCTCTGGCAACTCCGCATTCTCCACTCGCAGCTTGGTGTAGTGGTCAATGCATTTGGCTGCAGTAGAGCAACAGAGGATAAAAATGTGTATTTCACATACATACGAAAAATAGACATCCAAACGATAGACTATTTGTTTGATCGCTCACCAATGATGGTTTCCACATATTCTGAGTCATCGGTGACACTGAATAGATCTCCAGCACCAAGGGCATAGTTGAGAGATTCTTCAAAGGCTCCTAGATGGTAAAACACCTTGGAGGCCACTAGGGCAGCAAAAGCTCTGCTTCGAAAAGTCTCATCCTCATACAGGACCTCACTGTGAGTATACAATAGAGGGATGTAGTACAAGAAAAAAACATTGGAAGACATATTTTGTACTGTACAGTTGTATGCATGACCAATGCATGCATTTTGCCTTAAACCATCATCTACTTTCAAAGCCCAACAACTGTACTTACATTTTATCCACAGATCCAGAAATCTCAGCCCAGAAGTCATTCACAATAGAGTCTAGCTTGTGCAGCGCAAACTCCTGCCAATAAAACAAAGGTGTTGCACACAGTTGTTTACACATGCCATGACCCACATATTAACATCATTCATACTGCAGACCCCAAACTAGTTTTCTGACCATAATGTAATTTGAGCAACATTCCCCTGGAATTAATAAAGTATTTCTGATTCTGATTTAGATCCATAAACAAAACCATGTATTAAGACAGAACAACAATTACAAATGTCAAACAACAGGGGGGACCCTGATTTTGGTGTCAACTAATCAGACGTTTTTAGATAACTAGTTCTTACCTTGAGCTGTGGCTCCTCCTCATCAAGGAGTGAAATAATGCCAGCTACAAAAATAAAGAAAGAAAAACAAAAAGGGCCGAGCGATTGTTTAATTCATTGAATCAATATACCTTAGTTTAATATTTATTAGTTTTGATTACACGTTTTTAAATCCTTAAATGAGCAATCTAAGCAATGTATTATTGCTAAAAGCAGTGTCAACAGCTACAGAAGTTATACATTTAGAGATTTTTAGTCGTTCAAATGCCTGTACAGGCAAAATGCATGTGCTAAGACAGAGGGTCAAGCAAATCGAAGTAGGGGGCATGGATACCCACAGGCAAGAATAACTATAATTTAGATGTTATTTTTATTAACATCAAAGCAGAGTAGATCAGCACAACAATATAGCACTGTTAGCATTGGCGTTCATATGACTTATTTTTATTCCTGTTGTTTTCGTAACCTTGTACTAAAACCATTACTTTGTTGCATAGAAAGTCTACGGCAACGCGTTTCATTTAGCGACAAAACATGTTGGTGGTTTGACTATAACCGGTCAACGACTGATTGACAACTTCTACATTAGCTATGTGACTCAGCTAAATCAATGGCAGCTAGCTAACGTTGAAGCTACCAAAATAAAGACATTTTATAGGACTTACCGGCAGACGTTATCATGATTAGCTTCTTTTATTTCTTCCTAAACCCCACAATCCTGGTTCGACGGTGGAATACAATAAGATTTCCAGGGGAATTACAGAAAAGTTGTATCTCAAAAAGCACAACGGTGGAACCAAACGCCGCCGCTGCTAGGTTCTTTTTGTTCAATACCTCAAGTCCCCTTCTGAAGGACCCTAAGCTAAGGTGGCCCATATTTTGCCTGATTGAAATTTTGTAGCTGCTATCTGTGCTAATATTTTAATTTTCACTCTGAATGTGTTATTTTAACTCGTATTAGCTTGATAATCAATAATGATAAAATGTATCATTACATTTTACAGGAATGATGAAACTATTAGTTTGAAAGCATTTAATTAATAGACTGGCATTTTTCAAGACAACTTGCCATGAAACTGCTCTTTTTCCTTACTACCTGTAAAGTTGACCTACGATCATATTTTTATCTGTTTAGTTTTGTTCAGAGGCTCATGTGGCATTTTGATTTGAACTGTAACTTTCTTTTTGTATATACTCGATAAGAAGAAATGTATATTTCAATCAAATGACTTTCATGGAAATCAAAGGGATGCTGTGGTGCTGGCAAGAGTAACATGACAGTACAGTGTGGTTGCAGAATATTTCCACTTACACTAATTACTGAATATCTCAAGTGTTTTTTTTTTGCCTGATGAAAGAGTAGGCAATGAGTATTTATTTTAAACAAAGTTGCATATGCACAGAAATCCAGGTTGAAATGTTTTTATTTAAAGGAACAGACCAGTGATCTAGATCAATACAAAGAAAGAAGCAGTGCTATGTTTGTATTAGAAAAAATGTTAATGTCAAGAGCACATCTAAGGCACTAAATTCATATGTGAATAGAGAGTAAAATAAAAAAAAACTCAGCCTCCAGTTTTTCCCATTTCTCTATGCAGCAGGTAAACATTTTGTAAGCCAGAATCTGGTGTGAGATGAACTGTGTAATTCTTTAACACTAAAGACAACAGGGAGACCCTTTTAGCAATAAGGTCTGTTAATGATGCTTTGGCCCTATGTCAGCTGATATTGTGCTTTAGTGGTATATTTTTCAATCAACAAAACACATCAGATTGTAGGCACACACGTTGCGGTCTAACCTCGTAATACTGCAGGCTCAATCTGCAATAGGCAAAGTGACTAGTTTCTGTTTCTGTTGTGTAAGACAATGTGTAAAGATGCAACGAATAATGTTGGCTCAGATAAGGGGGGTGGAGCACCATAAATCTAAACCTGTAGCTCTATATTGCCAGTTTTTGTTTTGTTTTGTTTTTTTACAGTAAAAACATGACCACCGTTATAAGGCCTGCAGGTCATGTATCCTGACATGAGCTGTCTCTTTCAGCTGCTTCTCCATTCTTGTCATGTCCAGCAGACAAAGCCCTGGTTTTTAGAGGGATGCCTTCCTCCGCACTTTCAGTGTCACCTAAAAACAAATAGAAACATTATCAACTGAATTAAAACCCAGATTTAATTAAACTGATCGTGCTTTTTAACCCAACACAGCAATTTACCAAAATAAATCTTTTTTTGTGACAGAGCATAAACTGGCCTCTTAATAAAAAAGTCTCCATTATTGCGTAACATTTGATCCATATACAACTAAACTAACTTTAGTGTGTTGGATCTGGGACCATGCCCATGTTGCGTAATCGCTTTCAGGCCAATACTAAACAATGCATATGTATACAACAGATCAAAATAAGGTGAAACAATAAACAAAGGGAATAGTTAAAAGATATCCTATGGGAGTGGAAATGCCTGTATCCTGCAAGACTGAACTTTGCGGTAGATGTTGCTACCTTTTTGCCTGCTGCTTGAAGAGCTGTTGGTCTGTCTTCTGGCTTCTCTTCTCGGAGACCCGAGCCAACATTGAAATGGCCAGAGAAGCGGGTTCCCTCTATCCCTGGTATTATCTGAAAGACAATAATAAGCATTTAACAATTTGGCAGCTTATCTAAGGGCCCGATTGTTTTATGAGAGCTCCCTTTGTTCACGGGGGCCTCTGTGGCTGTGCCTGGGAAGAAAAATGTGTGGTCTTATGAATGTCATGGGCTGACCTACATGACAGGGTGCACCAACACATCATTACAGTGGGCTCATTAGTGAATTTATGGTTGTGTCATGTTTCCTTTTGTTTTGACAGTCTAATATGTAACATTGTAAAAGCTGCCCTGGTTATAGTTTCTTCACATTGACGTGTGTGTGTGTGTGTGTGTGTGTGTGTGTGTCTATGCCATCAAAAAGCTGACATGGTTACAGTGAAGTACTTCAACAGCATTGACTGTGTAAATTATTACACCTGCAGTTTGAGATGAGTAAATAACTTTGCAGGCGTTTTTCTTGATGCTCAGCACTGTGGCCTCTGTTTTCGGGATGAAGCAGCCGACCCATATAGTCTCTGGGGAATGTTTATGGAAAACTGAGCGGATCAGACACTCCAGGAGCTGCGCACACTGACGCGTCTCAGCGCTCTCATGCGTGGTGCGTATTAATCCAATCAAAGCCGGTCGAGCTATTCTGGCACGTTTCGTCCGCGCCTTTATGTCCTTCAAGATCTCTTTTAAGCACAGTTGGTTGAGACTTTTGTTGATAAATGTCTGTCTGAAGAGAAATACGATGACAGGAGAGTCTATGGCCCTCTTTATGCTGTAGATGTTAGCCCTCCTTGTCGCTGTCCTCTGAGCGTCGCCGTTGCACGTTAGACGGTCCTCCTTCTCTCCGTCCTTTCCCACAGAATACTCTCTCAGTTCCAAATCCTTGGGCCTCACTGTCAGAGGTGTGTCGCTGCTTTGAGCAGCCTCCGTTTCACATAAATCCTGGCTTTCTGTCGCCGGTTCGCCATGACAGCTTGACGAAGGGGATTCGGGCTGTCCGTTACTCTTTGCAAAGCTGCCGCTGTGAAACATGTCACATATGAATTCTTGGAATATCCCAGCGTTATCTCCATCCACCTCTTTACTTTCGCAGGCTTCACTGACCAAATAAATCCTCTCTTTCCCTCCAATCTGCGCTATAATCTTCTGGAACTCCCTCTCCTCCTCGGGCAACGTGTCCACTGCGGGGGCTGAATCCTCCATCCCTGCGCAGTGGAGGCTGCGCGGATTTATTTTATTTACAATGAACAGGTCAGGTCATCCCCAACCACCTTCCTGACCGGTGAGTAGCAAACTTCCTCACGGTCATCAGATACACCAATACGGACGTTGAGGATCGAGAGGCGACGTGTGAGTCTATTGGCTGATCTGACGAGTGGGCGTGGTTAATAACTAAACGCAACACAGGAAGATTAGATAATGAAGTTAATCTTTAATAGATAGCAACATATAAAATATTTAGTTAAAAATACATTGAGATTTACTGTCACCGCTAAGCTGGCACTGGCCACAAAAGGAAGAATACAGATATGGACTAAAAGTGAAAGTGGATGATGAAATTTTAGGGTTTGGAGGTTACTTTCTTTATTCCCACAATCCGCATGGAAAAGAGTCCAGACTTGTGTCCAGTGTTGTACAGTCCAGACTACAGAAAAGAGGGGAAACGACAGACGTTACAACATTGAAAACAAAGACCCCACTTGTCTGACCTCTTTGAAAGATCAAAAAATGCCTTTCTCCAAATCCTCCACTACATCAACAGTCTGTTGAGTTCTCCAGACTTTAATCCTTTAATCCACTCCCACCTGCATTTTAATTCAAAGGTGCTGTCTGACTTAAATTCTAAACCAGGGCATTTTGAAGTGTTTAGTCTTTTTGAGGTTGTGTCATTGTTTACTGACGAATGAATGATAAACAGTAACCTCTGACTAAAACCAATACACAGGATCCGGCCTTTGACCTTTAGACGGACTCAACATTGATTAGCAGTGTGAGCTGCTCGGCATTTCTTCAGGATATATCTCAGGATATATACTCGTTTCCTCATGTCATTACAAAATGAAGCAGCCACTGCAGCATTATAATAAATATATTTTTAAATGGTTTCAGTTGCTGATCCAATCCAATCCAATTCAGTGAATTCAAGCTGATAACTATGACCAATGCTGCAATTTCTGTTATAAAAATGTTGCAGTCAACATACTGACCTTATTGCTCAAGAACAGGGGCAGCTGAAGTTCACTTGAACCAGAGAGAGACACACGAAGACCTAAGCGAACTGCAAGCAAAACAGAGTTTAAGCATCATGATGACAGGTTAGAAGCAAATGAATACAATCATCACTTTAGTAGCAGCTGTTTCTACCTTTCCAGATGTGGTGCACAATAAGTCAAAAGCTGCTGGACTATATATTTAAGAAGAATGACTTTAAATCTAATAAAAATCCATTTTATGTTTTTCCTGTTATAGGCCCAAACACAGTATGATGATCTACAACATTTAATTCTGTCTCTTTAAAGCATTCTTTTGTAAAAGGCATGCCTTTATTTGACAGACAGTGGAGGGATAGCGAGTGGGGGATATCATCTGAACCCGTTTTGTCCTGCAGTGCAGGGTCACGGGGGGCTGGAGCCTATCTTCATACAGGTGAGAGGTGCTGGACAGGTCAGCAGTCCATGACAGGGCAACATACACAGACAAACGACCATTCACACTCACACCTATGGGCAATTTAGAGTGACCTATTGACCTAACAAGCACGTCTTTAGATTGTGGGAGAAAGCTGGAGTACCCGGAGAAAACCCACGCAGGCATAGGGAGACACACAACACTTATTTCCAGCATCCAACTGAATAACTCAAATAAACTTGTAGTGCCTGCTTCTCCCTTCTTCTGCTGCCTTCTTGTATTTGCAGATTTTACCAAGATGTCCCCACATGTTTCCTAAAAGATCAATGTCACTTCAGCTTCAACATTTCTATTTTTTCTTTATAGAAAGTTAGAAGGTTAGTAAATAAACCACAAAATATTCTCTGCATTTTCAATTATAGGGGGATTCAACTGTGAAGAAACTAAACTAAACAGTTTTTGCTCTACAGTCACATCCAGATCTGTTCATTTGTTGATAACACTTTGTGATTCTGTCAGGTTGTGCGAGATGTGGTGCATTTAACCAACCTGTGATCTTCTTGTCAGACACCAGATCTCTGAGAGAAGAGAGATGAGAGGCCGTCAGAATATTCACAGGCAGAACAGAGTCTTCGGTGCTGGCTGAGGCAGAGCTTCTTCTCGTTCTTCTGACGTTTTTCTCTGTCATATTATTGTCATGTAGAATCTGAGGCGACCATGCTAACACTGTGGACACATCAGAGAGAGAAGACAGCTCATTAAGTTATGATTGGTTGCTTATTATTCACATAGTAAAATGCAGAAGGAATGTGCTGAGAGAATCCATAAATATTAACTTGACCAAGCAGAGAAACAGTGATCACTTGGTGTCAAGGAATTTTCCAGGAGTGACGACCTGGAGGCTTCTGTCCACGGACCAGATTCCCCCCATGAATCTGAGACAACATGAAAAATGATGCCATAACAAAACAGAATACAGCTGAACAACAGCACCTCTGATCCTATTATTGTACCTTTTCTGTAAATTGGACAGAAATTAGTCGAGACTTCTTGAATTTTAGGTGAATAGCTTTAAGATTGGTAAATATTTATAGTTATATATTACATATATAGTATGTACTCTTTTTTGTGTGTTTCAGCTCATTTAATGGATTCCAGAACAACATCAGAAAAGTGATCTCAACTTCACTCAACAACTCATTCAGTGCTGGATTTGGCACAAGTAACTAGTTTAGTTATAATTATGATGATGCCAAATAAATTTTTCTTGTTTGACACAGACACACTGGACAGGTCACAAATGGATGTTTTGGTTAACATCTGCCCTTTATGCTCTATAAAGATCAACATAAATCCCATTTAAGTCAAAGTTTTATTTTAAAACAACAACTGCACAGAAAGGAAAACAGCTCTTGGACAAATAATTTAACACTAACTGTGTATTGTTCAAGTGTAAATTTCTTACCTACAAGGTTTCCAAGCAGCAGTAAGAACAACGATTGGCAAAACCAAAACTGGGCCCAGCTCCTGCACTGCAGAGGCCCAAAAGAGACGTTGTTCTTTGTCATAGCGAGCAGAAAAGCAAATGCAGCACTGGAAAGAAGCTTCTGGGAAGAAACATTATAATGTTCCACTTTTAAACAATACACAATAGACCTGACCTGGAGAAACGAGTATTAGGTTTCAGATGGGTTGTAATTCTTAACAAAGGCTGTGACATGAGGAAGAGGTGGTCCCATGAGGAAGAAACCACTGTTTGTTGTTGTAACTCTAAAACTTTTCAATTTTAAACACGTTTGTCACTGTGCACATGTAGAGGGCAAAATAATGACACTCTACTGGATAAAATCCATAATCAATTCCCACTGCTTTCTCGCACAGAGTAAAAGGGCTTTTTACAGTGTGTGTGTATGTGTGTGTCTGCATGTGTCCATGTGCCTTTGTTAACTAAGAAAGCATATCATGCAGAAAACAGAACAGGTTTCTCAAGGGCGAAATCCATGAAAATGAAGACAACACAAAACTTATTAAACATAAAACTCAAGCCAAAACTTGTGAAATCATTCTGATGCCTGCATATAATCTTGTGTTTTGCATTAAACTAAGAGGTAAAGTCCAGGGTCGGGGGTTTGAAAACAGAAACATGACTCACATTTTAAGTTTTAAGTCGTGGACATATGCATGTAAAAGTAAAAGTGTGGAGTGGATACTGACAAGTGTAAGCAATTACAGAGTTTTTCCACAAGAGGGCACCCTTGATTTCTGTAAACTTATAACCTTTAAAGTGCCTGGAGTGAACTATTCTCTGGAGGGCTGCACAGACAAAACTCTTTAATATTGTTACAATCCAGCGGAATTTGTAAAGTGGGATGATGTTTATCTAATTTTTGCACACAGTATAACACTGCTTAGAGGAAATGCAACAGCTGTTAAAACAGACCATGGTCAAAATTCAAGTCAAGGGTTCAGAACACAAACAAGCTATTCAAAACCACTTCTCATTAAGACAATAAAGCCACTTGGGGTGAGCATGATATATCAACATTTACAGTGGACAACAAAAGAAAAACTCCTGTTTACCAATCACATCAATCACAATCTGACATCCTACCTACAAACCTGTGCAAAAGGACAAAAGATATCCTGAAATGTCCCTGTATGCACATCTGTCTGGGATTTTGCTATAATTCTTTAAGATACATTTATGCGTATAAAATCCTGTGAAACATGTTGTGTTTGGCTTCCATCAATTTGTCACACTTTGTGAGGTGTGACAAAAGTCTCTGTGTGTCTTTATTGTGTTAATTAAAGTTTTTTAGTGATGGATTGAGAAAAGACAGATCAGCGTGTCATTCCTTCCATTTCATAATCCTGCCATGAGGTGGCAGGATTATATAATAATTGATGCTGCTTTGTGTATTTTCTGCAGTAATCTTGTGCAGACTTTGCCCACTAGGTGGCAATATTTTCCTACAAAAAGAGTTTTTTTCTTACTTGTCCCTGCCTTGCACTGCCACCCAAGAAGTACCAGGCACTGCATTTTATTAAATATGTAACAGATCCCACAGCACACGTGGTAGCACTCGATGAATGTCAGAGTGGAAAAAAATATTGATTCACTAGCAGCACGTCTAAAACAAAACAACAGCAATAAATGATGAATATGAATACACCGGATGCACACATAGTGTCTGGCCCTGCTCTTCTTGGTTGCTGTGATTTTACCATAAGATGACACATCACTCTGAAAGGGGTGTGTTGGGTGTGTGTGTGTGTGTGTGTGAATGTGTGGACACCGCAGCCCCCATCTGTAAAGGCTTTGAGACATGGTTTGACTGGTTAAGCTGTTGATTTGTACACTGATTGTCAGAAATGATTCAAACCACACAGACGTCACCAATTTCCCTTCAAAAGATGTTTCTCAATTTAATGGTCTACCTCAAATGTCAGTCACAAGTCAGCAGGCTGACACAGTGAATGCTGTGGCTGTTTGTGGGGGGAAACTTCAGGCATGCAAATAGCTGGAAAATAAATGAGTGTGGTGCAGTTGCACTTGCATATTTGTCGGCAGTGGTGGTGATTGAAATACTGGGACAGGATATATGAAGTATCTCTGTCTCATCAGGAGTGCCCCAGAAAACCTATAAATGACTTAAGTAGATAGTACACACAGAACATGTGCACTGGTATAAATGAATGTATTTACTTAGGTGCTTTATTAGATGAACTTTTGATCAGAAGTTTGACATAATTATTAATTTAACCATCTAATTTAACTTCAACTCAAAAACAATCTAATTCTCAGAAAAAACAGGAATCGTTAATTCTGTTTATATATACATTCATAGTAGTGCCAGAGGTCAGTGAGTTAAGTCGTAGGCAAAGAATGCACCCCTCCGTGTAGCTCTGTTAACCTAAAGAAGACAAAAAAAGAAAAAAAACATGTGTCCTCCAGGAGCCCTGCTACTTCTCTGTCAAACCTTTCTCCTGAGACATTTACAAAGCCAAACAAACAGTCCACTGTAAGCAACTTTTCCAGCTCAGTGGGCCTGGACACAGAGGACTTGTGCACAGTGAAACAAGGGGTTGAGGGGTGCAGGGCGGGGGCACAGATGGTTACACCTTGAATACGTCAGACTAAATCCACAGTGCGTGAAATGGTCAAGGGTCACTGGAGTCCACCGACAACCGGAGTGCAAGATGAGGCAAGATTGTTTAGAGAGGTCTACCTATAGGGCTTAAAAATTCACTGTTTAAAACATTTTAAACAGCACTATATCAAACCTTTACTCAAAAATCTAGCTTCTTTCATTAGGCAAATGTCACTTTTTAATCAGCTGTATAAATGAGGAAACATTCACTGTTTGTCTTTGATCAGCGTTCACAGTGATTTCAGGGAAGAAAAGACACACTTTTGAACAGATCCTGCTTGCATTTTGTTTGAATTGTGAAACATTTCCATGAGAAAACAATGGTGACGTCTTGTTGTCACGGTAACGGCCTTGTCTGAAAATGAATCAATATTTCAATGTGTAATCTTAACATTTTTAAAGCATAAAATGTTGGAGGACCTTCAGCTGTGAGCTGGAGTTTTATGATGCAAATCTCTCAGACGGAAAGGCCAGGTTTTGAAATGCAGGCCTTGGCCGCGTTAATTGAATTATCTCTTCTGAACTGCAGGCACGGAGCTGCATAAAGAAAAGCTTCAGTGAGAAACAAGAAAAGGCAGAGACCATGGCCAACCTTTCCCTCAGTGATAGAATATTTAGGCCATCACTTTGTGTTTTCAGAACGTGAAAGCACTTCATGAAACACAGTAACATATGCTTCTAATACATCATAGGAAGTGAGAGGATGTACATGTAGCAACATTGCTAATTTAACAATTACTACCACTAATTGCTGCCTCCTAAGGAGAGGTTAAGGAGACGAGTCAGTGCCTCCCTGGGTGCTGCTGACTGGCTTTCTGCCAAAATGTCATCCATCCTGAAGCCTAATCGAGTTATCATATCAACAAATCTCTCATCAGGGGCCCTGCCGCTGACACCCTCAGAAAGAGACCCAGAGGGGGACGACAAATTTCTAGCAGCAGGAGACTTCTGTGAAAGCTAGGCACAGCTCCTGGTCAAGCTCCCTCTGGGACGACACTCAAACTGGACACTCTGGCCCTGCAGCCACAGGCATTCCCTGGAAGTCAGTTTGTGAACTCAGGGCTAAAGAATGCACATTATTTATCTATGCACACAATAGTCTAAGGGGGGGAAACGATGTGGCATCTTGCGGAATTTAAAAGGGAGAGCGGTGACAGCGGGCCCCCTGTGGTGGTGTAGAGTGGGGACAGGGGTCAGGTTTTAAGAGGAGCACTGGCCTCGCCTAGGAAGAGGGTTAATGTACTGTTAATCTGGGGTCAGGGATGCCTCTTCACACTCATACATCACAGCTGGCAGCACCCAATCAGTGATGACTAACAGCAACAATCTTCCCAGTCATAAAGTTTTCTGGCTGCTATACAGCACAATTACGGTCCAGAGAAGAGAAGATTCCATTTTCAGGAACTCAAATTTCATATTCCGTGATGAGTTATCAAGCAGGCCTGTAGGTTTGAGTTTGAAGTGCTGACAGAGCATAGAGGCATGAGAGCATGCATTCCCTGAGTGCACAGGGGTGTCAAAATAAGGTGATAGGGGTGATATCTGGCTCAGCATTGACCAAAATGTTTGCCTCTAAAAGCAGACTTACTTGCATATTTACACAGTCACCTGACTCACCCCCCGCATCAACAATGCTGATAGCCGAGATGTCATCAAAAGGTTTTTGTTTGGGGTCTGAGATAAGATTTTTATCGTGCTGAAGTGCTGAGATGTGGCCTTGTAAAGCGCACAGAGGAGCCTCTGACCTGCCCTGCTCATTATTCCCTCTCATGGGCCCATTAATCGAATTACCTATTCATCTAAAAGTGGAGAGTGTACTGAATTAGTCTCTCCGCTCTGCTACCTCTCAATCTTAAGAGTCTTCTTAGCAGTGTGTAGACTGGTTTCTATTGTATCTGGCTGTGTCTCTCCGGGCCTATGAGAGGAGAAGGGGAAAACAGGGCAGGGCAGGTATGGAGCAGCCCACAGGGGGGCTAACCTTTGACCCTGTTCTGGTGAGGGACTCGGGTCTATCCAGCAACACAATACTTCCAGCATACAACTCTCAGTGGCTGCCTGCTGCTACCCACAATAAGGCCCTTTGCCGGGGTCTCTCTGGGCAAAAAGGCCCCCTGGAGCGCTGACTGCCATCCGGAGGTCTTTCACTGCTCCCCCCCCTGTCTACCTCCGGCCTTCGCCTAGAAGAAGAGGAAAAACTCAATAACAGAAGATACAAGGGAAACAATGGTCTTTAGAGGGCATCTTAACCCGCAACAAACAGTGTCAACATCTGTGGAGAGTGGATGGATAGATAGGCACTGTGTCAGCCATGGACAGAAAGGGCCCTTTCCTTGTGGGCAGTCACACTGAAAAGGCTACAGTGTTGTTTTGTTGTATATGAGAGGGATTTGGTCCCCGTCTCCTTTCAGATGCAGTTGAACCGCACTGTGGTGCCGGCGAAACGATTTTGTCTCGCTGGAGAGCCAGGGCAAAAGATGAAGCAAAGCCTCAAGAGCAGGGCCTTTCTTCCCATGGCCCGCTCTTTTAGAGGGGTGAAAAAGATTATTGTCGTACACATCAAGTAAAAAAATGCATCAAAGTCGGCGGGGAGTGTGGGCCGGATTGAGAAAGCGAAAGGGTTGATGTTACAAGGAGGGGATGAACACGGACACATGTAGCGTGTGTGTCCATGTCTGCGGAGGCCACACACAAGCCCAGACGCGTGGGAGTGTATTGGATTCTCATGGGCTGTCTGGGAAAGACACTGTCCTTCTCTCTCCGTTTCTATCTCATTCTCTGTCAAGCGTGTGGTCTCCTCTCATGTGAACACACTACTAGTATAAAGGATCTCTTCATCTCTCTCTTTGCACTCTCTTTTGCATCCTGATGTGAAAAGAGTTCATTCACTGAGGCCCTGCAGTCTAACTCCCACTCATCCTAATTTATCAGTTACCACCAATTGGACCTAACTGGGAGCTTGTGGGAATCCAGGTGCTTATCATTAATGCTGCCTTACTTACTTACTAGTAAGGATATGCAGGAGAAACTATGTGTCATGTTTCTGCATGTCTGCAACACCATGCTTCTAAATGCAGCATCCAGACACACACACGCCCACACATGCAGTTGCACATAGGTAGACATGCCCACGCTGAAGCTTGTGCGGACTGTTACTTGTTGAGCCAAAACGTACAGTAGCACATAACCTTTAATATTCGAGTTACACTGCCACTGCATGCTGATCCCCCCCCCCCCCCAGTCATACTTTCTCTTTTTTCATTGACATGTGTTTTTGGTCAGCTTATAATAATATAAGCTGCTTTAATAATCAACTGCTTTCAACTTCACTAGGATAAGCATAGAGTTTCACATCCGAACACTAAAAGCACACAGCATTCAAAAACCATGAAAGAAAACGGCCTAATGACAAACAACAGACAGACTGTGGCCAAGTGTATTATCTGAGATCCAAAAAATCCTCCAAAAAAACAAACCACATCCTCAGAACTCACTACCTCAACAAATGTATAACTGTGGTTACACATCCTGTCAGAAGTTTTAGAAGTGACACAAATAGACACATTCATGGTGAGATCAAAGAGTCCATGCAGACAGAGGGAGCTTATGTTTGGATTGTACATTCAGCATCTTTACTGTTAGAGGTGCTATTTTCTTTTCCCATTAATAATTAAATAATATTGCTCTTAATTTATGTCTGTCCACACCTAAATGCCTAAAATGATATTAAATTCTGACAATTCTGTCATATAAGAGTGATTTGAGAGCATTTATTTTTCAGTGTGGTTCCTTCTAGATTTATGTACTTATTCCTGCAGCAACGGAGCATCTGGATATTTTCTGTCTACACTTTCTAGAAGTCTGCAAAGATGTCGTCATTAATACTATCAAAACACCGACCACTCACATTGTTTTCATTCCAGGAAAGAGGAAGAAGTCTAAAGGGTGTCCAATCGGATAAATCTGTATTCCTGGAATGCAGACACATGGGTTAAACTTTGTCCTGGTGGAAGAGATCAGCATTAGGTCCAGTCCAGACCCTTTTCCCGGTGGCCCATGAACAGCACTCTCTACATGCAGATTCGTCTTTCTTTAGGCCTGGAGACTTCTCTTGGAGTTCTTTCTTACTGGTTACAAGTGTTGGACCATGGTTTCAAATTAATTAAAAAAAGGGATCTGGGATCTGCTTCAATAGTGGGAGACTGTCCTTTGACATGTTGTACTGAATCTGCTTCTCATCAGGCTCAGGACTTTTTCTGACCTAGTGAGCTGAGCAATCAGAGCTGAACACATGCCTGAGGGTTGTTTAATCCCTGGCTACCTTAGGCCACAAGCACATCAATCGCCTCTTGTATCATTTATGTTTCATTTTCTGCTTTCAGTCACATGTCTTCTACTCTCTTTAAAAACATCAGATCTGTGATATATGGGATGGTAAAAAGGATTGTGTGTTTGACTGTGAGTGTTGCATGACACACACACTCACACACACACACACATATAATGATTCAACAAAGTTAACGCAAGACATCCTATTTCCTCTTACATGGGCAGTAAGAGGATGAACACTCCAAAAAGTGAAAGGCCTGTTAAAGAAAACACTTTCTTTGAGGTTCATTGTTCTCCTGGGAATCTGCAGGGGGTCAGAGGGTGAATAAAAGCGGCTAGCCTCTTTAGCTTCTCAGTGAACCAGTTGGTAATGTTCATTAGCACACCTGGGGAGAGAGTCGGGGATGCGAATGGGAGGTGCATCTTTGTTCTCTAACCCTATGCCAGGAGAAGTCCAGTAACATTAGATATGGCTGACCTGAGGTGAATGTTGGCTTCGCTGAGGGAAAGAGAGCACCATGGCAGGGGGTGAAGAGAGCAGGAGAGGCTGTGCCCTCCAAACTGATAATCTCTTGTATTCCTTCCCCCTTGGTGCTCCTTATTTCCAGCATGCCGCCTCCTTTCCTTCCCCTCGTTGGTTAAGCTACTTATGGCCAAATTACAATTATTGCATGTGGAGGTCTCCCTCCAGTGCTCCAAGCATCGTAGGGCCCAGTTGGAAAAAGTTTGCCCTTAATGCACATCTAATCAGTGCTGCTTTGAACTGTGTTTCATTAAAGTGACTCACTGGGATTTTTTTCATTGTGAAGTTCTAGGAATTAAGAGATTACTTGAAGGGGAAAAAGCATAAATCCTTTTTTGTAAGACACAGCAACCTCCTCCTCCAATCTCCTCCCACTTCATTTATCCTGGGAATTTAAGGCGTGGACTTCCATGTACCACAGTGTTAAACAACACACTGTAAAAACAGGGACCATGCCAAAAGGTCACTTAAACAAGACAATGAATTTGGTGCTGGTGATGACTGTAAATACCAGACTGTAAAACTCTGTGTAGCACTGGGAAGAGAAACTATAAAGGCGTAAGTTTTTTCTTGGGGTATTTTATATGCCACAACAAATGGTAATTTGAATGCCTGAGCATGACAACCAACCCAATCACTGCCTCTCTTTCCCGTCGTCCTTCCCCTCCAGGCAAGCATCTAGAAGTTTTAAATGTGTTCATGCAGGCTGAAAATACACACTGCGTCAGACTCGGTTCTAAACCGCAAAGAGCCCTCCTGTTAGGACCAACCTTAATGAGGCAGGAGGTGTGTAAGTGCACATGTGTGTATGTGCACTCAGGCAGAGGCTAACACCTGGACCAGCTGCTAGCTATAAAGCACCAGTGCTGTCAGGGACTATTAAAGCACCTTGCGGGCAGCCATCTCTCTTCCTTCCCCTCAATCTCCAGCGAAGCCTCCAAAATCACTTAACAGCATCCTCCGTTAATAGGCCTCCAACAGGCTTAAAGTGGGGGCACACATTTCAACATACACATTCAGAGGAGCAGAATGCTCTCACAGTCACGTATTTAAACCACAAGCACACACACACACACCCTCAGGTGAGTCAAACATTGCACAGACAGATCTCCTTTTTTTCCATACTGAGTTTCTCACAGCAGAGGCAGGCAGCGGGTGGTAGGACTGTGTGTGTGTGTGTTAAACACAGTGTGAGGAAGTGTAGAGCCGGCTTATCTGGTTTAGAATCAGCACTGGGATGATTTGCTCACAGTCAGTGCTGTGCGGGTGAAGAGAAAGAGAAAGAGAGAGAGAGAGAGAGAGAGAGAGAGAGAGAGAGAGCCTTTGTCCTCCTGGCAGAGGGCAGGCTGGGATCCTGCCTCAACAGCCACAAGCTCCCAGAGTCAAAGTCATTTAATTACCAAGTAAAATCTAAAGGAATTTATCTTGATTGTGTTTGTGCAGACATAAACAGATGACGAATTTGAAGCTCTGCTTCTTTTCATGGCTTGTGACCTCACTCATAATGTCCCATAAACACAGAGAAGAGATGCACTAATATCAAGGAATCCTTTAACAAAAGCAACTGTGAAACAATGGCTTGTTTGTGACTGTTACCATAATCTACTGATGCATATATCTGCACAGTAGGCTGTCTGTCCACAAACATCACAAAAAGATGGCGCTAACACACATTCTGGGCAGTTATACACTTCTGTCCTGGAGTTTTTAGGGATCATTTCACATTCACAGAAAGCAACGGTATAATTGTGCAGTGTGACATCTGCATTCCAGAAAGAGAAACTGCTATTTTCAGTGTGAAGAAACACCTTGTGATATGTTTGTCCAACTATAGATGGATGTTTGTTTGACGGCTGGAAGCACCACATATATAGCTTGCATTTCTACATTAAGTTTTAATGCATACTACTGGGTTCCTTTAGAAACAAACATGACAACATTGAAGTAAGAATTTTAGGTTTTAAAAATGAAATGAAAATCTAAACAAAATATGTAATAAATTAAATTACACTTAAGGGAATGTAATATAATGTAAAAGAAAGCCTTCCAACACTGACAGCCCAGCACATCCTAGAAAACTGTACCAGTACAATTAAAAAAACGTGCTACACAAGCTAGATTTACAATACAAAACAATTAGGTGGGTGTAAGCTGTAAAGAAAACACAGGAAATAACTTCAAAAATAAAGTCATAATACTTTTCTGCTGGTGTCTGACACTTGACCTGGTGTGAAATGTGGTAAACCCCTGCACCTGGCTCTCCATTAGGGAAAAACAAACACTTCGAATTATTTGCAAATGTTATTTGACTCTGATCTGCTCAGCAGCTCAGCTGGGTGTACGCCATCCACAAGTACATGTCAGCATGAGAAAGATTTACTGCCTTTGAGCCAGGGGCCCATTTAGCCGGGAGTGAGACGCTGATTGACTGAGTATGTGTTGGGATAGAGTGTGTGTGTGTGTATGCTTGGGCAGGTATGTGTACATGAGCGTTTCTGACAGTGAACATGCCTATGAGGAAGTGTGTAAGAGAGACTCAGTGTGAGTCTATGCATGCACTTCATGCACTCAGAGCATATGAGATTGTATATATTTGTGTTGTGGTGGAAGCCAAGCGGCAGGGGTTACTGTGCTGCTTAGGGCTAGAGCAGAGTTAACAGCTCATTAACACCAATTCATTACGGGCCACTTCTACTTCCCTTGTGGTGCTCTGCACTGAGACACAGCCAGCCGCTCTCTTTCACACACAATGTAAATCACTGAGGCCAAACTCTCCGACACAGAGGGGGAGCCGAGCCAGCTATGTAGTCTCCTGGTGAGAAATACTACCTGCATGTTTGTGTTTTTTAAGTGCGAGTTCGTGCACACGTGCAGACGCACTGCTGGAAATTCTGGGCATCCAGACAGCAGTGCACATACGACACTTACTGGCTGAAGAGCTGTGATCGGCTCAACAGCACAGAAGGTTGGTTAAGTGCAGGACTGAAAAGTTTCAGACGAGAAAGAGTTTGGCAAAATTTTACTGCATCTTTGTGTGCTTTAAAGACTTAATGAACACCCTAGCAGTCATGTTGGAAATTGTGAAAAAAATTCAAACAGCTGGTTGTGTTTGATTGAGTTTGGTTTTGGCACTCAGATTGACAAAATGCAGCGTTCCTTCTCATTTGAATGGAGCCTGTATGTGACGGGGCCAACACAGCAGCCTCAGCCAAACAGCAGATTCATGTTTACCAAGCACACAATTTTCAGAGATTGTAATGTAAAAGCTGTTTACCTTGTGACCACTGCAAGAAAACAGGGGTAGTCACGGTAACTGTGCATTAAATGGTGTTGTTTACAGCTATTACAAACCTATGTGCTGAGATTTTAAACCTTGTCACATCTTTTGGGGTGGATATGTTTTCATATGCGGACAAAACTACACAAAATCTGTCAAACTTGCTGTTTATTAATGAGGATGTGTTGGAGCAGAGGACAGGAGGTAGGCAATTGTTATTAATTCGCTTGGCATTGATACACAGGATGACAACAAGAGCAAGCATAGCATGTGAACTTTCTTCTTTAAAGACAGGATAGGACAACAACGATCAACAAATCCAACAAAGACCTTCTTACTATTGCCTATAAAACAGAATATAAAATACAAATAACACCATTCTCCACTGACCAGCTATGTCATTAGGAGCCTTTGTGACTCTGTTTCAGGGTTTCTGTAGGTCATCATTAGATGTTGAGTGAAGGCTCTAAAATACAGCTGCTGGAGGTGTGGAGAAGCACTGAAGGAGTATCTTTGTGTACTTGTATGTCAGCAGGCAGGCCCTTGATTTTTTGACCCTCTCTCAGCAGCTTCATTTGTAACACAGGACAGGTCCATACAGAGAAGGAGCAGAGAACAGAGATCAAAGAGTTAAAGGAGAGTATCATATGATAAGAAATGCAGAAGAAAAATGATAAGCAGGTTTCAGGACTATGACCCCGACCCCACCTTACTGACCCCATAATTGTTCAATAAAGAGCACAAATTGTGGATGTCGGTTAATTTAATCCTAATTGAATTTTTCAGACACAATAACTGTGAGGGAGCAAGCCAGGAAAAAAGAGTTGAGGATTCAATGGTCCCAGGAGAACAGCATTTGAAGAATAACCACACTTTTTACCCACCATGCACACAGGGCTTTATATTACTGTCATCAGTCCTAAATTTGAGGACGTCTCGCGCTTCCTACAATGGCAGCTGATGGCACTCTCGAGGACACAGGCTATCATCTGTCTCAGCACCAAATGCTGCCCATTGTGGAAGAAAGAAACATAATCCTCTTATTATTGCAGAAATAAATAGCAGCATATGGACTTGCCGCTCACAGCCCTTTCCGAGCTGCATTATATTGGGCTTTGGCCACAATTTCAGAGCAAAATGTATTTAGACTTTAGCAAAGGGGTTGATGAGGTGAGGGATCGTTACCTCCTTGGGATTTTCTTTTGAAGCCTCCATTTCTATGACCTCTAAAAATAGGAGAGAAGAAAAGCCATAAAACCTATTTTCCATTACGTCTCTTTAAAGGAGTGCCCGTGAGTGAAGGCATGGAAGGACAGGGAAAGAAAGGAAAATTGGCTTCTGGATACCGTTTACATCACTCGCATGTCAATGCAAATAAGGTGATCTGGCTACTCAGCACCTTGTTTGCCCCCCAAACACACAATACTAACAAGGATCTTTGTATCTCAGATGGTGCGATGAATGTGTCTGTGCCCATATATCTCTTCTCCTTCTTAATTACAATAAGTTGGTACCATAATAGGATTGTCAACTACCAAGGAGTGACAGCTTAAAAGAAATGCTTTCCAGTTGAAATGTGCCTTTGAGGCCCGATTTTCCAGAGCTTTCTTGCTTCACTTTAAAGCTCCATCCAGTTCAGCAGTCCTTTCAGTGTAGCTGGGATACAAATCCATGCCACTGCAGCTATCACAGGGCCAGAATGAGCATAAAAAAGCTGCATTACATCTTGCTTCGTTTTTTAAAGGTTCCCGTTGGCTTCTCATGTGCAGGAGCCCTCTATAGTGCAAAGTGTCCCACTTTGGTCTGCCAAGTGTCTGTGTTACTGGGATTCGTCATAGGGAAGTCAGAGAATTGCTAGGCAGACAATGCTAGCGGCCATCATTTCATAGCAGGCTCTCTATCTTATTTCAGAACCATTGTCATGCTGATGCCTGCCAAAAAGTGTACAGACCACCAATCAGCCATTTGCAGGGGTGATTTGTATTTTTTTCAAGGTTCTTTATTACATCTTCATCAGCAGACTCCAGGAGAGTGGTTCTGTAGCCAGTGTGTCTTGGAGACAGTGGCAGCAAGTGATAACCATCCCCAGCCAAGGGCTACTGCTGCGCCTTCAATCTCTTTGTGGGTGAATTTCAAGGCACGCTCACACCATCCCGCACCATCCGCCCTCTAAATATACCTCTCCACAAAAGGGACACAATTCGCAACCTTCTCTTCAGATGTCCTTTTGTTATACAGGGGGAGGAAAAAAGCACATTTTGCTGCTGCTGCCTTTGGCAAATCTGCTGTTGATTTTCACTGGTTTAGTGATAGATTGGGTCAAAGCAGAGACAGATGTAAGGAAGAAGAGGAAACAGGGCATGTTAAAGATGCCCTGTAGCTCTTCCTGGTGTCGACCACACAAGTACAAATCTTGGGGACATCTTTTTAAAGTCTCTTGGAAGGTTTTCAAATCTATATCTGTAACTACTGCAACATCAGAAGCACCACTAGACAGCCTTTTTATGTCGTATTACTCTATGTACGGCTAAGACTATACCAATAGAAGCAACATTTTGAATTCATAAGCCATAATTACTGATCATCTATAAATCTAACGTTCCATGAGACTACCAGCTTGGTAAAGGTCAAATGCAAAAAGACAACATCGCTGTGGGCATTACCTATGAGAAATGACATATGTTTCAGATTACTTCTTTCTACCTTGCACCAGCACAAACACCACAAGGATTTAGAGGAGAAAGTTCCCAGCACCTCATTTACCTCTGGCTCCCCCACTCCTTTGTGCACGTGCACAGGTCTGATAAAACAGGGAGGCCCAGTGGCTGCACTGCTCTCCCCACAATGAACCAGACCTGGGAATGAGAGGGGAACTCGTAAAACATAATCACGCTTTATGAGGGTCCCCGAAGAGGTCTGTTGAAGAAAAGGCCATTTCTATCCTTCAGCTTTGCCCAAGTCTAGTGGGAAGCAGAAGACTGGAAAGCTCAGGCTACCAAGGATTGCAGTGTAGCATGGAGAAGACCAAGGACAGGTATTCCCCACTTTTTTGTGAGTCATACATCAGTTGGCTTGTAAGGTTTTCCACAAATACTTCTGCTCATAATAAAGAACAGAGGCTTCAAATATTTTTCTTTTTCTCACAAATGTGTTGGGTTAAACAAGCATACATCTCTTTGATCCATTACATTAATACAATCATACAAATTTAACAGAAATGAAATTTAATAAAGTAATGTCAAGAAATAAAATAATCCTCCAAATGCCATAGAATTTAATCTCTGCTTATTAGCAGAGTTCATGTATTTCTTCATGGACAATCTTCAGAGATGCTCAAGACAAAAAAAACAGGCTTTAAAATGGACAAACCTCCCCTTTGAACAAATTTCTACTGGCAGCACAAAACTTGTATCAATCCAAGCGGCCCATTTGCATTTGAAATGGACCTTATACACGCCCAATCACCAACCATAAAAAGAGACAAAGGATAAAAGAGACAGGAGGGCAAAAATGAAAGGAAAGATGCTGAAATAAAAGACGAGCAAACACACAGAATAAGAGAGGAGTTAGAAGGGAGAAGGATGTGAGGGAGCTGTAAACAAAGGGAGCAGCCTAAAAAAGAGAGAGACAGAGAAAAAAATGACTGCATAAGTGAGTTGGTGGTGCTGAAGAGGAGCCAAACCCTGCAGCCCTCACCTCAGCCACATCTTCATAAGCTGCAGCGCCTCCCTCTCCCCAGTCCAGCCTCTGGCCCTGCAATAAATACATTTTCAATTACAAGCACTGGGGAACAAAAAGGAAGAGGAGGAGGAGAGGAAGGAGGAGGGCCCTGGAGGAGTCTGAGTGAATCCACTGGATGACACCCCTGGCCACAGAGCTCAGATGTGCTGCAGAGAAGAAGGCCTCACCAATCATGCCCTGGCACACGCGTGCAGTTTAATCACTGGCTGGCTCTTTGCAGCCAGGGTCTGAGTCCAGCAGTGCACCAACCGGCACTTTGATGGAACACCTGCAGTGAAAGGAGATCTTTACTGGTCCGAGTGCAACCTGAACCTCACACAGATGGAGGGTTACAGAACCCGCCACGGGGTCAGACGCATGTGTCGGACTCTAGACATACAACCACAGATGGCTTTGAAGATTATTACAGGTGGTCGATGTCAAGAGTGATAAAAGGTTTACGTCAGTGCCACTGGATACAGTGGCAATATCAGACTCACTGAAACCTTACCTCACCGTGCACCCCCCTTACAGTGTGACCTGCAAACAACAACTGTATCAGAGCTTAGGCAAGAGAGCCAATTAAGCTCTATAGATTATTTGATCTTCTCTTTGTGAGATGTATCCAAGGACCGATTTCTGCTCTGCATTCACCGGCTGGTTACTTTTACACAAATTATAGTAGGATAATTAATTAATATGATCCAAATAATAAACTGGTTCCACTGGGTAGAAAAACAAGACATCAGCTGTCTGCAAAAACACTAACAAAATACAGACCTGCTTATTCTGAAGTTGATGAGCTAGCAAAGATACACGAGATAGCTCTAACCACTCTGGCGGTTCATACCTGCAGGCATAAACAAACACAATGGTTCAGCCAGATAGACTTTACCTCTACATATGCATTGTACAATGTGTGGATGGCAAACTGTTAAGACGAGAAGAATTTGTGAGATTATAGTTCAATTCACAGAAATGTGATTTTAACATGGCTAGTGGGTCAATCCTACGGGACAGTTCCATGCATCAAAACTATGCTGCATGCATTTCTAAATGGGCTCGTTGGAGTTGCTAGTGTACTTAAACTGTGGCACTTCTCACTGCTTTATGTATCTTACCATACATTGATCTTTTTATTGTTACAACAAAATCAGTTTGGAGTACTTTGACACTGCGTCCTGCTGTGTGTTTATTTAGATGTCATTGGTCTGGATTCACTAGGATTTGATGCAGGCCAGGAGCCACTTGTTCAGATGGACTAAGCTCACAAGAGAGTTAGTGCTTAAATTTCACCACAAATTGAAAAAAATAAAGGATTTCCTCACACAGATTAGATAAAATAATCCACATAATACAAGTAAAAAGCTGGATAAACAATTTCACACTGAAAACTATTAATGAATACACAACATTCCAGCACTCTCCATGGGAATGTTGGGTATCCCCCATGTACACAATACACCAGTCAACAGGCATTATACCCACAAATATGGGCTTTTGCAGAGAAGTCAGTGATGAATTTGTCGGCAGGTCTGGTTTCGGACGCACAAAGCAGAGTGCCGCCTCAGCTACACAGGCTGTCACTTTGCACCGCCCAGGGTCACGGTCTCTGTTCTGAACACCATGACCGCTGCGGTAATTACCTAAATTGATGAAAAAAAGGTTTTGGCATTCCAGGAGTGTCAGAGGGGCTGGGTTTGTGTGGGCCGAATGAGAGTTGGATTCTCTAATTCCAGGGTGGATGTGAAGGGATTTAAGCATTCAGGAATTTTTCCTTCTCCTTATGCTCCCCTGTCACCATCCCCACCCATCACCCCACCCACCCCTTGATCTGCCTCTGCTTCCCAACAGGGAAGGAGAAAGAGTGTGGGAGGGGAGAGACGCGCTGGAGGTCAAGTGAATTATGCGGTCAGGCCTCCCTGGTCAGTGCAGGTCAGTGGGTTGGGTGACCATGAGGTCAGTCCCTGTTGTTATGGCTGCTGATACTGTAACAAACAAACCTGGGTTGAATGAACTTATTAACAAGTTATTAATGGATTTACTGTGATGTAATTACCTATGTAAACTTTAGTCCTTGGCCTTAGACCTGGTAATGTCTTACTGTTACTTTCTCAGCCTTTTGGCAGTAGCAGCAGCAGCCAAGCATGTTCCCCAGAGACAACGAGCTATAGCTAGCGTCATCAGGGCTAACGAGGACCACGCGTTTGCTATTTCCACCAGACCTGCCAACAGTTCCCAGACAGGGCCCCATTTCACGGCTGCCTGCTCAAGGTGTGCGACTAAGTGTGGGCCCCACGCCTGGACTCGGAGTACGAAAGAGGAATAATGTGTTTGGATTTTTGTGCATGGAATGTGTGTGTATGTGTGTCAAAGCATTGTGAGTTATTAAAGTACAGCAGCTATAGTTTTGGTGTCCATGAGAGGTGGCTGTATGTTTCATAGTGGAATTTCCATGTTATTTCCCCTTTATCCAATCAGCAGGCCTGAGGGCCCCCAGCCTAGTCTGGCAGGGGGTTGTGGGAAACGCGGTCTGACTGCAGGAGTTGATGTGATTTAGGCCTTGCTTGAAAGGAACACACAGCTATTTTGACAGACGCTGGCCTCCTGCTCAGACTGAGGTCTGCAATTACACAGGACATAAACGCAGTATGCCGCGGCCAGACTGGAGCAAGACAGGCTGGAGCTCCGTGGGCCCCTGGGAATGGAAAACACACAGCTTTGTAGAGGCCGCAGAGGCCTTGGCAAGCACGGCCATCGCGTGACTGTGGGAGAGGGATGACTAGTGCGTAACACCGGGGAACTACACTGTGAGAGGCATCGAGAGAAACACACACACAAAGGGGTATGTCTTGTGCAATATTACAGGAATTGTGTGTAAATAAAATTGTGCATGTGTGTCCATGTAGACACGACTTATCTAGGCACCACATGTTGTTAATGTGTACCGGATATATTTAGACACACATGCAATCACTTCCCACACACAGTTCTCATCTTAAACAAACCACATACATGCTGTTAAACTTCTCTCCTCCCTGCAGTGAATATCACCTTTCTTTCTGAAAAAAGTCTCTCCAGCTGCTCGCTCCTTCCCTCCTTTCTGAGCCTTCTTTCCTCAGGAGGAAGACTGAAATAGTTTCAGCAGGCTGACCAGGGTCCGGTTCGGTTTCCTTCTTAGAGAGGAAGCTCCACTGGGCCTAAAACAATTACCCATTTAAGTGGTCTAAATCAACTTGCATTTCGGAAACAATGCGACGGCTGCCACTGTTATTTACTGTAATGAACTGGGCCCCATTGTGAGCGTGGCGCTCTTTGGGGATCACTCATTGAGCCAGGATGAATGCAACAAGCCCTGAATAGATGTCAGGCTACATAAAAGTTTTTGAGCAACAGTAAGAGTGTTGCCTCGTGGATAAAAAGAGTTGCGGTGAGATCATATTTACCCTCCATTCAGCCTGCTTTATATACGCCCATCGACCACATCCTATTCGGATAAATCAGGGAGGGAAAAGGCCGGTAGACTAGAGTGTATTCTCCACAGTCAATTCAGAGCAGGACCTGACACAAGCATGGGAAAGCAAATAACCCGGATTAGGCTTCTTCAAAGGCCTGGCCCTGTGAAAGATGGGAGTAGGAGGAGCAGACAAAGGTGGGTACAAACACACTCTCACTCACACACACATGCTCACTGTCATGACAGTAAGTCACATGCACGTACCCACACAAGTGCACACACACACACACACAAAGTTATGATTATGAAAGCTGAGGTGTGGGTATGTTTGACTCTTTTGAGTTTTTAAGATAAAGGCTCAAGGATGAAGAAGATGTGTGTAAGGGTGGGGGAAAGATGGTGCAGACTGCATGTTGAGGCATCTACACAGCAGGATCAAGCTTCACCTCACCTGCTTAGAGTGTGTGTGAGTCTTAAGATCAGCCAAGCCAAGCCAGGCCAAGCCAGGATTGCCAGACAGCCACTGCCAGGGTGTTTGTACACATGCATCGGTGTGTGGAAACTTCTCACCACGTCTTTGAGTGCAATGAAAGTTCAACAAAAAATGTCTGTGTTTCATTAAAACCATCAGTGCATCTCAGCTGCAGACAAACATCATGCAACTCGTTTTCCCCCTGAAACGTGAGGGAATCTGACTGCTGCAGCTTTACGGAGCTCATCGAGACCCTCCACAGCAATTTATAATGCACACAGACTTTAACAGCACATGCCATACATTATTTTAGACCACAATAATATTAATGATGCAGCAGACTACTTTCTCTATGACGGGGCAGTTAAGAGTGTCAGTGCTCCCCTGACATGAAAATCATGTTACACACATGTGCTACATACCTCTGTACACAGTCTGTGCTGTCATGCAGTGCTGACATTCAGTGCAGACAACCCTATTCAACAGCAGGAATGTTCATAGCTGTGTGTGTGTGTACAATAGGGGTTTCAGAGTCATTTCCTCTTGTCTCCATGCTTCATTGCATTGTTCCCTTCTTCACTCACTATCTTTTCATATCAAAATGCTTGCGCTCTTTTCCCAAGAAGCACGGTAGCCTCCCAAATGCCCCCCCTCCAAGCACACACACACATACACACTGAGGAGGTATGCAGAGGATATAAACACACACACTCACACTAACACATGCAGGCACACAGCACACTCCACTCCCTCAGGCGGTCTGGCTGAAAGATGATACTCTGTCTCTGAGCATTTCGCACATGCCTTCCCGGACAGTTCCCACACTCCCGGCCGCCTCAGCCTGTCTGACCTTTGCCAAGCTCGCCACCCTCCCCACTACCCCCCCTGAGCCTCCTTCCTCCTTCCCCAGTCCTCCCTCCTCCTCCTCCTCATCTTCTCCCAGGGCCTGCGGTTTGGACAGCTGCGGCCAAGCTGGCTGCTCGGCTTGTGGAAAACATCCGCTACACATGGAGGACTGCACTGATCCTTCTTGGCCTCTGCAGGCTGGCTGGGTGACTGGTTGCCTGTTTCCCAATCCCATGAAAACATTATTTGACCCATCCACTACTACTTACGTCCTTGCGCCTTGTCCAACCCCAAGACCTCACTCACTGAAAATAATACACAGTATGTATCATTGTGGGTGCATTTTATAGGTACACTGAGAGAAACTGGAGACATTTTGGAGGCAGATGAGAAAAATACCACATACCATAAAGTTTTAATTTTAGTTATATGAGTCGTACCTCTTACCACCATGCAACCAGCATGACTAAATAACTCTAAATCAACTTTTATTCATATGGCTGATGCATAAAATGTAAAAATGAAAGATGACTAATTATATTTACTTTCAGAGAAGTTTAGCAATGCTTGGCTCAAGAGATCTCTCACTTTAGGTTTTATGCCATTTTAGGAAAAACAAGGGGTGATCAATAAGTTCAACACCTAAGTAATTATGCAGGAAATGTAAGAAAGAAATTGGACAGCATCACCCTGAATGCAGTCATCTGCTGCCTGCTGCAGCATGGTGAAGAAGTGGGTTGCTGAATTAAAACCATTCAGAGAGATCATGGCAAGATCCACAATATGATCAACAGTTAACACATGGATGAGATGTTTGAGGGGATACAAACCAAACATGACCAAGAGACACCCGATGATGATTCTGACTTACTTCAAGCACAACTTTAGAAACTTGAACTACTGAAAATGACTGCATCTTTATTGGAAGCCTCACAGCTCTCATTCCTACAGACAGACTTGTTTAAAATTAAGTTGTTTTCATAAACTGGCTGTGCAGAGTGAATGCAGGACTAAAAGTCTTGTTGAGATGGATATTTTTTGCAGTGAAAACCTAATCCCCTGCAGCACGGTTCTAATTTAAGGCCTCAGCATAGACACAGTGGTACATAAACAGCCCACCACCACCCGAAACACACACATACACACACAGGCCCACAAACAAAGGACGCAGACCCTCTATCACCACCACTAACTTGCCCAGACTCTACATATGAAACTGATTTGGTTTATAAGCAGTACTCTGGCCACTACTTGCTTTTATTCATTTTTTATAGATGCACATATACACACTCACACTTATTGTAGTGCATGTGTGTATGAACAAGATCAGCAGTGTGTGTCAGACTAAGGAAATGTAGAGCAGCCTTCCTCACAGGCTGCACAGACTCAGTGTCTATATCTGTATTGGCAGTCACCCTTTTCTCTCTTGTTGAGCCCCCTCTCTGAATGGTGACATTCTCTTTGTTGCACATACAAACACAGTCGAGTCTTTCTTCCAGTTTCCTCACCTTTCCTTCTTCACACAGGGATGAAAAATGAGATGTGATGAATAGAGGCAATGGTGTAAGATGGAGGATTACACCCCTGGATGGAATTTTGAAGGGAGCAGCTTTACAGTAAAGACAGAAAAATACAATCTTGATGCTGTTGCCGACACCTTGCATCACATTTCCCCTCTGTTTGAGACAGGATTATAGTAGGGAACCAGAGTGTTTGCAGGGCGCTCGCAGCCCGACCTCAGAATCAGGGGATTCCTGTGTTTGTGGTTGAATTCAGCCACAGTGTACACACACACACACAGAAACTCATCTCAAGTCTCAAAAAATGAAGGCAAGCACAGAAATGTTTCATACATCACTAATTTTCTGTCCACTATTATTCCTTCTTTTGGTTCAGTTTTCCTGTTTGCCACAGCCATTGCAGTCCTATTTTATGCTGTACCTGTATCTGCTTCTGCAGGGCTTCTAAATGTTTAAGACTGTATGAATGCATTAGACAGTTTGGGTTTAATTCTTTTACGTACTTGGTGCAAACATTCAGTTAAAACTTACACTATCCTAAGCTAACACAAATTGGATTTAGCAGCATCAACCATAAAGGCGGCACTGTCAGAATCATGTTTTTCTGGTGCCTTTAATCCCATTGAACCACTTCTGCTGAGTGAGTAGCTGCTCAGAATGGGTGTCAGCACATCTACTGTCTCCTGGATCACTAACTCTCTGCCAAACAGGCCCCAGTTTGTGTTGCTGGGGAGCTGCCTGTCTTGTGTGGCGGTCAGTAAACCAGGAGCGCCACAGGGGACTGTATCCTGTCTTCATGTTTGTTCATTCTGTGCACTTCAGATTTCCAATATCACTCTGAATCCTGCCAGCTGCAGGAGTTGTTTGATGTCAGGGGTGTATTAGAGAGAGGCAGAAGTGCAAACAGGTGGGTAACCTCTTGGATTCATGAAGCACAAACCATCTGTTCCTAAATGTAAACAGGACCAGGAAGATGACAGTCTACTATTAACCCCTGTCAGCCCTAATGAGGTTATTTCCAAAGCTCTTTAAATAATGCAACATGATGCTGTCAGTGCATCAGACTTGTGTCAATTAGACTTTTATTAATGTGGTAATGGTACATACAAAATCCTGATCAGAAGTGATCTTAATGACAGTCATCATAGTCCCTTCTCATACAGGACACCAAACTGCTTTTACCTGCCTAACCATCCTTTGCTTCTGCACACAGCTTGTAGCCCACCTCCACACCTCCCTGCCTTAGGCTTTCCATGGCTACACATGGGAAGTGCCCATGGAAAACAATGCAGCTGCTGTGGAATACATAAACTATATACAAAGGAATTGACAAACCACACTGGACAATCAAACATCCATGAATAAATAATATCCTGTGTGTTTTTGTGAAACTGTATTTGTGAGTTTGCATTTTACATAAATGTGGCATGATGTGTCAATAAAATTTGGGAAGAAGCTGAAGAGTTTAAATTTAAGTTCTGAAAACATTTTAATCACTATGTTCAAAAGCTGGTGGGGAGGTGGGGGCAGTGAGTGTTGGGGCTGTGAAGGCACTGCATTAGGAAACAAACTGCACACCCACGTTCAGACTGCATCCCTGCAACCCCACAATTTACACACAAACATACACACACCTACACTCAGTTCTCTGCCCATCCTTTTGCCCTCCTCCTCTTCACTACTTCCATCCATCCACCCGTCTCCCACGAGGAGCTCTTGCTCCAAGGCTGTGGTGCAAGCGCTCAAAAAAAAAGAAAGAAAAAAATGCTTGCCCTGATGATGGAAAAACCGACACCAAAAAAAGCACGAGAGAAGAAATGTAGCAGGAAAAAAGTGTTAAGTTGAAAAGCGAGCATTTTCTCTCGCTCTGAGCTCTTGGTCCAGGCACAGAGCATCCCTGGATGCCAGAGTCTTTCATCATTTGGCAGCTTGGCTCTGCAGTTCAGTTTTACCTCCTGGCTGGAGGCAAGCAAAGCACTACTCGCTCTCCACACAGCAAGCAAGAAATAAAGAGGGTGAGAGATGGAGACAAAGAAAGAGAGAGAGCGAGTAAGCGAGCGAAAAAACATCTTTCATGCAAAAACAACCTCTGGAGTCATCCTTGGACACGCATAGGCCCTTGTCTTTTTATTCTGTGCTCTTCCCTGTGCTCCTCTATCTCTCTCCTCTCTTCGTTTCAATTTCAGATGTGCTTTAGCTCCAGAAGTAAAATGCTTGTCATTATATAATGTGCAGCACTGGATAGCTCCCAGTGATGGAGATGTTGAAAGCAAACTGGGGGTGGGAGATGTGTGCTAGCGAGGCAGAACAGAGTGACCTCTGGTGTGCTACTCTCCTTTTTGGAAGGAAGCACAGTCTCTGCTGGTATCATCACTAAAAAACTCAAAAACAGCCATGTTCCAGGGCTTCAAGACTGCGACGCCTTCGTAGGCGATTTCAAAGTACACCTGCCACCCTGTTTTGCCAGTTTTATGAGGCTCTCTGAAACCAAAACTCAGCATCAGGACTTCAGGCTGTTTTATCTTTTCTGTATTTTTGGTTACAAAATAGTTACAAAACCCTCAAAACTGTGCAAATCAGCAGAGATATTACAATGCTGTCTTACTGACATCATTCAAAGTCAAATGGTTTTACTTCAGTGATTGAGAAGTAAATAAGACCAATAGGTAATTACTCAATTGTACACGCAGGAGGGAATCTGTGCTCAGGGAAATAAGATCACAACCTCCCGCTAGGCGAGTAAACTGCACCAACTGTGCTGAGCCCTCCACCGCTGAGAGCGAACACAGGTTCCCACAGGGCTTCATAAAGCACCCCTACCATATGCATTCTTTCGCACAAGGATATGGCACCATGAACAAGATACTTGGGCATGTCTGAGAGGAAGACTGATGTGTCTCATCATTAAGGCTGAGGCCTTCCCCTGCGGCGAGATATATGTTCCTACTGTGGTGGCACAGCGGGACTTCACTGGCACCCCGCTATGAGTTCTGGGAGTGAAGGCATCTGGTGGAAAATGTTTTCCTTGCATTAAGACCCACATAACCAAATAGGACAAACATACAGATGTAAAAACATACACTTATTTCTAAGTATGTATGCTGTGATATATGTTTTAGACACACACACATACGTAGACACATGCACAAAAGCCTGGCGCAAAAATGTTGCAATCTGGCTCCTGGTGAGCTTGCCCGCCGTCCACGGCCCCTGCTGAGTTTGCCCAGTGGGAGCTCCAAAGCTAGCTGCAAACTGCACAGTGGGGTGTCGTGGGAGATGCCGGTTCTGGGGCCTATAAGGCTAGGAGTGGTGTGGTGACCATGAAGGCCTTGTCCCTCAGACAGGCCGCAAAGACAGAACGTTTCTTAAACCCAGACATATGCTTTTAGACATGGATGATTGTGTCGATCCCTTTGCAAATGCTGTTCCCATGGCCTTAACCTGAAGGGTCCTGAGAAATTATTTCAGAGCGGTTAATCATCGTTTTCATCCCATGAAAAAAAATCAACATTGAAAAGACTTCATAAGTGTCTAAAAAAGCAACTGCTGGATAGTGGTGTCATCTCTAGTGAGATTTTGGATAATGCGCTTTGATTCACAGTGACAGAAGCTCCATAGAGCCATAAGACATCTAACAATATCATTATCATCACAAACTAGGAAAGCAGTCAATGATATACCGTAAAAGTTTTTTTTTAAACTTCAACACAATGATTTATAGCAGCAACAAGTAAAGGACAAAGTTAGATTTTTAGATTTTTCTCAGTTTTCATCTGTTTACTATCCTTAATAAATATTGATTTGTTCAACAATTTAGTTAAACTTTTGGTGGTTTCAAGTAAAATTTCTTTGAAAATGAACAACTTCAGTTAAAAAACCTGGCATAGATAGCAAGTAGATGGTCAAAACGTCTGGACTGTTGTTAAAGAAAAGGTGAATAATTGAACTCTACTCTTTAAATTAACTACCTTCAAAGAAGCCTGTCTTGTGATTTCAGAGAAAAGTGCAATGGTTGACGATGGCGATGTCTTTCAAAATAAAGGTCCAGAAACAAAAATAGACTTAAAAATAAAGTTTACAGGTATAACTGGGAAAGCCATGTTGTGTTTCTTTAATCACAGTCTAGTGTTTCTGTTAAACCTAAACCTAGCCAAGGAGGGAGGGAACTTGATAGCAGGTTTCTTCAGAAAGCAAACAATTTCATCATATTGGAACAGGAAACTTGGGTGAAAGTCCTGAGCGTGACCTGAATATTGACCCTCTCCTCCTGCTTCTATGTGGGCACTGATCTGGTTATGTACCAAAAACAAGACCTGTAAAACTAATATTTTGTGTACTGTGGACAAACAATATCTAGATGTCATCAATAACACATAAAACAGCCACTTATACTGAAGTCCATTAACCTCTGAGGACCTTGATGCCTGTGTCACATCACCAGAGAGGATTGTCCAGTGATTGATGATCCATTTCATCATGGCCAGTTACCTGCCACAGCTCAGAGAGGACAAAACTTTTGGGCTGGGCCAGAACTAACTTAATTCTTGTCATCCGCCCCTTTGCAAGGTATGGGAAAAATGGCCTGGACTGAAGAGCTTGGGAGATGAGAGAAGTGGGACTTGAATGGAGCTAAAAGGAGAAAAGCACTGAAAGGAAAAGGAACTCGGTCAATGGAAAGGGGCAGCAGAGAGGCTGAATGCACCATTCCGTGGTCTACAGTGTTGATATTTCCCTCAATGGTCTTTCTAAAGTGAGTGTTTTAAACCACCTCGACACACTAAATTTGCCCTTTGTGCACAGAGAGGCCCCTAGCCGTCGTGATGCAAGGTGAGGAGGCACTGGGGGCAGATGGAACCTGCTTGTCACCTCAATGGTCTCCACCCCACCCCACATGCCCTCCCTGGCCCGGCACGCCCATCAGGACCATTCACCCAGTGCTCCAGTGGGAATGTCCAGAGACCCTGCATTTTGGGATGGCCCCATATAATGAGCCCCTCTGGATGGTTTGAATGTGGTGCCATTGTTCTATCAGGGGCCATTAAACCACCTCCTGGGCAAACAAGAGCGTCCCTCTTCCTTTATGGGGCCCAAGAAAGCAACAAAGAGAGGAGTCATTGAGACACAGTGGGGCCGCCCTTTGTTTGGTGTCCTTTTTGCTGCTTCTCAATGCCTGGGTTGGAAAGGGGAGGCTCCTGTTGGTCTTTAGCGCTCCTCATTTTGCCACAGTCCCTTGTTTGGCCAAAGTGGAGACGCAAACTTAATTGACTTGAGTGGCCCCAGTGCACCATGTAGCAAATAACCTGCAGGAGATACAGGGAAGGTATTGTGCATATGAACGTGTCTCTAGCTGAGGTGAAAACCTGTGAGGAAAGTTTTATGGCTTCTGCCATCCCAGGTGACTGACACACTGGAGAATGTTATTTGACCTGATTTCAGCTGTAAAAGGTAGCCCAACTGCAGCAGATAATTTACACATCTAATTGCTAAAAATTCCTTAAAGCTAAGCTAACGGTGCTTCCCTATCCTTTCACACACCATGACAGTGAGATCACTGAGAACTGAGGCTTTCTCTGCAAGCTGATGTTATGTTGCACCATTCCTTACATCTGAACAGGCCCTGACCTCAACCTTTCCTCCAGCCACCATCCTGGGCAGTGAGGCTGATTAGCCAAACAGCAGGTTCTGAGCACGGGGCTCCTGAGGAGAGGTTAAAGAGAGGAGTCATCACCTCCCTGTGTGCCTCCGACTGGCTTGCTGCCACCGTGTCATCCATCCTGTAGTCTAATCGAGTTATCATATCAACAAATCTCCCATCAGGGGCCCCACAGATGACACTCCCAGAAAGAAAAGCCTGAGGGGGGCCAACAAATTTCTAGCAGCAGGACTCTGGGGGAGAGGAGCCAGCCTGGCAGGCAGCAATGAAAGGTACCTGCAGCCTCCGGTCAAGCTCCCCTCTGGGGACGACGCTCACGCTGGGCGCCATGCTGAGGTAGTTATTCGATTAGGCTGTGTGCTATGTGGGCAGCTCCATTCTGCAGCCCCGTGGCTGAACGAACCACCCACTGGGAAAACTGCGAGTTACCATGGGGAGAGAACGAGTCTGGGATGAAAAGCCTTTAATGTGAAAGCTATGGGTACTGCACTCAAGGAAGCAACACATGGCTTTTCTGGTTTTCAACAAAATTGATATCATCGTGAAGCAATTTTTACACAAGGTTAATAAATCTGCATCAGATTTAAATGTTTAAAAAAACATGACCCATGAAGGAGTGATAATGTTTTTCTGCATTGGGGTTTTTCGAGAATTTGTCTATATTGAACATGCCACATACAATATTACACTTTCACTCTTGCACAGAGAAACACTCAGCAGGGGTCAGTGGGAGAAGGGGGAAGCTGTGCTGGCCTGAGAGTTGACCTGCCACTCCGCTGCTACCTGCTGCTAAGGCACAAAGGAGCCCCTGGGCAATCCGCATGGGGAAGAAAAGCCAGGCAAAGAATGAGTCAACTCGAACTGCACAGAGAAGTAGACCCTCGTCTATCCTCCATGACCACTCTGTCATCCATGAATACCATTTACGCCACAGGAAGTCTTTTCTCTAATAGACCCCCCGTCCCCTCTTCTTCGCCTCACGCTCTCACCACATTCACAGGAACCCTTCTTGTCCTCTGCGTTCTGCCTCATCCTTTTCTCTCTCCATTTCTAACCCCCCCCCCCTTCCTTTTTACAGGCTAAACCAAGAGAGATGCTCCCCAAGCATTGCCAATTGATTATGGTGCTGAACATTTATTACATGACAGCTGGGGGTCTGCATGGTAGAGATGTGAGAGAGAGAGAGAGCGGAGCGTGCTGCGGGAGAGGAATGTGGGCCCATCCTGAGGGGTCATTATTATCATCACACACTCTGTCAGTGTCACAGGGGATGACTGGTACACACACACACACGTGCTTACAGTGAAGCTGTTAGAAGACTAAGACAAACTATAACTGACTTATTTCTAATTAGGTGTATAATTGTAATTTCATAGCACATGTGAAAAAAATTCAAATTTGGTGATGTTTTAACTTCAGCTGAATGATTATATGGCTTCTGTGAAGGAAGAAAATATTTGAAAAAGTGGGTTATTATTATTATTATTATTATTAATATTATCTGGTTTGAAGCATAAAATAAACAAAACCACAGCTTATGATTAAATCACCTTCTTAGACTAAGAAACATGTCCGCTAGCATTTCTTTTAATAACCACATACTATGCAATGAACAGTGTCTTCTTGTCTCTCTTGTGAGTAGTTTGACTACTCCTAATGTAATGATGTCATCATGGGCTGTTTCACCTGATACCTTTTATGACACCTCTGAGAGTCTCTGTAGAGACAGTAGACAGACAGCGTGGGTGGAGAACAGAAGCATTCTCCAGTGGTTTTTCAGCCACTAGGCGGTCTGAAGCTGCTGCACAGAAGCAGGAATGAATATGTCACTGCACTGTAATGCCACATTAAAGAGATGATCTGCAAAATTCTGTTCATAAATGTAAGTTTTCCCATTTTCCCAATTGCTGTGTACTCTCATCAGTGTGATACTGATTAACCTGTCTCCTGCCATGTTTGTGTAGGTGCTTTTGCTGCCAGAAGGGGGACAGAAAAGTTCTATCTTGTAGTTTTAACCATTTAGTAGTTGCTGATGCAGCGTAGGGTTCATTTTCATTGAAGTCTTTATCTCTAAATGTGTAAATTTATATGCGGAAGCTACCTGTTATAGGCACTTCAGGTGTTTAAAATATCTATTGTATATTGTTGGTGTCTGGTAAGTCCAATAAATTAACATAAATGAGCATAAATAAACACAATGCAGAAGTGTAGCAGAACCCAGTGTCACTAATATTCTCCACATTCATAAGCACAGAAGTTATTATGTAAGTTCTTCAAACGGCGGTGTTAATAAGGTTCTATGCTGATGTCTGCATGCAGTCATGACCTCTTACGACCTATCTGCAACCTGGTACACTGTACAGAGACTTGTTCTGTTGCTAAAATGTTTTTCATCTAATGCGAGGAAACACAAACACACAAACACAAGCCGTCTTCACCTTGTTTCCACTCGTGTGACTCAGTCACAACAACAAAGAGTTAGGGCTGGGCGATAAATCGATTTTATCAATTCATTTGAATTTGCTCTTTGTTTTTCATAAAATCAATTGTAACATTCACTTTTACCTCCCTGTGCTCCCGTAGTTCAAAGTGGGCCCAGCCCTCCCCCACCTGTATCTGACAGTGAAGCACCAACATGGCAGGCGGCAGAGAAGAGCTCGCCCCTAAAAAAGGCAGTTTGGAATCGGTTCAGCTTTGTGGCGTCATAGCCAGAAGCAAGCGCCTTTGAAAAATGTTTCTATCATCTATCCTCATGGGGCTGCAAAGATCTTTAAAAACACAGATGTCCCACTCTCTCCTGATCGCCCGCGTCACTGCGTGTTTGTGTGTTTATAGCGTGAATAATTGAAGGAGTGAGAGCTCTTACCGTTAATACAACATCTTTAAACAACACGCAGCTTTTTTGGCCATATCAACAAACCGGACAGAGGACAGACTGGATGCTGTGTATATATATTGTCCTTCAATTATGATGCCGGTGCTCTGGGTCGTCACTTAGCTAAGGGTATACTGAAAAGTCAATGTAACTACACACTGTTATTTTAACTTCAATATGTTCTCTTTGGTTATTTCAGTACCTCAAACAGAGACCTGCAGCCGAGTGCGAGACACCTGCTAAAAACAGCCTACATTGGGAGAATATGGGTTTTATGTGGAAAAAATCGACCAGCCCTAGGTGACCTCTGTTATAGCTGGCTTTAATACTAGTCGCGGCACCTTCAGGGAGGACAAAGGGTACTAAGCGGCAGGATGCCAGTCCTCAGTTCTTCCAGTGTTGCACACAAAGCCACTGCCGCAGGGTTATGATTAGGATGTCAGTGTGGCCTGCAGAGCTCTTGCTGGGAAAGATGCAAGCTTAGACCCACGCCAAGCCAGGGCCCGACAGCACTTTGAAGAAGAGCGAGTGGGAAAAGACAGGGCCACAATGAATACCAAAAAAATCCAATTCAGGCAGACCTTGAGAATCACAGGTTGTCTCTGTGGTTGGCCCTCCTCTGTTCTCAGTGTTCACTTCTTCACCTTGGATTGAGAATCTGCTGAGGTCGGCAGCTTCCTCAAAGAACTCTTAGAATGGAGAGAAGGACAACAAGACCAGGGGGGGGCAGAGTTTTACAGAATAGCTTTGTCAAAACTGGCGTGACCCAGACCTGGCCCAAGATGTTCTCACTGCTCCACTAATAGCCCGCATCAGCAAAAAGACAAAAGAAGCTCACCAATTATTAGATTTAAGGGCTGGCTGCAGTGAATGGGGGAGTCCAAATGAAGTCATTGTACGTTGATGGAGGAGCTGGGGGTTAGCTGAGGTTCATCTGCAGCCCAATATCCAGGCTTGGAATAATTAACCAGAAACAGCTATTAATCTTAACCAATGACAGTGACTAAAACAAAGAGCACTGCTGTATCATTGCTCTACCTAGATGACTTGGGCTCACAGCTGTTAGGGACTATCCATGACACTGGGAAGGAGGGACCAAAGTAGTTTAACTACAATATATCAGCTTCAATGAGGACAGAGTACAGTGATGGATGAACTTTAGCTCTGTGAGAAAAGAGACTGAAAGACGGATCTCAGAAAGACAGTGGGAAAGAGATCACTGAAATGCTGTGCTGACAGTGCAGTTTCCTTGTTTTTGTGAGACGTGACAGTGACAATATCTAATGAATTTAACAGAAACTGATCTAACAACCAGAATAAGAGTCCCTCTTGTCCTATTGTTACTCCACATCTGTTCTCTAAAATATTCAGTTTGGATGAAAGCTAACTAGTAAAAGGAGAAAAAAAAAACATTACACTGCAGAGAAAAATCATTCTGTGATAATAATAAAGGATACACACACATACACATGCACACAAAGAAAATATGAGATGTAAGACCAGATTAACCATCCACAGATTTAAAGCGGGGAAAAACAAGAGGCAGCAGCATACAGGTGTTGGTTGATGAGATGTGAAAGCTGCAGGGTATTTGCACAAGTAGCAGCTCCACACCCTCAGAGTTTATCCACGTACACAACACCATGAAAAGATTTCTAATATCAACGGAAAAAGCCTAGAGCAAGTCATAACTGCTGTATCAAGGAAAGGCAGAAAACAGAAGATCAAACCACACTGTAAGAAAAGGAAACCAAGGTAAAACCTTCAGACAGTTAGAGTCCTATTTTGGTACAGATTTGAAAAGTGTCAACAATGATTGAACATTGGAAAGCAGTACATCCAGGGTGTTTTGAATCAACAGCTGTTAATAAGAGATGCATGGTGATATCTTAAATTTTCCATTTGCAGCTAATGTGTTTGGGCCTTTTATTAGTGTTGTTTCTATTTTGTCATATTTTAAGGACATCGGATGTTACCATCCTTAGCTAACTATCACTCATGCGTATATTTGCATTGTTTGGTCAACATGGCACATTGCAGATGTGAACAGAAATGATTTGCATGCTTTACAAAGGCAGCAACACTTCAGCATGTACAGATCCCTGTGATTACTGGACCACCTGCTCTACCATGTGAGCCGCATTTCATGTGATACATGTATCATATCAGTAAACACGAAGAAACAGCAGCTGTATCTGGCGTTGTTTTATTGTTTCATCAAGTGAACGGGGCAGAGGGAGGACAAGCGACATACTGGAGGTATCTTGAAAGACAAGACGCTATGGGAGGCAGTTGTCAGGAGGTGGTACAGTATGTGGCAGACCCCTGGCACACACGCCACCTCCACTTTCCACGCTGCTCACTCTCCCGATGCAGGGCTCCCCCGGTGCCCCTGCCCTCCTCCCAGCACCGCTTTGTGTGCCCGCATAATCTCCCAGCAAAGGAGGCGATGCAGGTGGTCCCATCCTAGTGAAGGCTCGCCTCCCCCTCTATCCCCTATCACGCTTTTCCCCTCACTCCCTGCCTGCTCTTGTCTTTCTACCCTGGCTGCCTGCATCCTCTCCCTCTTCAGCCCCTGGCGTGGCGACACAAAGAGACACCTCCCTGGCAGAGATAAACCCATTTTAAAGATGCCGAGGGGGGAACCTGACGCTCCCCACCTCTTTTTCTCTTGTTCCCTTCATCTCTCTCTCTCTCTCGCTCTCTCTCTCTCTCTCTCTCACTCCCAGGGAGAGCTGAGCAGAGGCGGGCTTCAAGCATCATTAGCGCCTCAGTAGCATGTGTGTGCATGTGTGTATTTTCGTGTTTATGTGTATTTGTGTTTAGGAGGTTCAGAGGGTTCTGCCTCTATAGTTCGCCAGTCAACCTGATCCACTGGGAATTGAGGAAGTCAGGGATGATGGGGGCAAAGTAAGGGACAGTTTCAGGGTTTAAGTAGAGGTTAAAGAGGGTAGTGATATACAGATTGTAAAAATCTATTTTAAACTTGACAAAAAACCAAGAGATCCACAGACATCTGGCATTTTTTGGAAAGGTATTGTTGCTAAATGCAGTAGCAGTAGTAGTCACGGGTATTGTGCCCCTATATAACAATAAAATGCATCTGCCATCTCAGCCATCTACATAAACATAGACGATTTACTTCAAGAGTATAAATAGGGGATGCTTTCCAGTAAATGATTCAACGTAATATGAACATGCAACAAAATCCTTGAGAATATCTTTAAGGATTCAAGGAACCATTTTCATCCTCACACACCTCACATTTAAACAGCCAAACAGGTTAATTAGTAATGTGATTGTTTAAGAGGGGCAAGACTGCTCCTTCTCCTTGGTTAAGTTTTTGAGATGACATTTTAAAAGGACATTACTGGTGTGGTGTTGAAAAAAATGAAAGTTTCAGAATAAAGCAGAAATGAGAGAAAAGGACTCCCATCACTGCATGAGCAGCCTTCACCTCCTTTAGAGATATAAGAGAAAGGTCCATTCAGTCAGTGGGAAAACACCAATATGGTTTCTTTTTTTACCCTGACATCATTGTTATCGCACCCACCTCCCCTTCAAACAAATCAGACATGGAAAATTGTCTGGTATTCCCCCCTGGGCACTCCCAATCACAGCATCAAAGACATGACGCAAGGCCAGGACAAAATGGAAGCCATTATAGCTAATTAGCTGCTGCCCTTTAAGGCACAGGGACCTGCTGGCTGCCGGAGCTCTGAGTGTGTGTCAGAGCAAACGCCACTGACAGCTCCCACGCTACAGAGGAGGGGGGGAGAGGGAAGGGTGAGAAAGGAGGTAAGAGGAAAAAAAGGAGGATTCTGAATGAACTGGAAAATATGCATCCAATTTCTTTTTTTAAAAAAAGTTTCCTGTAAATGATGGAGGAATTATGCAGGAGAAGTAAGATGTGGAGGGTGGTGCAGGGTCACTGGAAGATGGAGCAAGGAAAATTGGGGTGGAGTTTAGGGCGCAGTGCTACATGTGATGAAAGGAGCTCCTTCTTTCCCTGCCAGGATCCACATGGGCATTCTTCAAGCTCACCCAAGCAGAACTCATCTCCACACACACCCCACCCACTACCATAAAATTCACTTCTTTTGCTCCCTCAACATCCTCCGCACCCCACCTCAACTTTATCGCACACCTGAAGGCCTGCTTGCTGCCCGATTACCCATCTGCCCTATACCCCTCTGCGTGTCTGTCATCGTGCTTCTATGGTTACAACAACCTTACACCACATGCACACACAGATGGGAATATGGATAAGGAGAGCGTACAATTGCTTACACACACAAACACACACTCAAAGTCAAACACATGCACAGTTAGTTAAACAATGCGTGTCACTGCTTCCCCCCACCATTTAAATGTGTACACATAATACAAGTTGTGTGCAACTATCCATGATAACAAATAGCTACTATATTGGCTGCCATGTTTCACTGTGTACACTTAATTCACTTAAAATGTAGTTTTTCTTTTTCCACTTATCGATGTCAAAATATACTGACATTGAAAATGCTGTCAATAATACACTAATGTACCACTACACCATAAAATAAAAAAGAAAAACATAAATAATTGCATGATAATAGTTCTAATATCAACCAATTGAATCCCTGGCCTCTTTACATGCTGTTGTGTCCTTGGACTTGGATTTTCCATAGCTGAAATTCATTGGCTAAAACACTACTTTTCTCTCTAAAATGGTAAATACATAATTTACCCTCACAAAAAATGGCACTCTACAACAGAGCCATGCCCTCTGCTCAGTCTAATAGCCTGTAATTGTAAAGTAGATATTTTTTTGCATAGTGAAGAGTGAATGTTCCATGCTGATGAATGAGATTAATTTAATCTCATCTTTTGTTATACTGCATGCCTCTTTTGCTTGATTTTTTATTCATTCCCACCCAAGCATAGCCTTAAGATCTCCAGAAATGCCACAGATACTGAGAAGAACAGAAGTCAAGGCCTCATCCACCCACATACGCAATCTGTCCTTCATAAATGAGCGCCGACGGATGATTTCCTGCACTTGGAATCCTTAACCTCTTATTCCCAGCCTCAAGGCTGGTGGGAGACTTGGGGCAGGGAGGTTAGAGGTCCGGCATCTTTTCACACATCTTTGCAGACATAAAGAGCAAACAAACCTTGGGGTCTTTATCACTGAAATCTAAACCCCCTCGGCTGATTTCATGTCTGTAGGCTGACGCTGGGGGATGCAGCGATGACCACCTGTTCTCTGTTTCTCCTCGTAGTCGCTTTTGTCATGGGCTTTACATTCTTTCAGACCATTACAGGCCCAGGGCGAAACTTAAGCTTTTGCCAATTTCTCCCTCACTGCCCTATATATGAGAACCTATACAGTCTCCTTTCAGAGGCTTCTTATGTGTCTGTCTTCATTTGAGGGAAATTAAAAACACAGACAAAAACTGTTATCTCGTAGGTTTCTATAGGTCTTACAGTTTCAGCAGCAGTATCACAAGAGTCGCTGATATTGGAGAGGTTTTTTTTTTCTTTAAACAAAAGCACTGATTTACAGCAGCCCTCCTTTGTGCAGGCCCATTGAAATAAACGGAGTCATGGAAGCATTTATTGAAGAACTTTGGGAGGTTTAACAGGAGACAGAGAAAAGGGCTCCTCATACATATAGATTCCATCAACCAGCTGTAAAAACTGAGGGAAGAGGACTCTCATTTATGGGGTAACGTGGTTACATTTTACTGCGCTGTGGCATTGAGGCCGAGGAGGCAGAGAGGACGCCTCTTTTGTTTGCTGCACGGCTGCAGCAGACAATGATCGAGGCGTGTGGAGTGTAGGAATGTCCTTACTGTAGACACTCTCGGAAGTCGGGTTTGAGTGTGCGTCTGTCTGTCGCTTTGTCCTTGTGTCAGTGTGTGTCCATTTTCATGACAGATAGGACTGTGGGAAAAGTGCCCTTACAAACAGCGTCCATTGTCTACCCTCCATTTATTTGCAGAGCGACTCATTCCGCTGATAAGTGATGGAGAGAACCGTAGATGAAACAAATTCAATCCACCACTGCATTGTGACTCGCTTACATGAATCACTTCTGATTAGCTTCAAGGTAGCATGGCCGAGCCGTCAGTGAAGCTGCACAATCACACCAAGGCCTTGCAAACATCAGGAATCTCCGTCCCATTCAATGCCAGTCACTTCTCTCCCTATTTGAGCCTCATAAACCACTGTCAGGCTTCACTGTCAATGTCGTCACATAGTCAGCCATAATGGGCTCTGACTATTATTAATACAGGGTCTGAAGCACTCCCAGCTACATCCAAGGGCTCACCATAAAATATGTTAATTAAATCGGGCCCCTAGGGGCCCCTCAAAGGGAGCCTTAACACAAATTGAATATCATTGATGGCTTCGTAGTAGGGGTCGGTCTCAAAGGGGGGAGGCCCTAACCCTGTTAGTCACACGGGTCGGAGCTCAGTGATGCTGCATATTTTCAGTCACTGTCAATTACCCTGATATCATCTGTGGAGGGTTGCATGCAGCCGGCGCTGCTGAAGGAATGAGAGCAGCAACTGGTGGCTGGATGTGTGGAGCACGTGGGAAAATCTGAGGTGGTATGTGTGTCTGCATGTGTGTGTGTGAGAGAGACCGTGTGGTCTTCAAAACTAATCATCAGTCCAGGATACTGCATGCTAATCACATTGATGTCTACTGGAGGAAGTGAACATGCCAGCTTTAGATTAGTGGATCATCAAATTATCTGATTATGCAATCCGTGACAGCTCAGTGACAGGGCATTAATGATGGCTGCAAAGGTTTCAACTTGGGTCTATGGACAATATGTCTTTTCTAAGAAAGAAAGCAACACACCATAGGGACCAATTAAGCACCGGACTGAGAGCAGTTAAACATCTCATACTGGTTGTAATGAAGCAGTTGTGAAACTGGAAATTAGCATAACGGCAATAGCTGACAACATTTCCTAAATATGCACTGCTACAAGAATTTTTCATCTTTAGGAATGATTTATATTTATAAAGTAGTTTGTTTCCCTTTGGGGATGAATGAAAAATAAGGGGAAATTGCCAGAATTACAGTGTGGAAATCATTATTGTTGTTTTACTTCAGTTAATTTGTTTGGGCGAGATTCTTATCAGTTTGAATTTCCAGCCCTCTGCACTGGTGGCAGGAGCAGAAGACCTTGTTAGCAGTGTGTGAGAAAGATGAAGCAGGGCAGGAGCTTTGTCCCAGTCTAAATCCAACCCATTAATCCTGCTTTATTACTTTTGCTAACTGAGAGCTTTAGCCATCATTGCATCTGCCAGCATCATTGTCAAAAAGGTCATAATTATGGACTATGGAGCAGTGCTACTTCTTGCTCTTACTTGGACTTGACACTGCATTGACTCACTAACCTATCTTATGGTACAAAGTGATATTGTTATGTAACAGTCAGGGCTCCCTAGTTAGCATACTAACTTCAATAGATACAAAAAAACATCTGGAGCACACTGAGAAATTCCCTCTTCTCCTCCTACTCTATTTTCTGCCCTACAAATCTTTCTCAAAATGTTGGGGTGTTCTGGAATAAATTATTATTATTTTTTATCCCAAGAAAAAGACACAGATATTGCAAAATACTGCAAGACACAAAACAACACTTGAATGTGTGTGTCTACACACAGAACCAAGAAAGCTGAAAAGTAGAGAGACTAGCCTTCAACAATTCTGGTTAGAGGTGGCATTAGAAGATCACTGTGCTTACAGTGAAACATTTGGCACCAAATCCTGCATTGGCACAGAACTTTGGCTTGATGCGAGCTCTGCTGCAATGTATAGCTGCTCTACTGTCAGTCGTCTCATTCTCAGTCACTTATTTATCTTTCAGAGTTGACTTGCTGCAGTCGCAGAGGAAAACAAAGAACCGAATGCTTTGACCACACAACATAATACCGTCAGAAACTGCTCCTCTGCCCACACTAGGTGCTTCTCGGATAATCACATTGGACCCATTTCCCAAAGAAAATCAGGGTTTACAAGCCCAAACACCATGACAAGCTCTTAGTGCCCCAAACAAACACACACAAATTGGTCTTGTTCATGACGCAAAGCGAGGCTGCGATAACAAGGTCTTGTGGGTGTGTTTGAGAACACAAAGGTGAAGTTACACAGAGATGAGGTGGGAGGCATGGAGCACACACACAAAAACACTCTAAGTCTGGTATAAACCCACACTTTGGCTTTGTCAATGTATTTGGAAGGCAGATAGAACAGCAAACACACATCATCATACACTCACACTCAGTAAATGACATGGACAAACTCCTTATTGTCCAGGCAGACACACACACACACAGCTTGTTTTGTGTCTACTGTGTTTTGTGGTCGTATCTCTGTGGCCAGCTCCTATGTGGTTCCCGCCACTGGCTCCAAGGAGGGAAAGAGGATTAACTGCTGGTCCACGTCACAGTATAGTCTTCTTTTGCATGGACGAAGTGGAGGGAGGTGGGATAATGCCATTTCATGTCTCTGAATGCCGACATGATGCAACGTATCTCAATGGTGAAAAGTGCAGTGAGAAAAAGCAGAAAGCACACTGAAGCCAACCCAAAGGAAACAAAGCAGACGTCAGGACCAGAAGGAGGTTTGGACTAAGGAAAAGGCAACATAAAGTTTTTAAAATTAGTTTGTTCTACTGCATGTTGCCACACTGGTGTTGTTGTTACCATAAATCATTTTTTAAACATTTAGATTTATCAATGTAAACATGCAAACTTTGTCATTTTGAGTTAGTTGTGTATAACCTTATGGAGATAACTCATCCATCTGGATCATGATTGTCATGTTTCAGGGTCATATTTAAATTCAGCAGGCCCTTTCTTCACCCCCTGCTAGTGTTACGAACACATCGTCACAGACCCCCTTGGGTGATACGCTGTATATAATATTCGATCTTCATCTGAAACCGTTTTACAGCACTGTATAGCATAGCAAAAGAGTTAAATATGTGTTTAAATAGAAACACAGGAAGTCCACTGCCAAAACTCCACAAAGCTGCACACTGCATATTGTCAAACACATCAAGCAACTTTCTCTGCAGGACTCTTCATTAGCGGAGGGGTTTCCCTGTTCAGAACACATTAACATCACTTCACATGCTGAAGTGTGAGCTATTAAACCAAAAAATACAAACAAGACTGGACAGTCAAGACTAAATCCAACACCTCCCTCTATATCCCAACGCACTCTGTGTGTGTGTGGTCCCGAAGTTAGCATTACATCATTAACACTATCATCGTGAGTTTACAACAATAACATTCAGTATGTTGATTTATGAACATCAAACCCACTGACTCCATCACAGTGAAAAAGAGCTGGACATCCGGAGCCGTTTGATGTATTCAAGGGTCAAGAAATCTGGTTTCTCTTTGCCTTCATCTCAGAGGGGCCCAAGCCTCTGTGGAGGAGCTGTTAAAAGCAGGAAAATAAAACCAGCCACGCGAGGGCAGAGCTCGTAGATCATACGGCCAAACAGCATGTAAGCTGAGTGTGTTAGGGGTGTGCTCCTTTCCACTGCTGCTCTTCACAAGTCTCCCTGGGCCACCTTAATTGATCTCAGCTTCACTTGCATGTGTGAAGACACACAAAACCCACCACAATGACAAAGATGTAGTGTGCAAGTGGCAGTCGAGGCAAGATGGTCTCAGATAACTCAAAGAATTCACATTTTGTAGACTTTTGTAGATTCCTCCCATGCACACAAACTCACGCAGAGAAGCACAAAACACTGTCAGAGTATGTCAGCTCAAGATGCTGCCTTATGAAAACACATGTATGAGACCTTCACCAGTTTCAGACAGCATAGTGTGTACTGCATGCATAGAAGGTAAATATCATGGTGTGAAGTGATACTGAAATCTGACCTCTGACTTCCACAGCATCACTATGCTATACTGACATGATCACTTACTAGAGCACCAGCTGCATGGCTACTTTAATTAGTTTTGTTGGAAGATGATTGACTAGTTTATTTGATTATTTAATGTAATCCTCGCAGTAAATAAGATGTTGAACGGACATAGCAAACTCTGCTAAATTAGCTGCGGCTCCGCCAATCCTCTGAGAACTCACTCAATAACACAGTTTTATGTACTTAGTGTATTAAAATTAAGATTTACTTAATCCCTGTGGGGAAATTAAGTAAATGTATATGTTCAGATTGTATAATTCTACATCATATTATAATAATATATTTTTTATGATATTTTCTCGCTCTCTTTTTTTTTCCTGGGAACAAATCCTGGGTGCCTGACCTAAGTTCGAGAAACTTGGACTTGAAGGATGAAAGGAGAGAGGCTCAGAAGTGCTTCATGAAGAACCTCTTTGTGCAATATCAAAACCAACCAAACTGTCACCGTTGGCAGTTGTTTCGATGCTTCTGTGGTGGGAACTTGTTTGCCTGGTCTATTTGTTTGTTGTGATGGTCTCTGAGGGGGGAAACCCTCCCACTCAATTGGCCTTGGGTTCCAGAGTAGCTGGAGGACAGGTCACACAAAGGCGCAGTGTGATGGGGTCATCACTGTCACCGCCCAGAACTAGAGGATGTGCCAACTCTGTAACTGACAGCTGCATATGGTTGCCATGTCTTGCTCTCCTCAAGTCACCATGCCCTGAAACCATCTATCAAATAAAAAAAAGACATCAACATGTTTACTGGGAGGATGGGCCATCGGGACGAAAAAAGGACTACTTCTGAAAGACTGGAGACTATAAAAGAAACAATCGTCCTGCATCACAGGACCACCTTTGCTGGAGTTCTTGTTTTTTTGAGTGCGTGTGAGAGACTGGGCTGGTGAGAAACATCATGGATTTACATAGCAGTCTGCAACTTCAAACGAGGTGGCTGACATTTGAATGGGCTGGTGGTGGGAGCTTCTGGTGGGGGTTTAGTTGCCATACAGGGTGAGCCAAGGAAAGTGGGCGCGCACACACACACACATACACACACTATAGAGATTTGTGTGTAGACAGCTTGTCCTGTTTACTGGGTCTACAGGTTACCATAGGAGCCCGGCACAAACTGAGTGTGTAGAGACAAAGAAAAGAGTATGAGAGAGAGGCAATAGAGGGGTTCACTAAAAAGAGCTGGATGGGCACTGAGTCACTAGGTAAGCTGCTAAGAGACGAGAGAACAATTCTGACAAGTAATACACAAATAATAGAGGAAGAAAGGTCGATCAACAGGTTTTGGTTGCCATATTTGATGATAAAAATGATGTCATCCCTCCAGTGAACTACTTTCTGGAGGTCAAAATGAAGTCTCCTACAAAAAAGTAACCTGGCCAGCCACAACTGAAATTGGGCAAGCTTTATGAGATGACTTTTACAATACAGCCTATTGAAAAAGGTTTTTACACCAAAACCAACATCATTCACCAGTTTCTTCACTGCATGTCATTTTTATGTCTTTTGTTGATCCTTGTCTGGTTCTTGCTCTGCCTATGTGACATGTTTACTTTCTCCTGTTGGTTGTTTGTCCATCAAAATGTGACTGTTCTGTTACTACTGCCTCCTGGTAATCCAACAGAGACCAGATGAATTCCTGGTATAAAATAAATAAATAAATAAATAAAGGCTGGCCATTGTGTAAATGTAGGAGAGGACTATATAGAATTTTCAGGATTGATTCCTTTTTATCAATAATATTACTCACACCTTAATTCATACTTTACTTTTGACTATGAAAGAAAAACACTTTTTTGTGGTCAGTTGGCTCACCACTTATAAAGTTTTACAGGGGTGATGAAGGATCAGGGGGAGAGATTGCTTCACTTTAAGTCACAAGCCAAAACAGATTGGGAACCGCAGTTTTATATAAGCTGTTATTCTTCAACAGACATGATCATGTGCATTTGTTGCACTTGGCAATTTAAATGGCTTGGATACTACTCAGTAGTTGATCACAGCATGTCACGCCTGATACAGGACACTGATTAACAAAAAAAGATCCTAAAATATGCCTGGACAGCTGCGGTTAGATTAAGACCACTTCCAAACAAAACAACGTCAACCTCAGGAGGAATAAATGTTAGTTCAGTACACAGAGAACCAAAAGGGAAAACCCTTTGCTCCTGACAAGGAACACCTGTCTGAGTGAGTGTATGCAGTGGAATGAATGTAACCCTGTGGGACAAAGGGAGGCGAGCATGTGAGTGAATGTGTGCACATATGTCTGTCTGTGGACAAAATCTACACAAACACCCAACCAGGGTCATAAATGAGTCTAAACTCAAATTACAGATCTAACTTCCTATTGTAATGTGCATTCAGGTCTGGATTCAGACTGCATATACACACACTGATCCACTTCCGCCCACACAAATCCAACACTTCTCTCACTCCCCGCCCACAGCTTTCCCTTTCCCTGCCTGGCTGCTCTGCCGGCTGGCTGACGAGCCGTGCTGCCTGGCTTGGTGGCGGTTGCCCTGTCTATCAGTCTATTTCCAGGCTCAGAGCCCAGCACCGAGGCAGTCAGTCAGCCAGGCGGCGTGGTGGAGGGCAGAGGGGTTGATGCGTGTGTCAGAGAGGCGCTCTCCCACATTCCCCCGGCGGCTGGCAGCAAGCCGGGCCTGCGGAGGGGGGTTCGCCTCTTTCTCACGACCTCTCAGGTTCCTGCGCTCATCTGGGAGCTATTCATTTCCTGCCAGAAAACAGCCTTCCCCTGCAACTGCAGGAGGAGTGGGGGGTGCAAGGGGAGGGGAGGGAGAGGGGTTTGGCTTCAAAATGAGTCCAGGGCTTGGTACAGCAAGCCCTGGACTTAAATCATAAAGCTCTCGCTTGTCTGGGCTGCAATCAAAGACAGCCCTAGTGATGGGCTGGGAGAGAGAGGGTGAGAGAGAAAGAAGAACTATGAGAGAGAGAGAGAGAGGGAGAGTGGACCATATGGTAGCACTTAGGGAGCCAAGGAGGAAGCAGAGGGGCTTTTTTTCCCCTCTTTTTGCTCCCTGCATGCACGCGGAGTGTGGGAAAAGTTAATGGACATGCATGGCAGCTAACCCCCCGGTCGTGTTGTGACATGTGTGCGGTCACTCCGGCAGCTCGGCCACTGCACTGGGTAATTGGAGAGGTTCGTAAAGCTGTTCTCCAGAGGGGAAAAGACCACTGAAGATGTTGGCGGGAGGGGGAGGAAAGGAGGAAGAGAGGCAAAGGCGGTGAGGCAGGGTGGGAGGGCTCAGCAGCTGGGTGTTGTCCGGGTCACACCACGTGCCTCCCAGACGTCCCCTGTCCAGCTGTGGCCTCAGGGCTCAGGGCAGGAAGCTCGACATTGGTGCAAGCACAGCTGGAATGCTGTGGGAAGGTTTTGTGTGTGTGAGCTTGAGCGCTTGTATGGAGAAGCTCAGGCGGTTCACAGGAGGCCGACTGTTACCCTGTGTGGCAAGCTCCCCCCTTCAACATTTAACTCCCCACTATACCTCATCCATTGTGCCCTTTGGCCAGGCATGTCCTCACCCAGCAACCTCCATAAAAACACACACACACACACAAAACATATGCACGCACAGGCACGGGCACACACATGGCTTCAATCAAACAGGGATGCATGGCCCCCTGTAAAAAGGTGTGATGGAAATTCAAAATGATGGCACTTATCCACACTTTGTGCCTCTTAGCGCACTGATAATTGCAAACACCTGCACCTCCTCCTCCCCACACATACACACCCCCTTCAAAGGAGGGCCACACTCGGATAGCTGGAGGGGGCATACACACCTGGGCAGAGCAGAGCGCTACCACATGGCTCAGTGGCGATGTGTTTAACGTGTCCTTTTGCTGTCAACCCCCCTGGCACGATGGAACTCCCTCAGCTCTGATTAAAGACACAGCCTGCGGCTCCTCTGTTCCATACTGTCAGGAGATTAAGGCTGCTGCTGATGTGAACAGCGGAAATCCTCATAATGATGATATTTTTAAGAGGCTTGATCACCTCAAATGGTTCAATGTTGTTGTTAATCTAACAGATCTTACCCAAAGAAAGTTCGAGTAGAAAAAGGAGCTGCATTTAGCACCATATCACAGCATTCATTACAAAAAACAGGCAATTCACTTATAATGAAACTTCAAGACCAAACAAAAAGCTTCAGTTTCTTATACTTATTAAGTTAAAGTAATCCATTTTCGTTTTCCCTTAACTACCTCTTAAACCAGATAATCCTACACAAAGTTTCATTTAAGAAAAACGACTCCACATCATCTGCCATTCCTGCTCTGCTCCATTGATCTGCCACTGCTAATCAGATTGCAATATACTCCTCCGCTGCTAGATGGCGTAAGTGCCCTCTGTAAAGCTGCAATGTTTCCACACGGACAGGCCAAACAGCTGGTCTGTCAGAGAAAAAAGCACCGCCTACAGCTAATCTCACCCCTCCACCTGATTAATTACAGCAGCACTGTCTCCTGCTCTATTCACTTTAGATAATATAATTACAATTAGGCCACAGTTTACACACAGTCTGGTCCAGTGTAACTTGTGTTTCACTCTGACATTACAAAATGTCTCTATTAATAGTCTTAGCACACTCGTGTTGCACATATTCAGTGATAAAGTCAGAAAGCGGTCTGTCACTCAGTAATGTTTTCATTTTAAAGGCTAAATGTTTGAAACTACCTTGACCTGAGAGTCGAAATGCAATTTTAAAACATGAGTGGAAGTCTTTTCCACACAACACATCTGGATGACCGAACGAAAACTTGCTGATAGGAGACTCACAACGTTTTACTTTTACACACGTGAAACGATGTCACGGAGACTTGTCGAAGAACCAAATAAACTCAATGAATACAACACACCGAGCGTGTGTGTCTGTGTGAATAAGTGGATCAGGTTTTGTTTTCTTTACAAACAACTCAAGAATGTTTTTTTATGTTTTTACAAATTTATTTGTCTTCCAAAACGAAGAACAGCATAAGAGCATTGAACATATCTTTGGCATCACACAGTAAAAAATACAACTCAAATATATATAAAAAAATGCAGTGAACGGACTTCCACAATACAAATCCCATTTCAATATGAACTTTACTCCCTTGTTAGCTGTACAAATATAGTGCATACTCTTTCCATTTTTACAACAAAAAACTGGTTCAAAACAACTTTCTAACATGGAACAAAGAGAGAACTAGTTAAGTGTCATTTCAAAAGTTTTGTGGCCCTTCTCCACTCTCCTCACCAGGGCCGCCACACTGAATCTGTGTTGCCTGACGGGGCTCCGGGGGACACTGCAGCCGGAACAGGCACCGGCGTGCTAACGTTGTTGGCGTAAACGGGAATGACAGGGCCGTTTGGCGCAAAAGCCGCATTGGGTATGAGGAAGGCAAACTGTCCGTCTGTGGCAGGCACGATCTGGAAACCGCCGTACACTTTGGTGGCGTCTGAAGGTAAACTGGCCGGCGAGGAGCCCCCTTTACATGACACCGGGTTCATGGGCAGGACCTGCGGAGATGAGCTGGGGATCTGCACCATGGACTGGCTGAAAGGGGGATGTGTTGGACCGGCGGCGGCGGGCAGCTGATGTTGATGCTGATGCTGGCTGGGATAGTTCATGGCGTTGATCTGGGTCATACAGCTGGCCAAGTGTCCGAGGAGCCGCGTTCTGACCTCGGTGTTGACACCTTCGCAGGTGGAGAGGAACCGAGTGACTTCATTCATGCATTCACTGAATCCGGCGCGATATTTTCCCAAAACGGTGGGGTCTGTGTTCAGAGCAGCTGCAGAGCAAACGGAGAGGTGTGATTAGGTCAGGTGCACAGCGCGTATATCTGTTCACAAGTCTGAGATCAGCTCAGATTCTGATCTTTAGCGCACAAGTACAAACTGATTAGTCCGGGATGTGAGACTTACCGGTCATCTGAGCCCTCTGGAGGTTCCGGAGATGTTTCACCGTCATCTCCAGGATGTCCGCCTTCTCCAGCTTGGAGTGTCTGGAGCTCTGAGAGGACGGAAAACACACATGGTTAGCATTACGCGCTCACTTTCTAAATGTTTCACACGGAAAGCTTGGAGATCTACGAATAAGCAAGATGATGACTGAGTACTTACATCTTTTTTGAGAGCATCCAGGATGAGAGTTTTCAGCTGTCCCAGGCTTTCGTTGATCCTGGCTCTTCTCCTCTTTTCCATAATAGGCTTGGATGACTAAAAATGAAAAACACAGAATGTTAAAACGTGTTGTTGCATGCGTAAAAGCTAAAAATTTGATTTTTTTACTTGTTTGACCAATGAAAGTGTAACGAAACACTTTTTTTAAAAAAATGATGACAGTGACGGTAAAATGTTTCCAATAAAGACTGAATACTGACCTTTCTGTGTTCAGAGGCTGTCTTGGGTTTATCGGGAGTTGTGTTCATGCTTGCAGGGGTTGCAGCAACCGGAGAGGAGGAGGTTTTTTCCATCATATCGGCAGGCATCTTTTAATAAGAAATATCCCACAAAAACACGGCAAATTACGTTCCACTGGCGTAGAAGGAGGAAGATGAATGAGTTGAGTCCCTTCTCCCTCAAACAAACAAAAAATCCTGAGACGTGTATCAAGTTAAAATCCGTTAGATCGATGAGCAGCAGCAGCAGCAGCTACCAGGAGCGGATGCAGTCTCTCTGTTGGGCTCTCCGCGTGTGGCTTGTATTTATATCTCGCACTGCACGCGAACGGCTCGTGTGAAACTTCCCAAACTTTCTTTCCCACAGTAACTTTCCACCAATCAGGGCGAGGGACACGCGGCCCGAGGGAGGACGGCTCGTGGTCGGCGCCCTCCCATTGGTTGTTTGGCCGCTAGAGCTGGCGGCCAATGGCGCGCGGCCCGGGTTCAGGGCACAGCCGGGGAAACTGCCTTCAGTCTTCAATCATCGTAGCGTTTACATATTAACAGCGGAGCCGCTGACTGTGCACTGCCACCAGGAGCGGGCAGAGCCACTTATCTACCAGACAGCAGATAACAGCAGAAGGCACAATAAAATAATCAAACACATTCAACATCTTCATCCATTTATTCTCACATCATTGATATCAGAGGGAATGAGTGTCAGAGGTCCTACAATCATTGTCAACTTCTTATAGTGGAATAAAAAAAGGAAGCTGGAAGTATTTTCTGCCGTTTTAAAGCCACCACGGGGAAGCGGTTTACACTCTGCCAATTAGAGTTTCAGGAGGGAGCAGTTATGTTTTCTTTTTATCCAAACTTTAGGTTATAAGTAAATTTGAAAAAGAAACATTTTAAGATGACAACAACCACACCAGGAACACACATGAGAAGAGGAATCATCAGCACAATCATCATATTGTTAGAGTAAAGATAATTTGCCTGACCCCGAGAGAGAGAGAGAGAGAGAGAGAGAGGGGGAAATTAAACGCGCACACTCCATTTCCACGTTACTGTACTTCCTTAACTCTGTGGTACAAATTTTGGCACTTAATCATCTGTCGGTGTTGTGAATGTGGAGCACGTGCCAGGATGTTTTATGAGTGCGGTGGTTGGAGGTTTGGCCGCCGGGCTGCCGGGGGGCCGCCGGGCCAGGGAGGAGGGTGAATGGGGTAAGGGGAGGGTATGTGGCGGTGGCGGCGGCGGCGGTGGTTTACATTAGAGGGGAAGGTAAATAGCAGCTGCTGTTTTAAAAGCCTGGGAAAACCACGCCTACAGAGAGAGAGCTGGATCGGGCTCCCTTATCGGAATGTGAGCCAGAGCAGAGATATTTCTGAGCCCGGAGAGCGCATACGATCACACTGATGCCGCCTCCTCCTCCTCCTCCTACCCGCCCCACATCGTTCAAGGCTTTTTTAGATTTCAGGTCATAATTATATTTCCTTATCTTTATTGCAGTTAGAGAGACGCAAGAGCAGACAAGCACAAAGAGATAGAAAAAATGTCTCAACTGCGTCTGATAAGTTTATTGTCAGGTAGAAGCTCCTACATTTGTGCAACAAGTTGTGCAACAACTGCGGCTACAAACAAGGACGTTTATAAACCTGCGCTAATAACCTACATTTACCCACTGTAGGTTTTAAAGTTTGAAGTTATCCTGATGATAATCACATTTCTTCCTGTTATTCCTGTGTTCTTATGAACACACCTGCAAACAAGAACAGTATGTTTATGATGTGTTTTCAATGAAAAAGAAAAAATGTTTTTCCTTATTTTGTGGACGCCAACATTACGCAAAGTAAACATTTGCGTAATGTTGTTGTTGCCATGTCATTGTGAGGAAATGTGACCTCATAAAATGTAAGATTTGAGTAATTGTTTACGCTAGGATGCATCAAACCAACAAAGTCACTTTATTTTGAACATACTGAGCCCAGTGCATGGCTCTCCGCTGCGCGCACACACCTCCAGCTGCTGCAGAGACCGCGACACGTGGCGCGCAGGCGACCAGGGGAAGGCGCTCCTCTCGCCGGCTTGCCGCCTGGATCTGCGGGGCGTCGCCAGCGGCTGGCCGCAAGATCGTGAATTTGATACAACAACGCAGCGCCGCACTGAACTCCAGCTCCTCCAGTCAACCCGAGACACGCACTAAGACGATTTTAGGTTCCCTCCAAGCCAGAACTTGCGCATGCAGAGTTAAATTACAATGTCTGTAAACATGGCATCGCAGCCGGCAGCTCTTGCAGACACTAATGAATTATGTTATCACAGAATGATGTTGTCATAAATTCTCAAACTCTGCAATTTATGTGACTTTAAAGCCAATCTCAATGAGTTACTGTTGTTGTTAGATCCAGATATCACTTTGAAAGGAAATGTGGTTTTTCTCCGACACACACACACACACACACACAGAGAGAGAGAGAGAGAACTGTTCTGTACATGCATCTAACTGCAGCTATAATCCTTAATATCCTCTGTGCGCAACAATGCTGCCTCTGTCAAACACATCACTAACACGTCCCATTGTTGTCAACTGCACACCTGACTCATTTTTTCACTCGCACAATGGCACTGACAGAGCTCGAAAACAAACGTATTGATGGTTGGCAGACAGAGTGTAGGTTTTGAAACACTCTCCGCCTGAATGACTTTCTCACGCTCATGTTGCAAGAGGTCTCCGGCGGTGAACTGAGTCACGGAGCTTTGGGTCTGTCGGTCCCTCCCTCTTCCCTGTGAGTTGAACATCTTATCGGGCGCACCTGCCGTCGGTCCCCGGAGTGTTACCTGTTGCTATGTGTCAACTCCCTATCACATGAAATCTGTGGGAAATTCACAGCAAAAGGATTTCTCTCTTTAAAAAAACCTTGAATCTCAGAATGTTTAGAGATGTTTAACTGATGAAGCCAATTTATATGTTTACTATACCCCCCCTTCTTATATCCCCCTGCCATTTATCTCACTCTTCCTCTTTTTTTCATTCCTCCCAGTCTCTCCCAGGACTCATATCTTTATTGAGCCATCTCGGCCATGGACCTCCACACACTGCAATATTACAATTAGGCAGGGAGATTGTGGGGCTAAAGAGTGTGTGTGTGTCAGATATTGCCCATGCCTTAATGTGTAAGCCATTGGTGAACGGTGCCACTGCCAACCAGAGTGACAAGGTTTTGTGTGTGTGTGTGTTCGGGAGGAGGCGAAGGTGTTGTTAAACCTTAAATGCCTATCCTGGCATTACTAGCTGGTAGAAGAGTGGGAAGCAGACAGGAAGACAGGCTGTATCAAGGCCAACGTTGAGGCGTCATTTGGGTGCCAAACTGAAGGTGGCACTGTGTTGATACAGCCTGCTTTCCCCCAAGAGGCTGCAACACAGTGGATGACTTGACCTATCCAACAGTCCACACTACGATTAGCATGGTCACCAAATCAGCAGAAATGATCCCCTTGTTTCTCTGTAAACAGCCAGGGAGATCAGCTTCAAAAATGCAAGAACAAGAAGAGCTGATAAGAATGTGTCAATAAGTGATCCTTGACTGTTTTACACACCTCCGTCTGCTTTTTAACGCCATCACAGTCTTCTCAGCAGAAAGAGTTTGCTCAGTTGTCATGGAGATGAGACTGACAAGGAGAGACTGTAATATCAGCTGACAGAGATCCAAACATTGGAGAAATACCTCTTTACAATGCTATTAAGTGAACCTTGGGTTAAATGTTGAAGCTGCCCTAGTAGTGATATCTTCTCTAGCACACCATCTGCACAGGTGTGATAGGAAACACCTTAGTACTGACTACAGGGGGCAGTAGTAGTAACGTTCTACAAAAATGGCAGAAACGGAAGAGAAGAAGACAAAAAATGAATGTAAGCAGCACAGATTTTTAATGATGTGACATCTTAATAAAGAAGACCACATTTGCCTATTAAAAATAACATACACTATCCACTACTACACAGCTGTGCTTAGCGGGCTCTAGCACCACCCACTATCAGCTATTATAGAGTGACCCCTCACCCAAGATGCTCACAGGGTAAAAGCAAACAGAGGTTTGTGTGAAAAGTGATAAGCTCTGACAACTTACAGAATGCGCTGAATGATAGAGGAGTCAGTTATTACTGATTTTACAGTGTGGTAGTAAGGAGAGGAGGGGGAGTAAGTGAAGCAGCAAATGAGTGTGTGTGTGTGTGAGTGTCTTTCCAGTGTGGCATGAATGTGTGTTATTAGTGGGAGTGGAGTAGGACCTGTGCTCAGCTGCTGTTAGCGAGGCCAGCCAAGGCTTGGAGAGCACGATCAAAGCAGGGACAAAAAGAGAGAAGGAGAACTGACAGATCCTCCAAGCAGAGAGAACACAAGGAGGAGAGAGGAGAGGAGATGAGGGGGTTTGGAGGCTCTCCAGATACAGCCGCACACATCGCTTACCTCCCCTCACACACAAACTGAGGAGCCTGAAGCAGCCTGGGAGCAAGGAAAACAGTAAGTACAGTGAATGTACTCACACTTTCTTTTTCCCGTTGAAGCGCTCACACACATACGCACACACACACAAAGATCAGCATGGGTCATGGTAAGCCTTGCAGACACAGGCGCTGGGGTCCGTTTTGGCTGGTTAAAACAGAGAGAGAAATGTTTTAAGGCCTCAGTGCTGGGCTGTAGACCGGAGCTTCCCTAGACGGCTGCCACTGCCTCCCTCCACTTCTCTCCACTTCAGAGACCAAGACGCTCGCACTTCCTTTAGGGGTCTCTTTTTCTCCTTTGCTCACCTCCCAGCTCCCATACCACCACCACCACCACCACCACAAGCCCCCACCAACCTCCCATCCATCCACGTCACTCTCTCGCTCTCTCTCTCTCTCTCTCGTTTCGTTCCCTCCATCCAAGCCTCTCCTTTTTTTTCCATAATGCCTCCTGGAACCGAACCGCGCTATTTGCATGTGTGGGGGAGGTGGTATAACGTTGAAGGTCAGAGGTCACGGTGAGTCAAACCCAGCAGCGGTGGAGAGGAAGCGGTTAGGGAGAGGGCCAGCGAGTTGGCCTGGGTCTTTGGTTAGCATGCCTGAGGCTGCAGCAAACTGGGAATATAAGCTGCTGCTTATGCTGCTTTTTCATGGGGGTGAGGGCCACTCATGCAAATGTGTTGTAACCACCATTTACTGGATGTTCTGACTGCAGACGTATCTGTGTAGAGAGTTAAAACTGTGAAACTACAGGAGAGATGAAAAATAGTGTCAGATTTAGGTCAGATGCTCATGAGGTTCATTGTCATACATTCACATTTTGCGATGTTTTGGGATCAGCAAGTTTTGGTACTTTGGATAAATACCTTGCTCAGGGCAGGATGATTGGCCAAACAAGGCTGACCTTGGGACAACAATCGGTGTCTGTTGATTTGTCCAAAAGCAGACATCTAGGTTTACACAAAAGACAAGATCCTGCTCAAACATTCGGTTTCTCCACTAAACCGTTTTTATTCTATCAATTAAATCATCAGGCTGAGTAGGACAGAATTCCTCGGTGTCCATGTTTACTATCAGTAAGCACTGGGACATTTGAATTACAGGTGCATGAAGCCTCTCCATTTACTCTTGAGGAGGCCGTTTGTTGACTGATGATAAGAAGGCCAGCCTTTGAAGAGGCAGGCGCACACACACGCACACACACACACACACACACATAAACACACATGGTTTCTGAAACTGACAGCTTGATGCTGTGAATCATTATCTCTAATGGGCCTAGTTTAGTGTAAACAAACACAGAGTATTGATGCTGATCTTTCCCATGCAGTTGCTGATCCCCTCCTCCAATCATCAGGCCCAGATAAAACACGCCAAATTCACAGCGCATTCATATTTGCATAAAGGTGATGGGTTTAAATACTCCGGCAGGGAACTGGGAGGTGAGGGGTTATAGTAAGAATGATGAAACAGTTTTTGTGTGTTTGAAATTCCAGAAGCAACGTGTGAAGAAATGAAGTTCCTTTCAGAAATGTGATTTTTCTCCAATAAACGGAGAGCATCTGAACGAGCCTGCTTCATGCCTTAAGGAGTACTCAGGTCACTTTACTCTGGTAATCTTACTTGGACAGAGATAGTGATATTTACATATCACTGTTGATAAAGCACGCATTCATGAATAAACAAACACAGGTCTACAAACAAGAAAGAGATTCAGAGCACTTTGAAGGACCTGCACAGGATTTGGTCCAACATGAACAGAGGCTTTAACAAAAGAGAGGCTGTATGCATCCAGAAGCTGAGGGAAGATGAGGACAAGGTTCACGGAGAGGCAAGAATGAGCCATGCAGATGGCAGTGTGGGAGGAAATGCAGGAAGCTACTTCTAATCTGTGTGCAGTGTTACACATCTATGTATGAATGTCATAACGACGGCCACAGGCTTGAGTGTTAGTGTACCGGGGTGGTACACAGGTGCATGAATATCAGGCTTTCCCTCTTCCTAAAACAACAACAAACTTATAGTAAATAAAACATATACGGTATTTGGAGCTTTCATAGAGAAAGATCTAAAAGAACATTCTCTGCTAATGCACTTCCAGAGCAGCTAGGTTTTTGTTGTTGATGTTTGACTATGGGAATAAAACATGGGGTGATTGTGATTTTAGATAATGGCTTGAGTTAGAATATATTAAAATCAAAAAATTTTGCTCCTATGCTAACCTGGCAGAGGGCAGCGCTGTCTGTGAGGACGCCCTGGGAGGCCCCAAAGCCATTTTTTCTCCTACCTGGGCCAAGGCCAACCTTATCAGACAAGAGGGCCTGAGGATTACTCTCCCCCAGAGCATTAGCCTCCCTCCTGGAGAAAAAGGGCAGCCATCTCTCCCTCCTCTCTTCCACCTCAAGCCCTCACAACCCCCCCTTCGGCCCTCAGCACTCCACCTTTCCCGTGGGAGTTTGCAAAGCTAGGATAACCTTGAGACCTCAGCTGGTCGGCTGCCAGAAACATTAAAGAAATTCCCTCCTTTTCTCTTTCTATCCTCACCTCTCCTGCACACCCTCACCCCACCTCACCACCCCTCCAGCCCTCCTCCTGATCACAGGGACATTACTCTATTTTTTCCCCCTCCTGCACCGTCTGTTCTCTCTCCCTCCCTTCATTTTTAGACTTCTTTTTGCCTTCTCAGCCTCCTCTGATTGTGACTAAGATTAGCCCTTTTTCTCTCCTTCTCCCTCCCTCATTTCCTCTTTTCTCGTCTTCGACAGGAGAGAGGGGTGGGGGCTCCAGTAAAGTGAAAGAATGGGCTGTTCACATGATCTCCTGCGTAGTTGACTATTATCTGTAGATTGTCGAGCTGCCAATTTCAATTTAGCCAGCCCTGTTATCAGGCCAAAAATAAACGCCTCATTTGAAAAGTGAAAATCAAACTGTCCCGACAGGAGGGATGACTGACGTTGATTGCAAACTAACTGTTTTGGTGGCACCCTGCACTTTGTGTGGCTTTTGTCTCTTGCTCACTTCCCCCCCTCGTTTGCCTCTCTCCCTATTCTCTCTGCTGGCTTCACGGCTGTCATATTCCTTTAGTGCTGGAAAGGTCAAGTGCTGCTTGCTGCATGTGAGATCTGAGGGAGCTCAGGGATATTCAGCTGCCCCCCCCTCTACCTTGCTTTGTGGCAACAATGCTCCTTGCTGCGAGCTCCCCTACACTGCCACAGGCCTGCAGTGGCAACACCAGTAGCGGGCTGGGTTGCAGAGGAATGTGTTTATCCCCCGTAGTTAGCTCACTCCTTTTATGTCCCAAGCTCCTCTAAGTTGATCTGTTTTTCAACACAACGCACATAAAGGGGCCCCATGCTCTAAGAGTATAGCAGCAGGGATCAGTTCACAGTGTTTACGGTCAAGAGAAATGATGAGTAATGAAGACAAGAGGGAGACAGAGACTCAAAGGACGAGACGGGGAGGACATCAAAAGACAAGTAATGATTTACATCTTCTCCAAGCTGGAGTACGTTTTCACTTTGTATTTTCTACTCCAGTCTGGTAATGTTACAACAGATTCCCCGCAGACAAGCAGTGTTTTTATTCAGGAGTTCAAAATGGAAGCTTTCATGTGGCCCTTGGATTTCAGTGAGGAAATGTAAAGAGTTTACAAACAGACAGGACAGGCTTTTGTAATAGTTTCCCATGACATCATTACTGATGGGGCCTCAAGGGGATGTGAGCTGAATCCTCTCAGAAGCTTTATACACACACACACACATACACAGGTATGACCTCATCACCACCACATTCCAGGTTTCACCTTGCTACCCCCCCCCCCCTTTCCATCTCCACCAAAGCCTTGCTTTCAATTACGTTAACACCCTATCTGCCCCCTCACCTCCCCTCACTGCCACACCCATCTCAGCCTTCACTGTTTCCCATCAGACAGCCTCAGCTTTCAACGAGGAGATGAGCTAAGTACCACCGTTGTAAGGTTGGAGGCCTCTTGGCTACAATTCTGGGCTTCAGCAAGGAGTTTCTCCTCTCCACCCACTCACACCTGCACACAGTCAGGCACTGCTGGGCAAAGGATTATGGGAAAGGCCATTGACACGTAAGTGGTCAGGCTAGAGTCAAGTGTTGGCTGTTGCAGTGTTAATTTTAAGTGCTGGCTTGCATAGCTTCTCAAGGGCCATTAGAGTTTCTGCACCTAACAATGATGAGAATGATATCTAATGTACACAATCAGCAGTATGCTGACTATTTCTATTCACAGCATCCACTTTTCCAGTGAGTGAGATCAATTACTGGATAACAAAATCTTTGAAAAGCCTTCTAAAAGCACCACAACAGTACTTAAGGGAACTGATTACGTCAAACTTTTTGAAACTGTGATAGCATTATGTCTTGAAGTTTATACATATATATTATCAGGTCAAATGTCACTGAAACACAATCAAACTGAGCAGGATACAGAGCTTATATCATCACTGACATTTCAGGTAATTCCTTTAACCATTATTAATATATAACAGTCCTTGAATGCAAACATAAATACTCTGATGAGATGCACTGATTTACTCCTCAAGGCTCAAAAGATAATTAAAAAAAAACAATTCAAGTGACCACAAGCCTTTTCTCTGAATGTAAAGAAGAAAACCAGGAAAATACTGCACACACTGTCCACCGCCCTTAACACAGTATCTAGGGTATGTAAACAAAAGCAACCAGAAGACAGTAATATTATGCCATGGCCTTGTTTACAATTCTAAAATATTTCCGTGGACAGAGGCGCTACCTGTCCTTGCTCTCTTTACTCAAGTAAGAAGATATTCTCATCTGTTGTTATGCAGCTATTCTGCCTGTGGCACACATGGCGTGGATTGCAGGAGGTGCCTGGTCTCTCTTTAAACAGATGCATTGTCCTCTGACATCATTGTCTGTCAATATTTTTCCTTTTTATTTGATTATCTTACTTATCTATGCCAACCAACCTTATAGTAATGAGATCAAATTTAAATAATTCTGCCACAAACAGACGTCAGATCTACACAGTGTATAGTAAGTTAAAGCTAATTTTCATAGAAAATGGGTCCAAAGTCAACAGTCAAATTCAGGTAGATTACACCTTTAAACAAAAAACTACTCGGAAATGTGAGAAGGAAACACAAATTCTTTATATGCTTATGTCCTCACAAAAATACACCACACTAGGTCAATAACACATCCCCCAAACACAACACATGAATTGCTATTATGCTGTAAGGGCAAAACAGAACATATGAATGTATTCACCAACGTCATGAGACCACCAAAGTCTGTGTAAGTAGTGTGAAGTAATGCAGACTTTGCTTCACTTCACCTGCAAACTTCCCTTAACTTTAACAGTGATTCTTGCAGGCAGACAGTAGAATGCTGCATTAACAGCTAATGCTGAAGAAATCATATGAACAAAATATGAAGAGAGCATTATGTGACAAGATAAATGTACACATCGTCAAAGCTCAGAGGGGCTTGCTTACTAGCACAGCAAGGGGTCAAGGGTTCAGAGAAAGGGCGTCACTGAGGAAGCTCGGCTCATGTCCTAAAGCAAGGTGCCTTAACAGGATTAAACAGCAGCCTATCAGATCTATTTGGCATAATAACATCTGTCAAATGAACCACTTCACTGGCTGGCCTGATAACTGTTCTGCCTCCCCTTATCTTGAAATCAGGCCTCTTGTCACAAACAGATCAGGAGCAACTTAAAAGGGTTTGCCTTTGGCACAGTAAGCTACAGAAGTGGACTGTGCTCAAAGCAGAAAGCAAGGGGCAGGGCGGGGAAGGGACGCAGTTTGTTCAGCCACGTCACGGCTGCCTATATTATGCTTTTCTTTCCCCAGCTGTTGTAGAAAGCACAGTGGATTGCAGGTGCCTTCAAGAGCAAGTCACGCTTGGCAGGAGATAAAAAGCCAGTGAAACAGGATTTAGTGATTCGGTGGCCTGTTAAAGGTCAGTGACCAGTGGGAAAGATATTCAGGCACTTACTGCATGCCCTGAGGAACACTGTACTGCACTCTGCAGAGATTTTGCTGTGGTGGTGTAACTGAAGGTCACATTAAGCAAAAAAAGATGTTTTGATTGGAAAAACAAATATACTTAGAAACATTTTATTACCTTCATAATTTACCAGGGTGGAGGAGTACAACAGGGTCATGTTTCCCACACATCGACCAATTACTCCCCTGAGATGGCAGCTAATCCGCACCCACCCCCGCCAGGCATTTGCCCACCCAAACTCTATCCTGTTCAACCCCTGACTTCAGGGCCAAAGCTTATGCTAAAAACCTCACTTACGGAACAATATAAAAGGCTCCAGCACCTATGACTTATCCCTGCTCCAACTGAAATTGCTGTACGCCCAGCCCTAAACTCCCACCCTCATCCCAACCCACTGCCTCATTTCAGCACTCTCAGGCAGTTCTAGTCAAATCCTCTGACTCACTCCCTGATCCCCTTTTCCCTCCTTTTCTACCCAATCCCCCTTCTTCTACTGAGTAACTTTAATTGTCCTGAGAAAGTCACGGTCGGTCCGCAGGGCACAAAGCACCAGTTTATAATTAATGTTACAGAGGAGGGATTACAGGAAGCTATGGGCAGCTTGATCTGGGAGTCTGTGACAGAGAGTGTGTGATCTTCCTGCTCCAGCTAGACTCAGAGCTCTCACATGCACGTGTGTGTGTGTCTCTGACTGTGTGTGTGTGTGCGCAATCCATCAGAACAATGGGGGATCTCCCTTCCTTGCACAGGCTAATTTATGCCTTCGTTACCCAGGCCATCTGCACTATACACATACATATGGTAACATCCTGCACAGGAATGCAGGCAACAGGTTCCATTTAGACTTGAGGAAGCAGTTTATGTGATTGAAGCACCCAAAAGTGGGTCTTGTGTTGTCCTCCCTCTTGTGAGTTAAGGGTGGAGATGGAGATTGTGGTGGGGTTTATTGAAGGAGCCAGAGGGGTGGGACCAGAACTCCTGCCAGGCCAGGTGTGAGGCTGGGGGCTATGCACGTAAAAACATGAAGAACTGCACTCCACCTCAGCGACTGAGACGATATACTGAACTATGAAGCATAGTGGGAATGTTCATTAGTCTACTGCTACAATTTCAATACAAGACAAAACGTATTTAAAATATAAAAAAAAAACATAAATTGCCAACTTTAGACCCCTGCATGAGACCTACTGTTCGCTATCATCAACCAAATTCCAGTTAGCTGAAAAATAGAGGAACCTGACTCGATGCCATTTAAGACAGGAGGAAAATAGCAACGCTGTGGTGAAATTCAAATATTCCAGCAGTGATGAAGATGGAGGAGGAGGATAAAAATCAGCGGGTTCCTATCAGGTCCTGCCCTCTGGCACTAAGACAGGAGCCTGGCTGCCTGTCTTTCATCATCAGCATGCAGGATCAGAGCGTGTCTTACACATCAACTCCTCTGTGCGCTGTGTGAGCGTGCATGTGTACATCTGTGTGAGTGCATAAAGAGAGGGCACGTAAGGGCCCAGACTGCCTGCAGGGCCCCCCACGCAGATGAGCAGGGGCACAGGAGCGCTTGGCAGAGAAAGAGGTGTGTTTATGATTGTTGTGCGTGTGTGTGTGTGCGTGCATGCTTATGTGTACTCAGGGGAAAGAGTGTGTTTGTGAAGGAGGGAGGTAAGGAGGGAGTGAGTCAGCCAGCCTGGGCATATTCTGTCTCTTCCCCAGCCTCCCTCCTCCTCACCTCTCATTCTGTTTCCTCATCCGTCCCTCTGCTACTCACTCATTCCTTCCATCTTTCTATCCACCCTCCCAAACACACACACACACACACACACACACACACACACACCCGCTGCCTCTCAATCTCAGACAGTAGCAGCCGGGGGCCAGGAGCCTGCTGGTGGAGGCTGCATCGATCTTTTCCCAGCTGTGGGGGTGGCTGCGAACACACACACACGCACATACACACACACCTTGAAGCGATGGCGGTGGCTCAGGGTTCCACCTGGTGTGAGTCGCTGACATCTGCCAAGCTTTCTTCACCTTGTACAAAATTAATCACTCAAACAGCCAGGAATACACTGACAGACATGAACATAGCTGCTGATTTACATGCTGAATAATATACGAATGAACTATGCAAAACAAATTAGACAAGGTCTGCCTGCCAACATCCAAGTTCCCCCCCCAATTCTTTGCATAAACGTTCACAATTTCAAGGTCACTGAACATTTTGAGTCCAGATTGTTACTGTGTGAACTGTGAAAGTAACCTGTATACACAAGTGGCAGGTGAGTGTGTGTGTGTGTGTGTGTGTGTGTGTGTAAATGTCTATGTTGTTTGCCAAATTTTGTGTCAGAAGAGACACTCCATTCAACAAGGCTGCCAGGGACATCATCTAATCTCTGCAATATGTCCTGTAATGGTTCACCACTTCTCATTCATAGCAAACAGTATAAGAAAAGCTTCAGGGGGGTAATGGTGGGGGACTGAGGGGGTCTTAATCCTTAGCAAAGCCCCCCAATCAAAGTGAAAAACATAGGCGAGGGAAAATAGGGAGGGGTGGGGGCTTCTTTAGAAGAAAAAAAAGAGGAATGGGGGCACTGATGAAAAGCCAAATATGCGACATTCACAGAAAAGGGGGCCCTTGTTGATGTGCGGAACCTTTGAAGAAGAAAGAAAAAGCGGAAGGAGGGTGTGTGTGTGGTGTGTATGAGTGTTTTTTTATGGGGGGGGGGGTCACTGTATTGAGGCACATTATGTCATGGCAGTCAAAACAGCGTAAAGTTGACAGGACGAGACTCCTGCTGACACTCACACACACACATAATCATAAGTCTCCCCTCTCACCCCCCTCCTGGCAATGGAGCATGCAGAGTGTGGGAAACAGCGGCCGAGGCACGCGCCAGATAAGATCTTGCCTCTCTGGGCCTCTCTGGAGATGCAAACAGGACTTTGTTGGCACGCAGCAACACCCCCCCCCCCCCCCATTCGCCCTCCACACACGCACTCACACACACACACACACACACACACACACACACACACACACATGCATGCAGACCCTGACCACCCTCACCCCTCACTGGCCCAGTGCAGCATCATCTACTTCCTCTCTTGCCTTTGTTTATGAAATCAGTCACCCTACAGACTGATCCTTCCAGCCGCCTTTAAAGGACCACCCACTCGAAACATGGCAACTTGGTATTTTGGTTACATAGATGCTATCTATATTGTGTTTACAATATTTTGTTGTTTGTCATGAAACAGAACACCTGCACTGGTCTGAAAAGACAGCTACACCACACACTGATGCACCAATGCTGGTTGAGGAAGAGCTGTAGACCAGTGTCAGTTTGGTTTTTGTTCAATGTAACACTGTACCTTACTTCCACGAATGTATTTTTGGTGGTGTGATCTGCATATGTCATCTTTAGAGTGTAAAGCGTGACTTGTTTCTGTGACATCAGCTCATCCAAAATTCAGAGGGAGATGATGAAGTCAGCCGTCATTGTCGTGATCACAGTGTTGAAAAGAAAACAGATTGTGTGGGTGAACCTGATTCCCAGACTTCATCCAGGCAGACGATGAGTAAGCTCTGACGGGACATTCCCCTGTTTAATAAAATCCTCTGTCGTGATTTCAGCTGCTTTACAGTCACATTTTACTTCATTCTACACAGGGTTTCCTTTATCAAAAGACCACGATGAGGTTCAGGTGAAGGTTACAGGATGCAATAAACTGAGCTGTGCCAATTGGTAGGTGTGTATCAGTGTGTTTTCTCAGTGCACGGCTTGTTAAGTTTTATCAAACAAAGGAGTCTCGATATTCTGCAGCATATCAATAGAATGTATGTCTATCAGAGTAAATAGGCTCAGCATTAAACTACATATTCAGTAAGAAATGGTTTTATGTTGCAATAGTGACAGGGTTTGTGTGACTGCAACCACAGACTCAACACAATGACTACAGTGAAGTGGTAATATGTCACGTGTAAGCAATTCATTCATTGTGGGGAAAAAAAAAATAAACGGTACATCCTCACCACACACACAACCTCACATGAACACTCCATGTACACAAAACTCATTTAAAAACACACGCAATCAGACATACACACATGCTTTGCATGTTCACTAACAAATTCAACCTCTTCCCTACCCACAAGCCAAATATTTACACTCTTCCGATACAGGTTTGAATGATAGGCCTTTAGCCCTCGGCCTCTTTCATTCTCAAACACTCCCATTCTTGTGTGCTGCAAACTGCTCCTTACTATCAAGCCTTTGTTTAGACAGCATTAGTTTGTCTCAGGCAAAATACAGTACAAACAAATCCAATGTAAACAAGTACGCAGTAGTTTGAGTCGGCTCGTGTCTGCCATGGGTCTCAGGCCCACAGTTTGTTATAACACAGTAGATCAGAGCATATCTGTTCCATACATAGTGACACAGTGATCAGGCCTGAAGTTTTCCACTCAGACATCACTTGAAAGGGGACACAAACATCCAACTCAGTCAGACCCAAGCAGCAACTTCCAAAGCTAAGAAATAAATCGCATGCAGAAGCTTCAAAAACTGCTGTTTCACAGCCCACTGTTAAAATAATGAACTGTATAGCAAAAAAAACAATTTTTGCAGCCTGGTGCAAAAATAGTTTTGGTCTCTATTGATAAATTATTTTTTGGGACAACTGTACCGCAAGTTATATAATTCACTTATTTGACCAGTTGACCACTGTCTGATTGAGCCTTTGTGTAAATAGAGGGCATGTTGTTGAAGCTGCACTACCTTTTTTCCTGCTTGTCTGTATGCTTAACAGTCTATTGCTCATATTGTTGACCCAACCACGTATGCATTGATATCATCACAAAAATATTATTACCTCTATGAAGTCCTCCTTCTGAATGCTCAGGCGACACACCTGCCAAAATGTTTATGAGAACATGCCTGGCACAGACTTCAGCTTTATGTGTGAATGGGTAACTTGTGATATCTGGACCTGATTTGGTTGAACAAAAATATGAGTTAGTGAGTATATAGGACAGTATTTTATTAAAAAATCCCAAAGGCAAAGCTAACAGGACAAATACTGTAACAACAATAGTATGAACACACAATTATTATTATATCAAAAATTTTTAGATTTTACCATTGTGGAACAAGCAGCTAAATCCACATCAGCATGACTTCCATGAATCTGGTATGAGGGGAGGGACTAAAAGAGAGTCAAGGGGTGGATGGCGAGGTCATCTGAGCTGCTGCAATGGACGGGGCCCCCACCAACATGAACACACACCCCGGCTATTCCCTAAGCTCCCGTACGGTAATTGGGCCCTCACATCAAACAGGCTTCATTAGAAGGACTCCAGAAACTGTTAATCCCTCAGCTTCACACACATAGCGGAGAATGGGTTTGTGGTGCATGGCGTCCGCCACGTCGAACAAAACATCTTGAGGAAACATCAAAGCCCTCCTCATCCGCGTCCCTCAAACTAAAGGCTCATGTCTGTCTACGTGTGTGTGTGTGTGTCATTGCTAGTATATGCTCATGGTGATGGCTGAGCGAGACAGACATTTTCTTTGCCGGCAAGTCATCTGGAAACAAAAGAGGACTTCAGCTGGCTCTCTAAACATCAGACTCCACAGGGGAACAGTCGCCACTTGGCTACAATGAGGCCACAGGCCCCCCCACCCCATCATCACACAACTCCTCCACACAATAACTTGGCTATGACACACACAAGATGTTGCGGTTACTGTAACTATCTTTATCTTTTATCTGTCTGCTGTGGAAATTCCCCTTTGGCACAGTCAATTACACCCAAATTAAATTTAAAAACACAAATCAAAATAAGGTATGGCAGCACGTCATGACAGATGAACAGGATTAACACTTTTAGAAGTGTGCAGAAGGCAAGCATTGAAAAAAAATTAAGTCTAACCCCTTCTTGATCCCAGACATGCCAACGTGCAGGTGAAAGCAGCCTCCAGCACTTCTATACAGCAGCAGCAAAAAAGCTCCAACATATCGCCCTTTCTCTTTTATTAGCACGCTAAGCTGTTCAGCAGCTGGTTTCCTGATGCCTTCATTGACAAAAACATGCACACAAACTTGGCAGAGGATAAGAGGCACATAGTCTCATAGAGCCGCTTGTCCAGTGTCACACAGAAATACTTCTTCTCATACAGACACACACTCTGTAACTGAAACGTTCATTCCCACCCATCCCTTCCTATCTCTGCTGCCCTAGCTCATCAGTCCAGCTGACCTCTCCAGCCTCTGATACGTACACACACATTAACACAGACAGGCTGAGGATGTGCTGACAGGCAAGAGACTGCCAGTTCTTAATTAGCAGGAAGTTGCAGTGTCAAGGTGTCACAGGCATGTAGTGCAGAAAAGCAGGGCTGGTCTGTCCCTCTATTGATTCCCTGCGGGGGTGCTTTGTTGTCACTTTCCCAGCATCAAACACCGTGCACATATTTGCTGCCTGCACCACAGCCATTTTCTTCCCCACTGTGTTGATTCCCTCGTAAAGGAGAAGCACAGCCACTGCAGAGACTTGCATGTTCTAATTTTGATCCCAAGCATGAAAGCAGGAAAAAGGGGGAGGCGCTTAAATAAAAAAAGGAGAGGCGACATCCTAATTGGCAATTTGGGATCTTACATAGCGGATGGGCACTCAAGTGAGAAAAGATTTGGCCTGCTTACTCTGATCTTCCCATCGCCTCCTCATGTCACCTCTCTCCACCTCAGGTTTCTCTTGCAACCATTTCCTTTCCTGCTTGTCAGGTCTTTAACTCTGGCACTCGCACACACATTAACATACACTCAATCATGAGCATGTACGGGTGGTCTGTGCGTGCTGGAGGAGTCCAGCTGGAGCAACTTTTCAAAGCATCTTTTCCCAGGCTGAGATGTAATTGTCAACGAGGGCGACCTTGGCTTCCTTTTTAAAATCTCACAGAACAGATCGTTTATTTAAGGAAGCACTGGGGGCTGATGTTGGATGGGGGTAAATGAGAGGGAAGAGGGACAGGGCAGGCTCACGCTTCAACGTCAGACACCAAGCAAAGATCAGGCAGACAACAAGGAAAAGGTGAAAGTGGAAGGAGAGAGATATTGTAATTTGATATAAGACATACACAGTAGCATAGCTCATATACCTCAGATTGAGCTACAGCTTTTACCCCACGGCATCTACCAGACACTGATGCTGGACACGGACAAGGTGCTGATGGCACAGGAGACCCTTCATCAGTCAGGTAGCCATTACTCATGTCCACATTGATTTTGGTTAAGCTATTTGTTGCATTTCCACAGCCAACCAATCATTAGTCATTGAGAATACATTTGTTTTTCCAAAGTGAAGATAACTGACAAGAGAACAGGAAAACTGAAATCAACCTCTAACTTTCTTTAGCCAGAAACAAGAGGGAAAAAAACATGCACTGATAACATGATGTTTTAATTCATATATTAAGCTTCTCATCAATGACATCGCCGCAGCAGGATGTCAGCTTGCACTGAGTAATTACAGGAGATACACAAACAAAAGCGTCTTAATCACAACATGTTAAAACGTAGGTCCTTCTAGCATTAGTGCAGACTAGGATGCTAAGATAGTGTTTAAAAATTCATTAATGTGTTTGTACTCGTGCTGGCGAAAGGCCGAACAGCACAGCTGGTCAGTAAACCAGGCGGCTGTCCTCTGTTTTGACAGGCTAAATGCAGAAAGGGTTAAATAGCAATACATAAGGCAAACACATGTTGAAACACACACACACACACACAGAGGACACATGCAAGCGGACTCCCTGTGTTCTATAACTCTACATTGTTTGCAAGCGGCAAGGGTGGAACCTTCCTCTCTCTCTCTGTCTCTCTCTCTCTCTTTCCCTCTTTTCCCTGAGTGCCGGTGCTTGGTCGGCCGCAGGGCTGAGGAATGTGTGAGAGCCATGTGTCAAATCCCCAGACTGTGGGAAAGTGCTGCTCTCTACTGAACTCCCTCCTCCCTCCCTTCCTCCCTCCCTCTCTCCTTCCCTCCATCCCTCCCTCCTTCTGTCTCTCATTTCGTTGGACCGCTCTCCAGGCAAGCGTCCTGCCCCGCTCCAACCCTGCGGAGTGTGTGTGCATGCATGCATGAGTGTGTGTGTGTGTGTGTTGCGCGTGCCTGCCTGCCTCACAGCACACAGGAAGTGAGCGGAGAGCGTCTGCCAACGGAGCTCCGCCTGGAACTGCTGTTTCCTGCAGACAGTTTCTATGCCAACACCAAGCCCTCCACAACACACAAACACACATTCACACACAAGCAACCTCCTCAAGTCCTCATCAGGACCTGAAAAGGAGGAGGCAGGCTGCTCTTTCCCTCCGTTTCTCTCCAGGTTTATCTCCGTATCCCATTTCCCTCACTCTGCCTCTTCCTCTTGAACACAAACACAGACATCTTTCTGTGTGTGTATGTGTGTGTAGGTATACACCACATTCATGCTCTGAGGATCTGGAGCCGTAGCTCCTCTGTGATGCTTGCCAAAAAGTTGGATAGTTGCGGCATAAAAAAAAATCTGCAACTATAAATCACCCTAATATCAAGTACAAATATCCGCCGGTCTCCTTTTAGTAGAGCCATAGTCATATTTCATAGCTATTCTATTCTAAACAAAAAACATGGTCAAAGTTTTTCAGTTTTTTTCCTCTTTTCTGTCTGCAATGAATTTGCATTTACATGAGATTACACAAGATGCATTTACATCTTCATACATATGAGTAATGGCTGAACTACTCTGTTTATTTTCTGCATTTGGATTGATATCCATTTTGTCTCAGGTTTAGTTTTTGCAATCCGTCTGCTGCTGTGTTGTTCTCGTCTTTATTTTTTCTTGAAAATCACGGTCTGGTCTTCCACTGTGGAAATCTTGTCATTTCCATTAAAGTGAGAGAAAGTCAAATTCTCAGATTTTAGCATTTTATGTGCAGTGAAAGCAAACACCCCTGAACCTCTGAATCAGCCACATTTATCTCAACATTATTTTATTTCTGTGTTTTTCTGTGCTTTGTCTCTTTCTGTAGTCAGCATGTTTTACAACAACTTGTCTGTCAATCACCCCATTCTCCTTCGCAACAGGGCCTAAAAATACACTCTCTACACCTGCCCTGCTTCACCCAGCCTACCCACGTCATAAAACATGTCTGCTAAGACACTCGCACACTTTGTGTCTTAGACACGCTGTACTGATGACATAAGCAGCCCTCTTGATCTGTTTTCCAGCTGGAGGAAGAAAAGCAGATCTACTGTTTCCTGTCCTGTGACATCCAGAGTGTCGCAAAATAAAACTGACCTCTGCTCAGTGCCTCAGATCTACATAGCAGCCCTGTGGGATATATCCTCAGTCACCTGAAGTGACCCCCTCTAGCTTATACAATAGTCAACAAACCAAGTATATGCATAATATACAGGAATAGTAAAAACTACTATACTATTAATAGACGATCTGTGTCTGGGTTTATAGTCCAACTGTGCAAAAAAGGCAGCTGTATATCTGTTAAGCAGCAAAAGATGTGCCCACTTTCTAAAGCTTGGTTTTCCAGGGAACAATAAATCAGACACACCATTACAAGCATGAAATATCGGCAAACCTTTTCAGGCTTATTAATGGAAGCAGCACAGTACCAACTCTGAGCAGTGGTTCACACACACATCAATTCTGAGTCTGAGCCAGGCGCCGAGAGCAGACCTACAACACATCCAAATCTCCCCTCTCCACATCAACGCACAGAGTGCGCCAAATACCCCCACAGAAATAAAATACAAATATCCCAGAGAAAGAGAGGAAGACAAGAGGAAGAGTAATGTATGTGTATGTGCGTGTGTGTGTGTGTGTCCAAGTCCAAGCATGGGTGCAATTTAACTGAAACAGTAGGAAGGATAAGTGGCCAAAGGGTGCGAGTGTGCGCACACGCACACACACATAGTCCTGGCTCTCTCTGCTGGTTGAATAAGCAGTCTCTGTGCTATATTGGTTTGGGCCTCCCCCTCCTGTGTTAGACCTTGTTAGCCTGCCAGCCCTCAGTCTCATTCCCACACTCCCATATCTGGCTCTGTGGCTGGTGCTGGGAATCCCCATCATCACAGACACACACATGCACACATACCCTTCCATCACAATCAAGTCAGGGTGGTCACTGGCTTTTTATTTGACCCTCTTATTTCACCCACCGTCTCCAGTCATTTTCAACACATGGCTACAACACAACAACACAAAGTAATGTTGATGTGCAGAGTTACGGGTTTCTTTGTGGTTCTTTAATATTATGTTTTTGTTCTTCATAAATATTCCCACATTTTAGTGTGTCTGCTAGAGTTGCAACAATTTCCATGTCCAAAACAGTACTGCAGTGTATAATATTGATGAAATTGCTTGAACAGTCAGTGTTTTCAGAGCAGATAAATAAGTGTGACTACTGCTGAATCATCTGACCCTGGAATGAATGGCTACCTTTTCATATTGAAGAAAGATTTTGCAGCTTTACCAGCTCCCTAAAAGATAGATTCCAAGTAGAGGAAAGTTTTTTTTTTTTTTTTAATTTAGTTTGGACTTTAGGGGACAGATTGGTTTAGGGGTTAGGGATACAGTATAGGGTCACCCACCCAATTTTTGGTGGTTATTTTCAAGCATACTGTGTTCTACTATTCAAAATTTAGAGAAATTTAAAGGGGAAATAAATTCCTTAGGTGTTTCTAAACAATAAATGCTCAGGAAGTGGTCCGTGTTATTACTTGTCAGCTGTAAATTTAGCTTGAACTAATGGCTGTACCGACTTTTACTGCTTAAAGGTTAACCACTCATTAAAGCAGCAGCTGCGACTAGAAAATTGAACAAATTTGTATTTTACTGATATGACTAAGAAATAAAAGCTTACCATGAGCATTGATACATGCTTTATAGGTTCAATGTTTCATAGTTGTTGAGCAGGTTTGTGTGTCATATCAGGGAGTTATTGACCACAGTGAATAATTGCACCAGTCATTTCCTTTGACTCCCTCCACTACTGTATTCTCTGTATGCACTGACTGATAAGAAACCACACACCCTACATACCTCTCCACGACTGGATGACCATTTCCACCCCTGCTACCCTTACTGTCTCTGAGAATGGATTAAAAAAACAACTAATTAATAAGTTCTGTGTGTCAATTACCTAAATTATTTTCATGGCCTTTATTGTCTATGAACACTAAAAACTAACTTAAACTTGCACTGCCCGTTTAGCTGTGCTGTCAGAGGGTGGCTTTATAGTGCCATGAAGGTCAAGAGAGGGCAGAGGATTTACAAGCAGCAAAGAGCTGGACATACTCAAAGACCAATAAATAATCTACAGAGGATAGTTTAAACACTCTCAGTTTCCACTGCTTTCCATTAATTGGACATTAAATCATGACATCATAGAAATAGCTGAGATATTTCAGCTTACTTTGAGGGGGTAGGTTAGTGCCGTGTTGATAGAAACTTTCTTACTTGGAGCTGAGGTCATGATGATTATGTGACGATGAGATCAAGGAAACAGGAGTTATAGGTGGTGATGCACTGTTTCAGACTTAGATTAAGTTACTACTATAATAACTGACTGATTTAGATTTTAGCTGTTATGCTGTAGTGCTGGAATGGCTGGTGGGCAGTTATAGCTATGACAGAGTAATTTAAGAGTGTGACAAGGCAGATAGGTGAAGACAAGGCGCCGCTGAGCTTTGCAGGAAGGGGGGGGAGGCAGTGAGGAAGGGTAAGGGAGGCAACATGGTCATCTTATCAGCACTGCGAGCCGCGAGTGATCTAAGTGGGCTGAGAGGAGAGCAGGCCCTCTGTTATGCCCTGTGATCCAAGACTGCTTTATGGCATGCTCCAGATCTCTATCAGTGTGGGAAAAGACTAGGAGGCCAGAGGAACTGTGTGTGTTTGTGTGTGTGTGACCGAACACATGTTTGTTTAGTTTGCGTGCAGTTTCTGCCACTAAAGCAATCAAGAGGGCAGAGGCCTGTGTGCATGAGCATGGAGTGTGTATGTAGGTGTGTAGTTACTTAGTTTCTGCCATTTAAGCAATCAAGAGGGCAGAGGCTTGTATATTTAGTGTGTCTATGTGTGTGTGTATGCATTTGGCTGCTGTGGAGCCTGATAAGGACTATAAACATCATCCAACAGCAGGCGGGCAGGTTCACCCACACTAGACGATAAGACAGAACTTTGACCCCTCACAAGTCTAACCGACCATTTAATTCGCATACACACACAGAGTTAATATCAGGCCATAAAGTAAAATATGCTTCTGTGTGTCACCATTAAATCTAACGTCACTGCCATTCCACTGCTCATTGCACTGGAACACATATCACTCATAGTCATGAATATATTGTCAGCAGATGGCTGTATACCAGACTGATCACTCATTAGTAATGTCCTGTGCCAGGTCTGCTTACGATTAGTGGTCCTTCACGCTGTCTGGCTTCTGGCTGCCCTCAAAGGATGCTTACACTGACTCCTCTGGGTGGCTTCCTAAAGGCCATCAAAACTACACTCAACAAAAATATAAACGCAACACTTTTGTTTTTGCTCCCATGTTTCATGAGATGGACTTGAAGATCTAAACTTCATTCCAGATACACAATATTACCATTCCTCTCAAACATTGTTCACAAATCTGTCTAAATGTGTGATAGTGAGCACTTCTGCTTTGCTGAGATAATCCATCCCACCTCACAGGTGTGCCACATCAAGATGCTGATCTGACATCATGATTAGTGCACAGGTGTACCTTAAACTGCCCACAATAAAAGGCCACCCTGAAATGTGCATTTTGTTTCTGCTTTATTGGCGGTCTGGGGACTCAGAACCAGTCAGTATCTGGTGTGACCACCATTTGCCTCATGCAGTGCAACACATCTTCTTCGCATAGAGTTTATCAGATTGTCTATTGTGGCCTGTGGAATGATGGTCCACTCCTCTTCAATGGCTGTGCGAAGTTGCTGGATATTAGTGGGAACTGGTGCACGCTGTCGTATACGCCGGTCAAGCACATCCCAAACATGTTCAATGGGTGACATGTCCGGTGAGTATGCTGGCCATGCAAGAACTGGGACATTTTCAGCTTCCAAGAATTGTGTACAGATCCTTGCAACATGGGGCCGTGCATTATCTTGCTGAAACATGAGGTGATGTTCATGGATGTATGGCACAACAATGGGCCTCAGGATCTCATCACGGTATCTCTGTGCATTCAAAATGCCATCAATAAAATGCACCTGTGTTCTTCGTCCATAACAGATGCCTGCCCATACCATGACCCCACCACCACCATGGGCCACTCAATCCACAACATTGACATCAGCAAAGCGCTCACCCACACGACGCCACACACGCTGTCTGCCATCTGCCCTGAACAATGTAAACCGAGATTCATCCGTGAAGAGAACACCTCTCCAACGTGCTAGACGCCATCGAATGTGAGCATTTGCCCACTCAAGTCTGTTACGGCGACGATCTGGAGTCAGGTTAAGACCCCGATGAGGACGACGAGCATGCAGTTGAGCTTCCCTGAGACGGTTTCTGACAGTTTGTGCAGAAATTGTTTGGTTATGCAAACCAATTGTTTCAGCAGCTGTCTGAGTGGCTGGTCTCAGACGATCTCGGAGGTGAACCTGCTGGATGTGGAGGTCCTGGGCTGGTGTGGTTACTCGTGGTCTGCGGTTGTGAGGCCGGTTGGATGTACTGCCATATTCTCTGAAACGCCTTTGGAGACGGCTTATGGTGGAGAAATGAACATTCAATGCACGAGCAACAGATCTGGTTGACATTCCTGCTGTCAGCATGCCAATTGCACGCTCCCTCAATGCTTGTGGCATCTGTGGCATTTTGCTGTGAGACAAAACTGCACATTTCAGGGTGGCCTTTTATTGTGGGCAGTTTAAGGTACACCTGTGCACTAATCATGATGTCAGATCAGCATCTTGATGTGGCACACCTGTGAGGTGGGATGGATTATCTCAGCAAAGCAGAAGTGCTCACTATCACACATTTAGACAGATTTGTGAACAATGTTTGAGAGGAATGGTAATATTGTGTATCTGGAATGAAGTTTAGATCTTCAAGTCCATCTCATGAAACATGGGAGCAAAAACAAAAGTGTTGCGTTTATATTTTTGTTGAGTGTATATGTATGCAAAGTGCACATACACATACACACACCTACTCAGCACTCAGTCCACTCTAGATGCCAGCTGAGTGATGCACACTTTGTCGTGCCTCAATAAACTTTCAGTGGGGTCCTGGGGTGATGAGGCCATGACTAAATCGGTGGCAGGTTTAGCTATTAGTTGAGTCACAGATGAGTTCATAAGGGAGGCGCACTCTATGGTGTCACTGGGTAAATCATGCTCCATTTCACCAATGCTGCACTTACGCACACATACACACACACACACGCACACACACAGACTCATGCAGACACCAGACTCCACGGTGACACACTCCATCAGGGCCACAGTGAGTCACCTGTGCAGCCTGGTAGACAAGCAGCCTGAGGGGAGGCGACACAAGATGTGTGTGTGTGGTGTGTTTGTGTGCTGCACGCCTGGCTCCAGTGATATCATCATTAGGAGACAAGGAGGGCCGAGCCGTCTGATGGACGGCACACTCCACTCCCCTTGTGATCCGGCCACCTCTCACCCAAAATGACCGTCTCCACACTACCTCATAAAATTATGACAGAACAAAGACATGGATGAGAGGGGACGGAGAGAAGAGGTAGGTGCACATCGTGTATAAGCAGCTGGGTCTTGGCCTTGTGTTACACCAGCATCTGGACGTGTCCATGGGGAGGAGACCTGGCCTCCGTTGGGCAATCAGCAGCCACTTACACCATAAAGTTAGAGTGGACACAGACATTAAACAGCCATTACATCAAAAGTATAGATGTGCTGCACTTTAAAGGTGTACTTATCATCTGCTTTATGACCGACCATAACCACAGTGAATAGCTGCTCTTTTCTTTTTTCTTATGTTTCAGGTGGACTTTTTCATCCAAGGAGGACAGGGTGCTCCTGCTTACAGCGTGGCAAGCTGATCACCCCACAAGATCTAATAATGAAATTCATAATATAATCTTAACAGCACTCTTTTACAGAGCTGAAGGGTAACTATGCAGTTATCTACAACAAACTACAAAAGACCAAAGTGTCAGATTGCTGGGTCCAAAATGTTCCATGGTCTGATGAGAAGTGGATTCAGCAGAATTTTTCCAGCAAATCCTGAGATTTCTTAGGTGACTTTCACCACTCAATCAATGAGGTCCACATGCAAGGTAATGGCTTTTATTTTCTGGCAGTGCTGATGATGTGTGTGTGGTGGAGACATATTTAGGTGAGGTTTAATTGGTACAGGTGCACCTCATTGCCTTGATATACCCACATCTTTCTCTAACTCCATTACGCGACGCACGCCTCTGCTTGCCACAGGAAGGAACACACCAATCAGTGCAATTACAGAGGAGTGAGGTGGTGGGGAAGCTCTCTGAAACAAGGCATTGAAGTAGAAGAACTGATTTTGTTGCTAGGCTTTCAGTTTATCTACAAATAGCCCTGTTACATACCTTTCAAGCACATTATAAACCATAATGGGGTTTTAAAAGCATCAACAAAATATCACACAAACTGCTCTTTTTGCCTATGTCATCCAACAAAGAAATCAAATGAAAAGACAGAACTGACATCTTGGCAAGAAATCCCACCAGCCAAGATTCCCATATCCGTTTGTCACACACACATGGTCACATGCTGCATTATGATAGTCCTTTTCCTTAGTATATAAAATTTCAGCTATATGCGGTTGTTTAAGAGGGCCCTGTGGCGATATTACTGCTTTACTCAGCCCCCACCGTCCTCCTGCCTCCTGCATCACAACATGCAGCCACATGACCAGAACTTATTGCCTTTAGCCACCATTGAACTAAACCTCACACTGGAGCATAGCCAGGGGAAGACCATAAAGTAGCCACACGGGTCACAGGACTTGGCTCATCATCTAAATGCTCATTACCACAGATGTTATCACACACACACAAAAATCCCTGCCTGTCATGCTGCTATGAAATGTAGGTCAGCTGATGCACCATAGCCATGTGAGGTGGCTAAATGGAGAATAGCTTGAATGAATGCTCCTGCTGCTACATTGTGAAGTTTCCATATACATCAGGTAACTGTTTCAATGAGCCTGAGAGGTGTTAATGTGTTTCACACCTTTAAGCTAAAGGCAGCGCTTTGCGTCACAGCTTCCTTTTCCAAACAGTAGCGCCTATCTTCTCTGCTGAGTCATTGTTACCCTCAATAAGGTCATTGTGATGCCCAGCAAGGGCAGGCAGGTGACTGTTTGCCTGGCTGGCTGTCCTTATCTAAATTTATAGCCATCACCTCATGCTGAGCAATAGTTAAGAAGATCATGTGAAAACATTAAACCTTCTCCCTCAGCTTCAGGTGACTTTTGTAAGCAACTTATACACAGTCAGCTGAGAAGCACTGTGCCAGAGGGAAAGGTATTTTTTTTAAAAGAAGGTTGCATGGGTCAGTGTATAGTGGTGTGCAGTTTAAGGAACCAAAATCAAAAGAGTGGGGTTAGCATTGTTGTACCTTTAAAAAACTTTGATATACAAGTGACACTCCCATCACCAACTTTTTTTTACTTTTGCACCAATAAAGACTTGCTGGTTTTGCATGTCAGTGCTCGTCTTTGATCCACTGATCATCCACTGTGCTCAAGCAGAATTAAGGTTTTAAAGAATACAGAATAAATCCGTCTGCAGTTTACACCAATGTCCTCATGTAGGCAGACCTCAATGCCCTGAAGTTAAAACCACTCTTTGTGGCTGTAAGCTTCTCAATATTTATCATCTATTGATCAACAGCCCGAACAATTCACTCCAAACGTAAATACGCCAAAACCAACTTCTTCATTAACACTCATCTTCAGGCTGGTTATGCAAATTCATGCAAACACCAACTCAAAGAATACTTGTTGGGATACAACTCAAGTCCCAAACAGTCAGGCCTTTTAAAGCGCAAATGGCAACAGCCGATCAAACATCAAACGACCCCCTTTTGAAATCCACAGAGCTCAATCCATGTTGGGCAGAGTTTGCATTCTCCATCTAAACTCTTCTGAGACAAAAGGGCTCTGCCTCTTATTGTGAGAGTGACAGAGCGGTGGAGAAAGCAGTGTGTTGACAGAGAGGATGGAGATGGCAAACACCTCAGGGAGCAGATTGGCTCATGTCCCACATCTGCCCTTCATACTGGGGCTGCCGGTGGAGCAGGTTTGAAGAGGAATCGAGGTCGTTCTCAAGTGGGTTGGGGGCAAGCTGAGGTTTCTGTGCCGACACACAGAGTGATTAAAGGCTGGAATTAGGGGACAGCAGCGGACATCAAAACACAGAGAGAAACCTATCCATCTGGGTGAATTAAGGAGGGTGAGATTAGGTGTCCTAAGAGTGTGTGTGTGGGGTAGTGTGTGTTTCAACCCCCTCCCTTTTAACACACAGGCTGAAACAGTGCACTTTGTTAATTCCAACAGTCAAAAGACCTCCCTGGTTATAAAAGGGGCACAGGGCTCTTTTTTAAAAGGTAGCAGTTGTTCTGATCCCATATCTGTTCTCTGTGCTGGATTGTATTGAGGACATTAACATGCAAATATCTGTTTAATCCAGCTCTGTCCGAGGCTGAACAGACCATTCACAGCTCTATGAAATGGTAGAACATGGCAGGTCAGGGAGGACTAATCCACACACAACTGATACTGCCAAACCCAAAATCCGACACCTTGATCAATCGGACAGGTCTGCTATTAGAACAGCTTTGTTTTGGGACTACTTACAGTTCTATTCATATTTTATTCTTTGGTGCTTCAGTTTACCGAATCCTGCTCGTCTATTTACCAAATAGGTGCCACTTTGATATTGAAATGAATAAATCAAGCTGTCCTTACCCCACATTTTTTCTTAAATGGTTTCATTACCCACTAAGACTGAAAAAGGGGTGTTTAGCTGAGCAGGCTCCTCTGTTGCCCATATCATTGTGAAGAAAGATGAAAAAAAATCTACTTTCCTCTTCCTTACCTTTAATGATGCCTTCTTGTTATCTATCTGTGCCTCTCAGGGATGCGCCTGCCTCTTAGACTTTGAAACTAGTTGCATTGTTTCAGGCAAGGTTCGTGCTGAGGTTATGGGTAATTGCAATAGCTGCTTTACATTTCAATCGGTGCTATAATCTCCAAGTCCCCATCTTTCCCTACACAAAAACACTGATATCCCCCTAATTCAGCCATTTAGATGTGATAATGAAGGTATTGGTGTGAAGTCTGTTATATGCACATCCAGCTCTTCTATTTCGGATAGTGCTTTACATGCCTGTTTTTAAAATACAAATGCGTAACACAGAGGAATTTTTTTTCGTTTCTCTAGTCTTGCGTTTTCATTGCATTCCCTACTGGAGAAATTGCATCACTGGGAATTTCCTTCATTATTTCCAAGAAGTCCTTTGTCTCCCCTCAAACACCTCCTGAAACATACAAAAAAGGAGGGCTGTTTTGATGTCAGTCTCCTTATATGATGTTCACTTGATACAAGGGTTTCGTTGTCAATTCCCCTTTATGGCTGACCACTTCTCAGAAGCAGAGTAGGCACTGCCTGTCGTGGCCCTTGACGCTGAAGGACCCTGAGGGAAATTGGCAGGTCCTTCATCAGTGTATGTTGGAAGTTTTATTTTTATTTGTGGCTGGAGGAGGGTGCTTCTCTTTGAGACTCCTGAAGAATGAAGACTTTACAAAGCCTCTTTCTTTTCTCTGCTTTATCAGTGTTTCCCTCCAATAATGACAACCCTTCTCTGCGTCAGTAAAGAAAAAAAAACATAACTGGGAGTGAATTAGCATGGCCACAATGGACAGTGGGCGCAGTAGCCAGACCTCCACACTTTTACAGTCTATCTGGCCTAACCAGTGGGGCGACCGCTCTTCCTAAAGACCTAGTTTTAACATTTCTATGGAGCAACTCATTAGCTAAGTAGAATCCTCTCTTTCTTACTGCATCTTGCTTCTTTGTCTGAGCGCCAGTCTTTGTCTCTTCTAAATGATCCTACACAAGGCCCATTTTCTGGTTAATACATATTTACAGCCATGTAAGGTTTTTGTGGGTATCCTGTAGTTTTATTTTGCAGCCTGTCATTCTAGACACCGTAAACCCATTACCAAGCTGTTTAGGGTAATTGTCTAACCGTATAGTAGTTTCTCTTCGCGGAGCTCAATGAGTTGGCTTTAGAGTGGGCAGATGGCTAGACAACACATGCTGGGGATTCCCAGGGACAACCTGAAGCATTTGTAGACCTGACACACACATTTTTGTTGTTGGTGGCCAACTAGAAAATAATTGCACAACATAAACATATATAAACATCTTTGTTAGTTGCCCAAAAAGCTAAAAAGTTTATTTAACTGGGCTCTGCCTCCTATTGTGATATATAGGTTGATCTTTGCCTTTAACTCAAATCAAAATGTTACAATTTAAAGAGCAACTTTTTCAACTTGTGTAAGGCAAGTGTGTGTAAGAGTGTCTGTGTGTTTACAGTAGCCTCTTGGGGGTAGGGTCACACCAAGTCCTGAGTGAATTAAAAGGAGCCAGCTGTGATACAACCTGAAAGGAACATGGAGGCAGACAAAAGGAGAGATCCCTGTGCTCCCCCAAAAGACAAAAGACACAGAGACAAGAGGCTGAAACCACATGATCATCTCACCATCTACAATGGCCGAGCTCCTGTAACAAGCAGGATCAGGGGGATCTGCGAGCGGCTAAGCCAGCCGCGGCCGCAGGTTTCAGTGCAAGTCATTAATTCCACTCTACTTAACACACAATTAATTTCACTCTCATGCAGCAGCTCAAAGCTTCCAGATAAGAAGAGGGCTGACTCCAAAACCAAGATTAAAAGATGAGGCAGTAAAAAAACTCAACTGAGAGGAGCACTGAGCAGATGTTCATGGACTAAAGAGCTGAGAACAGAAGATGGTAATAACGAGAAAGTAAACTGTGTTTCAGGCTGCAGTCAAACAGAGTGGCCCTTCACATCATTATAGTATCAACTGTGCCTACCATTAGCTACTGACTTTGCCACTAAGGCAGTTTTGTTAACACATGCAGAGTTTTTCAATCTTCTTTTTTTTGGTTGATGTTGTATGAAAAGATCCTTCGAACTAAGTCGGGATTTAGATGTTGTTAACGTTGCAAGAAAAAAAATGAAACAATAAAGTTAACCAAGCCGAAAGGTGCTCCTGCTGACTTTTCTATTTGAGCTAATGTGACCACACTTAATGCTCCTATGAGCTTAATTCAGCCACAAAAGTAGCCAAACCATGGGGATGGCTAATTGTTGGTGGAATAAACCACCTGCCAGAACCCGAGGGAGCTCAGGAACTGTGGAACTCATCTTTTCCTAAGCAGAGCCCATGGTACCGGATTAGATCCCTGGAGTGCAGACATCCTCTTGGCTCCCCTTGTCTTGTGCCCTAATGGCTACCCTGCAGGGTACCATGATTTCTGTCTGCAGTCTCCCAAGCCATGTAAAGTCAGCGTTTTCCCAAACCAGATAGCCAGATTCTATAGCTGTTTTTAGGGCAACTAGGTTCACACTTGAGTGGAAGGATGCAATTTCTTAAAAGGACAGCAACACACAGGACATAACATTTTTTTCATTGTAAATAAGCAATGCAACAACAAGGTAGGGTCACAGCTTAAAGTCTTTGTGAAACAGCTTGTCCTGTATTCAGTGTAAAAGGTAGAGACAGACTGGGATGGCACTACGTCCTGTTTATTTGTTCTGCACTTTTCACACAGAGCAGTGAGGTGTAATAAAAACAGGGCAGTCCCACCCTGAATAAACTACACAAAAAGGGCTAAACAAACTATATAAACAAAATATATGTGAATAGCCAATTTGTTAAGAATCATTTCACTCTAACACTGTAGACCGATAATTAATAATTCCATTCCTTATCAGGATGACCTTTATGAACTTCTCTCATAGCCTGATGCAACTCTAAACCTTCATCTATCTCCATACAGTGGCACATACATGAAGCCTGACAATGCTTTGCCTGCGGGTTGGGGATGGAGAAGAAAGTGGTGACCAAGGTTTAGTTGATGACTAATGCCCCGCAACCAATCAATTGGCCAGTAAGGGTCAAAGATAAGAAGCTGGAGCCGTCAGCCAGAAGAAGCCTGTGACCTCTCAGCCATCCATCTCTGTCCTCATCTGATCGGGTTCAACGTTTGCCACTCACTTCTTCCATTAAAGTCTCCTGCACTGACAAAGCAGGCAGATGCTGCTATCGGTCTGTCTGACTAGATTAGGATATAATACCACGCCCACCTCTCTCACTCTTCCGCTCTCCGTGCTTGGCCCATTGCAAAAAAAAAAGACATAGAGGACATTGTACCGAGCCTGCAGCCCCTTTCAAAGTGACTGAGCTTCTCCAGAGATGAGTAATGGGATCTACTGGCCCATATAGAACATGCTTTAGAGACCATCCTGAGGTTTTTGAAAGATAGCACAATGGCTGATTTCATAGTGAGGTTAAACTTTGCACTTTATTGAATCCCACATTTTTTTTTCCTGACAGAGGAATTTCATTCTTTTATTAATTTTAATTGATTCAACAGCAACTGATGAGAGGACATCTTTAATCAATAGACTAAACAGATTTCCATACAGATCAATAAAAGAGCATTGATCAGCAAAGGTGAATTTATATATCTAACCACATAGATACAATCTTCCTGAAAACCTTCCTGAACACAACCCTCATGCAGGAGGCTTTATGTTGAAGGCTGATGCGCATGGTGACTTTCAACAGGTTCAAGTCTGCATCACTGTGTTCTGACCTGGTTGCATAATCTGTGGTGGAGGTTTATCACACTACGCAGTCAAGATGAAAATATACCATACATAAACATCCACTTCATGTTTTAATGGTGGAATGTTACAAATTATGTTTACTTAAATTAAGGTTATCAAACTTGGGATGTTCCTTTTTGTGCAAGGCTCCACTACACCCTAAAGGCAATTATGCCACTTTTTACTCCCTTACGTTTTGTCTGTTTACATACTTTTCATATTACACATTTTTACACCTTTTATCAGCAATGTACAGCAATGTTTTTTTTCTTTTTAGAAAAGAGCTTTTTTCCACCAAACTACACCTAACAATCATATCACTGCATGCATCTACCCATGAAAACACCCTTGTGCTTGAGACAGCGAGACTGGAGGTAAACATTAATGGCGTCCTCTCTGGTTGAGCAGTAATGTCTGTCATGGGCTGATGCTTGCTGCCTGCTGCGCAGTGATTATGTTGATAAGTGGCATTCCAGGGCACAGGAAAAACCGGACTGTCCCTTTAGGTAAATCTTCCTGAACATACTTTGACTAATTATAATATTAGCTTAAGATTTAAAACATCTATGGAATATTTGTCTCAGGCCTTATTATGTTGTAGATGATGGTTACTGTAATATATACCAGGATAAAACCTGTCACATTAAACCTCTCCATACAGCTCCTAACATCCCAGCTGGTGTGTACAAAACCTAAGCTGTAGGAAATTTTAAATCCCACTTTCTGCACGATATCCTCTGTGAATTCAGGTGAGTGATATCCAGGTGATTCTTCTCTTTCTCAGGCTGTTCTGTAATGCAAACGCTTTCAGCAGAAGTTCACTCAGCCTTTCTGTAAGCCCAAAGAGCCTCAGCCCGCTTCCCAAACAAGTCATTTGCCTAAGCTGCCTGTCAGTCGGATGCATTTGTTTGCACTGAGAGTTTAGCTCCACAGGGCATGGAGGATGCTAATTGTGTAAACTTGGAGGGGGTCCCTCAGGTGTGTTTGTGGGGGTGGGAGGTGGGCAAGAGGGGGGCACCTGTATGAATACACTAGTGTGCCTTCAGTTTACATAGAGCCAGGCAGGGAACCACAGGCACACACCTTTTCTCTTGATTGCCAAACAGCAGTTCAGGCTTCATGGGGTTAGCATCCTGCAGAGTCTTTCTTGGTTTGGTCTAATGTTAGTAATTATACTACCAGTGTGAACCTCATGCCATTAACAAAACAGAGGTGGAGACAGAGGGAGGAAATGTCAGCAGGAGCTTGACTTTGTGCCTACCTAGTATGTATGACATAACAATGTGAATGAATTAGTAAGACCTGAGGCAAACACAGAAGGTTTGCAAATGCAGTGACTCATGTATTAAAAAGTAGTTTCTCTTTAACAAATAAGAAGATGCTTTTAATTCTGGACTTCTCTCTTCACCCTTTTGACTTGCTTTACTCTCCCCGCTCTTTTAAAAGGCCCCAAATTCCAGCACCTAACCTTAAAACACAATATGGGTGAGTGGCAAAAACACAAAAAAAGCATCTGTGACATAATATCAAAAGGGCTATTTTCTTACATTCTGGTGGGGCTGAAGTCAGAGTGCTGGCTGCAATGGTCAGCAGGCAATGGAGTGGTCAGCGTGGAGAATTCAGTGTGCTCCATCATTCTGATGGCTGTGTCCAATTGCATTATGCCAGAGCAGCAGGTAGCCCTGGCTGCCGGGGTCGCAGCTCTGAACGCCTCGCCCCATTGGCCCAGGGGCTTCGGCCAAGGTTCACGGGTCAGGGCCTTGTCCGGACACAGGCCTGGCTCCTCGCCAATGGGTCGAGGTGGTCAGCAGCAGGGAGCAGTGGTGGTTGGACAAATGATTTATAGACAGGCTGGATGAAGTGAATGCTAAGAGGCTACACTCCAAAGTTTCTCTAAAGGCACAATATGTTGATGCTTTGTCAATCTCACACCATACGTGCTTAACTTGAGCTGTGGACTTTTTTTTTTTTAAATGCAGAAAATTTTACAAATCAAATGCCATTGAGTCATCTTTTATTTTTCCTTTGCATGTTTCCCTCCAAACCTTCTGCTAATGAACAAAACCTGGGCTAGCTCACATCTTTAGCAATGTGGTTTCAGCTCTGTTGCCAAATGTAAAAGACAAGCTTGATCTGTCATCTTGTCGCAAACTGTTTATCGCTTGCCAGCGTCTTTAAGTGATTCCATCAAGCTGGGACACTTCAGAAATAAGTTTAGACCCTCACAAGTTTTCTGGTCATGGAAGGCAGGCAGGCTTTGATTGTCCTGAAGGGCGTTTTGTTCTTGTTAGGGTATTGTGAACAGATGGACTTCATACCCAGCTCACCCAAATCAAAGATGGCATTTGTTTTTCATGTTGGATGGTTTTGGGGCTGCACAGACGACGCAAACAAAGACGATCTCACAAAAATCAAATCAAGAGGACATTATGCTATCCAGGATTCACTGACAACTCACTTTTGTCTCATTTAGCTAATCTGAGAGAGCATAGTTGAGGAGTTTGTAAAGAAAGTCAATACTCAAGTTAGCAAGTATCAGCACAGGCAACTAGCTGCTTTGTATCATCACAGAGAACAAACATTTGGCATAGACATCATAAATCCTCAAGCAGTGAAACAGCTGGCTGGCCTATACTACCAATATTGTAAACCATAGAATCAACAAACTACGTAATTCTATATGACCATAAAGACAAACTATTGGGCAACATTTCCCACATTCAAGGAGTCATAAACCATCCAGTGACTGGAGGAATGGCCCAGCATGTGGTTTATTTTAGGGGGACACACTTAAAGGTCAGGCGGTAATCCACGGGAGTCTGTGAATGTATTCTCTGTGCAGAATTACCAGCTGCCATTTGAACGTGGGTGGACAGTTTGTCTCCGCTGGCCTGAAGAGTTGAGCCCTGTGGCCATGAAGCCCTGCTGCCCTTTCAGCTAATTGTTTGTGGGTTGCTTTTAAATTTATTGACAGTCTTGGTGATATACTGCTTCTATTGTGTTCTCTGCCTATTGTGTGCACCATTAACTATATTTGCCGCTTCCTTGTTCATGTTGCTCCGCGGCTGACCAGGGGCCAGAGAGCAGTGTGATGCCCAGCGGGAGTGCCCTCTCTGTGGGCAGGAGCGGAGACCTTTACAGGTGCCTCAGCTCTTCTCTTAGCAACGCCCTGCTGTTTAAAATTTGTTGTCCCCCTGTGGGTGTCTTTCTGAAAGTGTCAGCTGTGGGGCCCCTGATGGGAGATTTGTTGATATGATAACTCGATTAGGCTCCAGGATGGATGACATGGTGGCAGAGAGCAAGTTTGCGGCTTCCAGGGAGGTGCCGACTCCTCTCCTTAACCTCTCCTCAGGAGACCGGCGTTTTGAACAAGCCAGGCATGTGGCTCCCAAAAGCCCTTGCTGAGCCTCTAGTAATCTCTCTTCCAGGCACAATGGTGCAGTTCAGTAACCAAGCAAAGAATCATGATCCTTCTAATAATTTAGTGTAGACACAGTATGAGAAAAAAATACTTCAGACAAAAAAGAGCTCACTAATTAAATGTGAAAGTTTTTTATCTTCCAACCTGACCCCTCGCTCTTGCATCTTATTTTCATAATTGGCCAGGAGCCACTTCCCAATTAAGTCTAAAATTGGTTGATGATTGCCCTAAATTGGCACTATATACTATATATATATATCAAGATAAAGCTTAAGCTGGAGTTAAAGATAAAGTTATTGAGTCTGTAAATTGGTTATCAATTTAAAGCCATCAAAGCATGGCTATTTTGGTAGCTGAGGGAGGGATATGGATTGAATCCCAGGTAGTCAGCATGGTATTATCAAGTGAGATACGCTAATATGCTCTCAAAGACTGCTCCACTTCCGAAATAATCTCAGCTCACCGGAGTCAGCCAGGGTTGCATTATAAACTCTTTTTACCCGGTAGTTAAGTTGGAGACTCAAGGTGGATTTAAATCAAAAGGGATGCTCTCCCTCGATGAGGCTGCTAAAAGCTCTGGCATATCCGCCCAGGTGTAAGAGGGTCAATCAGTAACCACTGGAGAGTTAATTAGAGATAAAGTATATGTTAATGGAAAGGCCTTGCTCTGTTCACACATTCAAACACACAAGACACAAAGTCTGTTTGCTGACAGGTTGGTTTGTAAAATTTAACAAAGCAAACTTTAAAGAAGGTGTTACATTATTACATCTGTGAGTAGGTCGGGGTCCACTAGGTAACAGAAATGCTATCACTAGAGGGTGCATGTGAGGCTCTGCACAGCCTCTGAGTGGATATCTGAGCTGAGAAAACAACTGCTGATGAAGATGAGCAGATCTACGAATGTAGCAGCCATCTTCATCGCCAGGCTGTGTAGAATTTTGATTGTAATAGTTGCAGACAAGAGATCGAACCTGACGTAACAACAACTGTACAGGAGGTATTAAGTCACAGTTGCCAGACAAGGATGAGAAAACATTGTCCACCCTTAAGCAAGCTAATGAACAAGTAGATCCTGGCCAGTATAGATGGTCCTATTACTGTATTTCTGGGACATTAGCAGTATGTGAGACAATTATGTACTATATACAGCATGTTGACATGCTCTTACATCTAAATGTAAACCAGCAGATCAGCTGATCACTTTACGGAGGACTGAGAAAGGGCTGAAGAAAAGTTTGTTTATCAGTCAAAAAGAAAAACAAATGCATTCCTATGACTGTTTTTTAATTTACTGTCAAAGCACGCAAACGCTCTTTGAAATGTTCATTGTGAACCTGCTCAGAAAATGTACTGGGCATGTTTACACCAAGGAGAGTAAAAAATGGAAAAAAACCATGTCCACACACACACACACACACCCATCCCTCCCTCCACAGTCCACACAGCGCCACAAAGCCAGGCAGTAGACAGGATGTAGCACATGTGTATCATATTAACTAGGCCTTCCCCACCAGCAGACCCATAGGTGATATTACATCTACAGCTTGCTCAGTCCGAGCTGCTGCCCAGCCGCACTGATACTTCACACATCTCAGGTGGGAATGCTTTCACACAGACTGACAACGGGACAGCTACGCCTCATGTGTGACCTGACACGGCCCTGAACACAAAAGTGGAGCAAGAGGTTAACTATACTACGTAGGCAAAGCTCTGCATTGATCCATGGTAGAGAGGAGACAGAGAATGTCATCAGCTCATCAGACCTGCGGGACGACTGCAGGAAGTATCAGTGTGAAACTCCCCATCTGTCCAGGGGGAGATCATAGGAGATCATAGGAAGAAGCCCTGAGAGATACTATCTGTGTGAACCACTTCTCTATACGAGTCTCTCAAATGCCAAAGTGGCATCTCACAAGTAAGCCTGAAATACGAGAATAATGTGTTGGACATTGGTTAGACAACAGACAGGATCTATGAGACCTAGAGTAAAACAAGTGATTCACTAACGCCCCTCTACAATGAGACACCATGACTCTCAAGTGGCCAATAAAACATCTATAAACATGTTTCCCACTCTGAAGGGTAGCATGATATCAGCTGTCCACTATGTCCCCAGCTAATGAGAAGCTTCTGCCGACGAAGATAGGGACTGGCTCATTGAGACCAAAAAAAACAAAACAAAGGTATTGATTTTTGAGTGTGACCTCGGACTCTGAATGGAGCTGAAAACTAGACAATGACTGGTTAATGTGTTCTTGTTATCAGAGGTCACAGATGTAATGGAGGGGAAAACAGTGATTGGGTGAGGACACCCTGCTGACCTGAAAGGGGTCACGCAAAATGTAAGGTTCTATTACAATGAATTCATAAAGATTATTCTATTAAACCAAACACACATCTACAATGTTTACAAATATGAGGAAAGTAAAATGTGAAATTATATTTATCTATATCTGTCTATATTAAAAAAATAACAGTCAAACTAGGGGTGTACAATTTTATTAACAACATTATTATCAGCCTTAAATTGAAATGTCCCCCAAAAATTTTCTCTGCAATTAGCAAGAAATAATATGTGAACATCAGCACTGCCAAAAAAGGCATTCAACAAGATTAGCATGGTGCTATTACTGCACATTTTTAGCATTTTGCATGTTTTGTTTGTTTATTTGCTTATTTTACACCACAAAAGGGCACAGTGTGTGTATTATGAATATGTGTGTTTTAAGACAAACCATCATGTGCAACAGACCCCTAATCTTTTTTTTAACACCTCAACTTCACCAGTTTTTTAAATAACTAACCCTGACCGCAACTGGTGGTGAAAACAATTTCTATCAAGGGTATCAGGGGGACACGAACCACAGCCTGTTATGTGAAAGTCCACAGTGCCAGACCAACATCTCCACCTTGCTTCTTAATGCAAATTTTGCTGCTTCATCATTTCATTAACAAGTGACGTGAATAGTGTTGATCTTCAGCCCCTAATAATCAATTAAACAGCATCCACATATGTAAGTAAAAAAAAACTAAAACAAGATCACTTTCTCAGTGTTTTCCTTTTTTAGTGCATAAACCTTTTTACAATATGTCCATGAAGTTACTAATTTGGACAGATGAATTAAAATCAATGAAATCACTGGAGAAACTGGAGAAAAGCAACTTAGAACTGAAAAACGCAAACAAGGGAAAAGCAGTTACTCTGTACTAATTTTTCTTCTTGAGCCTCCGTGCAGATTGGAGCCCTCATACACATGCAGCTTGGCGTATCGACCGAGCTGTGATGCATTCATCAGAACACAAATTCATTTCACATAAGGATGAAAGGGACTCTCGCCACCCTCCTCCTTCATCTCACTAGAACACTTGCTGTCATTTTCACACACACACGCTCATGCTCACCACACTTGGAGCTTGTGGTGTTGTGAGTGACGCAGGGAGGGATGTCGTCAATTAACTGCAGTCTCCTAAAAGATGACTCAAAATATTGTTTTCTTGCATATTAACACGAAATGAGCAGTGCACACTTACATCTGAGATCCAGAGATTAGAAGCACTGAAAGCCAAACTAATGGCATGTATGAAGTTTTAATTATGAGAGACCCAGTCAGATGTAACATTAAACACTATCGGCATGGGAATCACTAAATAAATGCAGCTGAAACAGAACAGGAACCGAACATGTGCTACTGATTTAAAAGAATTTGTGCCGTCTACCTACTGATAGATTTACAATGCAACAAAAAAGCATATGTATAAAGAGCAAGCATGCACAGTGTTGTATGCAATAGAAAAACAAATATTTTTTTAGATATTTAAAGTGTAAAGAAGTAAATGCAATATATGCTGCAAATGAGTTAAAAAAGTTACCTTACTATAAGAGAGTCCTTTGTCCATATGTTTGATGGCAGGGGAAAAGCAAAAGATCTACAGAGACAGCTACCTGGTGCCTACAAAGGTGGAGGTGCCTTTACAAAAAGATATCAAATCTTTCCAGTCTGGAATAAGAAATGTCAGTTAAAGCAAACAGTAAAAGCCAAGACAAGATCTAGAAAGCCAAGAAAACATACAATTAAAACATACATCTCCAGGGCTGAAAGCCGGAGTACACCCACAAAAGACAAACAAAGGTGTCCTGGAAGGTGACACATTACCACTATTATCTGGAGTGTCTGTACACCAGCAGTCTGGCAGTGAATGTCATGAATGACTTCATCACCTTTCATCCTGCAGCCATGAGTGGCTATTTTAGCAAGTACTTCACAGACGTCAACACTGATGAGTTGATCTGACCGATTTAACCGCTGTAACAGGCACGTGTGGGCTTCAAGTTACAACCAGCACCAATTAATGGTAAAAGCATTCCTGACTGGAACAGTGATAGCCCGGTACCTGGAGGAGGCAGGCTGTGTAAATTCAGCTTTCAGGGAGATGGAGACAGGCAGGCCTGACATTTAATCATACAGCAATCTGGGAAGCCAGCAACAGTAAATGTGTAACCAATGTCTGACCCACAATTTGAGATAAAATAAGACATACATGTATACAATATATCAGAATCTGAAATACTTTATTAATCCCAGGGGGAAATATGAGATGTCGCCATAATCACCTGAGATTATAACAAGATATATGAGAAGTATATATAGGCACAGAGAGTCCGCCTGCAGCACTACCTTTCTATCCCTTGTGTTTGTTTGTCTTAAGAGGCAGAGATCAGTGGACCAGCCTGCTTATGCAGGCAGCCTGATCTCATACAGCTACACAGGTTCTGAAGCACAATGTTACACACATTTCATCATGCAGTGTAGTCTATTCACATTTCAACTCCAGCTAAAGTCCAAAAAAGCAGGCCTGGACTCAGCAGACTGATCAGCAGCAGAGAAGGAGAGGGGAAGAAGGAGAGAGGAGGGGAGGAGGACTTGTCACAAATGTTTTCCACAATAATATTAAAATTACATGTATTTGAACAATATACAGGCCAGCAAAGCAGCGAGAAGCAGTTAAACTGTGTGTTTAATCAATATCACGAATGCCTGTATCCACAGTGAGTGAGTGTAAGTGTGTTCCAGGCCCAGACTATTACCTGCTGCTTTCACACATCAAGTGAATCAGACATTACTTGAATTTAGCACTGGGGAGCCTGCAGCAAGTTAAAGTCCAGTATTCACACATGTAGCCGTGCTGGTTAATGTTCAGTGTTCACAGCATGTGTGTGGGCCTGACGGACTACAACTGTGTCCCAGAGCATCAAAAATAGACGCCATGACGTTTAAGGCAAGCAAAGCTGCTGCAAATTACATCTAAATGAAACAGAAACAACATACATGACTAATTTTTATGCCAAATTATCAACAACCATAGTAACAATCGAGTAAACAGTAACATCAGTATTGGTCTCAAATCCCTTTGGGTTAAAAACAAGTGTTCAGATTGCCCCTGTCTGACACACAATGCAAAAAGGGCACTCGACCATATGCATCCATATGTGCAGATCTGTGAGCCAGAATGTGTTGGAAGCACACATTCTCTACCTGCCAGATCCTCAACCAGGAGGAACCAGTTCTTCATGTCTCTCACACACAGATCTCCCAGGATGGATAGAACCAAATCCACTTGATGCTGAAGCCAATTCTGTCTCAGGCACGCACTGCTCTGCTCTAAGTGCACATCACAGTGTAAAACTGTGTGGTTTTCCGACAATCAGCATAATGTGTAATACAGCAACAATCCCTGTTGCAGCCACAGGCAAATGTAAACTGAACCATCTTCCTGCTTAGCCATGTCCCCATTATGATCCCTGTTATTAATGTGACCAGAAAGAGCCATTTCAAAGCTGCATAAAAGAATTTAGCTATTCATATCATCTATCAAAGACATTTCAGAAGTGGGCTGGCTCTTATTTAATGTTCATATGGTAGAAACAGCAATGGAACAGAAGAACCTAATCACACACAGACAATAACACACTTCCCTCTGCTGCTGCTTTAAAGGAACCCCCCAAAAAGCCCTGAATCTAACCCACAAAGGGCAAAACATTGCTGAATTGAAGACGAATGAGTTTCAATTCATTATTTAGATGAAAACAAAATAACAATCATCTCTTTTTTTTTTTGTTTTGTTCTAAACACATCAGACCCAGGAAAAAATTACCAGACACCAAATGCCTGTCTGAACAGATGAAATAGTTTTCTTTAACCAAATGATGGCTTTTCTGTGGGCGCATCCCAAATGAGGAGGTCAGACAAGTTAAGGCTCGTCTTAAAACGGACACATGTTCTCCATTGTCAGGCCAACTTCTTTCCCAGCATGGAGATCAATGTGCCCTGTCAGAAGTCACCCACTTGCTGTCAAACCTCAGAGTGATGCTTTAGGGGAGCTGGGGTTAGGGGCGGGGGAGGACAGCAAATTATGTAGAGGAATCTCACATTTTTGCATTTTAATTTGAGAGGAGGTGGGGGGTAATGGTTAAGAATTGAGGCTCCCTGTGGGCCTTCTCCTGCAGGTATAGAGCACAGACCGGGGGCAGATGAGAGCTGGCAGATGCGGCAGATTCTGCATGTTGGCATCTGTTGGTTGTTACAGGCAAAGAAAATTCCTATTTGAATCAGCATTGAATTGCAAAGTCAGTCAGTGCAGTTCAGTTTAAGATCAGTAGTGCTGACTCAAACCACCAGCCTGTCTGTCAATAAATCACAGCCTGATCTAGTGGCCATATGTGGTGTAGACTGTTTGGGTGCACCAAGTCTGACGGACAGCTGCCCCTCCTTGAGCACCTGCTTCCTCTGTTGGCCCCACTGACACGTGTCCCTGTTCGTGGCCCCATGCCGTTCCTCATCAGTCAGAGCCGAGAGGGGCCTCAACAAGTGGGGCTCTTATGTGGAGTGCTGACTGACCGGCAGGGGCCTGTGTAGGACAGCCTAGGGAGGTTGTTATCGATAAAGGATGGAGTGAGATATGTTGAGAGGTCTGGAGAGGTCAAAAGGAAGTGGTATGTTAAGGTAAGACCTAGGGTATGGGTAAGGTATGAAATGGGGCCAACTACAGACAGAGAGCTAGATGGTGGCTCCAACAGTTGGTGGGATGGGTGGGGTGAACAAGATAAGCAAGGCAGCTAATCATCTGTCAACTTAACAACCTGTAACAGATGAGCAAAGCTGTACCAGAGAGGAGGCGGCCAGGGCGGAATAGCTTGATTGGCGGCTGGAGGGGGTGATGGGTGGGCAGCTGTCAGTCAAAAAGGCTTACAAAACCTGGGGCACACCTGCGCACCTTTGCAGGGTGGTGAGTGACCCTTTTAATAGTGGGGTCTGTACATGACAGTGTGATGAGTAAGGCAGGATGGAGATGTTGTTACTCTGCATAACAAAGGGCCGATGACTCCTAGTGTAGATCACCTGAAAGATAGCAGAGCAGGTCAGTGAATCAAAGGCTTTGTGGCGACCTCATGCCTTTTATGACCCAAAGTTTGCTTATTTTACACCCACTATTAACACAGTGAGGAGCAACACCTGTAAGATTAGAAGAAAAACAATGTTACTGTTTACCTTGGAGCCATTTATTCTCTATTCACTAACAACAGGCTGTGGATTCCCAATAAAAATGCAAATTATTATTAGTAGTATAACAGTCAGCTATTCCTACTGTAGTTCAAACAAACATTGAAGCCTAAAGATTTACAGTATCTCAAGACAGCACTGTAAAAAACGTCGAAAAATCATCAAGGGAGCTGCAGCCAGCCTTTTCCAAATGCTCATGTTTAAACATATAGAATTTGATTAATCACAAGAAACTACCTTACAGGCTTTCTATTATATTGCTTATCTGATTATAAGTAAGCCCATTGTGATAGTAGTTGAAAGTTTAAACATGGAGCACATGGAGCGATGCAGCATGGACAAGATCCATGCTTCTGTTTATCAACATTACTATAATCGCATATAAAGTATTTTGCTGCACAGCTAGCAATTTGTCCACTTACGCAATGGATTAAATTATTCACACTGAGTCCTTTACACTGAAATTAACCCATATCCATTCAACCCATAGATTTATAGGCAACCGAGAAATTTGAGTATGGAAGATTCCAAACATTTAAAAATGAGATCTACACATATGTGTCTTCAAATTCTCGCATATTTTAAAATGGTAAACAGCCCTATGCATTCCCATTATCAATTAAAACTCCAAATATTATAAGTTATCCATTCATTCTTGTGCGTCTCCCTGTTTTGTTTCCACTCAGCAGGCAAACCTTCCAATGCTAAACGAAGAAACTCATTCACTGGCTGCCAAACACGGGCGAACAACTCTGTGACAGGAGTAGGTGTGGGAACATGAACCATCCATCCTGTCCACATCTGCAGTGCACTTCCTCCCCCACAGAAGAGGCAGCTGTTGTACAGTAAACTGCCGTGCAGCTCCCTCCTCGGTCTGACCACTTTCCCCATTGTTAGGATGAAAAGCGCCGCAGCGGTGGTGGCCCCAGTCCTCAGGAGCAATGCCTGGCTGGAGCTTATTATGGTTGGGCTTGCCCAAATAAACACACCGGGACCTCGCAGCCACAGCTGCGGGCCTCTCCCTGGCTGACCTCCTCTCCTATGAGTCCTCCGCTACAGAAAAAAAACAAGTAAGGAGGAAAGAGACAACTAGGCCGAGCCAAAACCTGCAGAGGTTAGAAGGGCCAAATGCTGCTTATTATCAGAGTCAGGTCTTTCCCACGCCCGCAGGACTCGTGTGTGTGTGCAGCCTGCGGCGTGCCTGTTTGCCAGAGAGTGTTTAGCTAACTCATCTACAGTCATGCTTCCTCCAACTGAGCGGGATGAGGTTTTGTTTCTCACTACCGGACAGAGACGAAGGGTTTATTCAGCAAGTTTCTGTGCAAAGACTGTGAGGTTTAAAACAAGGAGGATGAGAGGAATGCAGAGCGCCTTTCTTCTTTTAAACCTGCTGCACTCAGAACGGATGGGAGTGTGAATTTAGAATTTGACAGCTGAGTAAATTGGACTAATGGGCTGAACAGATGAAGGTCACATTGTGCCCGTTGTTAACCGCAGTGCTTATGGGAGTAACAGTACACACTGCCTCCCCTGCTGCAACAAACGAAGGCAACACACACTCACTTGTTGATGAACAGCTTATCTTGGGCAAAAATAACCCAGAGCTAATTTATTATCACTTTTAACAGCTGTTTTTTAATTTTTAAATAAACTATTTTTCAACATCAAGACATATTAATAACCATTTTCCATTTCCTGTATATAAATATTTATATTTATCAGGAATTTATGTATATTAGTTTACAGCCACCCACACAGAAACACACCCACAGCCGCCCACTGAATTCCTCCTACACACAAACCCACACACACCCACTGTGGTATCCAGCCGCTCACACAAGCACTCCCACACACACATACCCATCAATACTAATGAATGCTCAATCACTCCCACGCGCACAAACACACATACACACCGACACATTCACCAACAAATACAAACAGCCGCCCATACAGACAAGACAGACATACGCTCACACACTCTTTACCCCCTGCTTTGCTCCATTTGCACTGTCAGCCTGATGCAGAGCCGAGTCAGCAATCACCCATAGGTTTCTATGAATGTGTGGGAGCCAGCAGCACAGTGGAGAAGGAGGTGAATAGTAGAGACTCTCCTGGAGTCTCTGAAGGGGACAGATGGGCAGGGAGGGAGCTCCTGAGCAGGTAGTCATCCCCAGAATGTGGGGGCGTCTTCAGGGGGTCTTGCCAGGGACTGAATGGCCTTTAAATGCCCTCCGCCCACACACATGGAGAGCAACCAGAGGGGGGCTATTGTAAGTAAAGATTCAGCCTCCCTCCACCTACTTTTCCTTCCACCCCTTCCCCCTCCTCCCTTTCTTTATGCTGAGTGGGTGCATCACAGGGAGATCACCGCCTACAAACACACCTGCAGGAATACATCGGAATGAATATGTAGCGTGTCAGCAAATGGACTGGCATCTGTTATGTGAAGACACACGGCCTTCCTCTGTGAATATGAATGACATCGCTCTAAATTTCCCACTGAATTAATGGGATCTTAGTGCTTTTTGCAGCACAAACAACAGCTTGAGTGTTGAGTACCTGCCAGGCCAACAAACACGAGTTGCTTTTAATTCATGCCAGACTGCCCCGCTTCCAACAACCTGGGCAGTTTTAGAATCCCAGAAAATAATTGAATCCAGAATTATTATTAGTACTTTTAAAAAAAGTTCACCAATAGAGCAGAGAGAAAGACTCAGAAGCTCTGGAGAAAGTTGACACTAGGCATTAAATCTCCAGTCCCTTTTACTGTCGGCGCTGCCACCACCACAGAGCCACGTCAAAAATTACACAGCAGCTCCAGCTAGCAAGCAATTACAGAGTGGGGTCTATGAGTGACGCCTGTGTAGGACTGGCTGGCAGTCTCCAAATGTACTTACAATTTACAGCACAGGGTTCATTTTCAGATGAACTCAGTCCAAGAGCTGGGTCTGCTCCCAAGGCCCTCATGGTCATAATTACATTAAACACAATCATTCAGGTCCAAATTGCTAGCTAATAGCTGTGTCTGTACTCAACCAGTGAGTGATAGACTACTCGGAAAGGAAGAGCAAGCAACAGGAAGGGTGAGAGGTTGGGAGAAATAAGAGGGAAGAGATAAAGGTTGTGTTTGCCAAGGACTCCGTCTGGGCTTGGTGGCGGGTCTGATGGCACCGTGTCAGTGTCATTACGTGGGAGTGCGTTCAGGAGCGGTTTCACCCCAGACGGACGTGACATACACATTCAAACGCGTGTCAGGAGGCCACCCACGCTTGACACAGGGAGAGTGCCAGGCCCTGACACATGGAGCGTGGTGAGGCGACAAGTTCGTCAAGAGACGGATCAGTGCCTCCTTGCCACATGTCAGTCACTATGCCTCACAGTCACATCTCCCCCTCCTCCCATCCGCTTCCTTGTCATGTGAATATGTAAAACTAATCATTTGTGTTACAGATGAACGCAGTGTAACCTCAGAACAAATCCATCTTTGAAGCATGCATTAGTGGAAACAAAAAGCGGAGTTAAATGACAAATATCTGACCTCCTCAGAGTATCATTTTATGTATAATAGAAAGCGCTTGTAGCACATAATGTCACTCTGTATCATTTACCGTAACATCATGAGCAGAGCTCATTTTTCACGTTTAATAACATCAGACAAAGCCCAGATGTGGGGACAGAGCCAGTGGCTGATAGTGCCAAGTGTTGGTAATTTATTCTCCACCCAACCCTTCCACTCAACAGCACCGACAACTGCGGACTGACAGGCCTCCCTTCAAAACCTCCTTGTGGTTTCTTTTTAGAGATGGGGGATGTGTGTGTGTGCAAGACCTCATGCAAATGCTTAATCACTTCACTTTACTGTTTGTCCCGACTGGCAAAATAAACAAAAGGCACACTTTTGCAGGCGTCTTAAACAAGCTGAGGAGAGTGGGAGGCTTCCAGAAATAAACCAGAGCATGCAGTAAAAAACCTCCAGCTGAGGGAGGGGTCAAGTGTGCCGGATTTCAAAGGGAACCCGTAAAAAGAAACAATCTGGTTTTCACATTTTGATGAAGGAGAAGAGTGTGGATGAGATATCATGCCACCACTGTGCTATCGCCAGCACTTACGGTAAACCTCTGCTCATGCGTGTGGATTTATAGCTGCTGTTAAATCAGCAGCGCTCAATCTTGTGCCACTAAAATGAAAACGATGAATGTTTTCATTCCTAACAGTCCCTGATTTCACATTTTACTGATTTTTATATCTCACGAGGGGGGAAAGGAGTCATTGGTTGACATGGAAACCTGCAGTTTATTCTGTCGTTATGTGGCACATAACTGAGGATTTACTTCTCCAACAGAACACCTGTACGCTTGCTACAGACACCTCAGCTCCTGCAGGAACACACCAATCGGGATAATCCCTTGTCAACATGTTGCTGATCCTGGGATTGGGCTGCCCCTGGGCCCTGATCTCTCCTCTCTGCCTCCTTCCCTCCCTCATCACTGGGTCCCTCAGGCTGACATGGGCCCTGACAAAGCCCTAATCCATCACCTCCTGTCAGGAGAAGCCTGCACTGCAACAACCCCCGCACAGGCCAACATTAGCCTAATCCACTGGGCCAGGGTCTCATGAGAATGGAGCACCCACATGCCGTTACCCCGGTTCTGTTTACTCGTCCCATCTGAGTCAACACAGACAAAAAAGAGGGACACACCATGAAGCCCCCTGAACCTGTCCTAAGCCATCACATCAGCAGCGGCAGCAGCAGAAGGAGGGAAGGGTTTACCTTGGGTGATGCTGCAGTGAGTCTCTGGTGTGGTAATGTAATCCCTGGAGTAAACACGGCCTCCAGACTTCTGAAAGTTGTAGTACTCTGAGGAGGCCTCACTGAAGGGGAGAAGCTCCCTTTGATGGCTCTGGATCTGAGAATTGACAGGAAAAGGTGCATGGGCCTTCAGGGTACACACTCACACCGCACGGACACATTCAAACAGCAGTTACAGAATACAAACATGAGTCAGAGTCAAATTAAAGACAACGTGCTGTGTTAGCACACAGCTGAAAGCTTTTTCACACAGTCCTCTGCAAACAAATAACATTTGGACAACGTTGTCAGCTCCCGGCACAATAAGAGCGCCTTAAATTTACAAACACTTCTTTCTGACATTTAGCAGCAATTTACGTTCTCGTTTTGCAGCTCAAACATCAAGTAAAATGGATTATTCAATAATAACCATGTGGGAGCGAGTTCAGTAAGTGCTGTTGATCAAATGTTTGTGCTCTGACGAACATATATGGTCGTTATTTGCACTCATGCATGCTTTACTGCTACCTGTTGCTGGACCCACGCTGCTGCTGTCTGAGAGGAAGCTGCCATGGACGAGGAAACACTGAGCATTCAGAGCCAACACTTCCCTCTAGTGGTGGAGGTATGAACAGCATCCATCTGCAGGGACACCCAACCTGATGCTGGAATTATAGACAAAAAAACTATTTATCAGGTCAAATAAAGAAACTTTTTTAATGGTGTGATTTGTGTTCTAATGGATGTTAATCATGTGAATTTGTTTGTTTATTTAAATGTATTTTTTTTTATTTACATTTTTAGTTTTACAAATTGTTTCAAAGGTTTCTATAGTAATAAGTATTGTATTTTCATATAAAACACCTGCTAATTGGTGAATTTTCTGACTGTTAAATTTACATGGTGAAAAAGAAATTACACTTACTTAGGAGTGGTTAGATTGCTTGTTGCTCTCACATAGAGATCTGTTAACTTAAATGAAAAGTGTCAAAGTATCAGCTATTCTCCGGGAAAAATACTGAAGATTTTGTTCAGTCAATGGTTTCAAAAAACTCTTTAATTAAGAATAGAGTTTCCCTATATGTTCCCCTTTTTTTTCTTAGCAAGTTGTATGAATTGTGGTGATTAGTTGCAAACTGAGCCCTGATCTTGGTGAAAGCAGCACCAGCGCTCTCAGCAAACATTCCTAAAGGAAGGAAAACACACACCTGAGTGAGGAGGTGTGGGAGCCACGTGCTGAGGCAAACTGAACCCGGGCTCTTATTTTCCTGAACACTCTGGACGGCTCGTCCCCTCTCTCCTTTCTGCTTGAATTACCTTTCTCTTCTAACGGCAGATCTCCCTTTATCCCAAACCTATATGTGATGAGCACATGTCCCCGAGGGCACATCTGCATTAGTTTCACATTCATTCTCTGAAAATGCACATTGTCTAGCCTGAGATGAACAGACAAGGAATTCTAGCAGGAAAAAAAGGGGGGGGGGTATTTGGCCTGCAGAGAGAGAGGGAGCCTGTAGTGGGATATTTCAGGATCTCCTGGGGCTTTGTTGGCATCCCGTATGGCTTTGTTATCAGCTCCAGTTGGGAATTAACAGATATTTGAGGGGAATCCTGGGCTGTAAGAGGGGAGGGATAGACTTGGCAGTAACATGTACAAGTAAAATGTGGGTTTGATTTGTGTTGAGGGTATGGGATTGTTGTATTTTATGGCGTACACTGGGGATGTTTTTGTTCTTTATTGTGAAATATGCTTTTAATTTCACTGAAACGTTGGGGTGAGGCATCAGGAAAGTGGTCTTAACTTCAGTTTATCTCCTTTATCACATACTTTTTTAACTTTTGAAGTAACTGAGATTTTTTTTTTTTATATTTTCCCACGAAATAGGAGCCTTTGTCTTTTCAAGGTCATATATTGTGATTTCTGGATTTTGCTCAGTCTATGAGTGAAATCATTTCAATATACTTGTCTGATCATCCATTGTCAGTATAGGTAAAAACCTGTTTACGTGTGACAGTGTTCTAGTTCTCTTGGTGTACTCCAGGTTTCTTAAATCAGAATTAAATCAGGTTACTGTCAAAATCTGACACAACCACGATACTCATCTGCATGTAAACATATTCTTTGTAAACAGGAACTAGTTCTTATTGTCTTGCTTGTCCTAAAGAGAGCCAATATCCAGACTAATTCTGAAGTGGAAACCAACTCTTGTAGAAGGTGAAACAATGTGTGATTTACTTACAGGACAGGAGCCTGCAACAGGCTGAATAAACCATTGAATTGGCTGACACCTGTGGTAAAACAGGATGCGTCTATAGAAACATAAGTTAAACATTAAAGTGGCCAAACTTTCAATGATAAGCCTCTGTGTCCTTTTTACTGCATCCTCCTGGGAGATGCAGCCACACAGCGCTGACACACCTTGGCCTATGTGTCCTGCCTCCGCAGCGCATGTCATTTGAGACGCAGTGGGCCTCTCAGCCTCTCGGCCTCTCGGCTGCTCTCTGCGCCCCCTGCGCCTCCTCGGCTGGTGAATAGAAAGCACTTTCACCTGCCATGTAAAGGCAGCCTGGGTAATACGGGATCACCTTGCACCGCCTGCAGCTTCACTGTGAACACACAGGCCAGAGATAAGTGTGTGTGTGTGTTTATCAGGATAGTGTGAGGTTTGCAGATGTGTGTGTGACTAAATTTCAGTGTAGGTCTTTAATTTTCTCATTTAAAGTGCCAGCTTGATCTAAGGGCAGCTGTGTCTTTAGCTGGTTGGCGTCCTGTGTCCTTTTCACTGTTGTTCGGAGGAATTTTCCCATTAAGAAACCTGCTCAACTGCCCTAAAATTACTGCACACACTAAGCTGCCCTTCTCCTCACTTTAATCTAGCCTTTAAAGTCTCTAATCATTATTATGGCACTCCCAGGCACAATGAAAGCAATAGAAACATAAAGCCTCTCTCAGCAAGCTAGCACAACACTCTAGGACAGCTTCCACTCCGGCCTTTGTTGGAGTTTTGGATTATAGATTCATTTTTGCTGGACGTGTGGTCGAATTCGTCCCTGGGAAAAGCCCTCAGTGTTCCTCCCTTTCATCTCAGTCTCATTTTCAGGGTATCTAATGGTCATAATCGAGGCGGCCATGCTGGGTGTGTGTTTGAAGGAGTGGTCAAGGAGCCACTAATCCCCTCATACACTGTTTGTAGTGGTGGCCCCCAATACAAGAGCTGATTTTGTTGCCGAGCACTGAGAGAGGGAACAGGAGAGAGAGAGAGAGGGGTGGATTTGGGTTTTGGCTCCTATGAATATACACACCCACTTACACAAAGACACAAATACTCTGGTGGGAATCCTGGGATTCCCGATATAATAGCAGACGCACATTTCAATGCTGGAGTTTATGGAAATGAAACCTTACCAAGGATGAACGGGGCTGAGAGATGCTTCAAAGGAGTTACTATTGCATCTATCCAGACTCAGACAAATACATTTTTTTTCTTTTTTAGATTTAGCAAAAGGTCATTAAAATTCACAATAAAGAGGAGGCTATTCTGAAATATATTGACTTTGATATGAGAGTTTTATATGAGTTTATGTGTGTAAATGTGACTTATATGCGCTTATAGTACAGTTTCTCCTGTTTAATTTGATATGTAATATGATTATTTTTTACATGGTTAGTGCAGTATTTTATTGCTTTTAGTGTTGGGTGCACGCAAAAGCCCCCCAACAAGGGGGCTGTGGGGTTGAAAGGGTTAAATAATAAAACTATAAACCCTACACTTACACGTGTACAGTATAAAAAACCGTACCTTACAGAGTTCTTTTTTTCTACTTCAGTACAATGTCGCATAAATATTTCAGTTGATGGAAGACCGACTAATACTGGAGCTTCAGAGGGTTATGTTGTAACTTTTATCAGCTTGTTGCTTGTGTGAAATCATGATAACTTGGATGAAACTGTAGAACTCATGGTGTCACTATATACTGATATTAAGTGTGATATTTAAAATTGAAAGATTGCTGGCAAATAGTTCTTGCCTGTTGCCACAAGACTCAAATGAAAAGACACAGAAACCAACCACAGTATGTGTCCACTACTGCTGGGCGAAGTCCTGTCAGAGCGGATGATAAGGGAAGGAGGATACTTTACTGGCACCCAAAAGAAGTGAGATGACATGGAGGTGAGTTTTTTGGATTCTGTAAAAATATATTATTTTGGTAGTAGACATCTCTGTCTGCAGTGCACTGCTGATCAACATTAGGGAAATAATTCAGAGATAACTCAATGGAATTTTCAATAAAAGGCATAAAATGTTTTGCTCTTCTCTCCAACGGAGCCTTCAGCCTTTTGGTGTTCAGCAGATTACCAGAGTCAAGTGTGGTATAGTTCTCGACACCAAAGTCCACTCGTCTCCCAGTGAGGGAGACGCACAAAACAGGAGTGAAGATGCTCTCTTAAAGAGCCGGTGGTGAAAGAGCGGGGACCCTCACTGCTAAACGCTGGGGGCCCTCTTCAGACAGAGAGCAGCAGGGTGTCTGCCTACAACCCCCCCACAGCGATCAAGTTCAGCCTCTCCACGAGCACCTGGCCCCTCGGCTGGATGGGCTGTCACTCACAGTAAAGGAAAGGACAGGGAAGACTGAGGGCATTGTGTGAGGAGAGGAGAGGAGAGGAGAGGAGAGGAGAGGAGAGGAGAGGAGAGGAGAGGAGAAGGAGAGGAAGGTAGAAAACAGCAGAGAACTTCTCAAAGAAGGCTCTGCAGTGGCTCCAACACCCCCCTCATCCTCCTCATCCTTCCATGTTTCTTCCCGTGTCACCATGTCTGCAGGTTTCTGGTCCAGCGGCCTGGGACAAGACCACCATTAACTGCAGGGCTGTGCAGAGGGCACGTGGGACAAAAGGCCCAACACGCTGTCCCTGCCCTCAGACAAGGCCTGAAACAAATGTTACAGGGCTGGCACAGAATGGAATCATCCGGCCGGTGTCACTGAATACATTTACCTACCTCAGAGCCCTTTCAGCTCCATGCTTTGTTTTAGCCCAGGAAGAAGGGAGGGCGTGAATAGAGGGGCAGGAGGAGGTGGGGATTGTTAAGGGAGGGGGATGTCAGTGTTTCTGTGTGTGTGTGCGCTGCTTGTGATGAGAAAAAAATGCTAGGAGGGAGGAAGGGAAGTGAACACATGAAATGAACGAAAGACGCTCCAGGTTTCCACAGTGATGGCCAAAGCTCCGAAAACACCACAGAGTTTGTGAGGGATGGGAGGAGGTGTATGTGTGTGTGTGAGTGTGTCCTCCCCCACAAGGACGCCAGGAGGTCTTGTTGATTGTTGTGTTTTGTTTTTCTTTTGGCCTCCTGCTCCCTTTTCTCCTCCTTTGTCTCTGCTATCCTTCCTGGAGTCTTTTTAGGCTAATTGGAGACCTGGAGAGCAGAGCAAACTCCAGACAAGACGTCCTCTAAGCTCCTCGACTCCAGTTTGGTCAAATAATTACCAGTGAGAGACAAGCATTCGGTGGAAGTCACAAAGTCAGATTGCAGCCCTGAGTGGCTCACTGTTGTTTTTCTTAGAGTGTTTGAATTCCTCACAAACACAACAAGATGTACTGGAGTACTCGAGTAGATACAGATCAGGAATTAGTGTCAGCCTCCCAGTCAAGGCTTTGTGACTTTTGACTTGTTTTTAAGAGGCATGCAGGTTTCCGGTGGTAAAAACAAAGGATAAGGATGTATGTCATAAATATTGTAGCAGCAGATGATCCCCCTTTTTCTTAACTATAACACCTATAATTATATATTAATTTCTGATTATTATTTTCAACAGGTCTTCTTCATCTTTAAACTATCAGAAAACATTGACAATTGCCAGCTACTTTAAATTGCTCACTTTTTTTAAAAAAGAACTGTGCTGCACTCAATGAGGAAGTTGCCTGATTAAACTGGTTGGAGCTATAAATAAAACTTGTGTAAATATCCTGTTTGGGATCATTACACTTACTTTCACCTGAGTTAAAAGGAGTCATTAATTCATAAAAAAATAACCAAATGTACTTTTTCAGGTAAGAAATTTACAAACACATGGCTTAAAGGAGTTAAAAGACAGTGTCTCATCCTGACAAGACATCCTCTGTCATCCTCAAACCCAAGCCAAAATCTAAAATATTATGTGAACATTTGCTGCTCTGGACTGAGAGCAGACTAGACACTGCACTGACTCACTGACTACCCATTTATTGGTGTAACATGAGGATACGGACTGTCTGGAATCACCCACACAATCCATACCCCTTACTCACTACATGGGGAGTTCATTGTAAGGGACAATGTAGTGAGCTCATCTGGAAGATGAAAAACACATTTTAGACACCACTCGCGTCATTTTCCCGGTGGTGTTAATTGCATTATTCCTTGCTGCATATTTTAAACGTGCTGCATTGTAGAATACACTGAGTCTACTATATAGGGTTTAATGAACAGCACTACAAAATGACCCTATATAGTAAGCAGGGGGTGATTTTGGACACAGAGGTGGTCTTGTTTGTTAGTATACTAACCGCAGGAGTTATCCTTTGTTTTTTACAATATAGACATAGACATCCTTATATCTTGTCAATAACTTAAATTAAAATTTTTATTCTCAATGGTCCTAAAAATTTGTTATTTATCGGTTATATTTAAATGACTAAAAAAGTCCTTAATCTAGAAGGGATTTAGTGGATGTTATGTGTTGTATTTATTCCCTTTTCCTTCTTGTCATTCTGAAACAGGTCTACAGGACAGTTTCTGCCCAGTACTCTTCCTGTACTGAATATTGAAATTCAAATGAAGAGAATTCACATCCACCTCAAAACTTTTACACTCAAATTCATCCCACACCCCAACAGAAAGTAATTAGCGTGTCATTTCTCCCATAATCCCTTCAGCTAATCTCCTCCAATCCACTGAGTCTGATTCAGTCATCTTTTCTCTCATATTCTAATCCATTTTGCCTTTGAGTTTTTGTGTGGGTCGCCGCACGCTGCCCCGCTCACAAAGAGCAGTCACTGAGCTATGACATTAAAGGTATTGTTGAGCCAAGCTCGGTCCAGCGGCCCCCTTATATGGGCTCACTGTGCAAAGAAGTACATGTTTTCACCCTTGTTGTCATGGGGATGGATACACATACACACACACACACACACACATCACACAATCTCGCCTCCCCTCCTTGTACTGATTTTAGCTAACATAAATTCATTCTTTTGTGCAGGACATGCCTTCCTGTCTCCCACCATGTAGCTGCTTTCAGCACATGAAATTTAAAATATGGAGCAGGAAAGTCTGCATTTCTGTAAAATAAGTGTGGCGGGGGGTGGAATATGCTTTATGATGGTATGGCTCCGGAGATGAGAGGGAAGGTCTCATGTATAACTCAGCCTGTGCCACCACAAACTGCCAGCGCTGTGCTATCCATCAGGGCTTTCAAAGGACAGAGGACACAGAACAGATGAGAAACAGAGCTGACTGCAGCGTGAGGTTAAACATGATCTCAGGAAATCATCATCTGTAACCACACATACACTTACTGTACTCTATCTATGGAGAGGCCATATCATGTATGGAGGTGTGAACCTCCATACATGATTATGCATGTTTGTGCACATTGAAGCCTGAGGGAAATAATAAAAGACTATCCTCCCCACTCAAAATAAGGGTTAAATACAGTAATCACACATTGGACAGATTCTAAACCAGCCAAAAGGTCTGTTACATTTTCAAAATGATTTTAAAATTAGTATTCATATTTTTCTAAAATGAAATATATCATCTTTTCACTGTGGAAATATCTGTAAATATTTCTAAACATGAGTCAGGGACTTTCCAGATCTTGTAGTCTAGAGGAAGACAAATAGAGAATTTGTCCTCACTGTTGCTTCGTTTTTCTGTTTTTTTAGACTGAAATCCCAGGTTTGATTTTTTAAATGAAGCATCAGAACATTTTCTTGGATGCTTCCTCCATTTTTCCAGCAGAGGATCTTATATCCCTCTCAGTCACCGCTGTTGCTCCACTCCTCAGCAGTGCATGAATGTCCCCCACAGAAACAGATATAAAACTATACCTTGTAGTATATGACAACAAATCGTGTCATAAGTCGGAAAATGTTATATTTGGTGAACTTCCTCATATCAAACACAGAGAACCATAAAAGTGACTGTTGTGTACCTCTCCTCTTCACCAGACTGCCTCAGACCTGTCTCCCAGTGTCTGAGACATGTTTGCCGTAAATTCACTGCTGCCATATGTGAAAATACGGGTCCCATTATCGCACAAGACACCCCCTTCAAACTTGTATGCTGGCTAATTGAGTTTGTCTATGAGGCGTTTATTCACTGTCAGATGTTTGACAGAGAAGAGCCAAGTCCTCCCTCGTCAATCTTTTCCAAAAGTCAACACTGGGCCAGACATGCATGCACACGCATTGAAACACACACACTACAATACAGCGCCGAGGGGTCTGGGACATCCTGCAGACAGCATCCTGTTCCCACTGAATGGCTCTTGTGTCACAAAGGACAATTTGGCTTCTCTCTGGCCCGACTACCTGCGTGGGATCTGAATGCCTCCCTGACTGACTTGTGGCCTCAGGTTTTTGTGTTTTGTTTTGGGAACGTCTCTCTCGTCTTTTCTCTCTCCTCCTCCCTTGCTCCCTCTCTTCTCTTTCTGTTCATCTCAAGTGGTCTGCAGAGGGTGTCCTGGGAACCTGGCTGGCTGCCCCGCTGACAGCCTGCCCCCTCCTGAACTGCCAGCACCACCACCACCACCTCCACACACCCACCCCACTCCTCCATCATGGACCGCTGAATTAGCCCTTGTTAGCCCAACCGTCTGACACCCAAGACTGGCCACTAACTGACATGCACACACTTTACATATACACAATGACAAGCAGGCACATTAACACACAGACATGGTGACAAGCAAAAACACGCCAAAACACACACACGAACATACACACACACACACAAATGTACAATGGCTACGTTAACAAGCACTTTGCCAGAATAGGGCAAGAGGCATGGGAAGAGAGCAATTTGCCAAAGTGAGTTTTCTACTGCACAAGTGGGCACACAAGTACGTGCACACACATTCACAGCAGAGTGACTTGACTCTTCAGGACTTTTAATTTAACATTTTCCAGTCATATGTGCATATCACAGAATAAATAAATGAACAAAATCACTTTTTCAAAAGTTTGTCCAGAAAAAAAACACACACACTCATTTTGTTCCATAAGTGTTATATAGCAGCATTTGTCCAGTAAACACCAGCTGAGTCATCAAGTTGTTAAATACAAAAAATGGAGGTACCAGTTATAGCAGTGTTGTTATGTGTTGGTCAAAGTGTTGGTCAATTTTGTTAAAGCCCTCAATACATTTTAATTAAATGTCACTCACTCTGTCTGTATGTATGCACAGTTCTATGCGGCATGTAGTTTTCATATCTAACACTATCTTATGCAGCAATACCCCAACAACAGTCGTCTTTGTCCACATGCAAGAGTGTGTGTCTGTGTGTGTGTTTGTATGTGCGTATGTTAGCAGAGGAGGAACGTGGCGGCAGGCAGCAGTTCCCCCCTGAGGGTCCACGCTCATTACCCAGAGGTCACAGCCCACGCCTGGCCACTTCCTGCCTGACCTCCCTCAGGAGAGCAGAGCATGCTGGGCTGTGGATCACACGTGCTGGTCACAAACAATCCTACTTCCTGTCCCAGATCGGTTGAGAGACACACAGAGAGAAACAGAGAGAGGGAGAGCAACTCCTGGCTTCTATCTGCCTCTTGCTGTGTTCACTTCCTCCACTCTCACGCTCTCTCTCAGTGTCTCGCTCTTATTCATTAGCCTCCTGACTATTCACCCCGGCCCAGCCGCCCCAGCCCCAGCACTGGGAACAAAATACTCACTGGCCAGCTTGTTCCAAACTTCCTCCCACACTCCTCCGTTTAAAGACATGAGTCATATCAGCCTGAATCAGGCATGAATGAGGAGGTTTTTATGTGTGGGACTCTCTCGGCATGTTGGAAAAACTTGTGAACTGTTCAACTTTGGGACTGAGTAACATCATGCACTGTTAACACCTGAAACAGGCAGCAGCCTGTCAGGGGAGCCGACTCTACAAAGTGATCAGGTTTAATTTGGGAGTGTGTGCATAAATAGGTCACCTAAACATTTCATTTGATGGAATAGTGCAGCCATGATGTCGGTGTTGCACTTTCCACGTCTGCAAGAGTCTGCATTATTTAAATGTCATTACAGGATGTTGGACACGAACTAACCGATCACTCTATGCAATTTGTCATCAACAGAATATAAAGACTCTGTGACTATGTAATCCTATGGAAACCATCCCCTCTACCAGAATAGTACAACAACTATGCATCTTCAGTGTCCATGGCTGTTTTAGTGCACTTTCTGCTTTAGGATTTGGAATACTTAATTGTCTACACATCATATATTTTCAATGAAGAGCTATTTTTCTATGATAAAGTTTTAACTTTGGAAAGCTAAGCTAACAAGGTCCTGGCTTTACTAAATGGACAGGCCCAAAGATGAACTGATAGGCCATCATTTCACAGTGAACAAACTAACTCTACGGGAAGTCTTGGAAGGATACAAAGAGAATTATATGTAAAAACAGTGGTTCTGAATTATATAAAATGTATGATCATATCATAATTCCAGATTTTACCCCTTACCAATGATGACCGTTGCTTCTGAAATGCCTATATAAGCTGATAAAACCACTAATGAGGTCAGCTTTCACCAAGTCCACACCTCCATGCAGGACAGCACGAAGTCTTAAATCTAATAACTGATACATTTCACATATGCTCACTTAATCTCCAAAACTTTAGATGTATAGCAGCTGTCACCTTTTAAGTGTTGGCCAACACTGGGTATTGAACATCCAGAGTTTGCCTTTGCTGAGAAGCCACACAAAATGAAGACTGATGTGCTGAATAGTATCTCAGGAGATCTTATTGATACCAGATGGGCTTTGTGAGCAGTAGATTGGCCCCAAGAAAGGGACCTTGCACAAACATTATTGTTTACCAGTGCGGAGCCATTGTTGTTCCGGCGTCTGTGGCTTACGTACCAGCATCCTGCCAAATTAGACTGCAGCAGCAGGGGTGCGGTGATCCCCTCGCTTTCACACTTCTACAGCTTCTATGGCTTGACCACAAGCCCTTTCATCATTGGTCAGCAGGCGCTACAATGAGCCTCCAGGAGACTCACCATGGGGTAGCCAAGGCAGGCCTGAGCGGGGTCAGGCCAGCGGAGGCTGGTGGCCGGAGGGCACCACGCTGGTGTGGAGGTCAGTCCAGGGTTGTTGACTCTGGTACCTGACCCTGGCCAACTCTACTCCTGTGGGGTCAGGACTGCAGCTCAGAAGACTGAGACGTCCTGCAGAGAACAGTGGATGAGCAGCTATTCAGTGTGGCTGAACCAGGAGCCGCGTCCTGCTCAGTACTGACCACCCGGGACCAAGCAGGTCACCCGGGCCAGACTCCTGCTGCTGGCCACACATCAGAGAGTGAAAGCAGCCAAGCTCATTAGAGAAGGTATTCTGCTCTGGAGATATGTGTAAAAAGTGCCAATTAGCTGGAATTATGTTGCACAGAGCAGTGACGCCCGAATTGATCATATTGATCAGATCCCTGCTGTTCAGCCCAATTCCTCATCTTCACCAAGGCATGATGGTGAGAAGCAACAGCACCAACCATGCAGCACTAACACAAGAAAGTCCAGATGGTGATTGTCAGTAATATTACGGTGCAACAATGTGGACAATGGACAGGGCCCAACCCTGGAAAAGGAGAAAGTCCCACAGAATATAAACACTCCTCCACGTGGACTAAACAGTGGCAGGCCTCAGCTTTACATTTATTGGGTGGAGTGGCACTTACAACCAATATAAATACCAATGCCAACATACCCCTAACGATGGGGGATCACATCCTTTCATATCTAAACATGTATTACACTGACAAGTACAGTGTGATATGATGGACACTTGTCCCTCGGTATGGTCACCATTTTTGTTGCAAAGCAACAACCAGTTTTAAAAGCAGTGAAAACCATGACTGAGGCATGCACTGTGACAGTGCAATGTACAAAGGTGTGTTTAATGGAAGCATCCCATATGAGACACACAAAAGCAGGCCACACAATGAAACTCTCCAACTAGCCAAGCTCTCCACACTCATCTCTGGATTTCAGGCCGGGTTGAGAGAAAAGGCAAAGAAAAGTGCAGGGGTCGGGAGGTGAACTGATAACACACAAGGACAGGTTGTGTCTTGTTCCATAAGACACCCTCATGTCTGTCTCCCCCTCATCCATCCATCCACCCACCCACACATCCATCTCTCTCTGTCGGCACTGTGTGACTGAGCTCAGGCTTGGAGAGGAAGCCCCTGTCAAGATAGGGTCCTTATCATGACCGGGACAGCCCCCTCTGTTCCCATCATCCATCAGGCAGGCAGCCACCTGGACGACTGCTGACCCTCTACAGCCTCATTGGACAACCAGGCAGAATGGACACACACAGGAGTAGAAGTGATAAGGCAGATAAGAAGCCTGAGCACATTCTTTTAATTCTGAATTTGTTCTTGATGGCGCAGGGGCAGTAAGGAAACCTGTTTAATTCTGTTTAAAGTTTTTTTTGTATGACATCATAAATGACACATAAAAAGAGCCAATGAAAGGCTTCAGCTGTCAAATATAACCGTGAACCTGGAGTTCAAGTCGAACTGGCTTCTTTTGAGCTGCCCTAAACTGTATTTTTATGACCCACGGAACCGTGAAAAGCCCCCAGATCCCCTCAGAGATGTCACCTCTCTCTTCTTCAGTCATCTCCTTTTATCCTCTTCACCTCCTCCTATTCTGTTTGTTTTTGCTTGTATTAGTACCCCGGAGGGCCGAATTATAGATCAGCGGAGGAACATCCATCTCCATCTCGCCTCAGCCTCCCGCTCGTGCTAAAATAAGTGGCCAATTAACTTGGCGGCGACCGTGCGTGCTTGTCCCCATCTGACTGTAGATTAATGACCAGCCAACGCTTTCCCTCCACAGGCCCATTTATCAGAACCAGCAAGTAGGTCAGATGACGATTAAACATCCGGACCGCGGGGGCCTCCTGGGGCCCAGGTCCCAGCGTTACTGCAAGCTCCAATTGGATTTAATTGCTCTCATTTCTCTCAGCTGTGAGAGGAAAAAGAGACAATTCCATTGGCAGGTCCTATTAGCCTGTGAGGTGATGAGAGCTGAGGAGTCTGGGATGTCGCATCTCCTGTGAATGTGCGTTTGAAGAGTTTCCTTCATTAAATTTACTCATGTGGGGCAGCTGGACTTTCCCAAAACTTGCCATCACAGTATGCTGCTGCCTTGTATCAAAATGTGACAACTTACAATGAGCAAAAGAGAAGCTAGGTGACAGAAAAATCACTTATTAGAGAGGAATCAAACTTCCATGTGCTCTGAGCTCTGAGCTGCCCTCCTCTCCCCCATGTCCCTGCCTGCTCCTGCACCACTTTGTCTCCCTGCCCAGCTCATTGATCAGTATTTGCTGTTTTGAACATGTGATTAGCGCTCGGTGTAAGTTAGTGAGACATGCTTGGCTTGATGAAATTAGCCCAGCAGACGGCTGTAATAGAATTAACTCACATGGTGGGTCAGTCTCTTAAGAGGGCCTGAAGCAGCTGCGTGAGTCCAAGTGAATCATCTTTTTAATCAGCTACTAATTTAGTCCAGAGTCAACAAGTGGAGGGAATAGGGAGTGTGTGATGGGATGAGAAATGGCTAGCATGTTGCTGTACCCTTTTTAATACTATTACTATAACAATAGAATATAAAAAGTCCAGCCCCAGGCAACAGGGCTACAAATGGATTTTTATGTGGATGAAACTGACAAAAAATACATATTTTTTAAATAGACTTAAGCATCAAAAAGCTGTACAAGGTCATATTTTGGTCGCAAATGAAAAGTGAAAAATCTACGTAATAATTAAAAGTTTGATTTATCTGTTTTAACATTTACAAAAATCAGCTGATGTCCCAGAACCACAGCATCCCCCGGTGTTAGATGCCGTCCTTGCCTGGGTGCTCGCCATGCAGGGCTGACCAGAATGAAGGAGGGTATCGATGGCATTTCAAAAGCAACAGAGCGCTGCGGTCAGTCTGACCCTGTCCTGCCCCGGCCTTTCAGCACCAGGCCTTTCAGATGCAGCTGGACAATACTGACTGGTGTCCGGCCTCCGACTGGCCTCTGAGCCGATTAGGAACCAGACCTGCCACAGAAGGACAGAGCCATGGTCTGACGCCACCCACATCCAATGACACCCGCCCTCCCTGGGACTCAGAAGGGGCCGTTAGGGGCCAAGGTCAGCGGCCATGCTGACCTCTGATCTCCCGCCATGTTTAGACATGTCAGCACACAATGCCCTGCCCGAGGCAGCTGAATATAATATTGGGGGGATGAAAGAGGGCAAGAGGGCTCAGGACTGTTGCAGGCAGTGTCAACACTGTTTGTGTATGTGCACATGTATGTTGTTGGCATGGCGACCTGGTCAGTGGCCGTCGGACCACCGGACCTTCCTTGAAACCCCCTCTTCTCCCCCAGATGTGCAGCTCTTGTCCCAGGTCTCTTTGTTGGGGGCCAGGAGGGAGGAATTACACCGGGGATGATCCCGTATTACTGGGCTTGCCTGCTTTTCAGGTTTGGCTTAGTTTTGTTGGCTGGGTTTGGTCTTATCCTCCTCCCTGTGTTGCCACCAATGAGCTGATCCCTTTGATGTCCTCATATCTGACCACCAGATTGCAACAATTCACATTTTGATCCTTATATAGAACTGAAGGCATTGTGCTGTATGTAGTGAAAATTATGTTTTTTAAAGAATGATTTCATACTCTTTACCACAAAAAGTCAGTTTTTCAAATATATATTAGAAAAACAATTCATAGTGAAACACATGTGTGTAAAACCTCATCATACAATGTGTGACTCCTGGCTGATCCAAACATTAGTGGAGGATGAGAGGAGTTGTGGTGGCAGGTGCATCTCTGGTCAATATCTACAGACTTGAGTAGTCACAACCTTAATTATATATATAAAAAAACTACAATGTGAACGACATGTAAAGTAAAGCATTTTAAAATGGGGTTAATGGAGACTGACATGTTTTTGGGGTCAGACTCAGGTGGCCATTTGTAGAACCTTATTCTTAAGCTTCTTTATCATCTTTTCCTTCAACTAAACTAAATTTTGTAGGGTGATTGTAGGTCCTATGATTTTTAATTGCGTCACAGTGAGCCAATTTTACATATGAACCTGTGCAGTAATAAAACAGTACCCTAGATCTGTTCAGGTGCTGCACAGCGCCCCCTATATCCTGCAGATGTCCTGTCCATTTAGACTGTATTAACCTGCGACCCACAACTAACCCTTCACCTCCCAGCTGTGTGTGTGTGTTTCAATGTGCATAGTGAGGAAGCAGTCTAGTGTGATGCCTTGTATGTGACCAGCGGTCCCTTCTTTTTTTTTTCACTGTTCAGTTTAGTGTGCGCCGCTAGTGGGTGTGTGTATGTGTGTGTGTGGAGCAATAATCGGTGGGGGTCTCGCTCTGACGCCCCTGTGTGTACTCATTCAGCACAGAGGTCGTGTGTCAGGGGTCAAAGGGTCTACGGGGGGAAGAGGAGGTGGTTGGTCCTGACTCGGGGGGATGTGAGGTTGCATTTGGGGAGGGGTGGGAGTTGTCTGTGCACATGCCCAAAGGTAGATAGACTATCTTAATTGGCCTCTGGAGAATTCAGTGTGTGTGTGTGTGTGTGTGTGTGTGTGTGTGTGTGTGCACGCACTGTTTAAATGAAGGTGAGTGTGTTTGTGAAGATAAACCTGCTGTATCTTTATGGATGAGATATAACAGGAGGAGCATGATGATGTGTGTGTTGTGTGTGTGTGTAGATCTGCAGGTCTACAGGTAGATACATGAAAAGAGAAAAAACTGTGTTGATAAGTCTAAAAGCTTAAAATATATAAGAAAGAAAATTCATGTTTCATTTGAATGTTGCATCGCTGATGAGTTGAGTTTTGTTCTGACCGAGCACGCGTTTGAGCTCTTTAAATCCTCACAGAGGCCCGAAGCTGCATTTTGTAATGTGAAAGACTAAACTCACTCTTTTCTTTACATTCTTTACATCTTCTGTTGTCCGAGTGCAACCGGCCCTTGTGTGTGAATGTGTGTGTGTGCACATGTGCTGCTATTACTCTGTTTGCTCAGGGACAGTCAGACTTGTGCCCTGCGACCACATTATCCACCTATTAAAGTCCTTATTTACCTTCCTCTTCCTCAAAGGACGGGCAGTGTCTGGCTGATAAAAGGCTGCCGAGTGTCTGTTTCACTTGAGGCTGAAGAGATGACGACGACGTGACTACAGTCACTGAGTGTTGGCAGAGCAAACATTCCTGAGCACCCAGGATCACTCACACACACACACTCACTCCAGATGAAAGACACACACACACACACATAAGTAAATCCCAGCAAACAACAAGGTTTTAGTGCAACGGAAACAAACACACTCACACACTTGAGCCTTGATGCATATTAGAGCACATATTCACATAAAATAATTCAAACCAAAACTCTAATGACAGCAAAGTCTGAATTGTTTGTTTTGTTTGGAGCATTGCATTATGGGAGAAATAACTGCCTTCATCTTTTTAACTTGAATTTTTTTACACACTCTCTATGCTGAAACAAACTGCTTAGATTTGTGTGTGCATCAACACACTAAAATTTTAAACTGAATTAACCATAGGAAACAAATGATGTGTGAATTGTCATGGAAAAATACAGTTGATGCTAATTGTGAGGATTAAATTTTAGAATAATGTTTAGTTGTGCTGGTGCAAAGGATTGATTTAATGCAGGTTCAGTGAAGCGTAAGCCTACATGCAAAGGGACATGTCCTGGCCTGCAGTTGTCCAGTGCTACTAAAGCTGTTCTCTGGCAACAGTTAAACAGTCAGTGGGCAGCAGAGAAACCTTGACTGACTGGTTCAATATTTGCTGCTCCAGAGAGGAGGCGTGTGTAGGCTGCAGGAGGTCAGGAGGTCGGCGGGGCAAAGCCGTGGCCTTTCAGCTCAGATACGACTGACCAGCAGGTGAACAAACAGGGAGGCAGCAGCAACAGTGACACAACAGGACACCAACAGAGGTGGATTTCACATTGAAAGTTGAGTTTTAGTGAACAAAGAGGTCTGCAAAAGTCTCACGTTACATAGCACAAAAGGACAAAGCTGACAAATAAGACTAAAAATCTTGATGACTCTCAGACCTACATCAACAAATCAGGACAATTTTACATAATTTTCTGTTCATCTTTCAGTTCAGCATCTTCCTTAGTCCTGTTCAATCCAGCTTTTTAATGCATGGAAAGGTCATGTGAAAAATGTGCAGGGATTCCTGACAGCGCTGAACATGTTACATGGCAATTCTCTTGTCTTAATCTGGTGTGATTTCAGGCCAAGTGTTCAGGGAGAACACTGAACCATTCATGTAACTTAAGCCAGTTTTTCTCTTTAACTCCCAGAACACATGTAAAACAGGGCTGCTTAAAAATGCTAATAGAATTAAAAGTAGAAAACTCAGTGAAAATAAGATCAGGACTTCCTGAAAACCAGACAAAAGCTCACAAACTTGATCACTTTACCAAATGTGTTGTCATTTCTGCTCTGCTTCATCACACAATACTGCCAAAGATACAAAGCCTCGCCTCAAACATTCACACACTGTTTGCTTTTGGTTTTAGTGCTTGCTAAGATACTATTGACGGCCAGTCAAGTAATGTCACCAGACCGTTTTTGGTCTGGTCTCACTGCGGCACTTAGACGATGAAAGCCGGTCCTCAGCTTCTCCCATCAGGCAACAAGTGCAGCCCCCCGTCCCTGCTGCTCTGAGGGAGGAGGCAGATCAGCCTGACTGACGTAAGTAGTGTGGACAGATACAATTTCAGCCTGGCAACGCGGAAAGGATCTGGCAACCCTCCTCTCTGTTTACCTAAAGGCTAAGGCAGCTGAGCCCAGACCTCACCTGCTGGCCTCACTGGTTGCCATGAAGGCTCACATAATCCCACTAAGCCCATGCAAGCCCAGAGCTGCTTCTTGTGCTAAAAGCTGCACCGCGTCCCTCCCTCCATTAAGAAACAGTTGGTGCAACGATCGGTTTTTCCATGGTAACTTTGCATATTTCAATATTGTAAAAAGAAGGCTCCCACCACCCGCCTCTCTCTCTCACACACACGCTCTTATAAACTGACATTATTTCCATTAAAAATAACATTTCTATACAACACAGGCTGCCTGTTTAATGCTAATGATGGATTAGCTAAGCTACTTTTAGGAGGAGAGATGACATCTGTTGCAGGTGAATGTCATTACAATTACTTCTCTAAACAAACATAAACATATGTGCACAAAACTCTCCACTGTGATGTCTCATTTTCACAAACCTCCAGCTTATATTGTAGAGTTTTCTTGCTTGAATTCCAACACAAGTGAACATCAGCACTCATTGGAAATAACAATACATTTAATTGGGTAATTTAACATCCTGATGACAACACAGCACTGCTTAGTGAAATATAAACAAGTAACATAAGTTTTAATATAAAATATTTCACTGTTTTGTGAACATCCAGCTTCTCATTGTGGCCTGTATGTCAACATAAAACACTTACCTGTAGTATAGTGACTGACAAATGCTTCTATATTCTTTATTCTCTATATCTATAAACATCAGAGTACATCTCAATGTGATAATTGAAGCTGTGTTTTTTCTATCACACAGGTGATCCAGCAGGAAAATACACATCAACCATCAGGGACTCTTTAACAGACCCTGTTTCCCTCCACAATGGCCTGATTCATTTATGACGTCCTGCGCTGTGAGCTCGCTGAGGTCATTTTATGGATTCTTTCAGGGTGGATGTCAGACTTTAAATGGTGAGAACATGCAGCACTCCTCTGCCCTGCCACTGTGTCTCCACACACACACACACACACACACACACACAGGGATACAGGACCACCACAGGATTCACACGCTTGAGCCTCCTTCAGTTCAAAATTGAGCACTGCGATAATTTATAGCTCACACAGAGTAAGAACAGCGATCTCTGTATATGTGTATGTGTGTGTTTGTGTGTGTGTGTAGGGGGTGTGACAGCAAAGGCCGCTGACCTCTGTGACTTGGCTAAAATCCCCATGGGCCTAATTCAGCATTGGAATGGACCCCACAGCGCAATGGGAAGATGGCTCCAGCATAATGAACACAAAGGCCAATTGTGACGCTATTCTCTGCAGGGCAGAAAGCAGCGGGCCCCGGGGACAGTAAGAGGTTTTGTTGGCTGAAACAGAGAAGGAAGCCTGTTGCTTCAACAAGCGCCTGATAAGATTCACCAGCGGTGACTCAACAGAGGCAGTTTGTCTCCCCGGGCACAAAGTGTTAGATTTACATCCTCTGTATTTATCTGCACTTGTTGACTGAAGTGCTGATAAGTGACTCTCACAGACCAAACCAGTGTCTTTTATGTGTTACAGTGTCTCCCTAAATATTACAAGAGGTCTGTCATGTCCTGAGAGTCAAACAGTGTCTTGTGAACTATCAATATTTATAAAATAAATAACACGTAACATCTACAGTCATCAACATGTCAGACAGCCTACATCCACAAAAAACTCAAGCAGCAGAATTGCTGCTGTTATTAAGCAAAAACAATGAATTGATTCCGTTTTTTTCTCTTTACTGCACATTAAATGAGGTTAATTGATAAATCAAAGCAAAATATGACTTTTAAATCTACTCTCCTCCAGAAGATGGCTTTGAAGCAGCTCTGTTGCCCCATGTGATCTCGTCAGGTGACGTACATTAATCTGGTTGCTTGAATATCTGCCCTTCCCACACTGTTGATCCGCAACCAGATAACAGAGGAGACGAGAACAAAGCCAGCACCACCAAACAAGAAGGCCAACAAATGCTAACACTGCTGCTCCTGCCAGAAAACGCCCATCCCCACAACTTATTGCCCTTTTCCTAAGACTTATTTAAGGTTTTCATTATCTACCGACCAGCCACACCCCCTGCTAAAAAGACCCTGAATGTGTCTGTATGATTAGGTGGGGGATTAAAAAAATGAAGCAACAAGATCGGCCCTTTCTTTTTCTTCAGAAAGACTAGAAATGAAGCTTTGTGCACGTCCGCTGCTGTGGCACATTTGACAGGTCTGGCCTGGCTGCTTTTGTGTCCCCAGTATAAAGGGGATTGAGGGAAAACACAAACTGAGCCACTGTGCTGTTGTGGCGCTGGCTATTAGTCAACGTGACGGCCTTTGCAGATGCTAATGGGTTATAGTGTGTCCGGGGTGGCTTCCCTCCTCCCAGAACGTGGCTATCTGGTAGCACAAAGGCCTTCTGCTGGAGGTTGACTTTTCCCCTTTCTTTTCAGGGCTGCTACGGAGTCATTAGGCGTTTTTCACTGTTTTTAAGAAAACAGGGAATATAATAGCAGCACAGAAAGCAGAAACTTGACATGAGGCAGTTATCTTAATGTAGAAAGCCTCAGGTGATGCTGAGGATAAGGCTCACATCCAACCCTCCCCACTGTGCTGCCTTCTGAGTAATGTGGAGATGCAGTAACAACCCGGCTCTTGTGAAAGGAGAGAGGATGCCCGGGAGTGGAGGACCTCTGGACTCTGACTTATTAATCAGTCAGACACTCAGCTGCCTGCCTCAGGCTGCAGCATCCCTTCAGCCAGCTCTGGGATGAGATAACAGCCTACAGAGGTAAATACTCTGAGGGATTGCTCAGACCTGGAGCAGGTCCTCTCAGCACAACAGCATACAGGTCACTGCACCCGGCAGCAGCAACCAGCTGCAGGATAACAGAATACACACACATACAACAGAGCTCAACAACAAGTGCAACAATGTACTGAACACGAGGTACTATATGACTCACTCTTTAAATATTAAAGGTTATAATCAATTGATATTAGGTCTTTTTAAGGTAACATACTAAAAAGATTACCAGGTACCAGAACAACCTGGTTTTGCAGTGGTTTTATACACCTACTGAGACACTTCACTTAGTAATTTCCACTTTTGATGCTGTCACACTGAATCATTAAAAAACGTTTTTTTTTTTTTATTTATGTTAATTTTATTTTATTTTCAATTTTCCTTTAAACACAAATTTAATAAATAAAGCACACCGGATGGGGTACACCATGCAAACATTACTCTCTACAACATGTTTTTGAACCAAGTCACCAATTTTCTGTTACACATGTGGCTCACTCTGCATACATGTGCTGTACATGAGCATATCTGCCTCAACTGGCTTTACCTGTACAGAATGCACGCCATAATATATACTCATATACACATATGAATAAATGAATAGAGATAACAATACCCCCCGACCGTCTCCACTCCCCTTCCAGGCAGATATAGAACAGTTTTCCAAGCTGGGAAGAATGAGCAGAGTCTATACAAGGTGATGGAAAGAGTCAGGATGGTCCAAATATAGGAGGGTGAATGTGAGATAAGAGGGAGATAAAGATTGGAAACATCCTGCCCTGAACAGTGATGGAAGGAAAATCAAAAGATGACATTAAAATATCCCCTTTCTTGACTTGGAGGACAATGGGAGAAAACATTTTTTTCCTGCGTTTCAGCTTCTCTGTCTGCGTTTCGATCACAGACAGAGAAGAGACGAGCAGACAGGTGGGCCTGTGCTGTGCACATACAGACAGATAGGACATTTGTGACAAAGGACACCAAAACCAGAGCAGTTGGGAAACACATCAAAACAACCAAGCTACCCCCCTGTGACAGTCCTATGTCATGTCTTATAACAATGTAATATGTTATATTAACAATGCGCCCAAATGATTATGATGTTAATTTACACTTTTTGTCTAATTAAGGTTATAATATTATCTGTCAGCCACAAAGTGCAGATGAAAAGTTAATAAAAAAAAAGTAAAAACTAATTCACACGGACAAAGACATGAGAGCAAGAAGCATGACCAGAGCGTTATGTGCATTTGGCAGACATAAACTTAGAATTTCTTAAATAAATCCAATTAAACTCCAGAAAATAAGAAATTAAATCTATGCATAATTTCAACACTATTAAAGCTGATTCTGTTAATCCTGTTAAAGAGTGGTTGTGGCGGCAGGAGCTACATACAAAGGACTTTCTGTAGTGTAAGAGCATCAGCAACTAAGACTGTGTTAAATAAAGTCAAATTCTGTGTCTAACAGGCAGGTAACTTGGCATATTTTAGGAGCACCAGGAGTGGCAAAGATATGAAATTTAAGGCTACCATATGTAACCCATATGTCACCGTTTGTGCACATAACATCAGCGAATTCACACACCTGTATAAGCACATAAACACAAGAAAACAATAAGGGGACAAAAAAAACAAACAAAAAACAAGAAGATAAACATGTACATAATCGTCATTTATTGAAAACAGGTGGCCAGGTGTCTGACAACACTGTGCAAGCTTTGTGTTTTCCTTCTGAGCTTCTGTGTGGAAGTCCACGTCAGACTTTGAGACATGAGTAACTTCAGAAAATAGAAAACTAAACAGAAAAAAGCCTGAAAACTGTCCGTACATCATATCTTTCTCTCCAGGTCATCTCTCCATCAGTGTCCAAGTAGGAGGCGTGAGAAGCCACATTGAGGGTAGAGTGAGGTGAGTGGTGAGCAGGGTCACAGGGAGATCAGTCATTTAACAAGTGTCTTCGTTCAGTGCATTTCTCTCTGCTGTGATCCAAATATGTATTTCCATTAGCTCTATTAGAAACAACACAACCAAGGTGCACAGTTAGATTTATCTTGCTGTAGGTCCTGGTAAAATAATCCAAGTCATAATAATTGATCATTTCTATTGATGCAAATAGTAAAATGTACTACATGGAGACAAATACCTGGTTTTCTTATTTCTCCTTGTGAAGTGCTTCTATGAAGGCTTCAAGTTTCTCCTGGATCTCACGGACTTTCTCTGCAGAGAAACAAAAAGTTAGTTCTTTAGTTCTTTAGGGAATTTAGAAACAGAAATCAAACATTCACTTCAGCTTTTTAAATTTGAAAGTGCGTTCAAATATTATGTAGCACTTAATGAATTCACTGAAAGAACAAGTACATACCGATAACTTCAATGTCTGAGATCACATACTTCCACATGTGCGTTTCTACTGACATAAAGTGCACAAGGGGATGACAATAAGATGGACATTTCTGACCCTTAATGGCCACCATCCTGGATATGTGATGGGGGGAAGGACCATCAAATAACATCAAACTTGGGAAAATGGTGGTAGATGAAGCTGGAGATTGTAATAGGAGGTGTGGCACCATAAAATTTGTAAATAGAGCTATATAATTTGGACTGATGGTGCAAAAACTTCCATGGACAACAATTTGTGCTCATGGAAACAATGATGGGATACAGAGGAAGAGTCACTGATAATCAGGAACACATCTACAAGATTCCATATAGAGATAATTAACATTGAAACCCTACACTTTGATTCAATATGTATAAATATATCTGCAGCTTAAATCTAAATGTTCACTTTTTTGCAGCATTTGTGAACAAGCATAGAAAAACACAAAGTGGAGTAACACAGGATCTTATGTTAAATAAGTAAGATATATAAAGCTAAACATCCATCCCTGTATACCTGCAGGTAGAACTTTTGTCACATTTTTCACCAAAACACCAGATGGTCCCCTTTGACAGCGACAGCCAAACCTCAAGGCAGACCTCCTTCACACATCTGGTGATGAAGGCTTGTGTACCCTTTCCCAGAAAGCATAGACCACATCAAAGCTCGCACCCTCGCCTTTTTATGGTATATACCTCCCGGGAACATTGCTAATGGACAGAAGGAGACTCCATAACAACAACATTTCACATGAAAGGAGGGGAATCTACTGGAAAAACAGTCACTTAGTTCTTTTCATGATTAAACTCTCATTGTCCAGACACTGCATAAGATGGGCAATCCTTCCACCCAACGTGTACTGTCACACGAGATGAGCGAGCCATCTAAAGCAGTCTTAATCGCTGATTAAACAGTGGCTGAAGGAAGTCTGTGGGCCAAGGGAGAGAAAAGGAAGCCGTGGCTTGCAATGCCAGCTGCACCTCCAGGCCTGGCTGGCTCTCTGGCTTCCCTGTCACCCTCACTAATCTGTCTGGATCTTCTCCAAGCACAAACTCAAACACCAGCTCTGAAGAACAAACTAGCACTGCTCTATCCTGATCAATCAGCAACACGAGATCTATAGGCCAACTATTGTGGTCTTTTTCATACCAGGAGGCCTACTGAACACACAGCCTTGTCCGTTATTTCAGGGAGATAAATCATTGCAGCTTGGAGCAACAGTGTCCTAAGTGTCCATTTCAGGTCGGCACAAAGGTGATAACTGCCTGCGTGTTTCAGAGTGAAACTAAATATCAGACTTAGGGGCTTGTGTGCAGCCCCCTTTGATGGGAGCACGGCTGCTGAGGTATCTGTTTCTAGACGGATTGAAAGGAAACAGTAGTTGGGGGGAGATGAATGTGCACCCACACTCACACTGCTAAAACTGCTGGATGACACAAGGAAAGCTACAACACACAAGCACGCACAGGTAGGCAGAGCTGAGAAAAAAAACTGACAGCCAGAGAAGCTTGGCCGTGAAAGACACAGAGACACAAACAGCCTAATGTCTTGAAAAAAAATCAGCCTTTTCACCTTCCTACACACATTTACTGCTGGCAAGTGGCAGAAAAAAATTCCCAGCCTTTGATACTCAGTTAACACACTCAGGCAAAATGGCAGGGCGTTAGGGGGAGATTACAACACCTAATGGAGGCATTAAGGGGGGCTGTCGAGGGGCATGCTGACAAGTCACTGCAGCAGGTGTGGGGTTGAATGAAACATAACCCTGCGGTACACCATTCCAACACACAGCTGACCGCAGGGCACAGCTCAAAGGCAGCTAGCAGAGTTCAGCAACATGGGCTGTGTGTCCTGACCACGGGACAACATAACTCAATCCAAGCCAATCAGAGCAGGATTACCAACATCTGTCTGACGTGAAGAAAAGACGTGAGGTTTGGGCGGAGGGGTTAGGTTGGTGCGAGGGAAGGAGGGTACTGACTGTCAGAGCATCAAAAACATGGGAAATCCCCTGGCTCAAGCTTCAAAGCTTCTCACTGGGTTTTTAGATGTGGCTCGTGATAAGGTGCTCTATGGAGTCTTGGCGTTTCAAAAATAGACCGCTTAACGCAGGTCAAACATTTAGGATCCTGCCAACTGTCGGGCGGAGATGCTGAGCCCTGTTAGATCACTGGGGGCAGCATCGGTCTAGAGGTTAGATTAGTGGGCTTGAGATAAGAAAAAGACACAGGCGTGATTTTAGGACTGGCTGGGAAAGCTTACAATGGGAGAGTGAAAATCACTGTTCTTTTCTTCAACACCTGCTGCTGAGGAAACTGAAAACCCACTACTGATCCAGTGCTTTACTGCAGCACAGTTCAAACCCATGGCTGCAGTGTAATCTCCAAGGAAGCTCTGAGCTCATATAAATTTCCTTTCTTTTGTTATTCAGCTGCATAGCAGGAGCACAGAGCTACAGATTAATGATATATCCTGACTAGGGATATAGGGGTAAACATAATTCACAGTTCAGCAGCTAACATTATTATTATTCGTGTTGAAACCCATAAATACTATAAGATGCTCATTATCTTTGATGAAAATAAACAGAAATGCTACTAATGCTTCATGGGAAAATTGTTGTGTACTGTGACAGAAAAGTTATCAACCACAGAAAATCAAAATCAAGCTGGCAAGGCATCAATGATATACATCTACATCGATGCAGATTCCTAACAACCAACTGCTTAACAGACAGGCTTCAGTTTCTTCCCATGCTTCTTTTGGAATTTTTCAGAGGTTAGAAACGAGTACACTTTAGCAAAACTGTCAAGAATTTAAAAAATAAATTGACTAGCCTTTATTTCTGGTAAATATTCCACTTCTTTTACCTGTGCCTGATTGTACATTCAATGCCCATCATCGACATAGATGCCACAGATCAGCACAGTGAAACCCACAGACCATCTCTTGCAACAAGATGCTTAATGACTTTAAAATGAGTCCTGAGCAGCTTTCAGGAGAGCAGGAGGCCATGGGTGAATGTGAATGGTGTCTTTCAGAAAAGCCAATACTCTGTGGATAAAAACTGTGAGAAACAGATATTTATTTCCCCCAGCACCATCTGTTTAGTACCAAAAGACAGCAGTAAGAGGAAGAAAAGGCCACAACAGGCCTTTCTTTTCACTGTCCTGTGGAAATGCAACAAAAAACAGTGGACAGAGTCACCATTGCCTGTTCCTCACTGAGCAGTGGGAGTAGCGATCTAAAACTCCATTTAGGCGCCTGTTTACCTAAGAGATGAGCCCCAAAACACAGTCATTCAACCGCTCACCCCTTTATCTGGTCATGAATATTCCCATAATCCTCTGGCCTCTATCCCAGAGGCCCCTTCTTTAAGATGCTTGGTAGTGTGTGGGTTGCAGAGGGTGGAGGGACTCTGGCTGACTGAGAGAAAGGGACGGGAGCCTTTTCCCCAAATCCTCTCTTTCAGGGCCTTCTCTCGGCTGATCACCACATGAAATGATATCTCATTCACTCGCACTCTGTAGAGTCCCCTAAGCCTGCAATGGCCGCAGCGCTGGCAGAAGGACTGAGCCAGAAAGCCTTTAATTGACCTGTAATTAGACTGGGTTGCCCTGCTGGACAAGTAGCCAACACAGAGGAGACTGGGAACAGAAGAGAGAAAAAGATGAGAGGGAGAGGACAGGGAGGCCTGAAACTTTCTCTAATCCCCTTCCTATGAGAGATGGCCACTCTTCTTCAGTGGATATGAAAAGGAGGAAACCGTGAAAAAAGACGGCTGTTATGTAGAAGTGGTAACAGAAAGATTTCAGCGGGTGAAGATTGGTGCCAAGGCTGAAGCTTCTCTGAAATGTTCTACTGACTGCAGCATGGTCACTAGAGAGAGTGTGGGAGGGGCTTGGTCCCAACCTGTCATCATTCATGAAGAAAATTTTTATATCTGATGACTGCCAAGGTCACAGTGTAAGTGGGGACAGTGAACACTTAAATGCTGTTTCCTTCCTTCTTTGAAAACTGAACTCTTAATGTAACAAACAGAAATGTCTTTTCCCCCAGCATGCTGCTTGATTTGTCACTAAATCTGGATTGTCACGCTATAAAAACTGGGCCACAGGAGACGTGGACGCAGGGAGAGTGGGAATGTCGACGGCCCAAATGCCATGTCAGTGACAGAACAATGAATCAGCTTCTGCACTCACGGCTCTTATCTAGAAAACAGATGCCTTGGAGAGAGCAGGCTAACCTGGGGAGAGACATATACAGGTCTGACTGGGTCAGAGTTTGGGGTCAGCCAAAGGGCAGACTAAACAAAAACAGCAAAATGCATGGAAGGAAAACCTTTGAAATAAGCCAGGTGATGGCTGCGGTTGGCCTGTGTGGCACAAGTTTTATTGACAAGGGATGCTTGTGCCTTTGAAGGGCCAGACGCTAAAATTTTAGTGCAGGAGGTCGTAAAGATGAGGATAGCTGTGACAAAAATTTTGAAGCTGGTGGATAAAGTTTTAGGCATGATTACTTAAAACTGCACAGAATGAGCAGTAAAGGTAAATGTTAATGCAACAGAAGGGAACAAGAACTTATCTTCCAAATATTCACCATCACTTCCCATTTTTATTCTTTAAAAATAACTGGTCTGCGACAGTAAGTCTATTTATGGCTCACATTGTAAATCAAGTCGGGGGTCTGAGGTTTTTTAAGGCTCACCTTTTGCACTCAAACGGAAGCCTGTACTGAGGCTAAGTGGCAATCCATCTTGAGAATCTGCATGGGCCTGGGCATGTAAGTCTGGTTTGAACTGAGGTGTCAGAACCCCTCAGACAAAACTCGACTGAGTCAGCCATAGGTGTGTGTGAGACAAGCTGAAGTGCTGATGAACTCCACAGTAAGTACATACAGGTAAACACTGCTGTATGTGTGAATGAGTGCATATATCACAAGTGTGGCAATAACTTCATCTGTCTGTCTGCTCTACTCAACATGGCACTAACACCACTGCAGCCGTTCAAACATAGCGGTAGAGAGAGATAAGACAGGTTCACTCTCTCCATCCCTCTGCTGCCCTCAGGTGAACAGATGTTCCCATCTGCTCACACACCTTCACTTCCTTATAACACTGAGCAAATACACCTGGAATTCCTCTGACCAACTAGAAGAGCTTTACTTGCAAAGACTAGTATATCTAGTATCTGATAAAGGTAAGACTTAAGAATGGCACGAATTGCAATCAGCACCCTCCACAGTCAAAAATATCACAGTAAAAGCATACATAATTTAGGCACACACAACTAACAGAGACTGTGATATGAGCTGGTGAATGGAAATGCATGCTAAACTAAAAAGAACACAAACAATTGTATTTTCAAAAGTTAAGAGTAAAAACTATATTCTTCAATCCTAAACCTAGTTCCAAAGAATTTGCAGACTTTAAACTGTTAAAACAGAGTGTGTATGATTTTCCCATTACCTCATCCTAACCAGCACCTGATGTCAGATCTTTGTGTGTGCATGTGTGTGAGTGACAGGATGATCAGTGGGAATGGGTCCCTGGTGGGCGAACTGTGCTGGAAACATGTGAACAGAAGCTTCCCCTCCCACCACCATACATCTCTTTCCCATTTTCCCACACTAACACTCGCTTTCCCTAAGGATGATGAGAGATGACTTCTCATTTGTAGCTTTATTTCTTTATCATCACTTCTATCATCACCTCTTGATTGGTCATCTAAAACAGATTTTTTTGGGTTCCCCAGTCTGCAGGACTTATTTAGCTTATTTTCTTTCTAGTACTCAAAAGCCAAGTATGGTACAAAAAATATAATAATGCTGTTTAAACATTATCAACATATTAAATGTTAGTTAGGGTCTCTTATTAATATTGTACTACATTTTGTCAAACTGAGCTACTATACAAAACAAGTGCTCTATCTAAGCCTTTTTCAACAGATGATCATGGCCTGTGATCAACAGCTGTGTTACCAAGAGCTTGTCAATCAGATACTGAATAGGTGTCCGTGTGCGTACAATATGTCTGTATAAGAGATAGACATTCCTGCTTCTTGACATGAGAGGAAGGATGGATGTACCGGGAGGAAGTGAGAAGACGAGGGGGGGAATAAAGGGAAAGAGACAGATGATGGGAAAGTTAAAAAAGAAGCAGGTCATGACTTTGGTAAACGGTGGCAGCTGGCTGGTTGGAGCTTTGAAATAGGTAAAGGTTTTTGCAGTCGTATGCCTAATTTTCATATTAATATTTTGAATGATTCAACTGATAAAAACTGCACACCTAATTTACAGTTTATACACTTTGTTTATTTAAAAATTGCAAAATATGATCACATGGTCCAAGCAGTAAAGATGACTGCAGTCCTCTTTTTAATTTGTAAGATGCAAAAATGTAGGACACTGAGCCGTACTTTTCTTTACTCCCTCAACAATACAACATGATGCCATTTACCTGCTTAGAGCACAATCTGTTCATCATTTTTGATGAATACCTTATATCACACCAATCTTGCATATGTATTTCTAAACGTGCATATATTTCAGACAGAAACAGACTTGGTGGGCTAATGCCTAAACAATTAATAACTAGAGCATTACAAGTCCAACAGATCAAATACTAGACCTCAAAGCCACAGCCTTGTTTGGTAGGAATTTACTGTAGGATCATTTCAAAAACTTGAAAAGAAACTATTAAAAAAACGCATGACCTGGGTGATCAAATTTATGAAACTATATACAGTAAGCATTAAAACAGAGCAACAGGAAATCATTTATAATAGGAAAAGGGAAGCATTCTGCAGCAAACCAGATAATGATGACAAAGATGTCTTTCATTCTCTGTTAACTCTGTTCTTCTCTAATCAAATAGTGGAAACAGTACAAAGACAGCTGTCATAAGATGGAGAAAAACAACACTCAAGCATTTACAGATGTTTCAGGGTGTCTTTCCATAGAAAGGTATTAAGTCTATTCATTTCGGAAGTTGCTTTCCCACAGCATTTCTAAAGCAGATTTAGATGAAATGCAGAAGGGCCTGCTTCATCTTTGTCAGTGTTATGACAAGTTTGGATCTACTGTGTATGTACTGACACTCCCAAGGACAAAATGGATCATTTGGCAGCAACTCTGCTGCCTGAAGTTTCCTGCTCTGTGGGTAAAAAAAACATACATATTGCAGCACTAGTAAGCTCCTGAGTTTATAGAAACCAGTTGCTAAACAGAGCAGTTTATTTACGAGACAATGAGATGAGAAATAATTTGAAAGAAGCAGGGACGGGAGCAAAAGAGTTAAGACTTAATCTGTGTTCAAAGCAACAGGCCATAAATGAGTGTTTATGCATTTTGTGCTAACACAAACAAAATCTGGGTGTTCATCTGTATCAGATCAAAAAAGAAGACATCACAGTGAGTCAAAGCAGAGAATTAACTTAATGCTTGGCTGATTACTGTCTATCAAAGAGTACAGTTTACTAACACTGCTCATTACACGATAAAGGCAACACATAATTTAGATGTCAATTGAGAGAAAGAAAAGCTTTGTTATCCTGTGACAACTTTGACATTGCGGTATGGATAAAAAGCTGACAACAACCATAACATTTAACTATCTAACTATTACCGCAAAATAGTGAGACTATGACCTCACACAAATAAACAATGCTACCTTGATTCTACAATTAGGTATATAGTTTACTTGAAATGCTCATCCTTTCTGTTTTACGCATTTTAAATTTTTAATTTAATGAATGCAGCCAATCTAGACTTTAGAGACAATAGGGACTGACATCCAAGCGCCATCTATTAAAGAGAAGTAACAGCATTAATTCTTAATCAAATATGGCCTGACAGCCAGAAAACTAGGCTTGTGCGAGCAGCATGACTGCAACTCTCTCCCCTGAATTCAGGCACATGTGCACACAACACCTTAAGATGATACGTCATCCCTTACAGCGCAGGGGAACAGAGAAGCACTTCTCATTGAGCCCTCACTAATCACTCAGGAGGAAGCTGCTCAAAGGAGGACGAGGGGGTGGAGATGAAAGGAAACGAAGTGAGCATGAGGCTCAGAGGGCATTCCGGTGAGCAAGCCCAGACAACCAGAGCTTTATTGTGTTCTGCTTCCACACAAGAAAGAAGGAGAAAGTGACTGCATGTGCAAGCATGCAAACACTTCACACTTTATCACTGTTTTCAGAGCACCTCCTGTTAACACCTTTCATTCCTTACCTTCAAATAACCTCAAAACACAAAGGCAAAAATCCATAAGTTTCCGCACATTGCTGCATTAGGGAGAGCCAACAAAGCCTTGAGACAGGATGAGCTTGTAAGAGGTTGTGTGGCGGCCAGGTATTCTGGTGAACAAGCCTTTTCAAAAACAGCAATGGAACTGTGACAGTAAGGCAGTTAATATTCATATACACTGCAAGATCGTTCATCCCAGTGTCAATGAAAATCATGTTAATGAGGACTCAAAAATTAATTTTTATTTTTTTCAAACTATCAGTTACAATTTGCATTTGTGCTGATCATTATGAGTTGAATAAATTTTTTCATATCTTGGCCTGGCCATGTAACATTGTTCAGGTAACTAAGGTTTATGCCTGAATTATTAAAATTGAAGCTCAGCACTTCATTCTATCAGGCATCTTTGTCATCATTATCAGGCACCACAGTTTTTTCCTGATACAACACACACACAGTACAGGTTCTATAAGGGCCAATGAAGCAGCCAAGCGACAGCGCAGTGGTCTTCTAAGAGGCCCATGCTTGCACATTAGTCCTGGGCTTTGCTCCAGACACGGCACTGTGCCATACAGCTGGTCTGGCACACGCTGACAAACACACACACACCTCGCAGTTACACTGTACCATTCATTAACAGTGCTTTCACTCTCTCACTCACTGATGCATCCACCTGACCTGTATTTGTAACCTAAGCAATGTTGGGTCTGTCTGCGAGTAGGGGCAAATAGAGCTTAACAGCAAACCGCCCCTGGAGCACATTTCTGCCTTTGTTAAGTGTGTTTATCCTTTCTTTCCCTCTAATCCACTTCTCCTTCCTCCTCTTTTTTTTAATAGGAGAAGTTGTCAGGTAAAGCGGTGCTCTCTTCTGATTTTGCATTATTATTCTCTTCCTCTGTCGAGGGACAGAATGACAGATCAGGTAGAGGGTCAATTAAACAGAGTTTGGCAAATGCAGTGAATCTGTGGCATAAACATCCAGGGAGATTGAGAGAGGTAAAAACAAAAGTTAGCTGGATCAGGTAGCCTGTGGTATTAGCTGGCTGACCTGTGGGGTCAAACCACAGTTTGATGCAATAGGACCTGCTATCTGAAGAATGAAAGGGAGGCATCCTCCCGATACCTCTAAAACAGAAACATAAACGTCTGGGAACTTCAATATCCAAATGCAGTATGTCGACATTTGACTGCATTATTATTTTAGCCTAAAAGCTACAACGATCAGTTTTTGCACACAAAAATTGGTAAAAACAAAACAAACCAAACAAAAACAAAAGCATAACAAAAAAAAACCCTTTACGTCAGGGAGGTTTGCACACTTTGTGCTTTCAGGCATGTCATCCAGTCAGCCCATCAGCCATGCAGCTCTGTCTAGAGACTGATGGGCCTACATAGACACCCATACACTCAGGTCTAGGTTGCATTACACAGTAAACCCTGTGCAAAGTGTCAGACAGCTAATGACCCAGATCCTCCACTCACCCACTAACTCACCCTGACAGCCTGACAAAACTAAAGTCTGGAACTTACATTTTTTAAGAAAGCGGGAAAAGACATACTATTAAATTAGGACTAGGTGATATAGGCACGCTAAGAGAAGCTGTACATTTTTAGAATACTACAATACTGGAGTTCTTGGTGGCAAAATAGGCCGATTCATTTGTGTGAGGCATTTCATACATATATAGGAACGAGACAATAGAAAAGGAAAATAACCAGAGTGAAAGACACAATAATAACATTCAGGAAAATTCTCCTGCCTTGCAATTCATGAATGTTTTACCATTCAAGAAAAATAATTATTAAGAATGACAGGTTGAAAAAAATCTACCAGCCAGCAAAGCTACCAGCCTCCCATGCTGCAAGCCTGTGAGGGTGTATAGTGTGCATGCACAGGTGTGTTTCTACCCTATAGTATCCCATGACAGATTTCAACCACTTTCCCACATCTATCAGTGAGGGGGAGTCTTTGCTGGTGGGAAGTGGGAACATCATGCCTGTGTGGAAAAGTTTGGGATCTACTTGACTTATAGAATTTGCAAGGCCAGACAGGTCTAGGCATTCCTGACAGTGTGTGGAATGGGGAGAGGACCGTGTGTGTTTGCACATACTGATTATAAGAAAACCTGACTCCCCTGCAAAGGAAGTGAAAAGAGTCCCCTGCCAGGAGGCACTGTGTGTTTCTTTTTCTCGGTTTTTTTTAATCTCTAAATCTCTCTTTAACTGTGCCTGCATATAGCAATGTGTACACTACTCAGACAGTTTGCCTGCCTTAATGCACAATACAGGATATGACAATGTGTGAGGATTGAAAAATTGTGAACACAATAATTTTCCTTACAACATCAGTGCTGTAGCAGTAGACATCAAGCGCATATGAAGAAGAGAATAACAGTTAGGATTTCGATGTCTATAAATAGACAAACTACCATTAAAAATAGATAATATCTGAGTGTGAGAAGCTTGAGTAAAACCCATAAATTGCAATCAGAATATAAAAAAGATATGTAATAATAAAAAAAGATAATCTAGTAGGAGAAATTAGAAAGGAGAATGATAACAGTTAAGGGCCAGAGAGCAAAGCAGCATACTATGAGTCATATAATGAAGTAATGACATCTAGAATATGTCACATGTATTATAGTTACAATTTTCAAAAAACCATTTAAAGCTTTAAAAATAAAATACCACAATCAGATTGAGAGTTTTATGAATTTTTGACCACATACGGTGTACAATTGCATGTGTGTGCATCTCATTCTTTGAAGTAGGTGTATGTAAATTATGCTTGTCAGTGTGTGCCACTGTGGTGACAGGGGCTATCATTATGTGTGTGCCTGTGTGTGTCACACACCAAGTTCTAAAATGGCATCAAGCTTTGCGTGCCACTTTGTGAATACAGACTTTGCTTAGCAAGCAGAGCTTTGCTGAATACAGCCAAAGACAAGACAACTCATTGTACCAGCTTTTAATTAGGAGCCATCAAAAAGCAGACAGGTAAAGATTTGCAGATGTATGCTGTAGGTCCAGCCTCAAGAAAAGTTTTGCAAAACTTACTAAGAATGCTGATGCAGTATGTTTGTACACTGTATTACTGTACAGTCTATACCTAAACACATCTTTATCCAATAGGAATCACACATCAAACATAAGATAGGGATGCTGACTGCGTGCCTAAACACTAGACAATATGCACACAGGTCTGGTCATGTAACTGGTGGAAAAGTCCAAGACATGACTAATACTCGGCAATTAGAGAGGTAGTTAATGGTGTGTGTGTGTGTGTGTGTGTGAGAGAGTGTGCCAAATTACTAAACATCCTCTCCTTCCATCTCTGGTTACCAATATTGCCAGGCTCAAACCGACCAGTGCAATGTTGTGGTCTGACTCACACAACCCAAATCCAACTTATACACACAATAAATAAAGTCATCAATTTCATGACTTCCATAAACAATGCTATTCAAAATAATAAAAAAAACAACAAAAAAATGACTTAAGAAAAATACATGAAACTTCCTGTTTAGTACGAAAAAAAAGTTCAGAGAGATGCCCTGTTGTAAAATAAGGTGTGGTGTTTTTTAACATGCATTATCACTTAATAAGAAGCCATTCACACCATGTATGCTGAAGAGCCAGACACATAAAGTCTCCCCTACACTCAGTGTACCAATTAAAGCTTTCCTACCCGTATGAATTGCTGGTCATTGCCCGTATGAATGAAGCATGTCAAGCATACACATGATAGGGTGAGCTGGCCATGTGTCTGAGAGCAGCAAGGTGAATCTAGGTGGCATCCATGCCATTTTAACCAGCCTGTACAGTCAGCTTTATGCAGTGCCTGAATGAAATTAGCTACAGTATATGAGACTTGCCAACACATATTCCTAAGGCACCACTGCCACCTACTGATGACTTTGGCTATATATAGCCAAATATATATATATATATATATATATATATATATATATGTATGGCTATACATCCTTAAGTCAACCAACAAAGTAAGTCAAGCTATTGTCTAATAGTATAATCCAGCATGTATAATCCAACTTAAAATATCTTTGTGTTCACTAACTCTAATTTTGTCTTTGAGTGCACACTATGAGTTTTCTGCTATACAAATGTTTGTGTGTGTCTTACTGAGATCCTCAGCCAGCTGGACTCGGCGGCCAGTGATGAGCTGAGTCTTCTTCTCATTGTCCTCCCCGAAGTCATCCAACACCTCCTTCACATTTTTCTCCAACCGCCGCACTAAGATAAATAACAAAACACACACACAAAAGATAATGATCAATGGACGATCCAACAATGAATAGGAAGCTAGTGTTGACATTCCCTTTGAATTATGTAATCGAGACATTCTATTCATTAACTGGGGTGTGCTTAAGCATAATGGTAATAAGACTGTTAAATACTTATTGATCTAAATTGCTGGTGATGGAGACAGTCAAGTATGCCAGCTGACCCAGTCAATTACTATTTGGTTTGATCAAACTCATTGCGATTATCTCTGTATCCACTGAACTTAGTACTTAAAGTATTTGGTTTATTTTTTTACCACAGAAAAAATAAAAAATTACAGAAAATTACAAATTTCAGTTATGCCTTAAACACTGCAAGCAATTCCCCAGCTCTTACCCTCGGTGTTAGTGAGCTGCTGTCGAAGAGTGTTGGCTGTGATGGCCAGCATCCTCTGGATCCTCCAGAACAGTACCACATCATTGCACTCCAACTGGGGAAACATGCAGAAACCATTTAGAATTTGTTTTTACAAAAATACAAAAAAAAAAACAACTCAGGATAACCCACTCACCCTGTGTACTTACCTCAGAGTCAACAAAGTGTCTCTGGTAGTAGTAGAAACCTCTCTTGCAGAGGTTGCAGTGGGACAGTGCCTTTTGCAAGAAGTGTCTGCGATACAACTGATGCCACGTGTCCTTGATCTTGTCAGGTATGGAAGCATTTCATAAGTTAACAAACAGCAGATATAATGCATAACATAACAAGAATTAAAAAGCCAATTATTAAATTAATTTTAAATTAATTAAACTGTACTACATCCTGAAGATTGATTAGATTATCTGGTGTTTTGATCTCACCAGAACTGGGTCAACTTCTACCCCTCGTCCCTCCAGGTTCTTTCTGACTGTTGTGACCTCATCATTGGCCAAGTACGCTGTGTGGTCATCGTGCAGCTTCAGCAAACGTTCCAGCTCATTCTTTGTTTCATTACGAATGTGCTACAAGGTCAATGAAGAGTAAGTAATCATTCTGTACACGGTGGCAAACTGGTATTATTTAATCTCTTCTGAGGATCAACATCCTGACATACTGACCTGATCCGGTGTACGGTTCATCCAGTTCAGCCACCTCTGCTTCCAGTCTGGGCCCACCATGTCTCTGATTACTGACTCAGCTACACAAAAAGAAGGTAGAACAAGACACATGTGTTTCTGACATTTATGGTACAATATTAATAGTTTCCAACTCTGGCAGCAATTCAAATGAACAATCTACTAAAAGATAACACTGATACATTCCTTTAAGCAGCTGATCTGCAAATCTATAAAAATGTATGAAATATTTTAACAGGTAGGTCATCACACAGGTCTTGGAGGGGAGTGACAGTGTAGCTAACATACTGTCTTTGAGACGTGACTGTAAGGTTTCCTCCATAAACTGGATTGCTGCATCCCACTGTGGCTTGTCTGTGATGGAACGGTCTTCTAGAGCGTTGTGCTGGATCACCCTCTGAGGAAAACATAACATTATATGAGTTGTGCTGTAATGTAATAATAACATATAGACTCAGGGCTAATTTCTGTATGCTGATGATACATTATGATATTCTGTCTTTTTAGGAAAGTTCTGTCCACCATTGATGTGTGAGTGCTCTTTTTTCACTCAGGGATGAATGGAGAATTTTGTGTGTGTTTACCAGGCTATCCATGGCCCTCTCATTCCACTTGTGCCTCTTGATGCTGTCATCCTTCACAGCCTCTTTCAACTTGTCAAAAATGTCATCCTGATCTTTGCCTTTGTATTCAGCCATGAAGCGGGCAAACTCTTCCTGCAGTGTCTCCCAGGCAACCTAATGAAGTCAAAGCATAATACTGAAAAGGGATTGTTCATACTGCAATAATGTATAGTATTTCTACAACTTGTCTATAAGAAATGAGCCACAGGTCACAAGAGAACATTTTGACATTTCCTCAGTGTAACCTTCATCAGCAGAGGGTTGATTTAAATTATTTAGAATTTCTTTACATCTACAAGAACTTACATCTTAAAAAAACACAGTTATAATATGACCCAAAAACAGTTTGCTTTACCTCCAGTGCTTTGTGTGGAAGCTGCTTGTCAGTCCACTGCTTGAGCTTGATGTCTACAGTGGTGTTAAAGGTACCAGAATCCATTGTTTGAGCAGCAGGCAGGTAGATGTTCTCAATTACATGGGTGGAAACACGTTCCCACAGTTTCTTCTGCAGAATAGATTCCCTGCAAGGAGAAAAAAAGTTCAAATAAGATAAATGATGATTTGTACTTCACTCTGTAACTAGCTGTTGTAATTTTAGTTCTCTGTGTTCTTGTAAACTATTCTGAAGGTGCTACAACCCTAACCTTAATTCAGGTACATGTTAACACCTTCATAATTTGGGTTAGAGAGTGTTCTGAACAAAGGAGGTTTTATGTGTTCAGCTGAGCCCAGTTAAGAAACCAAGTGGGGAAAGAAAACAATGAGTGGAGACAGATTGTTCTTGGCTGAGATGCTTTCACTCATGTGAACAACTGTGACTCCACTTGATTGTAAATTCCAGGAGAGTTGTACTATGACCCTGTTAGCAGCTAACAATGTCTCTCTCTCATGGCAGTGTGGCTGTGGAACAAAACCCTGAATCCCCCCAGAGTCTTGAGTCCCCCGGAGACCAGAGCAGTGTTGCACCTCTCTCATTTATCATAAACCCCTGCTCATATTTCATTAGGCTTCCCTTTTGTTTCAGCTAGCTCTCCTTACTATCAATAAGCGTTATCTCCAATAGTGCCGGCTGGCTGCTGGCTGGCTGCTGGCTGGCTAACAGGGCCACCCCTGTTCAAATCCAATGGCCATTCATCAGAGTATTGATCTGGGAAAACTGATGGCACGCACACAGGGGATGGTCACAGCACCATGCATACATCTCATTTAAGCAAGGTTTTCCTCACTGCAGGTGAGGTATAACTACACATTCATTACGCAGGTAAATGCACAATTTGTTTTGTACCGGAGCAGCTGCAAATAAAAGGATTTCTTTATCCCATCAGGTAGAGCCCAGGTTCGAAATTTTACACTCTCAGTGAAGGCATCTACTTAACACCAATATTCTACTCGTTAAACATTACAACGAAGTAACAAACCCTAGCTCATCATTAACTCACCAGTGTTGTGGAGTCACTTGACTCAAACTAATGACTTCGTCCAATATTTCATTTTTGGCCTTTTCATAGAGTTCGTTCTGCAAAAGCCAAAATAACATATGTAAGATCTCCATTCCTACACTGGGTAAAATTAAATGATATCGTTTACATAAGAATGAGTCAATGTGCCATTTTAACATGTGCTGTTTGTATTTTCTTACCCTGTCCAGCTCTCTCAGACGAGGGTAGTTGTTCTTCCATTCTGTCTCTAGATTGAATCTTGATGCTGAAAAAAGGGCAATGCAAATTCAACTTTAATAGGAAAAAATTCACATATAAAATCTTTAAATTTATTTAAGATATTATAAAGTTAAGTCAGGTGCTGAATCATTAATATTTCTCATATATTTTATCACTTTTTGATGTTAAAATGACAATTCTCTATAATCAACAGGCGATGAGTGTACACAGACAGGGCCTGCTTTGTTTTCACTTGCTGTGACATAAGGGCAGCTTTCAGATTGCTAATGGTGTCTATCCTTTAATAACAGTGGGTGAGGACTTTGCACACTCACTCTGTTAACTGGTCCCTCGGGGGGGGCGGGGGGAGATGGGGCCAATTACACACTCTTTATCAAAAGTCAGAGTTTTAGCTCTCATATATGCACACAGAAATGCACAAGCCATACACAAGCGCATGAATCTTGCTGTCCCTTTCTACAGCTCCCTATCCACAGTGGAGATTAGGCTAATTGCTGGTTTGTGGAGCCACAGTGGCGCCAAGAATGGAGGATGGAAGCCGGCTGCATGTGATTTGATGGGATATGGATCGATACACAACACAATGGGCCTATGGGAACTGCAGTCTCATGGTCATAAATCTCCTATGCTGTTAGCAATGGGCTTGTGATTGTCTAGACTAATTGTAGTTGGAAGACAGGACACAGGGGGAGGAAAAAAGTGTGGCACGGTCAGCTGAGGAAGACCAATACAAAATAGAAAAGAACTTGCTCTCTTAACACCTAACAGATAAACATCCAACTATAACTATTCACATTTTTTTAAACATGCAGGTTATTGAAAGCTGATTTTCATAAAGATCCATTAAATGGAAAAAAATAACCAGACGGTAGCATCACACCTTTGAACACATCAGCCTGCTGCTCTACAGACTCTCTGACCATCTTCCAGAAGCAGTCAGAGACAGCCAGACTCAAGTTCTTTGTGGTCACCTGATGGGCTTTCAGCATTCCATCCCTAAAAAACAAAAATTATTTGTCAATACATGATTAATTTGATGGTAAATTAAAAGGTCGCTGGAAAGACGAGATCACTTGCCTCAATAACCTGGAGCTCTGGAAAAAGTCCTCCTCATAATCTTTAATGGAGTCTATGCTTTCAGCACTGCTTCCTGGACACAACAAATGAGCAGAACAAAATATCTTTAAATGTCAATTTCATTATCAATAATAGTATCTAAATGTATATCATTATATATGCTGTATAATTAAAGTCAAACGCACCTAATACAGGGTTTGCAAACAATTATATAACCTCTCTGGCATGATGATAATTTAAAACATAGTATGCTGGTTTACTTACCTTTTCCTGTTACTACTGCGAAGTAGCCCAGAGCTTTCATGGGGAACAGCTTTCCTTCCACTATCTGCTGGATCTGAAAAAGCCAAAGAAAGAACTAAGAGCTCCCTCTTGTGGTTAGCTTTGGCTTTACTCAGAGAGACAGGCACAATAAAAAGTGGTTTAAAGATCAGCTATAGAATATTTTTCCTTTCTATTTATGGGTCGTAAAATCAACTCAAGTCACTTTTAAAATGAAATAAAAATACAATGACTAATAAATCTGGAGATAGATCAGTGTTTTCATCAACGAATAACTAAAGCCATTATTTATCACTTTAAACAGTTTATACAGTTTAAAACATTTTCAGGCACAGCCTAGAATTCTTACTCTGCTTGGGCTGGCCAGGTTCTTCTCAGCCAAGTCCACTTTGGTCAGGACAAAGATAGTCCTCTTCCCATGAGGGTCCATCTGGCTAACCAAGTCTGTTACAATGCTGCGCTCTGCATCCACACTGCCATCTGGACCAAGAGAAAGAACATTAGTCTTCTTGCAGATATTTTCTCTGCTCAGTATGAAACCTGCTACCTTAACAGATTATTGTAAATGGAAATAGTGCTCTTGTTACCTACCCTGAATACAGAGAATGATTGCATTGGGATTTTGCATGTAGGCCTTGCTAATGCTAAAGATGGTTTCCTTTGTGTCTGCTGCCATCCCTGTAGTCACCGTCTAAGGAAGATGCACATAACAACATTTTATTGACTATATGCAAACATTGCACAGTTAAATGAATTAGAAAACATTCCCATCGCTTTTAAATCAAGAATGTATACTTACACTGATGACACCAGGTAAGTCAACAAGTACCATCCTCTGGATACCAGGACCTTTAACACTCAGGGATATTGTCTAACATGCAAAACATAGGCATGATTACTACGTAAAACATCACAGGAATTTTACTAGCAATCTAAAATGAAGCACTATCACTCACCTCACAGCTGACAGTCTGTCCTTCCTTCACACTCTTCCTCATCCTTAGCTCAATTTCATGTCTCAGAGCAGCCAGCTACAGGACACAAAAAGGCCAAAAAAAATGGTGTGAAAAGGTAGCTAGCTTTAATTCATATTGGAAGATTGAAAGACTTACATCCTCCTCCTTGTTGAGGTCAAACTCGCGGCCACTGTCCTTAAAAATGGCCACATGGTGCGGGCCTTCACTTAGTGTTACCTGGGGAAAGAATAAGAAAAAAATATATTGTGCTTAAAATCTATCTGGTTAAATCTCATTACAAAATAACTTTATCTCTTGGCTGACAGTATTTATTGAAATCCTCATTGAGCAGAATGCCTATGATGCAGCAACTAATAACAATAAATAAAACACACCAAGTGTAGTATGAATACATGTGTGTTTTTCCATTTTAATTAAAAAGACCGGCAAACATTAGATACCCGCACATACCTTGACAGGAGAGCGAGTCATCATTTCTCCTGAGCCTCTGGGGAAGATCCTAGCCTGGGCGATCATTTCCAGAACACTGGTCTTTCCAGCACTCTGATCCCCAACCACAACTACCTGAAACACAAGTGAAAAAAAATGAAAGAGACCATGAGCACAGGACATACATATACTAATAGAAAAGACAACACAAGACCCAGTGTTAAATAAAATAAACATGACAAATTGGACAACAGAAACAAATTAGCAAATTAGTAATAATACATTTTGAATATTTTTTATTGAAATACTAATTTACACCACAACATTTGCTCCTCACCCTGGGTAGGTGGTCCTGGGTGTTATAGTTGGCATCGTAGTCTGATAAGATGTCCAGGACTTCGGAATACAAGTCAATTAAAGACTTCTACACAAAGAGACAGAACAAACAGTGATACAGAAGTGAAAATGCGCCTTTCCCCAACATTGTTTCTATATGACAGCAAGAAACACCACACAAACTTAACTCAACAAGTATAGAGGGGATATTAAAGTCATATCCTAGCTTGTTGAAGTGAAATCCACTCAATAAAAACATTTTTAAAAATTAATTAATGTCCTTGCATTTTATTTACAGTGTTTGTTTCCATGCATGACCCACCTTTACTTTCCTTTGGTGAATCCCTTTATCATCTTTTTGCAGCACCACTTTCCGCAACTCTTTATTTTCCTTCTCCAGTCTCTCAAGCATGCGCTGATATTTTAACTGAGGAATAAACAGTAATTTTCAATCAATAACCTGCGTCAGTACCACTTATTTTGCAAAAATCATTTGATCTTGTAGAATTTTAAAGATCATTACATTTATAAGATGTGCAATGCATACTATTAAACTACATCTGATTAGACCCTGACACAATCGACTGTACCTGGGTACGGAGCAGTTCCTCTTGAAGCTGATCTACTTTTTCTTTGTCTGATGACTGAAGGTTATAATAAAAACAAAGAACAACACGTTGTATTAATGCTGATTTTCATTTAAATATATAAGGGGTTCCCTTTACTTTTAAAGCATGATTTTGTAAGATGAGATCCCACCAGCACCACAAATACGTGCATATTGTGTTACAGAGCACCAGAGATGAGAAACAAGTTAATGCATAAAGAAAGAAAAAATTTCAGGCAGACACCAGTCACACTGGTATTACTCAGCTTCATCGATTAGCTATGATTCAAAAACAGACACAAATCACAGAGTGAGCCCTGTAAAGGTCTCAATTGAATGTCCAAATCATTACCTCATTACAGCTTGCTTTTTATGATTGGGCAAACCTCATTACATATTTCATAAATAAATAGCATCACATTTGTTAGGATGAGAAGAGGACAGAAGGCAGGAAACACACTGACAAACGGGACACGCAGCAGCAGAAGAAAACCTCCACACCGAACTGTGTTTTAAATCATTTCTATACTACACAACAGGGACCAGAATTGTGCTTAAAATTACCATATAAAAATATGCAACAAAAGGGTACTAAAGAGTTAAGATAGTCTTCATCTGGGCATTAAAAGAGCTACAGCTACCTGGTTGTTGACTAATAAAACTGGTAGTTGCAAAAAGTGCAGCTCACACCATGCAGCAGGTTACCACTCCACTCCGTGCCGTGCATCTGTACATTAATGAAGTACTGACAGTGACTTTCAAAACATTTGCGTGAGAGGCTGAGCTGGTCACTGTTTTAATGAAAACGAACTATGAAGGTCCATGCATGCCCCTCTGGGAAATCAAGTCTGAACAGCCTATGGGTGATATGAGTGACTAGTGTTGGTTTGTGGGGACGAATCTCTAATCGATCTAGTACAATTTGATCTTAGTATTAGTTTAATAAATAAATGTGTAACCAAATGTTGCATCAATATCTAGAAGCCCGGACACAATGATTAAAATAAAACATTAAATATTTATAATATATAATTCAATCCAATGTAATCAAAATCCAGGAAATTTGAAGGGAAAAACATCTCATTGTCAGCAAATCTAAGTAATTGTATGGTCACTGTACCAGAGTTGAGTTCATGTTTTATTTTATTGCTGTTTTGTCACATCTATGTTCTAGCTACAATAAAATTTGTTTGAATCTTGCATCAAAATCAAATTTTACATTTCCTGTATACATTTTATTTCAATTCTTTCAGGCCGTCAGCTATATGTTTTTCAGTTTACCAAAGAGCAACTTTATACCAGCTGAAAATCTTTAATTGACCTTCACTGGGTTAACTTCTAACCTTGCTACAGTGATGCTGAAGGTGCGTTACTACACTGTGACATCACTGCTGGCTGGAGATACAGGTTCAGCAGGGCACACTTCTGACCACACAGTACTACGAGTAGTAGTATATTCAAAGACGCCAGTGAAACTCAGCTTTTCAAACTGGTATTAAGTTACTCTTATGTTTTGTCAAGGCAGCTTATAGAAATCTAAATGTTCTACTATGCAAATCTGTTACTATGCTACAGCTGCAGTCTTATAGGAGCCATTGGTGGGATAAGGCTGTTTTAAGTGGGACCGTTCACCTTGCGCTTTTGATGAGGGGGGCTGGGGTTCGGAGGTGGACTGGGAACAGGCTCTGGTGGTGGGGGACGCACACTATTGGCTGCAGCAGCCCGTCGGACCTCCTCCTCGTGCTGCTGGATCTGCTGCTGAATAAGAATGAGCTCGCCGAGCAGACCCTGCTGGGGTACGTCATAGTGAGAGAGAGGTAGGAGGAGCAACAAACACAACAACCGGCCACTGGGCTAGCCAGCCACACAGACCGATGCAGCACCCCAACACGGCTACAACACAAGAAACCTGGTCTGTGTCTTAAGTCACTGGTGATGGTCAAGCTGCGAAATCAAAATTAAGTCAGAGTTTAAGATGATAATAATAAAAGTCTCTTCCTTTGGAAATCTTGCTACCATGAACGGTGCAACACAACAAAGTCAGTCTCTCGGAAACACAGACTGAAGGGAGAAGAACTGACTAATACCACAACAACTGCCTCTCAGCAAGTGCTATAATAAAGATTCACCATCATGCATCACTGTGGACTGACAACAGTATGTTCAACATAATACTGACAACACTTTACTGATATTCAAACTTTTGCTGCATACTAAAATAGTGAATAAAATAACACTGTAGCTGTAAAATAACTAAGTTTGGAGCTCTAATTACAACATTCACTGTGCTGCAAGACAATGTTAGACCACCCTGAACTCAACTGGTCTGAGGATGCTGAAGATGATGTTTGAACAAGCAAAGCAAGCATTGGGATACTGATCTATCGGGGTGAAGCAAAAAGCATACAGAATAGCAGGGGAAAGCTGCTGGGGTTCAGGGGGTCGCCAACATGAAATGCGTGTAAAAAATTTTTGTTGGTTTTTGCCTTCACTCTGTGAAATGCGCACATACAGTAATACCTGTTAAATACTATAAGAAGAAAAACAACAATGTGCTCATGTTGGAGACCATGACTAAAAATTGAAAGGTGGGCACAGGAAAAGATGGCAGTTTTATTTACTCTTCTTCATTATTCATTGTCAAATTGTGTAATCTCTTTTGTTTAAGTTTGCAAAATATTAAAACACACAAATATACACTTAAAAAAAGAACACGGAGACAATGAAAAGTCAGGACAGCAAACTAAACAAGGAAGAAAGAGAATGGACAACAAAATGATGAATGAAGTTAACTAAGTGATTGGGCAATAAATGAGACTTTTTGGAAGAAAAGTTAAGACGCATGATAAGCACTAAGGCATTCTTGAGGCAATGGTACAGTAACTTACCGCACTCTTATCAGTGTGCACAAACTCCCAAGTTACAGAGAACCATTTCCCACTTTAACAATGCCAAAGAGGCTAAAAGGCCATTCTTTGTCATTGGCTGGAAAACCAGTGCTTAAATTTCACATTCAGTAGAAGTGACTGGATCAAAATATATTCCAAATACTACATCTTTCAATTATTAATCCCCTCAAACAATACAACTACATAATTGAGTTTCTTTGCATACATTTTGATTCAGTTAACTGCAGTTCTCACCACTGTAGTGAAAAGTAGCCAAGCAACAGATAGGGAATGGGTTACACTGAGGGCACAAAAGCTCAAAGTGTATCATAAACTTGCCTTTTTATACTGTTTTTCACTGACGTCATGTGTTGCTGCAGCAGAAGAATCTGTGGCTTTTAGTGGGGGGTCGCCAGAAGTTTCTGCCAAAGACATAACAAACCGGAAAAAGGTTAACTAAACGCACTAACATCAATTGTATGCCAAAAATGAACAGGGGTTGGAGAATATAATGAAGTTAGCTAAAAGATGCCAGACGCTCTCAAACAAAGCATGCCTATTAAAAAAAATAAGACCAATGTGATTAAAACTCAAATGCTTGGAAAATTTTGCACCTATACATGAAAACAAAAAAGTTGAATTTTGCAACAGTTCAATGCGAATCTGGTTTATCAATACATGTACTTAACTTCGCTTGCAGTTTCATTTCTTAATTAAATGCACAGTAAAAGAAATCTTTAAAATATTTAGAGCAGGGACTGTTTGAATAACTTTAAAAACCTACAAAACGAGATTCAAAAGATTCATCTTTTTTTCTCATTTCTCTATCATTTATCATCATTTCTCTTTAAAAACACAATGATATTTAGGTGTACAACAATGAAAACTGAGTTCTGTACTATCATGAGACTAAATCTGTATGAAGTGCACAGTCATGCTGTTATTGCAAAGCAAAGCAAAGTCTATTCATATAAAATGAGGCAGGTGTTAATGAAGGACCCACATTGTCATCTGGTGTCCAATTTCTACAAATAAATTGAGTTTGCCTCAAATATACATACAAACTTGTAACAGTAAAGGCCCTGAAAGGGTAAATGAAAAGTTAAGAGTGAGGACAAAGCCTGAAATAGTCCTTTGGTGTTTTTATGACTCACATCTGAGGTGTGGTCACTTCTAATCTAAAAGAGCTTCTGTACAGAAGATGAGGTGTTTTCCTTTCACTACTGTGCATTTATTTTAATACCGTGACACCATTTAGTATTATGTTTTATTATAGAATTCAGCTTTATCATTACCATTATTTGGCATCATTTACATTTACTTAAATTTATCAAGAATGTCAAGTGAAAATGTGCATTTTCCGAACATCTGAGTGACAATTACTAAAAGCAGAAAGAGATCGCCCCACAGGTTAGTGATAAAAATATTATTTAGGAAAGCAATAACATGTACAGGCCAGGTGAGAGAAAGGGTGGAAGTCAAAGGGAGCAAAAGGAAACACACAGGTAGGACAGACTACAGCCAAGGACAGCCAGGTTAAAGTAAAGAAAGTAAAAAGGAAGAAGGGGAACATACTCTAGGAAAACACATTGGATCTGTATTTAGGAACTCTGCAGACCGTTTTTAAAAACGTTTTTAAACAACATCAGTGCTTTGAAATGAATTAGGACCACCAGTTCATGAGGTCGGCATTCATGTTCCCTTGGAATTCTAAGTGGGGAAGACACATCTAAAAGAGAGGCTTTTACTAAATCATTCAAATAAAAATGTCAGCAACATGGTAAAAACAGATGTCAGCATGAATTTCCCTCAGGATAACCTGAGCCTAAAATAAAAGCACTACTACCAACTGAATTAATGAATCTGTATTAAACAATGCCATTGGTGACAGCAGCATATGTCTGTCAACGTCCTGGGAAGATGCTCAGCTACAACCTTTGGAGTCAAATCACGGCAGCGTTGCCTGTGGTCAAACAGGATCAGAAAGAAAAGAGGGGTAGTGCTACTGAGTGCAGGGTTTACACACCTAACAACAGATGCAGACCAGAAGCTCCTTTGACTTCACTACCCAAACTCACACCTGTGAAGAATGTGGAGGAGAACAGGAGGGTTGGGGAGCAAGAGCAAGGAAGAACAACACAAGATAAAAAAAAAATCATAAAAGACAGAAGCAGTGGGATGATGGTCAAGGCAGGGACACTAAATGATGTGTATTAATATAAAGCCACTGCTGTGCCAGAGCTTTAAGTGAAGCACTCACATAATGTGAAACTGTTACACGTTCAATTAGATCTGACCTTCAGTGAGCAAAAGTTTAATATTTTGTCACTCCCAGCCAATTGAAAGCTGGTCTATTTTTACGCCTAGTAATGTGTAGGCATGTATTATTTCTATTGATTTTTTTAAATTATATCATGATTGAAATATTATCAGATTCTTTGTAACATGGCCGAATAAATTCCCAAAAAAGCCTTTTGCACAAAACACGTTCTGCAGGAGTTTATATAAAATCTTTTTAATTATCCAGTAATTGACTTGTAATATGGCAAAAATCCTACAGGCATTACTAAGCAGCATTGATGTTAGTTTTTAAGTAAAAAGAATGAAACATGGAAGCCCTTAATGAAAAATCCATCCACCCAGAACAGCTGGAGTAATATGCACTAGGTCACATCTGTTTAAACAGCCCTCTGTGCCAGCTTCCACGCCAACAGATCCAAATATCATTGGCTATATAAGCAAGTTCCCTGTAGAACTTTTAAACAGTGACAGCCATATGCATAAATTCTATATTTAATCAGTTATAAAGAGGACATCGGCTACATTTGAATGTTTTGTTGCAACTTACTGAGTATATTGTCTTATTCTACTAAGCTTACTAAGAGATAGGAGGAGTCGCACATCTAATGCTTGAAACATGATATAAGAAAGACAGAGAAATGATCATAATCAATTAGTGGAGGTCAGGCTTTCTGTGGAGAAATAAATCTGGACAAAGGACTGATGTCTACATCTGTGCATTATGTTAATATACAGTAACTTGCACAGTAGACACATTTTCACTCACCAGAGGACAGGAGGCTTTTAAGAAAAGTGAAGTTCTCTCCTATTTTGTCGAGGTCAGGTAGCAGTTTGGCTATTTCTTCCATCTCTGGTAGAGCTTTGGCCAGTTTATCTGTTGATAAAATAGACATTATGTCAACAAATAATACCTAGAGATGGTGAAGAGTAAGGAGCTTTATTGATCCTTGGCGGGTTACAGCAGCAAAACAAAATGCAGATGTAGTAAAAATAATAATAGCATACAATTTTACAGTAAATTATGACATTACCATTAAAACACTTACCAAGATCAATTTGTTCACTCAGTTCCCACACAAAATCAGGAATCACCCAGTTATATTCACTAAAATCAGGCAGCATGTCTTTCCACTCTTCATAAGTCTGGAAAAAAGTGGTACATTGTGTTATCATATTTGTCATCATAATACAAATGCATTATAACGACAGATGAAAGAGGATAACTGAATCAATACTGACCTTCTTTGCTGTGTATCCCCCTCCCACCGCTGTCCCCAGCAGAATGTATCTGAGTTTTAGCAGCCGAGAAGCGAGGCGGACCACCCAGAAGTTGCGCTGCTGCTGGTAGTATCTGCCCCCTGACCCTGGTGCAGGCTTGGGCTGCCGCATGGGCAACCGAGACATAGAAGTAAAATAGCGGGCTGCTGTGCGATGAGGAGGTCGCTGTGGGTTGGTGTTTCCAGAGTAGCGGTGGTGAATGGCACGGGACAGAGGATGCAGCTTCTGCAGCGGTATCCGAAATCTCACCTGGTTGGAAACCAGGTTCCCACAGGCCATGCTGAGAAGAAAAACATAGTGAACAATGTACACAAGTTTAGGTTCCTTATGAGTTTATTATCACTTTCACTTTCCTGGATGGATGATTTCAGATAAGCATCCCCTGAATTCCATGTTTGTAAGGCAAGCATTGGTTAAAGAGTATCATAAAATGTAATTGTGGTTCCAGTAATCACAATCGCAGTACAAATAAATGTAAACAAACCCATGAGATAACAATATACAGCATGTTACATAGGGTTGGGTGATATTGGCCAAAAAATGAATCACGATTAATTGTGGCATTTAGCCGATAACGATTAGTTTGACGATTAATTAATGACAACTGCACTAAAGTGATTTTGACTCTGAATCACCACATTGTTCTAAAATGATACTGACAAATCATCAGTCAAGGTAACTACTTCATTCTAACAGGTTAAGCTGGTAAGTAGTGATTAGGCACAAACCAGCCATATTTGAAATATGTATTGATAACAGATGCACAATTCACAAACTGCTTTAAAATAATAAAGAAGCAAACATTTAAAGTAACTTTGTCCTTTAAAAGTTCTTATCTTAAGGTCACAAAGCAGTGCATATCGACATTAAAATTATACAGGACAAATAAGTTCAGAAAAGTCACATCAGTGATTCAGTGATTAAGTTAAAAAAATATGTCTGTGCAAATTAACCTGTGACAGGTTGACAATATGTCACAGACTAGTGCATGTTTTCACTCATACTGTAGAACAGCAGCAGAAAAAAACCGGACAATTCCACATTGAAATGTATGTCTGTGCAAATCAACCTGCGGTATGTTCTTCCAGCGCTTAGTTTGGTCATAAGGAGCACAATGACTAAACGTATCGTGGATTCTCGGCTGAGTGGAATTCATTCCAATATCTGCTGGAGGAGACTTCGCTGTTTTAATGTTTCCTATCTTGCTGTGAAGTCCATAAATAAAGATCAGGAAGCAGCTTCTCCAGTCGGAGTTCATTCTTTTAATACGAGTAAAATATTAAGTGACTATGGCAACAAGGTAACGTTAAAAACACCTGTCTCCATCAGATTTTAATACATATATAATTATTCATTTATCTAGTTATTGTTTTACACTTTATTAGTGTATTGTTACCACGTACGTAAATAACCGTACAACACCAAAGAACATAAAAGGAAATGATATCAAGTCAGATCATTTCGTTAGTCAAATGAGTACAACCACACCGCTTAGCCAGCTAGCTAGAAATTTATCAGGATAATTAGCGTCAAATCCTGTAACAGCAGCATTGGCAGCTTTTCAACCTGTGAAATATATGTCACTGGCCAGGCAACAATATATCCAGCCATCCTCTATATGATTTAAATGTGTCACTTCCTCCAGTAGCAAGGTAGCTAACGGTATTTACACAAACCAAGCTAGACTGTCCTCAACTGTCAAAAGACCCAGCTACATACGTGCTTTTCGGAAACCACTGCTAGCATTAGCAACTGATATCGTTACATTCATAACATGGAAACTCACCAGGCAGCTTTGCTCCCGACCCGCAACATGGTGCTGTTAGCTACGTAAATTTCTTTCAGATTCACTCGTTAGGCACACTTTAATTCATCTTTCCAAATGGTACACATTTGCTTGCCTATTATGGCAGCTAACTTGCTAACAAGGACACGGGCAGAATGACAGCCTACTTCCTGTGAACAGTACTACCTCCAAATTAGCACCAACGGAAACACAAAATGCAATTGGTTCCTTGTACGACATTTGCCGAACGCCGTACTAAACCATAGATCGTACATAAACGATGGACGTAACGTAACCATCTTGACGTCACCCATACAGTTCCACAAAGTGGGGTGCTAAAGAAACAACCACAACCTCACAAGGCATGGAACCGCATGGAGGCAGCAACAATTCATATTTCCTGGCTATCTTGAAGCGTTCTAGTAGCTTGTTGAGTAAATAAATAGGTATTTATATCCTTTTTTGTACCACCAGGTGGCTCCATTTATCCACTGAATTGGATCAACTTGTTTCTAAACCGGGGCAAGTTGAGCCATAACACTACTTTATTTTTGAAGTCATTTCCATTGGCCTTTGTTATGAATGTATTCACATCATTTTCATTGACAGAACACATCCATCATGAACAGCAGATATTTTCACTGTAGCATATCAGCATATCAATCTGTGCAGAGTCAGATGTTCAGCATGACTGTAAAGTTACATCCACATAGGATGAAGTATGTGGGAGAAACAGCCACAAAAACATCTATTTCCTGTGCGTTGGCGAAGGGTCAAATTTGTGGTGGCGTCACCTCTCTAGAGGTGATACATCTGTGTACCTAGTTTCATATGTGTAGGTCAAACGGGGAATCAGATCTCATTCCAGGGGGCGCTGCTCAGCCATGTGGCCACGCCTGCACAAACTGACATTAACAGAATGTTTCCCTTAGCAGCTAGCTTGATAAGTGATATTAGCTTTTCAGCAAGCAGCTACTTTGTTAAGTGACGTTAGCTTCACTGAACGTTTTAGTTAGCAGCTGGGCATATTAGCATTTCAGGCAGCCGCTAGCTTGATACCTGACATGTGCCTGGAGTTGATCACGTGAATGCAAAATTCAGTCAAAGATAGCTTCATTAAAGATGATGCTCCACTCTGTATTACTATGAAGTCGGGGTTCACAGTGTGTTTTGATCGTTCAAAAACACGGACAGAGTGGTGGGTCGTTCTCTATTGAAAACAGCGGTAACAATGGTGTTGCCAGATGTAATAATGATCATATTTGATTCAAAAACTTGAACCAGGCTTCTGCACTTGTACAGTGAATAATGCTATAATGTATGACAATTTTTTCCATTGTTTGACATTTTAATTTATGGCTAAAGTAGTCTCTGCTTCCACCTTTAAAGAACAACAAAGTTGCCACGTTTATTATCCATTTTCACAACCAAAACAAGAAACTGAGGAGACATCTGGCGCATCTGTACCCACGTCCCGTGGATCAGGCTGGAACGGCCAGGATGCAGTGATGTCACATTCATTTGGGATATGGCAGCAGTGGTGAAACCCATGTGACACATTTACAGGAAATTTAAGTGTGTCACTTTGTGTCTGATAAAAATCTGTGTCTCTGGACCTCGCAGGTTAACAGCTGGAGAAGCAAGGAGAAAGTGCTTCATTTTATAATTCAAAGGTAATTGACACTAAGTGAGAGAGTACCATACTGTATGGTGGCTAGGACAGGTCTAGTAATCCAGATGTGTACAGCATACCTGCGAGCCTAAAACATACATATGCAGATTGCATAAGAGTGGAATAAACTGATGATATACATTTACAGCCAGGTACTGTGACAGTATTGTTACATCACTTTATACATTTATTCATTTATTCATTCATTCATATTTATACAAGATTTACAGAAATCACGAATCACGAGGGATGGTGTAGTCGGCCATGTTGGGAAGACCAGAAAGCACACAGCAGCTCGGAGCGATGCGGCCGACGTCCATGTCGCAGGCCTGAGACCACTCATTCGTCCCACTGTCATAGTACTCTACATTAGAGGTGGTGGTGATGCCATTGAAGCCTCCGACAACAAAGAGTCGGTCCTCAACTACTTCGATGCCAAAGGTGCGGCGGGGGGTCATCATGGAGGACACGTTGCGCCAGGTGTTGGTGTGAGGGTTGTAGACCTCAGCGGTCTGCAGATGGTTTATTCCATCGAAGCCACCAACCTTTGGAGTCAAAGATGAGAAGAAGATGCATCACTTATCAATTCAATTGTCACATAAAAAACTAGCCACTTTAAACCACTGATGAAAGCTGGTCACACATTTCTTTCATGCACTTACTGCATAAACATGGTTGTCGTATGCAATGACTCCTACTCCACTGCGCCGGCTGCTCATGGGAGAGATCAGGGTCCACTGGTTGGTCTCTGGGTTGTAGCACTCTGCTGTTTGCAGTTGCTCATTCCCGTCAGATCCACCACATATGTAGAGCTGAATACAAAAGGGGGGGTGGGGGGGCAATAGGAAATTGTCATTTTTGTTGGCTTAAACTGGCAGCAGTGTTTTGTAAACAAATCTTTCTGTTCTCTGTTATGTTCCATTGTGTTCCACCCACCTTGCCGTTGAGTGCTGTGCAGCTGGCGTGGCTCCTCTGCTCATGCATGGGTGCAATTTTAAGCCACTGGTTGGTTTCTGGCTGGTAGAACTCAGCACTGCTGAGATGTGTGTGCCCATCATAGCCTCCCATGGCGTAGATGCACCCGTTCAGCACAGTCACGCTCACATAAGTGCGGCGATAGTACATCGGTGCCACCTCTTGCCATGTCCGTGTGCTCAGGTCAAACCTGCGCACACTATTGGTGGCTATGAACACCTGGTAAAAGCCACCAACACAGTAGACAAAACCACCGAGGTAGGCTGCACCATGATAGGTGCGAGGAGGCTCAGAAAGGTTTGTTATGTTCATCCAGTGATTTGCACGGACATCAAATGCCTCGAATTCATTAGTTAGAGCCATGCCACTGCTAAAGCCTCCAATGGCCAATAGGATAGCAGAAGGCAGACGAGGCCAACCGAGGATTCTGTCTTTGCATTCGATGACCTCAGAGACCATGGCCTGGCACCTCAAGTTGTCCATCACCAGCTTATTGGACAGCACATGACTCTGTATGTACTCTGTAGGCATCATGCTCAACCTGACCTACAACAATACAGAGAATAAAGAGGATATAACTTAACAGTCTGTGTCAGAAGAAATAAAAATACATAAAATAAATCATAGTTCCTAATAAAGAACATCACAATAAATACAACAAGTAAAACAATAAAATAATCATTTATTAAAAATGCTATTAGCAACCGGAACAAACGAGGTCTTCATTCTCTTTGTTCTACATCGTGGCAGTTAGTCAGGAGCAGTGGTCTTAAATAACCAAGTATTTGTACTTTGTTACTCTACTTAAGTAAATTTGTATGCATTTATACTTTACTTAAGTAAAATAATAGTGCATACTTTATACTTTTACTTCATTACACATTGCAGCTGTTATCTGTACTTTCTACTCCACTACATTTCTACAGTGTTTGTAGTTACTTGTTACATTTGATGAACACAGTGCTGGACTGATGTGAGGTTAGACTCTGCATGGAGGTGGTGTCACCCTGCCAGCTGTGTTTCTATAATGAGCCTCAGTCATGATGCCGATGCTCTGGCTCAGTTAGCTAACTAGTTAGCTACTGTCTGCTAACACAGGTCCATCCATTAAACATTAAATGTCTGATTAACATGAATCATAACATGAATCTACAGCCGGAATACTGACACAGTAAAAATGCCGAATGCCTGTTTTTTATTAGCAGCCTCTCTGTTCACTTGATGGCCACAAAATGCCTCATGACACACTTACTTTTAATACTTCAAGTACATTAAGTAAGTACTTAAGACTTTTACTTAAGTAGGATTGTTGATGTAGCACTTCTACTTTTACTTGAGTATATATTTTGCTGGGTATTTGTACCTTTACTTAAGTACCAAGCTTCAGTACTTCCTCCACAACTGGATGGATTGAGCCCTCTTTGAATCTTTAATATATTTTTTTCATTTCTCCCATTACTCTCCTTCCTTCATCTGTCATAGTATCATTATCAGCTTATTGATTGTCTGAGTTGCATTAACCTGTACACAAAGCTTAGATGCAAATAGCAAGCATTACGTTATGTTCCTTATTAGTTTATGTACTTGTACTAATAATAATAAATTATTATAAATGCTTGTGCCAGCGCCCAACTTTAAGGGGAGGTTTAGTAACTTTTGTTTCATTTTCTTATATTTTCATGTTTTGCTCTTTCATAGGTAGGTTGTCACATGACAAATGCTTGGTAAGGTTTTGGAAAAGATGATGGTTTGCATAAATTCTCCTCCATTTTCAGAGTTACCCAGAAGACCAGCATGCACATGAGCACAATGCGTCACTCAGGTAGTCTGTGTTGCTTTCTATTTATCACTCATCACAATAGATGATATTGCACCTTCTGGCCTATAAAAGGGTGAAGGATGGCTGTACTGGCCATCATCATGACATGGAGCACATCTAATAACTGATAACCCTCTATTGGGTTGAGGTTGGCTTCAGTCACTGTCTTGAAATAGATTAACCTATAATATGAAGATTATAATTATAATATAGTACCTACTAGTATAGTATGGCAAGAGAAGATCTGCGTATCCTTCTCGTTCCTGAGGTTCATGTGTGATCCACCGAATGATGGCCTCAAACACAGCTGCCTCCGGTCTCACATTGAGGTTGTCACTGCTGATGATATCACTGACATCCTGGTCCGAGAGCTGCAGGAACTCTTTGCCGAAAACCACTTTCTCAAAGTGACTGAGGACATAGTGGAAAGCCTTGAGGTGCAGTTCAGGGGCGTGGTAGGTTTTTGTGAACTGCCAGATGCCAATGCTGTTGTGTGGGCAGAACACCTCTTCAAAAAAGTTGCAGCATATTTGCACCAGCTTCACTATATTGAGGTAATCAGCTGCCATGAAAAGCCTCTGTGCATTGGACTCTGTCACGTTAACAGAGCTGGTGTATGCAAACTCAATGATGAGCTCCATCATGTCTGAGGATAGGTCAGGAATACTGTAGACTTTCTTGTCAGGGTCAGACCAGCATGTGAAAAGAGCTCTGAAAGACACAGAAAAAGTTCCACAACATTATACACCACTTTTATGCATTTGAGTTTTTAAAACAGATACTAAAATTAGTCACTAAGTCACTGGTGGATTTATGGGTAACTTTATTCAACAGTCTAGTTAAAAGTCTAAATCTGATTGAACATTATCTAACTCACTTATGACTTCTAAGATAAAATAAGTTTGAGCCTATAGAGGGAGAAATCATGATTAGATGCTTTAATGTCAACATGTCAAACATGTCATACCATCCAAGTCCCTCCTAGGGCCAGCAGATTAACACACACTTGTTCACCGGTTGTTTTTGTCATTTTCAAACATTAAGGACTGCTGCTGCTTTCTTTATGTGTTCAGGCTGACAACATTTTCCCCAGCAGTTGACTAGTCACCACAACAATATCAGCAAACACACTAAAACACTGTAAACTATAAAATCAAGATTGCACTGAATAATCTCCAAACACTCACATCATAAACTACAACAAATCCTTGTTTTTGTCTCCCTATGTAAAGGTTACTAACACACAAAATTGAGATAATCAGTTCACCTGAAGTAAGGGGTGCAGTTCGCCAAGATGACTTTGTGGATGGGAAAGTCATCATCCTCCACTCTGATGACAGCATCGCAGAGCAGCTCCTGGTCAAGGAGATCCTTGTAATCTAATTCCCCGTCTTTTTGAGTCATGTTGACTTCGCAGACTTTATATTTACTCTGTGTTTGTTGCCTGTCTCCTCTCAGTATTTGACAGAAGTTCAAAGACACACTGCTTATGGAGTGTCATCAAATCAATGACAAACTTGTCATCAAAGCACTTCACATCACCATGGAGACATGTATACATGTTTACATTTAAAAACTACTCTTTTGGCATTGCATTTGTGTTTTTAGTTTATTTTTAAAACCAAAGGTGGAGGTGTCTGTTTCTATATCAACAGTGGTTGGTGTACTGATGTGACTGTGATCTCCCAGCACTGCTCTCCTGCTCTGGAATACTTATTCATTCACTGTAAGCCATTTTACTCTCCACGTGAGTTTGCTTCATTCATTCTGGCCGCTGTTTACATCTCGCCCGGTGCGGACGTGCACGAGGCTCAGCGTGCACTCGCGGATCAGATCCTGTGTTTGGAGCAAACATATCCGGACTCCTTAATTATTGTCCTTGGTGACTTTAATAAAGGAAACCTGAGCAAAGAACTCCCGAAGTACAAACAGCTGATCAAATGCCCGACCAGAGAGGAGAACACACTGGATCACTGTTACACCACAATAAACGAGGCATATCGCGCAGTGCCCCGTGCTGCTCTTGGACTATCTGACCACGTGATGGTCCATCTGATTCCTGCGTACAGACAGAGGCTGAAGCTCTCCAAACCTGTGGTGAGGACATCTAAAAAGTGGACCAGCCAGGCTGTGGAGGAGCTTCGCTCCTGTTTTGAGACGACGGACTGGGAGGTGTTCAGGGCTGCCACTGATAGTCTTGATGAGTATACAGACACTGTGACGTCATATATACAGTACTGTGAGGACAGTATTGTGCCAACACGCACCAGGGTGAGTTATAACAATGACAAACCCTGGTTCACAGCTAAACTCAGACAGCTGAGGCTAGAGAAGGAGGCCGCTTTCAGAAGTGGGGACAGAGACTGCTACAAACAGGCCAAGTACAGGTTTAGCAAGGAGGTGAGAAGTGCTAAATCACTGTACTCTGAGAAAATCCAGCAGCAGTTCTCTGCTAACGACTCTGCCTCTGTGTGGAAAGGACTGAGGCAGATCACCAACTACAAGCCCAAAGCCCCCCACTCAGCTGACGACCTGCAATTAGCCAACAGTCTGAACGAGTTCTACTGCCGCTTTGATGGACTATCAGCCAGCCCTGACACCTCTCCACACACCTCTCCACACCCCATCAACACGGACATCCACATCAAAGATACCCCATCAGAGTCCTCCTTGCCCCCCTCCTCCTCCCCCTCAGCTGCCCTCTCAATCCTGGAGGAGGATGTTAACAGGCTGTTCAGGAGACTGAACCCCCGCAAGGCTCCTGGACCTGATAGTGTGTCCCCCTCCTCCCTAAGACACTGTGCAGATGAGCTGACTCCAGTGCTCACAGACATCTTTAACACCTCTCTGGAGTCATGCCATGTGCCAGCCTGCTTCAAATCCTCCACCATTGTTCCAGTTCCCAAGAAACCAAGGATCACTGGTCTTAATGACTACAGACCTGTGGCACTAACGTCTGTAGTCATGAAGTCCTTTGAGCGCCTGGTACTGTCCCACCTCAAGACCATCACAGCCCCCCTCCTGGACCCCCTGCAGTTCGCCTACAGAGCTAACAGATCTGTGGACGATGCTGTCAACCTGGCTCTTCACTACATCCTGCAGCATCTGGACTCCCCGGGAACCTATGCTAGGATCCTGTTTGTGGACTTCAGCTCTGCTTTCAACACAATCTGCCCAGCTCTCCTCCAAGACAAGCTGTCCCTGCTGCATGTTCCAGACTCCATCTGCCGGTGGATCACTGACTTCCTGACAGACAGGAGACAGCATGTGAGGCTGGGGACGAATGTCTCGGAAACAAGGACCATCAGCACCGGTACCCCCCAAGGCTGTGTACTTTCCCCTCTGCTCTTCTCCCTGTACACCAACTGCTGCACCTCCAGCCACCAGTCTGTCAAGCTGATTAAGTTTGCTGATGACACCACCCTCATTGGACTCAGATGGGGATGAGTCTGCCTACAGGATGGAGGTGGACCGTCTGGTGTCCTGGTGTGCTGACAACAACCTGGAGCTGAATGCCCAGAAGACAGTGGAGATGACAGTAGACTTTCAGAAAGTGCCAGCTCCATCACCCCCCCTCACCCTGACAGACACCCCCATCTCCACAGTGGACTCTTTCCGCTTCCTGGGTACCACCATCACCCAGGACCTCAAGTGGGAGCTCACCATCAGCTCCCTCATCAAAAAGGCCCAGCAGAGGATGTACTTCCTGCGGCAGCTGAGGAAACTCAAGGTGCCAGCCAGGATGATGGTTCAGTTCTACACGGCCATCATTGAGTCCATCCTCACCTCCTCCATCACAGTGTGGTACGCTGGGGCCACTGCCAAGGACAGGCACAGACTGCAGCGTGTTGTGCACTCTGCTGAGAAGGTGATTGGCTGCAGCCTGCCATCTATCGAGGACCTGTACGTCTCCAGGACTCTGAGGCGTGCAGGTCGGATCACAGCTGACCCTTCTCACCCTGGACACGGACTCTTTGAGCCACTCCCCTCAGGCAGGAGGTTACGGTCCATTCGGACCAGAACCTCACGCCACAAGAACAGCTTCATCCCCTCTGCTGTTGGACTGTTAAACTGTAATTAATGCACTGCTCTGCACTGTCACTTCAGAAGGTCACTTTAGTATAGTCACTGCACAATGACGACTATTTGCACTGTTTACTCCATCTTGCAGCTCCAGCACTGCTGCCGGCTCCACAGTCAGTACCTCGGACAGCTCCAGCACTGCTGCTGGCTCCACAGTCAGCACCATGGACAGAGACACAGCACAGGTATTCACCAAGCGGCAACCTTCGGGGCTCAAAGTTGAAGCCCATGCGGAAGTGTCAAAACTTGTAATTCACGCCGCAACTGCTGGGGGCTGGCTCCAAATGCAAGTAATTTCCCATAGACTCCCATTAAAATGGCCGACTTCACAGAAGAAAAGAACATGTTTACAGCCTGGTACAAAAAACCACTCTGGTCTCAGATGATAGATAAGATAAGATAAGATAAGATAAGATAAGATAAGATAAAACTTTATTAATCCCGAAGGAAATTCTTGTGCCAGAGGTATTAAGTTACATTAAATGCAGTTAAGTACAGAGTATAAGTGTCACTATAATCCAAAAAGAGTACAGTACGCGGTATGAGCACAATATATGATACATGGATACAATATGGAGATGTAAGGTGCTAAGTAAACATAATATAGGAATGACAGTGATGCCTGACATGATTATCTAGCGCTTCTCCCTACAGAAAGGGGAGGAGTTATACAGTCTGATGGCCACTGGCAGGAAGGACCTCCTGTGGCGTTCTGTGCTGCTCCTCGGTAGTCTCAGTCTACCACTGAATGTGCTCCTGTAGGACAGCAGTGTGTCGTGCAGGGGGTGAGACGTGTTGTTACGAATACTGAGGAGTTTCCTCAGTATCCTCCTCTCCGTCACCTCCACCACAGACTCCAGCTCCACTCCCAGCACCGAGCCAGCCTTCCTAATGAGCTTGTTGAGTCTGTTGGTGTCGGCCGCCTTCATCCTGCTGCCCCAGCACACTACAGCGTAGAAGATGACGCTGGAGACCACCGAGTGGTAAAACATCTGCAGCATGGTCTGGCAGACGTTAAAGGACCTGAGTCTCCTCAGTAGATACAGGCGACTCTGTCCCTTCCTGTATATTGCCTCTGCGTTTGTGGAACAGTCCAGTTTGTGGTCAATGTGGACACCCAGGTATTTGTAGCTGTCCACAATGTCCACGTTGGTACCCTTGATGCTGACCGGGTTAGGGAGTGTCTGGTGCTTCCTGAAGTCCACCACCAGCTCTCTTGTCTTTGTGACATTCAGCTGCAGGTGGTTCTGTCCGCACCACTCCACAAAGCTGTCCACCACACTCATATACTCCGCCTCCCGACCTCTGCTGGTACAGCCCACAATGGCAGAGTCATCCGAGAACTTCTGCAGGTGGCAGGACTGTGAGCAGTGTCTGAAGTCCGATGTATAGAGTGTGAACAGGAATGGAGACAGTACCGTGCCCTGGGGTGCCCCCGTGCTACTCACTATCGTGTCCGAGACGGTGTTCCTCAGCCTCACAAATTGTGGTCGACCTGTAAGATAGTTAGTGATCCAGGTGACCAGTGGGGTCTCTACCTGCATGTCCAGGAGCTTCCTATTCAAAAGGGCAGGCTGCACGGTGTTAAACGCACTGGAAAAATCAAAGAACATGATTCCAACAGTGTTACCTGCCTCCTCCAAGTAGGTGCGTGCTCTGTGCAGCAGGTAGATGATGGCGTCCTCCACTCCAATACGGGGCTGGTAAGCAAACTGGTTCTCTTCTAGTGTCGATTCTAGTGTACGGGGGGATGAATTTTTTTACAACCCACTTGTTTCAATTGTATTCGGACTTAAAATTATGCCGCTTGAGTGACAGACAGTTGACGTATCACAGCGTGAGTTTCCTGCTTCCATGATCCCCCGCCCCCCTAAACCCCGCTCAAAACGGCTCTTCAGAAACAAACGGGTGATGATTGATGGTCTCCTCCAAGCAGCTTCATCAGTTCAAGCTCTGGAATGAAAGTGACCTGGATGACTGAGAATCTTAATCAACATAATGCCAAATAGGGTTAAAAATCTATGTGTAACATAATGTACAGAGTTGTTCTTCATTCAGTTTTTGGCACTGTGGTTGTAAAATTCTTATCATGTCTCAGCTTTGATATAAATTAAATGTTTATTCTCAGCCTGTGTGTGACTGTTGATTTTTAGGTCAGTCTGTGTTAAATCAGATGAAACATACAAAGCTGGAGCTCTAAATATGAAGCATGTTGCAGTTTGGATGATTAAATATTACTTGTTTGTGCACATTATTATATATTCATGAGATGAATAGCCATGGACATCATGGCCATGATGAGGTTAAATGAGGGCAAACAAACTTTTTGCAATACTCTAAACTTTAAGTTAAATATTTTTTTTATGATGCTGACTCTTATTTAACTTAGAAGTATGAAAACTAGTGACATGATAAGACAAATCTGTGTGGTGTTGGTAGATGATGGTATCTGCATCTTGTGGGGTTGTTGTTTCCTTGTGGAGAGGCACAAACAAAAAATGTCAGCTGGTCATCCAGTGCTGGAGTTGTTTTTATGTCTGACCACAGATGCACACAGCATATTATTACGAGTATATTGAGTTTATCCTCCCCGCTCATCTTTACTCAGAAGGTAGAGTGGCTTATTAACATTCGGTTCAGTGGGGACATTTTGAGTGTGTTTAGCTGAAGTGCCTTGTTTTCTTTTTAGGTTTGGACACACAGTGTACATTACATGGTCAGTAAGTGTCCTTATCTGTGTGCTGTTTGTTTTGCGCCATTCAATTTGCTATTGAGAGAAGTAAACCAGAGCTAAATTATTATTTCTACTTTGGACAGTCTCAACAGAACCAACAAGTGTAAATGTCCCCTCCATCATCCCCAAATCCAGAGGGACAAACTTCATATTCTGTCCCGTGGTCAACACATGCTAATGCTAATCATGTCCTTCCAGCATAACAAAAAGTTAATCTGAAAACAGGGCTGCATAATCCTACAAAACAATAGCCACAAATAATTATTTTAATTGCTGTACATTGGAATTCACCTCATGCCCTCATAATTTTCCCTGAATAGCTTTCACATGCAACATTAATGACAGATGACTGCAAAGGTTCCTGGAAGGCATTTACAATTCACCGAACCATGAAGTTGTTTTGAAATAACAATTATGTGTCAGCTTTTGATGTGGCAATAACCAGCGGCAACCACACAGAGGAGCTCCTCCAACATCCTACACATGTGAGCTGCACCATACACATTTAAGATTAAAGATTAAGATATAAAAAATTGTGAAGAATTAATCTTCTTTGAGTCAAACATTGACATCATATTGGCTGGCTATTAGAGGTTTTGTGGTGACTTACAGGTGTAAAATGTTGTGGATGTTTTCTCACACTCTTCATAGAGTGTTACCAGATCAGATCATCTGCAGCATAGTCACGTTGAGCAGCCATGGATAAACTCGTCATGTTTACTAACTTGCCTGGCTGAATACCTCAGATGAAATGTGACAGAGAAATATTCTCTCTATATGCATCTGTTGCTGCAGAGGGAGCAGCGCGCTCAAGGAGACTCGATTACTCCCCTACAGCAATAAAGACAAGACGAGCTCTGAGGGATGTGTCTTACATGAAACGGTGGAATCATGAAGGCTGAACACTGAATGGCCTCCGTTACTTGTACTGGATGTTAGGGTGTTGAATCAAGAGAGCATTCTTTAGATTATTATGCAAAAATATCATACATTGTTGTAGACACAAGTAGTCAGGAAGGTATCATTTTAAATTCATTTTCACAATTATGCAGAACCAACAACAACAAAAAATGGGCAGGCAATGTTGTGTATGTAAAGAATCCCTACTGTGAACCTACAGGCTGACGCTCTGTTTTTGGTCACTGTTGTTTGGAGACAAATAAAGACTTTGTGCAATTGTAGAGTAAAGAGAAGTGTAATACAGAGAGACAGAAAAGCCACGGTATGATGTTCAGCAGGATGCAGAGAGCAGTGGCATGGGTCTCATCTCTTAGCAGCCTCATAGAGTGTGACTTTGTTAAGCAACCTCGTTGAGATCAATGAAAGGTCCAAGTCTTGGCCCACAAAGGACATCCAGAGGAGGCATTTTGTTTATTCTCAGCTTGATTTGACTTTCCTGTTTATATGATGTAGAGAGCAATAAAAGGAGCACAGAGCATTCCAATTATAATAAAGGAGCAGCTAGCTTAAGTCTCAATGGGACTGAGCTGCTGCTTGAAAAGAAAACAGATCATTTAACATTTGCTGGGGTGCAGAGGTTGTTTCTTTCCTTGAGAGAAAAAACAACAACAAAGAGACTCCTTGAAGTAACATTTCAGATTATCAGTCACACACTGATTTCTGACCCAGCTGTGATTCAGTGAAAGGTAATCCAAGCTGTTTCTTTGTCAGTTTGGTTGACATTTAACACACAGACCGATATTTGCTGAGAACAATTGGCTGTGACTCAGAAGCTGCTGCAAAAAAGGCTTGCACATGAGAGAAATGCACATTGTGAAGGAGGTTAAGAAACAATGAAGTGTAACTAAAAAACGAAAGACAGCCTCGTGTAATAAAACCAGCCCCTGACTGGGACAAACTTCCTGTTCTATAGGTTATTGTGTCATTGTCATATTAGCCGGCAGGTACTTAAAGATGATGAGATAAAACAGAATTTCATTGCTTTGAACAAACATAGCCAAAACTAAGAAAACTACAGATAAACGGGCAGAAAGCTCTGTAATTGACCTCCGTCACACAATGTAGAGGAGGAGAAAATGGTAACCATGTAAATGCATTGTTTTTGCAGCCTCCATCTGCCATCTTGTCCATATTTATTTGAGTCATACAGAATTCCCCATGAGCAACATGACAGCTGTGAAACACACCCTGGTGACACTGCATATGAATATCCTTCAATGATAGCTACCAGCAGTGATCATGTTCCTTGACTGCCATGATGCTGGTTAAAATTCAGATATTCTGTAAATAATCTGTACCTCCACAACACACTGTTTTAAATGTAAAGGCTGGCTACTGTTCCTTTTTTAATGCCTACTGTATCACTTAGAGACTCCTGCTGCAGAGAGTGTTGTGGATGAGCTGCTTCTGAACTGTGATGGCCTGGGGTCTAAAAGGTGACTGCATGTGCATGCTAAGAGCACCTGTCTGACTGATTTAATGATTGATTGATTGATTGTGTGGCTAAAGGTATAATTTGCAGGCAACTGGCTCATCCTGACTGACACCAGCCTGTGTATGTGTGAAGCAGCTAACGTTGATCTGGTGGGACAAAACTCCTCTCTCTGAACTCCAAGCTGAGCTGCCTTTGTTTGACCATTGTCTACTCTGGGCTTTGTTCACTAGACAGGCCATGGTGATGCATGGTGTGATGGTAGGGCACCAGTTAAAATTGACCTTATTATTTTTAGCCCTTCTGTCACAGAGGCCTCTGGGGTGGCAATGAAGCCCTGTTGGTCAGTCAACTTCTCTGTAGACTGAAATCATTTAATTATATTTAGAGCTACTGCTCTGATTTTTAAAGAAGTTAAACAACTGACTTTGGAGGTTTCCTCACTTTTCTTTGGTCCAGTCTGCTCTCATTGGTCAGCTGCAACGGACTGAGCAGCACTGTTCTTATTCAGCTTCTTTGTTTTTCTCTTTTGGCCAGTATAATGTCTGCGTCTACATTTGCTAGTGTCACACCTGGGACAAAATTGAGCCAAGATCTGATCACAGCACTGTGTTGTTCAGATTTCATTAGACACAAATTTACCACCTCATTAGTGCAGAATGAGTCATCAAACTTATATGTGTAATTTTTCACAAGAGAAACTTAAAATCCCAAAGAGAGATTTAACAAACAAACATTGATTTTGTTGTTTCTAGGCCAAAGATCATGCTTATAAATGACATACAGCACATAAGAATTAAACAAGGAAACGTTGTCTAATATGAGATTTCAATCATAGATACATAAACTGGATTTGACAGCCCTGAAGGCTACTCACCATGTTCCCTGCTGAGTTAAAAAGAATGGAGTGCTCACTTTTAAACTTGCATCATAAAAGAATTGAAATAGTCTGAAAGAACACAAACTAGATATTGATGTGCTTTTTTTATGGAAATTTATATTTGAGCCATCGTATTAACTGATGTATAATTGACAATTTACCTGCCCACATAACTACCTGTTGACAATTCTACTTTTATTTTATTCATGCTGTTTTCTTTTGTTTTTTGTCCTTTCTTTCATTTTATGAATTTCTTTTCAAATGCTTAATTTTGCCTTTAATGTGTGTGATCAGTTTTGTGACACATTACATGCAGCAATTCAAATGAAGTGTGAGTCATTTAATTAAAAACACAGACACCTGACTTTTACTGTGTCACTTACTATTATTATCTGACATAAAAGTTTCACAATAAGAATTGTAATGTAATAAAAGCATAATGGCTTTTCTAACTTGTTCTTGGGAACTGCAGGGGTGTCTTTGAATCACAATTACAATAACACACAGTTACATTTCTGCTAATGGATCATTTGGACGTATTGCCTGACAGGCAACATTATATTACTTTTCCATTAACGAAACACATGATTGTATTATACGACTTGCGAAGGAAGTATCGACCTCATCTTATATTTTCCTGGTGAGGATGGACTGCTGTGAATCTCACTTCCCAAAAAAGTAGACATGACATCAGCTAAATGTTAACTCCACCTAGCACTTCTGCTAGAAACTTAACAGCTGGGTGATGGATCATGTGTCACTGTGCACACATACATGCAGGTCCAGACTCACATTATTTCACCATAAGGCTGCAGTCTTTATCGCCATTTTGTCACCAACCAGATTTCAGTATGGACAACATCGGCAGGTATCCAGGATGGCCTTTTGTTGGGGGCAGCACAAAGCCCTCAATTTAAGAAAACCCATCACTTAAAATCACTCATGTGTGTCTGGCCTTGAAGATCTCACGGAGGTGATGGGAGATGGGAATTGGGGCAGAGTACCATAAAGTGATCTCTGGTATCCCCACTGGAGTGGGGATGGCAGGGAGCAGGGGAATCTATGCAATTTGGGTAAAAGCCATCAGGTGCCCAGTTCAGAATAACGAGAAGAGAAGAAGAGGAGAAACATATCAAAGACAAAGGTATATATGGTTGCATCATCTCTTTGTATTTACATATTATATAAGTCGTGTAATTATATATGTTAATTAGTATAACTCTCATCTGCCTATTGCTATATGTTGCAGGCACAGGGGTACATTTTTCTATTGTCAATCCAACAAGCATTTGTCGTAGTTTCACATTGTTTCATATTGATAATGCATGTAGAGAGCAACAAAACTGTTGTACTACTTTAATGTGTGTCTAATACCTAGCTGTTACCTAGCTGGTTCGGTTGCTAATTTAGTTCCTATTCTGAAAGGCTGATAAAGTGTGCATGCTGACATGTTGTGTGTCAAGTGTGAGTATAATGTGAGACTCGTATATTGTCTTTAAATGTAAAATTATGTGTTTTTTTTCTTTATGGACTGCCAGCAGGCAGGAGGAGCCTTTAAGCTTTCTCATTCAGCATATCAGGAGGAAATAAGCCTAAGACGAACAGGCTTCCTGCATGAGAGGAGAAAAAGAATAAAACTGCAAATCCATTTTCCCTGAACAGCAGAATAAAATGTGTGAAAAAATAAATTAGAGCTATATAGTGGCTTTATCGTCAGCTGAGCTCAGCATACTGTCACAGTAGTCTGACTCCATAAATTAACAATCACAGGCAGAGTAATAGGTACCAATTATTTTATGAATCATCTCTGTTATAGACATTTAGGAAAACACCATCAGTTGTATCCCAGGTTTCCTAGATGTACCTCACTATAATCTAGCTATAAACTAGAATTTCTTTGCAATAACCAACATGAATGACAGGACTGCTTTGCCGAATCACTTTCCCGTGGAATTCATTTTCCTCCTCCATTCACCCACACGTGCACAGACTTCAAAATCAAAGAACAAATATTTAACAGTCAAACCATAAGTCCCAATAACCACTATAAGAATCACTCACAGACCACAATTCCCTGAACAAATGGCCTTTTCTGACATTGCCTGCAGCCCTAACACTGCGTTCATAACATGCAAGCATAACCTCAAATACAAATCAAGCCTCTTTACACCACTGCATGAAAGCACTCCACTTTCATCATTTTCTCTTATTACAATATATTGTGTATCTCAGGATAAAATAAAATTCATACATAGCTGTTTCCTTTGGCATTATAGCTGATAATTATGATTATAATGTTATGATATTTACAGAATGACTGGAATCACAACAATAAATCAGCAAGCACAAATACCAGGATAGTAATTACCGGTAGCTAAATTGAATTTAGTCATGGTATAGTTTTAGCCTTGGTTATTTCTGTTGTGATATGGTACGTCAAAAAGAAATTGTTTAACTTTTTTCCTGAATTTCCCTGAGGGACCTTCCTGAAGGGATTAATAAAGTATATTCTATTCTAAGTATATTCTATTCTATTCTATTCTATTGAATAAACTGAGGGCAGCACTATGGTGCAGTGGTTGCCTCATAGCTGGAAGGTTCCTGGTTTAAATCAGTGCTTTCTGTGTGTATTCTGTACTGTAGTATTGCATAATTACAGTACATGTTGCAAATGTGGTGCTTGATTATGGGCAGAAATCTATCATTAAGGAAAATTCAGGGGGAAAATGATTTCTTGTGCTTGAGAGCCTACAGAAATAGGTAGCACAAATGAGATCCTTCATGCATTGATGCCATGAGGTGGGCTGATTAATGATTATGTTGATTCTAATTATGATGAAGTTGTGATTACAGCCAAACAGGTTCCTCTCTTGGGTGATGAGGACTTCTCTCTTAAATACTGCCTTATAAGTGTCAACATGTTGGTGGCAGGGTAACTGGTCTTTTTTTTGCAAGTCTCCGGTTCACTGCAAAACCAAATTAATGTTACAGGAAAGCTACATTTGTGATACATGTGCTGCTGTTATTTCTGCCATTATATGACACATTATATGACAGACACATGAGTTGTTCACAGTGGCCTCTCGCCCCGAGGCTGCTTAGTGAAGGCATGTCAAAAAATAATGGTTTTTAACCCAAAGGAGAAGCCATCATGTTGTCATGGCTGTAAAACAATCCACAGACACACATGCCACAAAATCAAGGACGTCAGTGCCTTCGGTGATTGCAGCACAGTCATTTAAATATAAGAATGATTAAATATAAGAATTAAATGCTGTTTAAAACAAGAGGGAATGTCTGGCAGCTGCAGGCACACATGCACAACTCCTGATTGTCATGTTCTAAAGTACCACCAAGGCTGCTGGTCAATGATTAGCAGCTAGCTGCAGCATTAACCGACAGGGAACTGGACATTTAAATAGACCAATCTAGTCCGATAATGGCATTTGTGGTAATGATTTCATGTTCCTATCTCAAACTTCCATCTCAATTTTGCACACTGCATGTCGGCTATTATCTTGCTCTATTTGAGGCATTATTGCAAAAGATAAGATAGACGTAGTGAAGCTGATGAAAATACAAAAAGCATTCACATGAAGACTTTGTAATGTGTTTCAATCAGGTACACAATACATGACGACAACCCCATGAAAATGGGGATGAAAATTGCGCAAGAGAGCAAAAGGTCATTGTGATCCCTTATTAACATGCATCAGTCTTGTTCCACATAATTGCGGAGGTCAGCATCTGTTCTGTAGAGAATTGTCATTCATGAAAAACAGAAATGCCATGAGATACCCACAGGCTGGTAAATTATTCACTTTTTTATCTACACCTCTGTTACACCTATAATGATGATTCACAAGTTCATTAAGAAAGCAGGTAATACAATTACTTACAAATGTCAGAATCATCACTGAATGTTAAGTCGGACTTTTATATGGTTTGATTGCTGGAATAGATTAAAAAGTGTCTGACATACGGTTATCTAAAGCTGTAGTGGAATCATCTTGCCTCAGGCTTCTGCTTTTTACTTAAACAGAGAAAGATTGGCAAATTTTTGTCCTCGTAAAGACGAACAACAAGGGTATCATAATAACCAGACTGTGATCTTTCAACCTGATGAGTGCGACGTGATTTTATGTACATGAGCTAAACCTAAGGGCTGGGTTGGAAAATGACAGCTTCCATTGAGTGAGATAGAATGTGAAACTTTAATAGAACTCGGGGCGACCAGGTAATATAAACATTCTGCAGCCCAGAAGGCAAAAACAAATTATTTATCAAGAGTAGTGCTGTTCGTCCTTGAGCTTGGATTGATTGAAATATATTTGAAACAATTCCACTGCAAAATTGTAAAAAGTTTTCAATTCAAACTTTGGCAGTTTAACATGTATCTCTATTCGGTCCAACAAGCTGCCTATAACATAAATAAGGTACCGTAATGTAGCACAGTATACGATAAGACACCTTGCTAACCTTTACTGATAGTGAAGAATATGATTCCACCACTTCACTGTGCGAGGGTTGATAAGATGCTAAAAGAAAAGGGTTTGAAAGGTCAACCTGATGCAAAATGAAGAAATCTGAGTGTTCTTAATGAGTCATGATCTCAATTAGTAGTTTCAAGTCTTCCTCATTGCATTTAGTTTGCACACAATATAAATTAAATGATGTAAAAAAATATAAACAGGGCTAAATTTATACAAGGTACCACAAAACAACTACATAAATACTACAGGAATGGAACAGCCGCCATGTTGAACTTCTGGTTAATACACCCTATCTTCCTGTCAGTTGGTATACAGTAGCATTCTTTGACTGGGCCAAGGTTGTTGTCTAATGAACACATCACCAGTGCAATCTCAGAAATCATGCCTCTGTTGCATGTTAGAATCTGTCAAAACATTCAGCTGTGACCTATCGGCATACTGGAAGTCAGTACTTCACTTAAGAGTCTGGAGGTCTCATTAAACCCTTTCAATGTGAGCATAAAGCTGTCAGCTACACAAGAAACAACTGACTGTGTAAAATTAATTTGCAGATCATGGGGTTTTATAGATCTATCCAGCAGAGGTAATTAGAGCATTTATACTTGTTCATCATTCCTTTGAATCTGCCTCGCTAATTTTGAACAGAGTGTTATTTAAGGTGAAGCAGGTGACAGAGCTTTCAGTATGTTCCCACTTGTAACAACAAAGCCGATTGTGATTAGGGTCAGAGGAGGATACGTTTTTTTTCTGTTGTGAGAAAGATACATGCTGGCAAGAAAGACAGGGAAATAAGAGAGAATGAGGTGAGGGATAAAGGAGGGAGTCGACAGGGATTGGAATAACAGCGAGCTTGCAGGCACTGAGGACACACTGCTGTCTCTCATGGTTTGATGTGACATAACACCCCTTATCTACCAGCTTAATTTGAGATTTTTCAAAAGTATCACATATTTGCTCTTTGTCCTGTGTATAATGAAGCACTGTGAAACTATTGATTTAATCCATGGCTATTTTTGACAAGACAAAATGCAGTTTGTTTTTTTCTGATTTGTATTTCAACTGCATCAGAAATGGGAAAAAAAAACATTAAGTCTAAAATGTTGCAATCATGAGTCATGCTGGAAAAGGCCAAGTTTAATGTTTCATAGATTTCCATTGACCAAAGCCTGTTGGACACTTTCCTGCGATTAAAGACAGAAAAACTGCATAATTTCCAACCTAGCTGCACCTTTTTCTATTGCAGTGCATAAAATTAGAAAAAATTATGTGTAAATTTAAGATTTTGAAGTTTGTGGATAACATATTTTCACTCTTAAAGTGCTTCACTTGTTGATTGTGTAGTTCTGTACTGTAGATGTGTGACTTTGAGGTGACTGACGCAATCCAGCTGTGGGGCGGATGTGCAGCAAACAGTCATTTCAATGGCCTCAGAAAATGGACCTTATCTGACCTTGTCCTGGTGATGATGAGCTGAAATGTCAGACATGGGCCATGTATTAAAACAACAAAATAAGAAAAAACAACACTGACAACTTCAGAGTCAAATTTGATTTGTCTTACGGCTTACTCAAAATTTGGAAACTCTACAGTTTCTTTCAAAGAGGGAAAAATGCTATAATTATCTGTGTGGGCCACTTTATTGCATGTCTTTGATTATGTCAATCACATAACTCTTGACAGCTAGGAGGAGACCATGGGCTTGTACACACAAGACACCACGCCCAAGGCCTCAAATGTTAAACAGCAAACGAACTAATCTCACTCAGCAGGTTCAAGGTTTGGTTAAGTGCACTTAGTAATGCCTGCAGACCTTTAAAGAACCTTATTATTGACTTGGTTTTTTCCAAAAACACTTTTTCTTTTTTTAAACAGTGTTTCACTTGAGGGGAAAACAATTGTCTTTGTTAGCTACTGTCGGTTAGCACAGCCTCTGGCTCACACTCATCTCTGTCCATTACTGATGTGACCCGACAGACACACTGGTCACCTGCACTCTGAGGACAATGGTTCTGTGTGAAGCCTTGTTTTAATGGACACCCATTAAACTCACAGTCCATGTAATGCGTCTGACATGAAGGACTGTGGTTTGTCACGCACATTTTGGGTTTCTGAAATAGCATCAAAATGGTTTTAGGCAGTGTGATATTTTCTGACAGTCTGAGAGTCATGCCTCACTCTATATGATCCAACCTATCTCCAAAACTAAGTGAATGTAGTGCACCTGCTGACTGTCAATGACTGCATGCTGTGTAAGGGCATGAGACTCTAATAGGAACTCTTCCAAAAGGGAAATTAGGAACATATAGATTCAACCTACTCTTTACAGCAGGACCAGTCAGCTGTGAAACTCCATATACAGCCGCCCACCCAATGTGAATGTGCATCCTGTTTATGGCCAATTGACAGTGACTGAAACCAGTCAATTAGCCCCAAGTTAGACTCTAGGAGATAACCCTGGTCTAAATAGCGCTCACAGACAGAACTACCACTGTCTGTAATTACACTGTGTACTTTAGACAGTAATACCTGAAACTGAGTAGACTGTAGTAGAGTTAGAGCTAAACAATGTTGAACAGTTACTTGTATTGAATGTATACTGTAACTCAAACAAGAGAGAGAAATAGGAGATGGTGTTGAGCAAGCTGACAAGTAAAACTGTTGCCCTCTGGGGTCGCTACTTCTGGCTATCATCATATCGATGCCTCACTCCCAATAAGCACGAAGAAATGCAGCCAACATGTTCCTGAATGACTAAATCATCGACCTCATGTTACGTCCCCCTGGAGAGGATGGGGACCAGGTGTGGACCTAAGTACTGTGAGAAAGGACCTAAAGTTCCAGTTACCTGCCATGTAGATTTGAAAGTGCCTGCTCTTTCCAAACTCTTCCACATTCCGTACTCTTCCAACAACAACTTAACTCAAAGATCTCAACAACTAGTTCTTGACACATCTGCATTGCGTATAAGCAATGCTGCAACTCCGCCTCTTTTCCTTGTGGGTACCAGAAGGAATGATGGTGGTGTACATGATATGCAAATAGTAGCACTGATGGTGGAGGCAGGGAAGGTGGTAACAATTCCTGCCCCAAAACAGGACGTGGAACCGAGAGGTTCAACCTGACTACAAACTGTCAGACAAATACCTGAGCATCATGAAGAGAGTGTACAACATACAGTGAGGAACAGAGTTCAAACATGCAGTACATAAATCATGCATCCAACTGGATATGTGCCTCACACAGCGCAGCATGGACAGTCTCGGAGGCACGTGGACACCCACAGAGGGGGGTGGTCCACCCCTTGGGGCCATGGATGGCCTTCATACAGCTACAACACAGCAACTTTTCACTCAGAGGTATGTCAGCCAGTATTTCTGTGAGAAGAACAGACATGAGCACCCATCGCAGACAGACTGCAGCACTTTGGGAGCCACTGTCAAAGCCAGAGACTCATGTCTCACATGAAGGTTTGCATAAAACTCCTCTATATATATGGTGCATAACAACAATGTGGAAAACAGTAAGCACTAGCTCATTAGCTGCATGTGAGGGGTTTTCATCTCAGTGAGCCTATAAGTGAAAGGCGTGCACCTCACATTACAGTAATTATACAGTATGTGTGGGCACTGATAGAAATGATAAATATAGTTTGGGATGTCTACATGTTTATGTGTGAGAGAGCGGAGGTGAGAGAGGATAACAGAAACAGAGTTTGTGTGTGTGTGTGCGCGCTGTATGTATGTGTGTGATTGCGAGTGAGGCATGAGGAGAGAGCGACAGACCAGGAGGAGAGTGGACTCAGAGAGCAGCACATTGTTCACACTGAAGACGCTCCAGATCAGGGTTTACACTAAGGAATAACAACAAGAGGTAAGAAGATTTATACTGCCTGGAGAGGTAGATATGCTGAGCACAAGGATAAATTACTGTAATGCATGTCTCCACTATTAGATGTGAACAATTTCACATTTACAGACTTGATCGTCTATATAAAGTAGTAAATAAATACATTATTATTTCAAATCAGGACTACTCTACACTGTATGTTTCTGTTACTTTAAAGCCTCAGTGGAAAAAGGTATGACACAGACTGTATAATTTAATTTGTGTCTTTTACCTTCATTTCTGTAAGTGGTGTCTTTGAGCATAACTGGATTGCAGGAAAAAGCATTGAATTAAATTTAATAAGGGCATTCACAGGAATAAGAATTAAATGGCTTTGGATAATTTAAAACAAAGATGTGGCTCTATTTTACATTTTTAAAATTTGATGCATTTGTTATATGTCATTTCTGTTTTATTCTGTTTTTAACTTTGCAAAAATGTAAAATATGAACTATAGGCATCTCTTTAAAAGCCTGATGGGGATGATGTATGTCCGAGAAGCAGAAAATATTGGAAGATGAGACATATTTGTGAGAAAAGATAGGAAATATCAGATAGATTTTCATACAGAATAAATAGAAAGGAGATGTTGATACATCAGACTGTGTGATGTATCATGGGCAGGTAATCCCTTAAATTCATTATTCTGGCTTTCTACAATTTTTGAAAAAATCTGCACTTACTTCATGTACTGTTTATGCATTTATAACATTTCTGCCCACTCAAAAATGTCATTTTCCTGTTCTCATAGGAAGCAGTGTCATGTAAGCTTTCGGGGAACAGGATGTTATTTTTTTATCAAGGCAGCTTCACATGACTCAGACATGTGGTTTGGATTATTTATGACAAAAACAAGAGAAACCAGATTAGAGAAGTGTGCACTCTGGGGACAAAAAGCTGTGACGTCCATCTGTTACTGAGAGGCGGAAGCTTCGGAGTGAGATAATGGTTCCACTTTCCTCGGTTGTGATGTCAGAAGTGTTAACAGTGTTACAGACCGGATTTGTATCTGTGAAAGTTGGTTCTATTGATTGCATTACTTGCTGGCCTTGAATCACTATGTTGAGAAGATGAGGATGAATTTCCCCCCTAGTGATCAATAAAATATATTCTACCAACTTACCTTAGAGACTTTCATCAGCAGCTGACCAGTGATCAAATCTGACAGCTTCCCAGACGCTTCAAAGAGAGGTGCTTTGTTTTATTGCTTTGTAAGATAAAACGTGTTGTGACTTTATTTCACTCACTCCAGGTTAAAACAAATCATGACTCTCAGGTGGACCGTGTAATAATCCAACTTTAGAGAAACAGCTTGAGATATATGTAATTATTAATCACCTAATATCCACAAAGTGTTCCTATATTCACACCTATCTGTATTACACTTGGAGTCAGCGTAATATGCTAATATTCATCATAATTGTAATTATGCACAGTAAGCCTGTGCACAAAGAGGTAATGTAAAACTCTTAGGTGATATTTCTTCAGTCTTCTATGTGCAATGTGCTAGTATGTGGCTTGATAGACATCACAGGTTACAATGTCAAAATGCACCTGACACTGGAAGTAATTGATGCACAGAAATGGCTGCACTCTATAGTCACAGGTTTAATGCTTTATGGCATCATTATAATGCAGTGGAGGTGCACACTGCAGTGCGCTGACAACATGCCATGCCATTGATTGTGTTTCAAGCGCCTTTTCTGCCAGACTGAAGACTTTACTAAACAGGCACAGAATGCACCCTGATGAAATACACAATGCAGAAGCTCTCTCCTCTAACACATGCTAAATGTATGGAAATCAAATCACTTTTATAGTCACATATGTTTCCTGTTTGTATTACTTACTATTCTTACTATCCACATTTTTGTCAGTATTACATTTCAGCCCCAATCTATATTCACCTAAATAATTAAGTTTTCTGAAGTCTAAGAGATGGAAGATATCTTTTTCCTTTTCTAATAAACCCACAAAAAGTTCTAAAAGATAATCACATTCTTAAAATGTCATAAATCCCTGCATTTAAATAATCATTTAAACATGGATTATCAATGTGACACAGGATCTTTTTTAACTTTCATCTTGTCCAGGTTCCTCTAAAGTCCTTCACCTGGGAAACAATTATTACCAAATTACTTTCCTTTGACCGGAACTTCAAAAGATTTCATATATACGCATACTGTATAATGAGTCACTGCTTATTGATGTAGGCTCCTTTGAACAGCTGGTACTACCCAGGAAGATATTGCTGGCAATGAGAATTTGTCCCTGCACTTGTAATGTGTAAGCAGTGGCCTGAAAGGTTACCACACATGGCAGGATAAATCTTGTCTGGGTGCAACGTGATAAAAATTCGGAGCCAGCTCTGCCTCATTATCAAGTGTCTTCAGAGAAAAAGCTTCTTGCTAAAACTTACAGTACAGAAGACAAAATCTTACAGTCAGTTCGGTGCTATAGCAAATTATTTCTGGATTGTCAGTGTAGATTCTCAGCTATCCATGTCATTTTTCATTTAAGAGCTTGAAGTAGGACAACTGATACTCTAAGCAGCCTCATGTACAGGTTTATATGTGATTGGGGACCTGGCTTCCTTTCAGCACAGGAGAGTCAGATCCATCCACACCTAAAAAAACAGACTTTTAAGGACAATAAAGTACACATTTTAGCCTGAGGGGCCAGATGGTGTGAACAAGGAGTCAAGAAGGCAATTCTTGTCTAGGTGGAAAAACCGTTCCTTAACAGCACTAAGATCTTTCAAACACATACAGAGCAGTGGTAACATCCATCCCTAGGAGTCTGCGAGTCCTATGAAAACAGTGAGTTGTTTTGACGTGGATATGATGTAGACATCTCTACCTTGACAGTGTCTTATACCCTCTAAACTTATGGTTAATCCAACCATGGACTAAAAAGTGAGGTACAACTGGAATTGACCACTCTGCGTTTCAAACCACCCACTCCCTAAAAGCATGCACAACTCTCTTAATATAATTTATATGATTATCTTGCTTTGGGCGACTCAACAGTGGTTAGCCAGCTGTTAAACAGACTAAGACTGTGTCCAAAATCACTCACTCACTATAAGGGGACTTTGCTGGAAGGTACTCTGCAGTGAGCTCATCACATATTCAGACCACACTACAAAATGGTGAACACACTATAGTGGTCACTAGATAATAAGTAGGAGGTGACTTTGGACACAAAGTTTAGACAGACAGAACAACAAACTCAGGTACGTTTTGGGACATTAACAGCAAGTTTATCTCACTACCTACCTACTGAGATCATCAACCATACAAACCTGTATTTCCCAACAAACAGAATTAATGATGCTGTGGGATAGGCAGCGAAAAATTGTCAAGGAATTCTAACAGGTCTAGTTGCCCTACTTGAAGATTGAACTTAAATCAGGGTAACTAGACGAATTATTACTTTTTGGTTTTTAGCAGCAAAAGGTATGCTTCCAGAAGCTTCAGAAAGGAAACTGTGTACTCAAAAGAGGGGTCGCATACTAAAAATGAAAACACTATATTTCTATATCACACTAACAGCTCTGAAAGTCCTAGAAAATTCAGAAATTGTTGCAATATTTTTGCAGAGCATAATTCAGAGGAAAAAGGTTAATCAATGTTAGAAAATTAGCTACCTAGGTAACAGCAAGAAAACTGACTGAAAATGATTTTAAACTTTTCTTTTCTTTTTTACTTCCAAACTGTATTAACCATGCTGTATATCAATGAACTACCAGCAACAAAAGTTCATCTCCTGTGCCAAAAACTGATGCACATAAACACACCCCAAAGACCTCAGCCAATACGTTGCTATAGTGTACAATCTGTGCACACATAGGCAATAACTTTCCATACAGCAGCCAGTATTCATCATACAAAACTGAAACTAGATTTATTGCTGGATGTTTTTGTCACTGCTGTTTCTTTTATCCTATCAATCATAAGTAGGTATATGAGGTAGAAAATTCTGTTGACGAGCTGGTAGGGGGATTTTGTTACCATACATGAAGAAAAGAGTTATAAAAATGTATCTGACTACTTGCATGAAACTATACAAAACAAACTGGTGCACTTTGAATTACAGACCGTTTCTGTGAGTACACATGGTGATAAAACAGATCTCCACATGTACAAACAAAAGCAGCGTTTCATTATGTTCCATTACGTGTCATTCACACAGGGGCTAGATACCCCACCACACACTCCACCCGGCAAGCGTCAAAGGCCAAGGTAATGGGAAATAATAAGAGAACCAGGGAGGACCTTTTATTGCTGTCTATATGAATCCTCTTGTTCTAAATCTTCCCAGTGCAGACTGACTGCATTTTAATGTGCTCCCACAGTGAAATATTTGCTCTGCTAAGAAACTTCAAAGAAACATTAAAGCATAGCCCTCATGATATCCCATATTTCTGAATGTCAATAAATGCCATGAAAAGAATTATGATACCTAAACTGATGCCTGTGTACCTGAACACTTTGGTCTAGTGAGTTTTGTCGGTATGGGGGATAGGAAGACGGTTGGTCTTTGTAAAATGAAAGTAGATTTTTACCTTTGCCAATGTGACCTACTGCTGTTGAGGGCTCACACCGGCTCATTTAAATAACTATGCCCTCTAAAATGCAGCATGGAATGGCCACCATTCAACCAAAGATTTACTGGAGACTGATGTGTGACTGATGTAGACATCTCACTCAGAAGTCTGAAGCGAGACATGCTGACTCTAGAGTTATCTTGAAAACATTTCAAGCAGTGAAACGTTCAGTTGCCTCGCTTCAAACTACTGAATGATTAGAGAGAATCTACATGTAAACATCTCCGTCCATTTTCTCCATCCTGAGAAAACAACATAATATATAGAAAACTGCTTCAGCTTGTTCACCTGTTACTGTATCTGTACTGTGTCTCTAACAGTCTTTTGGTCCCGGACATAGTGCAGGCTGTTTAACAGACCCTTCAAATGAAAAAGTGGGAAGAGTAACTGTCAAGTTATGGGCCAGACAAACAAGTAGTTCAGCAGACAAACAACTGGAAAGCTCACTCTATTGAAACTTTGAAAAGTTGGCACACGGGTACAGGCCTTTTCTGTGCAATATCCGACTCAGACACTGTCTCAGGACCCCCTCTGTGGCGCATCCCATATCAGATTAGTGAGTTGGACTGAGATTCTACGGAGCAGTGGCTGGCACCAACAAACCAATCTCTCTGATGTCTAAATTTGTTTGTGAACATCATATTTCCAGGAAATTCAGAGTATGTGCGCTTGCTGCAGCACAGACAAAAGGCTTTTGAAGTTTTGGAGCTTTTTCTTCATGGGCAGGAAACAGATGGCAGTTCAAGCTTATTCAATCACAGTTTTCTGCTCGCTGTCAGAAGTGAACTTAAAGACTGTTGACAGGAACAGCAGTAATGGCTAATCTAATTCAGAGTATGGGGAATTGGTAAGGAAACACAGAGACTGATGAATGGGAATTAACTCTTTCTCTGATTATTTACAGTGATCATAAAAACTAAATTATATTTACAAATCTATTTTGACATATGTCATTCCTTTGTTTTTATCTAAATCTGTTTTAAAGGACAGCGATGACTAATGACTCACTTATTGTTAGGGGTTTCTTTCATTATTTGTGATAGCAGCACGGAGTTGACAGCTTTGTCCTCACTAATGTCGAACTCCCCCTTCATTCACGGTTTCACTTAACCACCAATGTTTCAAGATGTTTAGGTAAATCAAGGAAAGTTCAATGGTCATTGTTGTGGTTGTTGATTTTTATTATCTGTCTTAGTCAATAGTGGTTCTTCACTATTTCTCATACTCTACTGCTATACATAGTCATATTTTTCATAGCATTTAATGGTTACAACAGTTTCTTCTCTTCCAGACAGTGAACCTGACCACTTCAGCAGGATGTCAGCTTACAATTGTTCTTTTGTGCTGCTGGGTGAAAGAGGGGAATGGCTTTGTCCGCCAGGAGAAAAGTGTGCCAATGTGACCTCTGCCATTAACGGCAGCCACATCGATCCAGATGATTCATGTCTGTCAGAAGAAATGTACCTAGAGAAATATCTGGGACCTCGCCGCTCACCTGTGTTTCTCCCTGTTTGCCTCATTTACCTGACCATCTTTCTGGTGGGCGTGGTGGGGAATGTGCTGACGTGCACCGTCATTGCACGCAACAAAGTCATGTGGACGCCAACGAACTACTACTTGTTCAGCTTAGCAGTGTCAGATCTGTTGGTGCTATTGCTTGGGATGCCACTAGAGCTGTATGAGCTGTGGCAAAACTACCCCTTCCTCCTGGGGAGGGGTGGCTGCTACTTCAAGACCTTCATTTTTGAGACGGTCTGCTTGGCGTCCATCCTCAACGTGACAGCTCTGAGTGTGGAGCGTTACATTGCTGTGGTGCACCCATTACGGGCAAAATACGTTGTGACACGTACCCACGCCAAACGGGTCATCCTCACAGTGTGGGGGGTGTCGCTGTTGTGTGCTGTGCCCAACACAAGTCTGCACGGGATCTTCTTCCTCCACAGTCATTCCGCCGGCCCTGCTGGGCAGATGAATCAGGAGATTCCTGACTCTGCCATCTGTACATTGGTGAAACCGCGCTGGATATACAACCTGACCATACAGGTGACCACGCTGCTGTTTTTTGTCCTGCCCATGCTCACTATCAGCGTTCTATACATGCTCATTGGGCTGCAATTGAAGCACGAGAAGATGCGGCAGACACTGGAGGCAAAGTCAGGTTTTGGACAAGACAGCTTCTGTAACGTCCGCACACAGCAGCAGAAAGCACGCCGTCGGCAGGTCACCAAGATGTTGTGTAAGTATAATGACTTGTAAGGTAAGAAAATGTATGTATAAAGTTACTACACATGGAAAACTGCGTTTTATGGAATGGCTGTGTTTAAGCATATATAAAAACAAGTAATTGGACCCTAATTGAATTAATTAAAACTATGACGTATTTTTGGAGACATTCACAGCACGGTCTTCCAATTATTGTAGCATATTAAAAACAAATGCTTGATGCGTAAGAACAAACTTGGTTGAGCTATTATTCTTTCCCTTATCTTGATATAACACTATGGCATTGATTTACAGGCTCTCAGATGATAGGCTGCACAGATGAAGTTGTTGAATCGTCTACCTGCAGAATAAAGAATATTTCAAGAGTTATCTGTCCAAGATCTGTCTGACTTTGTACATTACTATTCATGACACTGTTCAGTGTCTCTATGGTTATCATTATTCTTTTTTCAAGTAATATTTCATCAAGAAACCATCGAGATTTTACATCAAGGGATTCTACATTTTAAAAGGTCAGACTGTTCCAGGAGGATTTTCAATCAATATGGCAAAAATGTTGGAAGTTTAAAAGGTCATACAAAAAATAGACAGTTCATGCCCCAACTGTCAGGAAAAGGCATTACTTCTGATGATAGCCCCTGAAGTAGCTTAGAACAGAAAGTACTGTAGAGCTTCACCAATCTAAAGAATAACATTGCGCTCGCTTACGCGAACAGTGTGTAGGCCAGGTAAGGGTAAATGCCACAAGATAAAGTCAGCAGTCATAGCTGCTATTTAATTTAATAATCGTGCTGGTAAGGGGCACTCCAAAACCAGGAGGGGGGGTTTGAGCACAGGTAGCTCTTAATTTAGAGCAGAAAAAACATGTTGTCAGCATCAATCTGTATATTTGTCACCACACATCGCTCATTGTGTCCTTTGTTGCTGTCTTCCAGTTGTTTTAGTTGTGGTTTTTGGGATCTGCTGGGCCCCATTTCACACTGACCGGCTCATGTGGAGTTTCATCAATGACTGGACTGACAACCACCTGGAAATGTTCGAGTACGTGCACATACTCTCCGGAGTCTTTTTCTACCTCAGCTCAACAGTCAACCCAGTCCTGTACAACCTCATGTCCACACGCTTTAGAGAAATGTTTAAGGAAGTCATGTGCCATCGGCCACATCACATCACTGCTCGAAAATACTCACTCAGTGTCACCAGGGTGACCCTTCGCAGCACACTGAGTGACGCTCCGCTTAGCAATGGAGCCACTGTCACCGAAGCCGAGGCAGAATATGGAGAAGTGAGGATGAAAGATGAGACGAGTTTTTCATAATAAAAAAGACATTTAAATGGCATGTCACGCAGGTAACATAACGTATTGTTGGCAGGATTAGATGGTGTTCAGAAAGACTGGCTTTTTCTGAGCCTGTGCAGTCATCACCTGTCAGTAACCACTTTGCCACAGGTGCATCAGCAAAATACTTAAAATAGATTGAGTGGAGGAATTACAGAAAAAAGGCAGATGATGTAGAGATCAAGCTGCCTTCCCTTATGGCTAACGTGGCAGCGTGGTATCAACCCACATCACCCTGTCTCTGGTTGACGGTTGTCTTTCTTTAAAGTTCAATGGAACAAGCACTGCAGAAGCCATGCTTCTAATGCTTTGGTTGGTTGGTTGGTGTATGCTCCATGAATGTACAATTTAATTTAAGTGACTGCTATCCAATGTGTACAAAGTCTGCTAACTGTAAATATGTATTTTTAAGCATTTATTTCTTTTTGGTAAAAAAAACTTGTGTTGAGAAAAGCCATGTAGATGCAGACATTATTGTGGATAACAAAAGATGTACAAGTTCTTTATATAATGACTTTTGAAATTCTATGTTTATGTAACAAAACCTGCATGTGTTAGGTGTTGTGTGGCTTAATGCCTTTTATATTTAGATGTGTTCCGCAGTGTTGTTATTGAAAGCTTTAGAATGAGTTTAATGTTTTTGTTGTCACTGTCATTTTCTCTTGTGTTTTGACTTGATTATGTGTTGCTTTCAAATCTTTTCCACAACAATTGACTGTGTTTCTATAAAATGTGTGTGTCAGGTAATGGAGATATGTGTTTACTAGCTGAACAAAACCATGCTCGGCACATTTCATGACAATAATGAAATGGTGACCTACAAAAGTACTTGCACTTACACTCAAATGGTTTTTAGTGCTTAATTCCTCCTATCAATAGCTGGCTGTCACCAGCAGCACCTGAGTCTGGTCAGTCAAAGTGGTCATAGCCTTGTCTATTGTTATAGACAGTAAATGATAACAATCCTCAAGTCTTGTTGTCATATTAAATTATTAGTGACATCCCCTAATCATCAAGAAAAACAAAGCTTAAATACACAGCAATTTTCCTCCAAGCTGGTTGCCTGTTATTTTTGTTGAACCATAAAAAAGTAATTGAACAACATGACAACATAATTGGAAACAGCCTCTGTATCTGGCTCCATTATATGAGCCATTTATGCTTTAGGTCAGAAGTCCACTGGAGTCATTTGTAGTCCTGGTCACAGGTATTAAGCTTTCAAGGCTGAAACAGCAAATGAAATGACTTTTTGAGGCATTTAAAAATCATTAAATCTCTCAGAGCTGACAGGTGCAAAAGTGCTGGGGCAGTGCAGAGCAGTTTCACCTCCTGTTATTCTAGTACCAAATCATCCTCATCATCATCATCATCAGTGCACAGCAGCACAAAATGCTTTGCTGCATTTTTCATTTGAACCATTTGTGATACGGTTTTAAGGTAGAGAACTTCAGTGACACTGCTTCTTCAAATTTAAAGTGTGGTGTAATCAAAGCTGTTACAGTTAAAACAGACAATCTTAGGCAAATCCATGTGTCATTTATGGTGCTGAAGCAAACCCTTATAGGGATATTCAAGAAAAAAAAGCTTAAAAGGCAATCTCAAAATAAAAGCTCTTAAATACCATGTCTAAGTCCAGTTTTTGTGGACTGTTGTTCACCAGACTGGGAGTGAAGCAATCAGAAAAATAGGTTAAGAGGTTCCTGATGAGCTACTGTACACAAGCTGAGTTTGTTTTTCACAAACAGTGTATGAAGTCAGCACACTGAATCATAACAGAACCCGCAGCAATGCCCTTGGCTCTGTTTTACTTGAGGCAGTGGCTTGACAGCCAACACTCTCCTGAAATACAGTCCTCTTTAATCCCATTTAATGCTATACCTAAGGCTATACCAGGGCTTTGGCTGCATGAACCTGCATGACTCCACAGGCTAACAAGAGTTATACACCAGCTCTCTAAGAACATTAAGTGCATTGGAATTTCAAGGACTGTGCCAAGCAGGGGAAACAAAAAAAAATGTTACTTTCACTTCTTGTTACATTTTCTGTTATTTGTGATTTTCAGTCCGAGTGCCCTCAGCTGAGGACCCCTGAACTCAATACTCATTTTTCAGAACTAGCTTCTGAAATTACCAAGTCGAGGCTCAATTCATTATCAGTACATAATACATAAATAGGATAATAATGTTCATATATCCACAAAAAAGACTGATAAAAACATTCAACCCCTGTGTACATATTGTACATAACATTAAAATAGGAACAGCTGTGGTCCTACTAAAAGTGCATGCTTCATGCACCCATCCAAATAAAGTATAATTGCAACCTAATTACACCATTTGGTCTAAGGTAGAGCTGTCACACAAACTTAGCAAGAGCGCACACACTAAGACACACACACACACTCATACTGGCAGTGTGCACATTCTAACACTACAGAGTTGCAGCACTGAGTGCAAATACAAATGGTGAAATTTACAAGCAAGAGCATCAATCCAACAAACCCTGTTTAAGTCTGCACCAAAAGTGTCCTCTGTGTTGTTCATATAATTCAAAGAACATATGGGACTTACAAAATTCCTATGCTAATGTTTGTGATACGTCGCTCATGGGACATTCTACCACTGAGCTGCACAGTCGTCCATCAACCATCAGGTTGATGTGTAGTAGCCATAGACTGTACATAAAGGTGGACAAACCTTCCAGTATGTCACTAGTAGGTTTCCAAAGAGCCAGCTTTTGGCATATAGGCGACATAGGCAATCGCCTAGGGCGCCACTTGCTGGAGGGGGTGCTGCTGCAGGTAGATCACAAAATTTGCCGGTCATGGCTCAAATCAGGCATGATTCATTTCGCTCTATTTTTATTTTATTATATTCTATTTTAATTCTAGCTTATTTGTTATTTATCTAGTTTTTATGCTTTAGTGGCACATTGTGCACTGTCTTGTTATTTGTTCTGTTATTGTTCTGCTGTATTGACTTAATTTCCCTCCAGGGATGAATAAAGTCTTATCTTATCTTATCTGATATTGATCAATATAAATGTACAGTAATTAGTGTTATACAATGTGGTTACCTTAAAAAACCCTACCTCATGCCCTGCACCAGGGAAATTGCGATGACTGGATTAAAATGTTCTGTTAAGGTTAGTAAAGGACACATGGTCGTCAGTAAACAGTTAAATCTAAGTCATCCACTTTTTGTGGTTTTGCTGATGAATGAGCTTTTTAGACACTCCATGAATAATAAAGGCTACTTTCAAATCCATTCCTTAAAATGCTATCAATTTTGCATGTACAATTCAAGCTCTTCAAGCCTATTTATTAGTGAATAATGGCATCAGAATAAACTGCAACTGAAGGATAAACAATGTAATGAATAAACTGACAGATACATCTGATTATTTCTGATTGTATATTGCATAATGATTTCACTGTAAGGTCCTGAAATAAACCTTTAAACAACACTGCGCAGAGCAAAGGTCTTCTTCTCATAAATATTTAATACTGGATAATAGCATGTGTCAAGATACAAGGGTGGATGCAGGACATTTGCATGACACAAATATCTATCTAGCAGGCACTATCCACTCGCCCCCCGTCAGATGAATAATGAAGCCACTTTAGCAGAGGCTGAAGGCCTCAAATGACACTATTTAGTTAAGTATAACATTCACCTTCCTCTGAATCAGAAATGTGTACCGTGACTATGACTCAGAGTGGTGTGAGGTCAACATAAATAAACGGTTTAGACTATGCATCTTGGAGATCTAAGGAACTATCTTGCAGCGTTCACTTGACATGAGCATGATCTGACTGCCATAGCGCTCAGCTTCCCCACTGCTCAGTTTTCTTTCTTTAATGCTTAAACTCAACTCAGTGCTGGATGAGTTAGCTTTAGACTGAAAAATGATGATTTGCCTATTCTGAAATAAATTCTTTCTTTACAGACAAGCAGGTAGTGTTGTTAAAAATGACATACAGTATATTTAATCTCCCCAATCACGACATGAAAATACTCAACGGATGCCTTTGTGTGTTAGCTGTGGTCTTGGCTACATGTTCAAAGAAACTTTAAACAAACAATTGTTATACTTTAGGATGTGAAAAATTAAAAAACTGTGTTTTCTAATTAAAGATGTGAGGCACAATGCACACTGCTTTTTTGATATATAACATTTTTCTGGGTGTTTTTCACTGCTATCACATTTTATGGTTCTGTGGGCTCATTGTTCACTGTAATGTGAAGTCCCACACTCTAAAGAAACAGAACAAACAAAAATATAAAGCTGCACAACTAATGGACTGCTGGGTAAACTGAAAAAAAATCAAATTAAACTGAGAGGATCTATGTTGACCATTATTCCTTCTTCAGATAAACATTTATTTTTTTGAAAATATCTGAAAAGAAAACACTGAATATGTTTTGTGCCTCTGTCCGAGCTGATGCCCCCCCCTCCCCCTCCCTAAGGAGCCACTGTCTATAGAATTTCCAACTACATATGTACTTAGACTCGGCAATAAAAGATAGAGGTAGGAGAGGGGCAGATTGAGGCTAAGAAGTCACAGTAATGGGGTCATAAAAACTGAAGATATTTCCCTGAATCGTGGATTGAGTCAATTTTTCTGCCCTACATTCAACATCAACATTCAACATGTCAAGCGGCAGGTTTAGTCCTGTTTAGTCTGTGATTCTCTCATGTGACATCACAAATACAACATCAAGGCTAACATTTACTCAAGTCTCTTCAAACCTGACACTGACCGACAGACATTGTAAAAACCTGTCTTGACTTCTGACTTTTCCCCCAGAATTCTAAGGAACACCTGAAATGTAAGCAATTTCCCCCTGGGAATAATAAAGTATCATTGATTCTGATGATGATGCTGATGAAGGGCCTGTACCTGAAAGCTACATCTCTAGACCTTGTAATGCACAAGGTGTAGACACCAGCACAACAAGACTAAGTCTACATGCTTTTTATTTCCTAGTAGTGATGTGTCCTTTCCGACCAAGCCAATCCAAAGATTCATTTTGCAGGAGGACTACGTCATGACAGCCTGTGATGCAAATAGGAAATTGTATTTCAAAGCATCTAATTTAAAGTCACTCTGTGACCTTTAAAAGATGCAGCCCCTGACCTGTAAGTGTTGCATTTGGTTTGTTATTGACTTTGTGATTGTCCACATATAGCAAAGCCTGTTTCTTATTTAACCCTCCTGTTGTCCTCGGGTCAAAATGACCCGCTACTGTGTTTAAAAACCCCAAAAAATGACCTTAATGATAATTTTTGTACTTGAAATTTTATGACTTTTCCTAGATTGACCCAAACTTTACATTGACCCAATAAAAATCTGTGAAGCAAAAGACCAAACGTTACATTTCTCCTTAGAGTCTTTCATGGAGGAGTCTTTCATAAATAAAAAGGCACAAATAAAAACAGGGGAAACAAAAACACTTCCAGTGGATGCTGACACTTTGACGCATAAGTGTTAAAGTAGTGACACAACTGCAATATGACACAATGGTCACTGAGGGTAAGAGACTTGAGATGCAGATATGAGAACAACCAGGCAGCTGTAGTATGGCAGTGAACTTCAACGCCAACTATGGAGCCAATTTCAGCAGGGGAAAAGCGTGACTACATCAGTGGATCTCCAGAACTGAAATCACCTCCCCTTAGTGACAGGTGATAATACATTTCCTGCCACCTTCTACAACACATACACTCAAACAATGTGGACTTTGAGATGCCCCTGATCTTGATTATTGTTTCCTTATATACCTCTTCAAAACTCTAGAGCTTACCAATGCATACAAAGTGTTCCTTGTTACTGACAGCAGTTGTTATAGAAACCATGCATTGTCTCAATGAACTCATAGGTGAAGGCAAATACACACACTGTTCCCTGTGCGCCTCACAGATCCATCTATAAAAACAGAGACTAAAATTGTTCTCTGCAACCTCCACCTGTGTGCTGTGAGGAAATGTTAGGTGAATCTCCACCAACCCTTTAATTATAGGAACATATTTAGTTCAGCATTACTTATAAATACATGAGTACACTTTTCATTCAACTTACCACTTCAATCCATTTCAATATTGTAAGTGAAGAAGAGTTTAAATGACAAGACTCAGATGGGATTTAAGCTATGATGCACATTTTTGATAAAGAGGCTGAAACAAACGTGATTTAAATGTTTCATTTTTTAATGCTGTTATCTTGAGATCACAATGATTCCATTATGTCTTTATCTCATTATCTCATGGCAACAAAAGGCAGATTTGTCAAGATAACAACATTTATGGCAAGAAAATGATTTCTGTATTTAAGAGAGTGTAATTATGGAGATTAGGAAAATTACACCTTAATGTAGTTAAAGCCAGATACAGTCATTTTATCGAAGAGGTTGGCCCATGTATCTGCTTCAGCGAGCAGCTGCTCCAATAAAGGCCACGATAATGGCTGAGGTAATGGTAAAAGTCACAATTAGACAATGTAGTGTCCAGTTAGCTGTTGGATTACAGGCCATTCCATTCGTTATGATTAATAACAAGGAAAAACAACTTTGTTTTTATGTGATAACAAAACAATAAATCTATGATCTGAATCTTGAGATAAGAGCATGAACAATCCTTGTAGCACAGCTGTTTAGAGTCTGACCTGTCAGGTCTGCTCGTGCTTTTGGTTTACAAACCCTAAGGAGAAACACCCAACGAAGGCGATTTCCGCTGCACACCTTCTGATCTTCATTTATTAAGTGAATGAATGTAAACACATTTAGTTCAACCTTGAATGATTGCAGGCAATATTCTCCTATTTAGCAGCACAGCAAATGTTCAGCCTGGCCTGGTAGCACAAAGTGAATAAGAGGATGTAAACACTATTACCCTGAAAAATGTATTTAAAGCGTGACATGGCCTGATATTGTGCTACAGAGGTAGTATGAATGTGCAAAATGTGGTAATCGACTACATTAATTCCAAAGCCAGGGGCACCTAGGGAGTGTATGTTTAGATAGATAGATAGATAAGATAGAAAATAAGTGGGCTTTATAAGAACAACAGGAAAATTGCAGCCTATTATTACTATTCCCTAATTATACTAACTACTAGTTCTTAATAGCCTTCATGGGAATGATCATAACTACAGCACTGGCTGCAAATCTTGCAGTCAGGTAATTATATCTAAATTATAAATACAGCTAATGAGAGGGAAATTGGTTGTCATTGCAAAGTTCTTCAAGGAGTCACACACAGACTATTTAAATGTTACCACTTTGAACTATACTTTTGACACAATATGACAAGAAGCCTTAGTTCTATTAATCAGTGAAGATATCTACCAAGCAGAAAAAAATGTTATTTTTGTTTCATTTACTCACTAAAATCTCTAAAAAGGCCCTTTTACTGACCATTTTCACAACCCACATTTGACCTTCGATCTCTGTTGCAGATAGTTTAGCTCTATTAAATCACCCTGTAAATCTGCATAAATAAAAACCGCCTCCTGTGAAAAGATTATAATGTACAACCACCAAACACCTAAGGAAAACAATCTGACCAAACTTGATAAACATTTGATCCTGAGCAATATATCACTTTGACATTATTATCAGCTCTGTTAGGGGCTTGTTTCTGTAGGTCAATTGTGGCATTTTGTGGTCTGAATAACAAACCACAGCTATGCCAAACCGACTGTCTTCATAGTTGCTGTTGTCATTGTCAAATGAATCCATGAATCCATTCATATGCATCAATTGAAGCAAATATTCATAAAGATGAGCACAAGGAGTCAAAAGCTGTATTCAAAGTGAGTTGCCTATATATATATATATATATATATATATATATATATATATATATATATATATATACACACTACAGGACATAGTATAATACAAGCATCGTGTCAGCAGTGACAGATTAAATATCATCATCAACCCAACAAACATTTTAGAAAGACGCATTATGTCTCAAAATAATAACACTTAAAGTAAAAGTAGACCACAAGTGGCTGACTTTTTTCTTTCTATGCTGTCTGATGAATAGCCTCTGCAATATGCTAATCCTCAGACGTGTTAAAAAAAAACGCACTATAAAACTGCTGTGCTGTATGTAGACAGCAGCGAAGCCATAACAACCATGAATAGGAAAATATTAACATCAGACCTAACCTGTCTGATAATTTTTTTCTGTAACTAAGTGAACATGTACTGCTGTGCCAGCCAGAAAAGAAGACCCTTTAAAATGGTAAGATGAACAATGCAGTTGATAACGCTGTAATGTTTCCACTGCAATGGCCCTGTGAGAGTAATGTGACACTGTGGTACTCTAGAGGCGTATGTTAATACCACAATAAAAACAAAAACATACATTAACCTGCCCATGAAAATCACTGCGCCTGTCCATGTTAAAGCAGCTCATCCATTACATTCATTTAGAGCTGAAGTGAAAATTCCATCCAACATCATCCAGTTTATCCTTTGCTCACACATTTGTTGTTTCCAGCCAAAGCAACTCTGGATTATGATCTAAAGGGCAGGCATTTAGGTTCATCTGTTGGCTTTAAGCTAAAAGCAAAAATGTCTCAAGAGACCAGGGTTTAACTCAGGAAAATCAATATATTTGCTTAATCCCTACACAGGTTTATTGGAATAAAAGCCATGCTCATCTTGGGGGTGAAGCTGACTACAGAAACCTTTGTTTGTTTAGTATATTTGAGGAGAGAGACTTTATTATCATCCATTGCAATATTTTATGCACACAAACAAGGACACTTTTTTAAATACAGCATCTAAATATTTATCTTGCCAGCAGTACCTGGGTATCTCACAAAGAGCTTTACTATAAAAGAGATGAAGAACAAGTCAGTAACAAGGCTCCACCCTGTTCAAAAGGCAAAAGTGAGAGCAAATAACCAAGAAGCTTGTTCTCGTTTTGTAATGAATACTACTTTGTAGCTGTCAAAATAAGGAGTTGGGCACTGTTCCGATTCTCAAAAGATTAGTTAATGTTCTCCAGCTCAGTTGTCAACAAAGCCAAAGAAAGGACTGTCCTGTCACCTGTTAAGCTATATTGCTGACCTCAACATCCTCACAGGGGGATAAATGTCCCCCACTCTTTTAGAAACTCAAGGATACAGAACTTTTACAGAAGAAATTTGTGCTCTTACACTGTGATTGCATCTGCACGTGTGGGTAAGTAACATCTGCAAGAGAACAGAGCAGTCCAGGAGTCCAGACATAAACAGAGTCACTGGAATAAGTGCAGGTGTTAGTTGCATACTCCCACCCACAGTATGAGAGAGAAAAAATGAGCCACACAGATGGAAATGTGGAAAGAGAGGTGCTGTATCCATCACAGTTTCTTGTCCTTGCAAAAAATGTGTTCAGTGGATTTAGTTCTGTTGGAAAGAGATAGATAGCTGTAGGGTGTGAAGTATGGAGTACAAGTGTGCCAGTCAATCCAACTTTGTAACATCTAAATGCATATATTAGGAAACTGAGCTGAATGGCACAAAAAGGAATATTCCCAGTCAGAGTTTGGTTCTATATAAACACTTGCTGAGAGGATAAATTCACTGTTAGTTTTGGTCCTGTAATGGGATTGTCACAGCTTATAAAATAGACCCATAAGCATGGCTCAGACTGGCAGGTAGAAGTCCACATTGATATGCTGACACCCAGGAAAATATAGAAAATCACTAGCCTCATACTTTCAGTGCATTTCCAGCCCCAAAAGCACTGCATCGTCTCATTCAAGTCAAGTAAATGTGCCGAGACCAGTTTAAATGTTGCAAATTGGCCATCTGGACTCAAAGAATTACACTGTTCATTCAAGACTGCCAGTAATACGCCGGTGTGACTGCGACTGCGAGTGCGATTACTGGGCTGAATGTTGTGAAAGTGGATAGGTTTTTGTAAACCCAATACCTTTAAATTAAGCAAATAAAACAGAATCCACTTAGAGTGAAGCATGATTTACGCAAATGAAGTCAGCCTCAATAACCATACATATCTATAGCCTCGTGCTGCATAACACTGTTTCCAGAACAGACAGAAAAGATGAGAGGAGAGGAGAGAGTACAACAGAGGGTACGCAGAAGTCACCACTATCGCTGCATCCAGTGGCAAAGCCTCAACAGACGATGTCTGTCATCGTGCATTCACATGGAAAAACAACATAAAAGGTGCTGGTTAAATTGTGAAGAGCTGCTGTGCAATAAGACTTACAGACAAAGAAAGAAAGTATGGACACTGAGACTATTCAACTGCCTGACTGATGGGACAGTGGAGAGGCAAAAGGAGGTTCTATGAGGTTGTCTAACATAAAAATAAAAATTATTTTCTTACAATATATTTGCCCGTTTATAGACAACCAGGAGTCCTTCTACTGTTAATCCATGTTTGGAAATACAGTAGAGCTTAGTAGACATTGGTCACTACAGTTTATACAGCACACAATATGAAGTCTAGTATAAATTTTTTTTTTTGCGATTACATTTTCAATAATATTCTTTTTTTCTATTGACCTACAATGCTAAAAATAACTAAATGACATTCCCAAAAATCATTCTGTCATTTTTGCGTCTGTCATGTCTCCTTGGGAAAATAATAATCCGGTGGTCAAATGCCAATTTGATTTAGCAAATCAGTAGGAATGATTCACTTCAATTATCCTAATGTCAACAATTTTCAACAAACACTGCAGCCAGAAAAGCAAACCGCCTGCCTGCTCCTACCTGAAATAAAAACATCATGTGGAACTGTTCAATTATTTTATTTGATGTCTGCTTTATTTGAGCTCCATGTGGAGTAAGTTTAGTTTTATCAGCTGGAAGATAATTAGCATTGATACGATGGGTCAAAACAGCAGAAACATCGATGAGTGAACTTGATGTAAACATACGGTACATTTAATCATTCAGATGATTATCAAATGAAGCAGATACCATCCAATAAAACAGCATGCTTTCACCATCACTCTGACTCACAGCGACATAAGACATAAGGAACATGACTGGGTTATGCATAATGTAAAGAGGATTCTCTAAATACTATATATACATCCAACTGTGTGCGCTACTTTGTGCAATGTTGAAAAGAGCTGTAGAGATCAGAAGCTTTTGTGACAGAGGACAGTCTCATTTTTGTCTAACTGCTGTATTTGGAGGAGCCTGCACTGCCAGCTTCAAACTGAGCCACTTAGCTAAAAGCTGAATATGAAAATATAATTCAGGCTAATACATGGTAATACAAACTTACATAAATTGTGTCAGTGCCACCACAAATAAGAGCAAGAAACAGTTTTTAGCATGTAGTATATGTAATCAGTGTATGCGTCATTTGACTAATCGATTCAGATAAGCGTGATCACTTCAGCTGCTCACTTCTGTCTCATTAGTCTTTATATTGCATCTCAAAAGCATCTACTTTTCCAGATGGGGGACCAGTTTACTTAAATCAATGAATGACGCCTAAATACAGAAATAGCCAAAAGTGACCTGCAGCCTAATTGAAGTTTATTTTAAAGTAATTCAATTAGGGAAGAAACATTTGACTCTTTTTTTAAATAGAAATAACTGCCAACTGATCCAAAGATTTAAAAGCTGAAAGGGAAGATTGTTGTGTGACCAAAATATTAAAGTTCATAGTCAGCCTTTGAGGAAAAAGAATGAGACACTTGACAATAAAGGCCACATCATAAAGTCTAAAGAGCTGTTCACGTGGTTTGTTATTTAATGACTTAGAGGTTAGAAAAACGTTGTCATGTCACCCATTTTATTGTGACAGCCAAGTCACGTGGATAAATAAGGACACATAGAATCCACGGACAGACCTTCAGAGGGGCTGTGTGAAGAGCTGCCTCTTTACACTGTCTGAGATGCTGCTCCCTTTTACTATATAGACATGATCATCTTGATGTGGCACAGCATGTACCGTCATACAAAATGACATTTTAAAGTTCCAGATGGTTGCTATTTGCAACATCACATTACTTCAACTCAACTAAATTACCTGTCTGAACTGTAATTACAAAGAGAGGGCTTGATGTTCTGTTATTACCAGTAAAGTGTGAAGTAAGCCTAAGGCTTACTTAGATGTTCCATTGATGTGCAACTCCAAAGTTTTTTTTTGTTTTTTTTAAATAATAATGAACCTCCGTTCCTGCTGAAATCCAAAAATGTTTTACTGGTAAATACTTTTCCTTGTTCTCCTCTTAAGTGTCTGGCTGAACACACTAAACTTCCCCTATCTTTAGTATGTCTCAACTATTGCAACAATAAAATTCAGGTTTAGTTGCATCGTCTGCAGCATGCAAACAGAACAGTGGAAGAGAAAACCCAATATGTCAATTGACCAAGATCCTTGATTGATTATAATGCTGCAAAAAGGAAATATTGCATCTGTCTAATTGCAGCCACTCTCACTTAGGGATGATGCAAAGTGTCATAAGGCATAGATTTGTTTTTGATGTGTGCCTTTGTTCTGCTGTCTAGCCTGTAACCTTTCTACAAACATAGAGCTGCTTGGCTACCACCTGGATTTAATGAGCTAACAGACTTGATTGAAAGCCAAAGGCAGGGCCGTGAAAGAAAAATGCGTTAATGGAGGAGGCAGAAGCATGTGCTTACATCAACTAATCAGCTTGCAGTGACTAACACATTTTCTAATTCTCACACTGGAACACAAGCGACAGATTGCACAAAAGAGACTGATTGGAGTTAGTTGAGCTGTCATGCTGAGGAACAAAAGCGATTCTTTGAGACACATTTTTGGGACATTTAGGAGAAAGCATCACTCTGCTAACAACTTCACAACAACTAACCAGCTTTAACTTTAGTCATCTTTCACCAAACATTACAATGAGCTTCTTCCTGGATCCATTTGTATTTATTTTCTTGTTGATTTGGTCCATCAACTTCATCAGAACATTTGACCAAACAAACATGTTCATAAAGCGTGTGCTTCCTGAAAGCTGACAAAAAAAAAACTTTACTGTAACAGGTTCAAATTTCCTTTTGAGATTTCCGAGACAACTATTCAAAATTGTAGGCAGTATTTCATGATTGCAGTGGCCATGTGAAAAATACAAAGAAAGAAAAATCCAATCGAGGTCACTACAGGTGGCTTCTCATGGCAGAAACCCACAAACCTCAAACTGTATACAGCTAGACATGTGAGAATTCTGTATTTTAACCTTTCACCAGTTTAAAAATATAACCCTTTTAAACATTTATGGCATTAGTTTAGTTTTTCATATTTTATTTGAACTGAGACCACAAGAGTGCCTCAATATAAAAAACTTAAATGTACTCATCAACATTGCCTGTTGTTAAACTCAATCCTGAAAAAATATTAGTGAAGTCAGATAGTTCAAGATCTTTTCTGAAACGTTTTCTTTTATTTATTAAAAAAATCTATAAACACTCAGTGTGATTACTGAGTTTCTAACAATACACAGTGCGACGTACAATAAATATTATCCATTGGTTATTTTTGTGTTACATGTGTTATAGAAGACTCCTACAATAACAGAAATCAGACAGCTGCATAGGAGCATTACGCAGTGATTATGTTCATTATGGTGGTGACGCAGTCACAACAATGACAGTTGACATCAGGAAACTGTCCTAATACTGACCTCTAGTGTTCTTGCAGTGCAAATTCAAGCACCTAAACTTTAATTTAAATATGGATTGTGCTGCAATACATATGACGGCTTTTAATGTTTTTCTAGGGGGAGGAAATTCAATTCATTCCAATTATTGCAGACAGCGACCGCTGCAAACCTCAGTGCTTAGAACCTGCAAGATTAGAAGATCCTAAAGACACAATAAATCGGTCAATAACCTTCAACAGAATTGCTGTTTCAGTCTTTGTTGTAAAATCAACAAAGACTGTCTTCTGAAGTAAACCCAGCAGTGTGTGAATATTCCCACTCTTATCAAACACATTTCTAAATCGGTATATTTACAAATAAGGTGTAATACCTTTCAAAAATTAAATTCTTTAATTATTTAATCATAAATACGATCAATCTTTAATCATCTTGTTGGCTCAAGTAATGAATTCTTGCACCCTGGAGTTGAAATGTTGGTGGAATGCTGTCTCATAAATGTTCGCCTCACATCTCTTTATCTGAGTCACCCTTCCTTTCATCCTCAGTAGTAGTAACTTCCAAAAACCGCCACCACACAGAACAGGTTGTCCTATGGAGGAAAACATTGGATGAATGAATAAATCTGTATTATTCTCATCATATTCAATCTAACTGAGAAGCTGAGCTCTTACATTCATGAAAACATCTTCTGCATAGCTGTCTGTGTCAGCGTCCCACAAACACCTGGAAGACATCCTGGAAAAGCAGTCAGAAATCACCTGAGGCCCAGGCCAGTTTATTTTTGTTTTTAATCTCTGCCTGCCTATTAGTCTGTTTTTTAGTGGTACAAGAAATTCTGCACCATTTGTGCAGACTGTGATATGTTGAATGAGTTTTTGGATATGTAAAGCTTACTTAAAGATGTTTAGCAGCTTCATGACTTCTAACTGTTTGGTGGGGAAACAGGTTTATATGTGGTGAAGGACCTCAGTGGCTGGATGTGTGTCAAACTCCCATAACTATAGTTCTCTCCATACTTTCCTGTGTGGTTATTCTGACTGTCTGGCTAACAACTATGGCGCTGCAGGGGAGCTGTATTTTGTATTAACAGAACCATTTTTTGTATAATCACTTACTTGACTCCCTGCCCCCGTTGTTCACCAATGACCACCTGCACAACAAGCTTGTATCTGTCAAATCCTGCATCTGTCCAGAAAGAGAAAGAAAAGGTTGACGTTTGTGCATCAACACACAATAATATTCTTCCCATGTAATTAAATACGATTTATTCTATTGTAAAGACAAACAATGTCTTTAATGGCATCTCTTTTTGTCACTGATGAATGAACACAGCCCAGTGGGGGAATAAGAAGCAGAATAATTCACTCACTTTTTACTTTGACTTTAATGCTCTCTGCCAATGAACGGGACAGTTCAGGAACCTCTTCTGGGTCATACTGCACCCCAGACAGTCGCTCTCTCAAAACTTCACGAACATGCTCTTTCACAATGGTCGGCTTAAACCTGGAAAGACAGAAAGAAATCAGGGGAGGCAATATTTCTTACATAATTTATCATATAAAAGTGCATACATATGTATAAGATTGTTAAAGAGATTACAGTATATCACAAAAGTCTGTGGGAGTAGTTCAAGTACCGGTAGTTTGAAGTTATGCTAACCATAAATACATAACATACTTATGTACCCAAAATTTAGAACCAATTGGCAAAACTAAACTCAGAAACCTGTAACCTCTATATAACTTTATAAACGAATGTAGCAACCCTAGCAAGGAAGGCTGTCGTTTGACAGCACGACACCACGTTACTCACGTAATAACAGGATTTATATTTATGGGAATATACATGTTTGCTGTATAATATACATGTACGTTAGAGATGCTTGTAAAGAACGAAACCTTTATAAACCCAGCGTCTTAAAACCACTGATGTAGCCCCTAGCTAGTAAGCTAATGTTAGCTACAATCTGCCTGGCTAAAAGCTAAATTACGCTTTATCTTCTAACTGACAGTTATGCAGACTCACTTGTGCTGATGATTTGGCCGTATGAGGTATGTATCTGACCCTTCCATGGCGTCTGAGGGATCTAAACGAATTTCTAGTTTCTAAACGAATAGCATGTAAAGTTGTCTATGAAGCTGACGCGGACTGTTGCAAAGGGTTTGAACCTGTTACCATAGTTACGTCTTCTTCTTCTTCTGTCGTTTTATGGAGGACCTGGTTTCCTGTTTCAAAATAAGAGCATGCTGAAGAACTGCAACTACATAAAAAATCTTTAAACATAAAAAGTTTTTTTTCTTTTTCTTTCTTTTTTATCATTACTCAAACCACTTCAACCTATTCTTGCTAAACTCCATGGTAACCCTCCTATTTTCCATGTTGCCTTCTCTTCACTCTCATAATAACACTGTGCAGACCCTTTTTGCTGAGGCCTTCAAGTGATTTCTGCACTCACCCGCTTTTAAAGCAAATCAGTGGTGCCATTTGCCTTCACTTACGCTACAAAAAAAGAGCACACAACTGCTCTGATAGCTTGGGAGGAAGCATGATTACTTTTTGTGTGCTTTAAAGGTAAATCCTAAGTTTTGATATCAGGTACACTGGGAGATTTTTACAGGTCCAGAAATCCTATAGCATATTAGACTTGAACTATCTACACTACGGTTCTCTTTGCATCACTACCAGTAGTTAAACTCTGTAAGGGCTCAATGCTATGCTACAGCAGCTGCTACAAACACATATTAACACAGAGGAATATTACAATATTTTGTCATGTTGTCCCAGATCAATTGGCCTTGTGTCAAAAGGCCAGAGGGGTAAACACTATTTACTAATTAATTACTCATCATCTGCAAGACTGCAGGCCAACAGGGGAGAAGGGCATTAAATGCATTAACATGTCTACTAATACCAAGACTAATGTTTGAACTGGGTGGCATTCATTATACTCAGTAGTGATCACCATTAACCTTTAGGGTACAGATGAGGGACAAATTGCAGATTGTAGAAATGTAATTGGTCTCTTTTTAAACATTAAACTTGTAAATTAGGTTTAATGAGCCATTAGAACACATTGGATTTTTATATTATTCCCCTGAAAGAGAAAATTAAGGTTTATATGAGTTTATTGTTTGTTAAGCACCATTTACGCTTCTAAACCTCCACTCAAAGCTCAGAGGTATTTTTATTAAATTAAAATGAAATAAAGATATTTTTATCTATTGTTTTTACATTTAAATTTAATAAAATCGTATTTTTTTTCAATATACATGAAAAACCATGTCTTTGTCAATCTGATGTGTCCTTCATTTACTGCATTTATGGCAGATATGGAGGGTTTACACTCTCCATCTCCATGGCTGAAAATAGATCTTGTAATTGAATTCATATAAAATTACAAATAGGCTTTAAAGTGTACCATTCTTACCATTCTATTCTTATACCATAAATATCCAGCTCTATGGACTACTAAGAGAAGAGTGTCATATCACCAGCAGGTGTCAGTGTGACAAGCAGTACTAGAAGAGAACCTTTCAGTTTCCTTTCTTGTGCAGTCATGGTTCATGGTAAAGCCTCAAATGAAACTTAAGGAAACCTGGTTTGCACTTTCAGTTTCCTCACCCTCAGCTGTAAAGGGGCATATAAAAGCTGAGTCACTCTGTTTGTACACATCAGCTGTCAGGGTTTTGCTTCTTCTTCAGCCACCAGCATGACGGTTCCTCCGGAGTGGGTGCTTATCTTTCTGGAAAAAACATTGGCTCTCCCACCAGGACACAGATGGGTTTTGGACTTTGATGACCATATTGAGCCTGACCACCCAAACAGTGGCTGGAAGAAATACATCAGGAACACAAGTGCAAGGTCAGTGTGCTGGAGCAATGTTGACTGCTGCTGCTGTGTACAGTATATGTAAGGGAGCAATATACATGATTATGACTGTATGGTCCAGTGCTGTCTAAGCAAAAATAAGGCATAGGGCCTGATAACCGGGTGGTGGTTAAAGGTCACCTGACTCCATTTACCACATTTTTGGCTTTAAGCTATATGACAAACCTTCATTTCATTTTTTCATTTTCAAGGTTCAAATGCTCCAAGTGTGGGAGAAGCTGGCCTTCCAACCGGGTGATGGTGGTCTTCCACATGTGCCTGATAGATACGAAGGGTGTAGTCAAAGTGAGGATCTTCCGCCAGAAATGCAAGAATTGCAGCGATGCACAGATGGAGAAGCCCAGCATCGATTCTGAAAACATAAAAATCCTCTTGGAGAACTTGGTGGAGAAGATAAGAAGGAATTGCTACTTTGAAGACATTGGTTCAAAGAACAGGAATCCTAAAAGCATTGATGTCAAGAGTCCTCATGAGCCTGATCACTGTGAGGCCTGCATGAAAGGTGTCTGTACCAGGAATGATGCATCTGCTGTCTTCAAGCCAGATTTCTATTAATACTGTAAAGTATTTTTCTTTAGTGTATAAATGTAAGCTCCAAAGCTTTACAAAAGCTTAGTGTGTCTGTTTACTCTTAACAAATAAAATACATTTAAACTGAAGTTGTCTACTTTCATGTTTAAATATGACAAAAATGAACCTGAACCTGATACACTCTCCTTCATATCATATAACTTTTGTTTTAATTTTCCATTCTCTCTCCGGGTACAGAGGGAGGGGGGGGCTTTCTATTACATAAAGTAATTTCTTGTTCACTCATTGCAGTAATTACTTGTGTAAGATTAGAATATAGCCATACAAACAAAGAGTAGCTGTGTTTTTTTTATACATTTCATTTTGCTTCCTCATATTTGCATATCTGATGGTTAATGACTAGTTAAACTGGATCCAAAAGTATCAGAATCATGTGTCGTAGTCACAAGTGTGTGTGCGCAGAGCAGCTCTCACACAACTGCACCACTCACCGACAGGATGGCACACGGTGGCTTGGACCCCAACGCATGGAGAGAAATCTTCAAAACTGAAGCAGCCAATCTTGAAGAAGAAAAAAAACACATATGGGATCTGGAGTTTGATGACTCCATCACACCCAAGTGGCCACAGCAAGGGTGGTCGGTGTGTAACTGGAAGACCAGTGGCAGGTCTGAACATTGTATTTTATTAATAGACAGGTTACATTAACTAAACTGACTTCTAAATTAACCAGATGCTTCCTTATGTTGTGATGTGGCATATTATGCCAGGTTGAATTAAGGGGAAATCAATAACTAATGATGCCAGATGATCTATATATAATGTTTACACTGTTGGTCATCCTGTAGGTGGTAACGTATGGTACATCTAAGAGAAATCTGAGGGAACTTCAGTGTCAAATAAAAATTGTGATCTGAATTGAAGCTAATGTTTTGCATGGGTGGAGTCACATGAAGCCTGCTGGTGACTGTGAACAGCAATCCTTTGTCCCTTTGTTTCTCTTTGGTGTTATGGTATTACTAGTATGTATTGGAGTGCTGTGGTGGTTTGGCTTGCTGTAAATTTGGAAACCTGTTTCTGTTGTTTTTGAAGGTTTCAATGTGACCTGTGTAGACGAACCTGGCCATCTAACCTGGTGAAGGTTGTTTTCATTATGCGCCTGAAAAATGGGCGAGGCATTGTAAAGACGAGGCTGTACCGTCAGAACTGCAAAATCTGCAAAAATGCACCAATGGTGAAGCCAGGCATCGACTCCACCAACATCCACTCCCTCATGCAGAGCCTGGTGAAAAAGATAAGACGAAAATGGTACGAAGAAGGCCAAGACCAAGGCAATCCTCACTTTGAGAGGATTGAAGTCAATCAACAACATGAGCCCCGGCACTGTGAGGCCTGCATTGAGGGCTACTGTGCCCAGATGGAATACTACTGAGCTTAAGAATGATGACCTGGTTTTCTTTCTTTTTGGTGATAGATTTTAATTAGATTTACTTACTCAGAACCTAATAACCTATTTCACTATGGAATGTACCAGTTGTTTGCTGAAAAACTTGGTTTTTGTTGCTTGTAACTGGGGACCTCTAGTAAAAGTAAAGCTGAGTAAATGAAAACTTAAATATTCCTGCATAACTATTGTTTGATCAATTACAGCATCAGATCAGTTTTCAGACTGGGTGGAGTATGGCAAACTGTACTGTGTGTGTTTCTACCTTGAAATAAAACAATTTGAGAAAAATAACATTATCAGTGTCATGGTTTGGGGATGTGGACACAAGTGCACTTTCAGTTTCCTCACCCTCAGCTGTTAAGGGGCATATAAAAGCTGAGTCACTCTGTTTGTACACATCAGCTGTCACAAAGTGTGTGTGTGTGTGTGCAGAGCAGCTCTCACACAGCTGCACCACTCACTGACAGGATGGCACATGGTGGCTTGGACCTCAACGCATGGAAACATATATTCATCATTGAAGCAGCCAATCTTGAACAAGAAAAAGAACACACATGGGATCTGGAGTTTGATGACTCCATCACACCAGAATGGCCACAGCAAGGTGGTCAGTGTGCAACTGGAACACCAGTGGCAGGTCTGAACAAAAGCTCAAAACTGTATTTTATTTATAGACAGGTTATGTTAACTAAACTGACCTCTAAATTAACCAGAAGTTTCTTTAAAATATTTCACTTCCTATGCATCCAAAGACATGTGGCATATTATACCAGGTTGAATTAAGGGGAAATCAATAAAATAATGACGCCAATGATCTATATATTTAATGTTTACACTGTTGGTCATCCTGTAGGTGGTAACGTATGATACATCTAAGAGAAATCTGAGGGAACTTCAGAGAGTCAAATAAAAATTGTGATCTGAATTGAAGCTAATATTTTGCATGGGTGAAGTCACATGAAGCCTGCTGGTTACTGTGAACAGCAATCCTTTGTCCCTTTGTTTTTCTTTGGTGTTATGGTATTACTAGTATGTAATGTACTGCTGTGGTGGTTTGGCTTGCTGTAAATTTGGAAACCTGTTCTTTTTGTTGTTTTTGAAGGTTTCGATGTGACCTGTGTAGACGAACCTGGCCATCTAACCTGGTGACAGTTGTTTTCATCATGCGCCTGAAAAATGGGCGAGGCATTGTAAAGACGAGGCTGTACCGTCAGAACTGCAAAATCTGCAAAAATGCACCAATGGTGAAGCCAGACGTCGACTCCACCAACATCCACTCCCTCATGGAGAGCCTGGTATAAAAGATAAGACGAAAATGGTATAAAGAAGGCCAAGACCAAGGCAATCCTCACTTTGGGAGGATTTATGTCAACCAACAACACGAGCCCAGGCACTGTGAGGCCTGTAAGGAAGGCTGCTGTGCCCGGATGAAATACTACAGAGCTTAAGAATGATGACCTAGTTGAATTTTTTCTTATTTTTTGGTGATATTTTATTATAATTTACTTACTTAGAACCTAATAACCTATTTCACTATGGATCTGTTTGATCAATTATAGCATCAGATCCGTTTTCAGACTGGGTGGACTATGGCAAACTAAATAAAAAAAATGGAGAACTATAACATTATTAGTGTCACAGTTTGGAGATGGGGACACAAGTGCAAAGGCAGCAGGCAGTAGTATGGCAAAACAAAGTCTCTTATTCTAGCAGTGGCTAGTCTGCCACGGTGATATCCAAAAACAAAGCTTGGCATAGAGTTCATTAAACACTCACAAGAACCCAAAAAACAATGTCTGAAGACGAAGTTCATGGCTTAGCATAGAGTTCACAAAAACATTCACGAGAAACATGATCCTCTTAGAACAAGGTTTGAAGGCTGGTAAGGCTTGGTGTGGCACACAAGGTAGCAGGGTAACAAACTGACAAAGGGGAGCACAGGACTTAAGTAGAGACAGACAACAAGACACAGGTGAACACAATCAGGGCGGAGCAGGTAATCACAAAAGGCGGGAAACAACAGGAAAACACAAAGAAGACGGGACTTTCAAAGTAAAACAGGAAGCACAGGACAGAACTACAACACAGCATAGACAGACACTACTAAGGACACCAAGATGCATCAGGAACTAAACAAAAACCCAGAGTAACACGAACACCAACCCTACAGCTACAAGGAAAATAATAACTGAACACAGGATTCAACAGAAACCCAAACCAAGGAGAACAATGCACTAAAGAAACACACACACAATCTGAGTATTCACAGAAATATAGTAAGCTCTCAAACACTCATTAGCCCTCCTTAGATAATATAGAAAAATGTTTGTTTGCACTGCTGAGGAATGTCTTCTGACTTTGTAAGGAAATCAGTAACATAGCATGAAAAGTGGCTGGCTGGCAGAGGGGGTTTGTTCTGACACACAACACGGCACACACTCTTCATTTGCCTGTGACCAACAGGTGTGACTGTGACCACTGTGGTCAGTCTTCACCCTCTGCATGTCACACAGTGAGGTACACTGCATTACCTGTGGGTTATGCTTGCTTTGTATGAAACCACCTACAAAGAAGGCAGCTGCTGTGTCTTGAGTTTTTCATTTCCCACATCATTTGCCAACAGTTTGTCCACAGCACGCTTTGATCACAGTGGCATTAAGTATATATATCTCAGCCACACAGGGTGAATTTAATCTGGAAGGTAGTCGACAGGTAAGCAGTGAGCCGTTAACAGCTTAAAGTTTTCAATGAGGCTTTGAAGAAGAGATTCTGCTGTGACCTTTCCACCTATGAGATATTGAAGAAACAGACAGCTCCTGGAATATCTCCAAAAGATGGCATCCAAGGACTCTACACTGAAGGTAAAGCAGTCCTCTATATGTTATAATGATAACCTTAAATAATAAATCCTTCAATCTGAATGAATTTACTTTACTGTAATTGCAGTGGCGCTTTCCCTTAGTGAAGTCCACCCTGGTTCTTTTCATTATTTTCATGCCAGGTAAGGACCTTTTCATATCGTGTGTTCACAATCACACAGTCAGACTCATGCCTGTCTCTGCATCCTGTCATCAGCTCTGTGCGGTACCATCCAGGTGAACTGCTCTCAGCCAAACCAACCAGCTCTGCTGGACGCCCTGACTCCAGTCTTTAACATGAGCGCCATTCGGCCTGTCAAGAACTCATCAACCCCCACCAACGTTATCACGTTCTTCACCTTGTATGGAATACTGGGAGTGGTATGTTCTAATAATGTTGCTGGGCTGAACTCTTTTTAGGATTCATGTTTTTGTCACATAAACATTTACTGCATTCATCATCTTCTGGTGTTTCAGGATGAAAAGGCTCAACTCCTGACAACTTACATCTGGCTAGATTATGTAAGTGGGGAAATCCTCCACCTTTGTGTCTGTATCAGTCATGTTAGCATGATTAAGGGACATTGCTTTATATTATGATGCACTCTTACACCAGCTGTGTTCTTTCAGTGGTGGAGGAACCAGTTTGTCAGTTGGGACCCAATCCAATGCGGTAGCAGCAACATTTCTCTGCCCAGAGACAAATTTTGGGTTCCAGACATTGTTATCAATGAATTGTGAGTATTGATTACATCATTTATGTAAACCATGCATTGTGCATAGTCTACATCTTCCTCATTGCTCTTATTTTGGAGACATTCCACCTTTTCCTCCTGTTCCGTTCTTACAGTATGGATGAGAACACAGCCCCACCCGTCCCATATGTGTACCTGTATAGTGATGGAGTGGTGCACGATGCTCAGCCTGTCAGAGTCGTCAGCTCCTGCAACCTCAACATCTACACCTTCCCATTTGACATACAGAACTGCACTTTGACTTTTTACTCCTACATCCACTTTGGTAAGACACTTCATCTTTGTTCCCTGTGTAGGTACAAATATGCTGTGCTGATATTACTTTCCTTTTGAGAAACTGCACAATTACTTGCAGTGAAGGAACTAAGTGTCTGATGTTTAGATACTTGCCTAACCAATACGTCTGCGTCCTCCATCATCCTCCATCATGCTCCATTATGCGATGTTGTTTTTCCCTTTTTTACTATCACCATTGTCCTCTTCACTTTTCCTCTCTCTTTCTCCAGCATTTGATATAACAATTAACCTTGGGAGATCTGCAGCAGATATCACAAGGGTCTCCAAGAGTGTGATGACCACCATGGGGGAATGGGAGCTGCTGGACATCACTTCCCACAAAATCATGGAGGATGATGACAAATTTGACTCGCTTACATTTCATGTAGGTTGAGTTAAATAAAAGAGTAAATCCTGAGTTACATCCTGAGGTACAGTTACCTGAAATTGTTTCTGTCTTCTTTCACAGATCAGAGTGAGGCGTCGGGCCATGCTGTATGTGGTGAACCTTCTGATCCCCAGCTGCTTCCTCATAACAGTGGACCTCTTCAGCTTCCTGCTGCCTCCACAGACTGTGGACCGATCCTCCTTCAAGATGACCCTCATCCTGGGCTACACCGTCTTCCTCCTCATCATGAACGACCTGCTGCCTATCACCGGAAACACCATTCCTCTCATGAGTCAGTATCACAAATACTGTCTGTGTTGACTCACTGAAGTTTGCTACAGTAGAGCTTAACTCTCCATTGAAATAATGTTAAGGCTTAAAGTAAGAGAATGGGTTTGGAGTGACAGGTCACTAGACGTCACTCGTTAGCAACCAAAAAACTAGACTTAATAGCTTAGAATAGATTTACATTAATTTACACATAAACATATGCATGGTTCAAATAAATAAATGTGTCAACCATGAATATGTGATCAATCATATTCTAACATTTATTCTGAGTCTTGATGAATACTCTCATCTCTCTCCATCTCTGTGCCAGATGTGTTCTTCTCTCTGTGCCTGGCTCTGATGGTGGCCAGTCTTCTAGAGACAATCCTCATCACCAACCTGCTGTTCGGGTCAGCTGACTTCTCTCCAGTCCCTAATTGGGTCAGAGTAGTCTTCCTGCAAATTCTAGGCTTTGTGGTTTGTCTGCCAAGAAAGAAAGAGGAACCAGGAGATTTAGGTAGGTAGTTTATGAGTGACTGAATTGTGGTGTAAATTAAACGATACAAATACTGTAAGTATAGAAAATCAACACATATATAGATGCATCATCCACTTAACTCTTTGTTTACAAGCAGAATTGGAGACCAGCACTGCCACAAAGTGTACAGCTGTTGAGCAGCTTACAGACACCAGGGGTCCCCCAGTGGAAGACAAGGCTCTGCTAGAGCTGAGGAACCTGAGCAAGGACCTGAAGGCCATCCGCCTTCAGGTGGAGCAGCAGAAAGGCAGCCGAAGTTCAGAGGAGTGGATCCAGGTGGGTTTCATCATAGACCGCCTGCTGTTTGGCCTCTACATCCTCTTCATATCAGTCAGCTTTGTCACCATCATCATTATCTGGGTGAACTCATACAGTCAGTAGATAATTTAGATAATTGCTGTTAATTTTAAGAGTAGTGACACAGCTGGAATTGTTTCAACAACTGTAATGCCAACATTCTTGGAGTCATCCCATTTAAGCAATACACATATAATGCAGTTATTTTACCTGTTTATAGCAATGAATGATCCTATTATCCTCCTGAACTTCCATTCTGCATCAGTTAGAAGCAGCTTTCAGACGTTTTTGTGTGCAATTTAAAAATGGAGGAAACCACTGTATTTAAAAAATAAAATAACTTGAAAAATTTTATTCAGTTTTTGATTGACATTTATTTCAAACATAACAAATGTTATGACTATTTCTTTTTTTTTGTTGGTATTCATGTCAGCTTTTAGTTGTAGCTTTAATTTCTGCAGAAAAAAAGAATAAAGCTAAACTACCACAGTGGTAAAATGTTATAGTTATAATATTATAATCTATCAACAACGTATTCTTTATACTCAGGTCTATAAAGACTACGATTGTTATTTTAACAAGATACTCTCTCATTAAAAAAGCTTCACCAAAAGTGAGATTTAGGTTAGATTTGTAGCCCATGTCCAATCCAGTTGGGAAGTTGTTGGGACAGTGTCCAAAAAAAATGGTGATGCTAGATGTAAGTAAGTGTAGTGTGCATGTAAAGTGGTCTATTTTAACTCAATATGATCTTTAATTTAACATGATCTTACCCAAAACCTAACAAAGTGGTTTCGGTCTCAGCAACTTAAAAAGGGAAGGTTCAAGTGACAAATAGGACAATAAGCCCAACATCTGGTACCATCTGTCCAACCTTTTTCAGACCTCTCTCGGTCTTCATATTAGCTACCATGTCTCCAATGACTAAGTTTTATATCTTAAAACAGATTTCAATAGAAACATTTGTGAATATTTCACAAAATACTGTTAAAAGGATAAAATCTGTGAAGCCAAGCCATCACCCACACACGCTCACCACACATAAAGAAGCACTTTTGACCCAGTGTTAATGTTTTTAGTGCTGCCCGCTGAAAGTCAAGCCGTGTAAGGTTCTATTCATCTTCATCTGCATCTCCCTGCTCATCAGTGGTGAGTACACCTGCTGTCCTTTACTAATAGTTTTGTCTGCATTGAAAAAAAGACAGAGACGTCACTGAAAATAGAGCAGTGGAGTTTTTTTTCGATCAAATCATGATGACAGGTGTTTACGCCTTTCCTCTGAAGCTTCATGCAGTTCCAGCATGCTGCGCTGCTCCCGACCTGACCCCCCTTCAATGCTGGAAGCCCTGGATCCGGTTTTCAACCTGAGCTCCATTCGACCTGTCATGAATTTATCAACCCCAACCAATGTCAGCATTTACTTCACTCTGTTTGGCATTTTGGGTGTGGTAAGTCACAAAGTCATGTCAGTAATAGGCCACTGCACAGCTTTTATTTATTCTACTCATCTGGAAATTGTTTTCATACAAACAATGTTTTGTTCTTCTCAGGATGAGAAGGCCCAAGTCTTGACAACGTATATCTGGCAAACTTTAGTAAGTGCTTAATCTAGCTGTGGTAACATCTGACATTTTAAAGTCTAATCAACTAATGTGATTCTGAACCTAGCTGGTTGTTTCTGTATGATCTGTGCTGCAGCAATGGACTAATGAGTTTTTCAGCTGGGATCCAGAAGAGTGTGGAGTATCATGGATTACAGTTCCAAGATCCAAGCTCTGGGTGCCAGATGTGGTCATCAATGAGTTGTAAGTCCTGTCTATTGATCTATACTGTGAGAACAAGGACACACATCATCAAGGGATCTCAACATGAGATTAACATGAGTCAGTTTATGATCTAACAAAAGAATTCAGTCTATCCAGGTGAGGCTGAGTCAATCAATAATGCAGTCCGATCTGCACACATTTATCTTTATAGGATTATATTTTTTTGTGGTCTTTCTGCAGCATGGAGAAAAACACAGCCCCCTTTGTCCCATATACCTACCTGTATTATAATGGCCATGTAATGGATTCACAACCTGTGAAAGTCATCAGCTCCTGCAGGCTCGACATATATGCGTTTCCATTTGACATTCAGAACTGCACTTTAACTTTCAACTCCTACATACACAAAAGTAAGAGCTGTGAATCCCAATTTGCAGTGCAGATATTTTATCAGTTAAAAAAGAACTGCTTAATCTGACACAACACTCTTGTGTTTCCAGACACAGATGTGCAGGTGTACCTGTCAGGGCCTGTAGAAGAAATATCTGAGCAATCTAAAAAAGTGATGACAACTATGGGTGAATGGGAGCTGATCAGAATCACAGCAAAGAAATTCGAACTACCATCAGCAGGTGGAGGGAATTATGAAGAGCTTTGCTTCTGTGTAAGACTTTATAAAGTTTTATACTATAAGATTTTTATGTATTAACACAACAAAGAACAGAGAAACTTGACTCCTGCAAACGTAATATGCTGCATGTATGGCAATCACATTATTCTGTCCATTAACATATTGGAGATTTACCAGCTGTTACATATACGCTGACTCCTCTGCAGGTAGTAGTGCGACGTCGGGCCACCTTGTATGTGGTGAACCTCCTGATACCCAGCTGCTTCCTGATTACAGTGGACCTGTTCAGCTTCATGTTGCCTCCTCAGAATGTTGACCGCTCTTTGTTCAAGATGACCCTTATCCTGGGCTACACTGTCTTCCTGCTCAACGTGAACAGCCTGCTTCCTGTTACAGGAGACACCATACCGCTTATAAGTCAGTAAGCAAAGCATGTATGGATACAGTCATTGGACAAAAATAGCACAATGCAGATTGAAATCATTGTGTATTCTTGGCTTCTAGATGTATTCCTCGGTCTTTGCCTGGCTCTGATGGTGGCCAGTCTACTAGAAACAATCATCATTACCAACCTCATGTGCGGCTCGGCTCACTATTCTCCAGTGCCTCGCTGGATCAGGGTATTTGTTCTTCACATCCTGGGCCGACTAGTTGGGCTCTCTCCAAAGCCTAGAGCACAAGAAGACACAGTAATCCCAAATCCTGCTGCACAAGGTGGGACGCCAGAACAAGGATGTGAATTTTGTCATATAGAGTCAGAGCTGCTGTCACATTTACCATTTCTTTCCTCTGCAGCAGAGGACAGCAAAACTCCAGACCACAAGGGGGAGCCAAAGGAGGACAAGGCTCTGCAGGAGCTGAGGAGCATGGGCACAGATCTGCAGGCCATCCGGTGTCAGGTGGAGCATCAGCTAAGTAGAGGCCAGGGCACAGAAGAGTGGATCCAGGTGGGGGCTGTCATAGACCGCCTGCTGTTCATCCTCTACATCCTCTTCATATCAGTCAGCTTCATCACCATCATCATTCTCTGGTCGAACTCATTCAACACATCATGACTTAATTTTTAGGTTTTTACCTAAATCATGATAAAATATACAAAATATATTAAAAAAGCTGTAGAATACCTTCGGTCAGTGTGTTGACATTTTGCTTAGGAAGAGTAGTGGGATGTGTTGTTGTCACAGTCACTTAGCTTAGCATGTCAGCATAATAAGTGGTGTATCTACTAATATACATGTCCACAAAACAATAAGGCACTTTGTAAGTTTGTGCTCTTTGTTTAATCCAGGTTATGTTGCAGCCTTGATAAATGTATGAATGTAAGATTTTCAATTACATTATAAATGTATAGTTTGTAGTTCATTACAACTGCTAGTAAATACAGTTACCTTACCACATATGTAAAACACAGTGCGTTAAAATTAAAAAGGGGGTGTTTTTAAGCTTAATTATCTAGTATTGTTCTGTTGTAGGAGTGGAATATACACTGCTCAAAAACTAAAAGGGAACACTTAAACATAACAATGTAACTCCAAGTCAATCCCACTACTGTGAAATCAACCTGTCTAATAGAAGCACAGCCCTCCATGTGCTAACCAGAGGTACCCTGGGATGAGATCCTCAGACCCTTTGTCAGACCATATGCTGGTGCAGTGGGCCCTGGGTTCCTTCTGATGCATGACAATGGTAGGCCTCATGTGGCTGAAGTGTGTCAGCAGTTCCTGCATGATGAAGGCATTGACATCATGTCTCATTCCATCCACCAACGCCACGTTGCACCAGAGACTGTCCTGGAGTTGACTGATGCTGATGGTCTGGGAGGAGATCTTTCAGGACAACATCCGCCGCCTCATTGGGATCATGCCCAGACATTGTAGGGAGGTCATACAGGCACATGGAGGCCACACATATCACTGAGAAGAAATTAACAAAGATATTGGGGGCAGCTAACACTTTCTTTGGGTAAATGCATAGAGTGATTGTAAGGTTTTGACGTTGGCAGACTCCCATGGGTGGCAGGTGTTGAAAAATAAAATGGGTGAATGGTTACTGGAGGTGTGAAAGAACAAGTTCTACTCCGTCCTGTTACACCTTCTTTCCAAAACCTCCTGACACAAACACATATGTACATGTTTAATATTTATCAAACATAAGTGTATATTTAGCTTTTTTTTGTTTGTTTGTTTTATAAGTTTGTTGTTGATTTTTGTTTTTTTAGTTTAGGTTAGTCCACAATTTCACTTTAGTCTAGGCAATGTGGAGCGGTTAGTGATAGTGAGGTCTCCCAGGAATTAAAGTTCATCATTATAATGTCTCACTAAGAAACAAAAACAGCTGTGTGTGTGTGTGTGTGTGTGTGTGTGTGTGTGTGTGTGCGTACACATATACAGGAGGAGCAGTTCTTTCTACATTATTAGATCTACAGTTGTGGAGAATGTTTAGTGCATGTGAAACTTTCAGCATGAGTCTGAATGAGCAAAGAATGACCTTTATCGCAGGATTACTCCTGATGTCAGGTACTGGTAACTTTGTTTTACTCACTAATAGTTCATAGTAGAAGCAGCTTCTTCTTTTTTTAACAGAGTGCTACTACTATTTTTGATTTAAGTAGTCTATCCTGTCTCTTTCAGGTGCAAATTGTTTACGCGTTAATTCTAATTCAATAATTATTCAAAGTGTGCATATATATTTTTCCTCGAAGATATTTTTGAAATTTTTTATTAATATTATGAATTTGTGTTTTGAATTTTCAAGCTTGAATGCAAAGCTCTATGCATATTTTTGCAGTTAGTAGCTTTTAATTCCTTAAGCAACATGTCTCCTTTTGTTCAGTGTCTCTGTGTTGTGGTAAACTGTCGTGCCACGAAGGCCACAGTGGGCCGACCTACGAGTCCATGCAGGCTGTCTTTGACCTCCAGTCCTTCAGACCAGCCGTAAACCTCAGCAACCCCACCATCACCAACATCTCCTTCACCTTGTATGCTGTCCTCGGGGTGGTGAGTGTTTAACTAACAACCGCAAGGGTCGCACATTTAGTTCATATCACTGATAATTTTATTATTAACTGTTGTCATTTCAGAATGAGAAAACACAGATACTCACTACTTTCTTGTGGCTGAGGCTGGTAAGCTGCTTTGAAATATAGAATGCACTGTTATGGAATTTGATGAATTTTAATTACCAGCCAAAACAAACTTTATGTTAAAAGTTTTTAGACTATATTAATATTTCAATTCACGACAGTACTGGCAACATGAGTTCCTGGTTTGGGACCCTGATGAGTGTGACGGAGTGACCAGGATTTCTCTACCCGTGAGGCAGCTCTGGTCTCCAGACATCATTGTTTATGAGTTGTAAGTGTTGCATAGATACTTCACAGTGAAGCCTGTGACCACTAGGTGGCTCCTGTGAGCAGGAGATGATATAACAATAGAGATAATAAGCTGCATGCAAAGTGTTGTTGACACAGATCTGTAGGAGCTCACACCTCAGAGCTGCTAACAGGTTTGCAAACAGTCAGGTATACCTTAGTCCTGATACAATCTGGCAAAAAAAAAATGGACAACTGAGCTGTCCAGATTATGTGAGGCTATACTCTCTGAGGTGGCATGAGGCAACAGTCCTAGAGGCAACAGTTGCTAGTCCTCCTAGGCTTACACAGGGCAGTTTTGTTTTGTGAACACAGACAGATCTGTTACTCATCTAAATGATGGGAAGCCACAGGCTGAGATTTCAAACCACATGTTGAAGGCCCTCAGGAAAACAGGCTGATGATCTCCATTTTAAATACAGTGAGCTATTAATCTATGTCTATGTCTATACACACCTTGTCTGTGTGGTTTTTCCACTTCCAACCCTCCTCAGCGTGGATGATGACGTCTCCCAGGCATGTCCTTATGTCTACGTTAACCACACGGGTCACATCCGCTGGGACAGGATGTTGCGGCTCGTCTCCGCCTGCAACCTTGAGATCTTCAGTTTTCCTTTTGACGTGCAGAACTGTACCTTTACCTTCGGCTCCTACATGCACACCAGTAAGAAAGGAATTCTTATTATGTACACAAACATAAACTATATAATTGTCTCTGCAGCTTTTCCTCTCTGCTCTTCTTTCCTCGTTGATAGTTCGGGATGTGAGGGTCAGTCCCGCTCTGACCTTTAAGGAGATGTCTGGGAACTCTAAACGTTACCTGGAAGCCAGTGGAGAGTGGGAGCTGGTGGACATACTGGGAGAGACTTCCATCCTGCAGTTTGGGATTGACGAGTGGGACATCATCACCTTCTGGGTCAGACAACACAAAGATTGTGTGTTAGCATCACAGTAGTACCTGTTACATAAACAAAAAAGAGTGTGTTTGTTTCAAATCTTCCTCTCATCCTCACCAGGTGGTCATAAAGAGGCGTCCAGTGCTCTACGTGGTCAACCTGCTGATCCCGAGCTCCTTCCTCATGCTCATCGATATTCTGTCCTTCTACCTGCCGCCCCACAGCGTCGACCGCGCATCCTTCAAAATGACCCTCATCCTGGGCTACACCGTCTTCCTGCTCATCATGAACGACCTCCTGCCCAGCACAGCAAATGGCACTCCTATCATAGGTCAGAGGTGGTGATACAGTCTATGTGTGGGGTCCAAGTTCAGAAACAGAATTCACCCTAACATGTGCTTCATCTTGTTGATCTGGTCTTTATCATAGGTATCTATTTCTCTGTGTGTCTGGCCCTCATGGTCATCAGCCTGCTGGAGACAGTCATCATTACAAATGTGCTCCACCACAACTCCATGAAGTATCAGGAGGTTCCAAACTGGGTCAGGGTGGTCGTCCTCAAACACATTGCAAGGCTTATCTGCTATCGCTGGCCAGATGACGTCCGGCTGCCTACTGTCCAACCATCCAACAATAAAACGGAAACTTCCAACGGCAGCTCAGGACAATGCGTCATCCAAGAGACCAGCCAGGCGCCTGCAGAACACCAGACCAGCAGCACAGGTAATGAGCAGCCACTGCTGTTAAGAATTTGTTAGTGTATTGTAATCAGTTTTAATGTTGCATAATTCTCCAGGGAGCACAGCTCCCCCTGAGCTGCAGCAGATCTGTCACTACCTGCGTGACCTACGCAACCACCTGACCTCCCTGCAAAAGGAGAGCGAGTTACAGGACCAGTGGTGCCACGTGGGGTATGTTCTAGACTACCTGCTGTTCCGCATCTATCTGCTGTTGATCACCTTCTACGCCCTGGTCATCATCTCCATGTGGTGCATCTGGATCAGCCAGTCCTAACTGAAGAAGAAGAAGAATTCAGAATGCAAGAATAAAACCTGTTTCTTGATACGGTAAAGAAAAACCCAGATCATGTAGCACTGATGCTTATAAAGTCAGAACAATAAAGTGTAATTAAATCAAGATACAGCCTTTGTTTTCTTCAACACACAGATGTATAACACTTTACACAGCTGTCTGCTTTGGTTCCAGCTGTCATGAATATAGGTCGTTGACTCATACAATACAAATCCACACAAAGATGATTTAAGATCCTGTTGTAAATCCAAACACTCATAATGCAAATATAATAATGAAAGTGTGCATCTCTGCAGCCTAAAGGCTGACGTCACGCTCCTGTGCGTCTAAGTCAATATTAGCCTCTGGAGGAGGTGATAACTTTCAATAACTGACAAGCTCACGCTGCTCTGGTAGAAGATCAATCTCTCCATCCATCCGTCTGAGGGGACAGGCATCGTTTTGTCTTCGGGATTGGGTCATTTTGAGGACTGGAAATGGCAGTGGTCAAGCCTGCTGAGCTCATCTTCATCAGTGTCATGCTGCTTCACGGTAAGGAAGGAAGACATTTTAACGATTAAATAAATAAAACTAAAGCGGATGGCTATTAATTAAATAAATGAAGCTCTGTCACTTTTGACACTATAACGGCAAACTAAAGCAAAAAAATAAAAGATGTTCCTCTATCATAATGTACTAACAGCTCTATTAAATTATAGCTTAATGTCATAATGAATTTTGTTCCTATAGGGATTGTTTGCAGCTTTTATTTAGGAAAAAAAATACGTTTGTAAGAGTCTGAGACACACAAATGCTGCTGTGGTTCAAGTTCACCACAATTTCTATAAACCAAAAGGAACCTCACTTATCAAATAATGTGTCGGCCAACTTACAGAAGAGCAGGACAAATGTGGCAACTGAGTGGATGAAGATTTTATCTCTCATCAAACAAATGTTTTTGTTTGTCTAGAATAAAGCTGATTCAGATTCATGTGGTGAACTTTGTTTCCACTTTTTCTTTTCTTTCCTCAATGCAGGTTTAGTTGCAGCTTTTAACTGCAGCAGTCCGACTCCAGCAGCACTTTTCACAGAATTGGAGAATAACTTATTTTCTAAGAAACTAGTGCCGCCTGTACAAAGCTTTCAAAAACCACTTAATGTGACCATCAGCATCACCTTGGTGGGAGTTCTAGGAGTGGTAAGTCTACACACACACACACACACACACACACAATGTCTCAATTCATTGTTTTCTAAAGTCCTCTGACTCTAATGATTATTATTACATCATATTTGTAGGATGAAAAGTCACAAACTCTGAGTTCAGTTTTATGGGAAGTCCTGGTATGTTTTTATTCACTGAAATAAAATCATCAATCAAAGGTTTACATGTGTGTTTCTGTAATGAGACCATGGTTTCACATTATATAGTTTTTTTTTAATGTTTTTGTTTTATGTAGGAGTGGGATATCGACGGACTGAGCTGGGATGAAGAGGAATGTGGGGCGAGTAGAGTCTCCATCCCTCGGGATAATCTCTGGGTCCCAGACATTCACATCACAGAATTGTAAGGTTTTTTGGTTTTTAAATAAATCTGAAAGATAAAAAAAATATCTACCAATGACTTGTTTCTGTTCTACTTCAGTGTGGACGACAACAATTTCCCCATAACTCCTTACGTCTACCTATCTAACACAGGACATGTGTTTGATGATAAACCAATAAGAGTGGTCAGCTCCTGCCCATTAGGCATCTACACTTTCCCATTTGATGTGCAAAACTGTACGCTGACATTTGGATCATATCTACACGTTGGTAATAAAAGTTATTATTACTATTATTATTACTGTTAGAATATGTAACTCAAAACATCTAAAACAAACTCCTGTGCTGTTAAATGTAACTTTAGCTACGGACATAAGGATGATTCAAGGAGCCTCAGCTCAAGTTATCCTGGGGGAGTCCAGGAAAGTGATGGAGACCAATGGCGAGTGGGAGCTGGCAGATATCGGCATAGCCCATTCCACTCTGGCTCTGGATGGTGGAAACTTCTCTGAGATCAAATACTTTGTACGCTCTTTCTTTCCCCTTTATAGTGTCTCTATTTACCACAATACATACATAACCCCGCTTTTATTCCTGCACTGTACCTGACAAACAAAAATGTACTTTATTCCCTGAACACTCATGCTCATGGTACATATTGTCAATGTTTTGTACCTGTTTCTTCCAAAGATCGTTCTGAGACGCAGGCCGACCATGTATGTGGTGAACCTCCTGATCCCCAGCTGCTTTCTCCTTGCACTGGATCTCTTCAGCTTCATATTACCTCCAGCAAGTGTGGACCGATCCTCCTTCAAGATGACCCTCATCCTGGGTTACACCGTCTTCCTGCTCATCATGAACGACCTGCTGCCCATCACTGGGGAAGAGACACCTCTCCTGAGTGAGTGACCCTGGTACAAAGTTAAAAATGCTCTTAGTGATACACTGAATCGAAGTAGCATCATTGACTCTTACTACCATAATATTTTCATGGATGAACTCTTAAAATCTATACTGCTGATTTTATCAGCTGATATTTTGGGTCATATTTATTCAGAAAGGAATCACAAACCTTTAAGCAGCACTGTAAATCTTCTCCCACAGCTCCCAGACATTGTGGGCTCCACCCTCTGTAAACTCTGCAGCGAGTGTGTTTATTTGGTCTGTTTGAGTATCTTCCGTGCTGATGGTCAGGATCATGTCTCACACGAGATGACAGGTTTTTCTAGTTGTTAAGTAAATATTCTTTTATAAAGAAGATCCTGAACTGTCAGAATTCTATTAGACCTGAAGCTGGAGGACGAGCGTGCATGTGCAGCATATGACTGTGGCTTTTACTGGACTTGATGTGTGTGTTCCTGCAGATGTTTTCTTCTCCATCAGTCTGGCTCTGATGGTGGCCAGCCTGCTGGAGACGGTGTTCATCACAAACATCCAGTTCAGCTCGGGTGAATACAGCGCCGTGCCTCACTGGCTCCGTGTGTTTGTGTTGCATTATGTGGCTGTTGTAGTTTGCCTGCCGCCAAAGAAAAAGAGCAACAGAGTCACAGTCCACATCAGCCCAGCCTGTAAAGGTATATTCTTCTTTTCTTCTATTCAAAAGAGACAAAGATATTCTGACAAGCTGCTCGATGTTTTTGACAGAACCGGTAAGGAATACAAACACCACAAACCTGTCAGTGAGTGAGGGCATCTATAATGACACACCAGCAGTGAAACCGCCTACAACACCACTGGTTCTCCAGCCCCGTTCATCACCTGTGGATCCGGCACTGGATGAACTGAGGAGGCTGAGTAGAGACCTCACATCCATTCGCCTTCAGGTAGACAAATACTTCCAGGGATCCAAAACATCTCAGGAATGGCAGATGATCGGGGAAGTGATCGACCGGCTGCTGTTCTATTTGTACCTCTTCTTCATCATAGCCAGCTTAGTCACAATTTCAGGTATCTGGGCCTGGAATAACTCATATGTAAAGTCATAGTAACAGATTTATAATATTCCAGAGGGAGGTCATATGAAGCAATTTTGTTTGGTATAAGATTTTTTTTCCCATCTCAGTATCATCGTGTATTTCCATGTATTCTCCTTGCAACAAGTCAGATACTGATATTTTCACTGGGACCACAAGCTCCAACACCCCTACAACTTCTTTACATCCCAAATCTGCACATATTTATCTCAGTGAGACTATGAGATTATTCTCAATTTGTACAATGACACTATGTATAGTTTATAATGTATATTTGTTACTCATTTTGAAGTAGCTTTGTTTGTGTATGTGACATATGCTGTGAAGTAGGAAAATGTTGTAGTCCCTTTAAGTACAGGCTCCTACCCGAACTCCAAAGTTTCCCATTACTAGTGCAGGTGATACAGATGCTCTCATGCAAAGACAGAGGTGTCATCAGAGTGATTCTGGAAATAGCTGCAGTTTGGGGGCTGAAAACACACATCCTGACTAAACAAAGTAACTCTGAACCTGACTGTCTCACTGCAAGAGACACAGAAGCATTTCAATGCTTATTCTATTTTGTATTAATATTTTTCAGTGGAGAAACACACTGTATTTGTCTTGTGTAAAATAAAGTTATCATGCAGTAGCAGTTAAAATACTTTTTGTAATAATAAACATAGGTGCTAATAATAAAATATGTAACTTTAGACAACAATAACAATAATTAATAAAAATCTGTTCTCATATTTGCCCCAGATGTTAAGTCTGACCACCTTATGATCACAAAACAGAAGCTCAGACTGTAGCTGATAAATATCCTATGTATCCTACCACCAGACATACTTAGTTCTTGACTAATGTCATCCACCGCTGACACATTACTGCCCCCTTGTGGTGCGGCTGCATCTTTTCTGGTGAAAGTGGAGCAGTTAAGGCTACTACATCAGTGTGCTGTACAGACAAATCACAGTACATTTACTCAACTCCACTAACTTCAATTGAAAAGGGATGCTCAGGTAAATGTTTTATTTCTTATTTCTATACTAATATATATATATATATATATATATATATATATATATGTTATATAGAATTACATGTTAAAGCGTATGAAGCCAGATGGCAGCTTATAAAATGACTGATTACACTTGATCACTGTGGATCTACCCCCACTATATATATATATATATATACATATATATTGCATTACTTACACATTGCATTTGTAGCTCTCTGTCAAAAGCAGCTATTTTTGGGATTTCTGAGTAACTAAAAAGGAAACAGAACAGCTGCAGTGATCTTAGTTTCAGTTCTGTGGACTGGAAAGTAAAACTAAAATGTGCTGTTTTTCAGTCGTATTTCACGATGATTTTTGACCTGAATTGAAATGAAACATAAGCAAGTCTCATACCACTCACCAACAGTCTAGCCAGTCATTTATTTTCAAATTAACACAAACAATAAAGATAACATTTATTAACATTTTTAATAATCTGTAGTGCACTTTAAAACTCCTCTCTCCTCCATGTTAAAGGCGGTTACGGACAGTCAAAGGAGATTTTTCAGTGGAGTTGATAATTCGCTTTCTTCAGGAGAGTTCAACATTTTCTTTTCTTTTTTTTTCTTTTTTTTCTTTTTTAAAAAAACAACTTGGTCAAAGAACCCAACAATACTTGTGAGGATTCAAATACTCATGTAGCAAAGCATGTTTATTAATGGGATGAACTTTGAGGTTTGACTTCTAAAAAGGTTGGAGTACATAAAAAAACTTGTTCTTGGATATTAAATCTAAGGGCAATAAAATTTCTTGCAGGGACAGAAAAAGACTCCGACCTCTTTATTGTCTATTGCTAGAGCCAGCAGTCTGTTAGGTCGTTAGTTTACCAGTTGCCAACAGAGAAACCGTAAAAGTGATTTTTTTAAGGTTTAAGCAAATAAAATATTAAGAAATATTTGTGAGTTTTAGGTGAGCTGGCAGGACTATTTTGCTTGCTGCAAAATATAAAAAAAAGATAGTCCTGGTGTGGGGGAAGAAAAGTACAAATGAAGAATTTTAAACCAAGAGGTGGGACTGAAACCCCTCACAACACTGTGCAACCCCAGTGACAGATGTTTCATCAAAGAAACAATTCAAGTTAAAGTTTCATGTTCTTAAAACGAACAACAGACAATTCCCCCAAAGCGTGACGCCTCCATCCAACAAACACACAGGATCAGTGCAATTAAACTGGTCACACACCTACATCATTAGAAAACAGGCAAGTGCTGATTAGGCTGGTGCAAACTATCCGCGCACGACTGCATGCACAGCAGGTAGACGTGTGTACACACACACACACACACACACACACACCTCACTATTAACCACACACACAAAGCAGCATGAAAAATGGTTTCTATTAAAATAGACTGGCTCTGAAACCTTCTTCTGAAGTCCAGTCCTTCTAGAAAATCTCTTAGTGACCCCACTACATCTGTTCATTGGTCCCAGAGGCACCGAAATCAGGCTAAAATAGCTTAAAAAGGGGGCAGCGTAATAAAGAAAAACAAAGATTAAATATCTGCAGAACTTTCAAATTAAAAGCATCAACATAACCTGAAAAATCAGACGACTTATAAAAGATCTACACTTTTAAACTTTCAGTTTGATTCTTTTAAAAATCTTATTTTTTGGTTCACAAAATAAGCTAAGCCAGCAGCCAGTAGAACAAACAAACAAAACAATCACCTAACACCTGCCAGCTATTGTAGGACAGGAAAAATGATCTGGGACCTGGAAACAAAAGTCTGAGCCCATACCTGTTTTTTGTTAGGCCCACAAAACAGGACGTGCTGACAATCTTTGGCTCTTTCCATGCCTGAAACTGTGTAAGGCAGCAGGTTTTTCCTTATTCACACTCTCTCATACAGAGCAACACCATGAGCTGAGGAATGATGAGGATGGAACGATGGAAGAATAAGAAGCAGCCAGCAGTGCCCACACTGAGTGAGTCACTGGCAGCAATAAGAATTTCTAATCTATGTGGAATTGGAAGAAACAGAATTCTGGAGATGACATTGTTTTAGAATATTTTTTGATTTTTATGTAGTATTACTACTGCAAGTGGGCGCAGTAAAGTGCATGTCTGAAAATCAACAGTAGCCATGTTTATCTTGACACTCTGGTGTAGTAAAACCTGCACATCTGTTGAGGTCAAAACATGTGGAATGGGGGGGGGGCAGACTACAATCATGGTCACATTGTACTCTTCTTCTTTCCTGACGGTGCCAGCACTAAGTCCCACCTCCCTCATCTTCTTGCTCCTCCATGTTTTTGCGAGTCATCCTCTCTCTGCGCTCTGCCAGCCGCTGACAGCGAGGACAGTCTTTACCTGTGCGGAAGCAGCTGCGGTGGTAACACGCGTGGCACTCTGGGGGAAAAAAAAGACAGAAACCGTGATTTAAGAGTTGTGTCATCCTAACAGAGAAGGATCGTGTTCACAGCTCCAGCTGTGCTCACTACCAGTTTAACTGGTTTTCTGTGGAGTTATATGCAAAGACAACAGCCAATCAGGATCAGACCTGAGGGAGGACGGGTGAGGGGGGCGGGTATAAAAGGTGAAGAATTTAAAGGCAGAGGCAGAAAGCAGGAGAGAGCAGATATGTGAACCTAGACCTGTTCAGACCCATCCTGTTCTCCTCTACAACCAAGACTCTCTAACAGATAACTGGTAGATATGTTAATGGTGGATTCATGAAATGATAGGCAACTCAACTTTAAAAAAAATAGTGTTTATTTCATGTCCAAATGAAGATGAAACTTAAATAGTACAACTAAAAAGGCATAAATTACACATTCATTCTGGCACAAGCAGTCACCTCCCTATAATATAAAACTATCAAACTAAAAACAAAACATGAACAGATGAGGCAGCATGATATCAGGTGTCAGGTTACCTATTCTACATTTTCATGACTAAACAAACGGCTCACATCACACAGTGAAACCGCCTCTGACTCAAGCAGATCAAATGGTAAAAGCTGACACTAACAAACAGCCCCAGACTGAAAGTCATGACCAAAGCATACTGAAATGTAAAGAGTGATGCACCTCTTCCTAAAAGAGAAATCCACATGCAAACAACTTTAAGCAGCAATCTCTCTCTCCCTCTGCAACAGAAACAGATGCAGAGCTCAGAGCCAAAGAACAGGAAAGCAGCAACACCTACAGAAACCAAACACCAAAAGCTATCCACCACCAAAAAGCTGCCTGAACACCAACCCTCCACCATCTGTGCAACTGAACCAAAGTCAACACATAACATCATCACCGGTGTTGCAAACTAAACGCCAAAACCGAGAAAGAAGTGAAAAGAACAGAGATATGACCAGAGAGTGTCATAATTATAGGACATTTAAAGTGACAGAGTCATTTAGGATATGTTCACAGCCTTAAAGAGAGTTCAAAAGAAGACTGATACCACACATCCACGAAGCAGCTATAAAGCTACAAACATTTTATCACATCGTGATTTAACCTCCCAAAGTGTGAGCTCTGCTTGAACAGAGACACTGCAAACAAGAGTGTCATGTTAGTGGGTTTACATCCAGTGTAAAAGGCATCAATCTTCTCACACACTTGATACAAGAGGAGTTGAAACTTCTAGACTAAAAACACTGCTAAAAACATGTAAAACATGGGCTGTCATCTCCAAAATGTCAGTCAAAGTGTCCCTTGACAGGGTTATTTAAAGACCACCAGTCCTGCCCTTAGATTTGGGCTGATTATAGTTTGACTTGAGGGACTGGCTGATGATTCTAATCCTTAGTGATTCCAAGGCTGCTTCAAACCTTTAAATAACTGATTTATCTTCATACTGTTCTCACTCTTGTCCTCAATCATCTGCATCACCCTCCTCTGCAGCCCTGCTGTGTACGTCCATATTTTCCCTCACCTTCCTGCCTCTGGTTATTCTCCTGGCTCTACGAGTTTTCAGCCCTCGCCAGTTAGTCTGAGCTGTAATTGGTGGCTCTTCTCCTTGGCTGTCTTCTGTATTCATCTCACTTTTGTCACTGCTTTCTCCACCTCCACTATCATCCACATGTTTCCATCTCCCTCTGGAGAAAACAGTACTCAGCTCGTGAGGTTTAAACAATCTCTTACCTGTAAATTTCGGACTTTCTGTTTTTACTGTTTCAGCTTTCCTTTCCTCCACTGTTTCCTCTCCTTTGTCCGAGGATACTAAATCTATACATCCTTTTGTTCCATCTTTGTCTTTCACTTCTGCTTTGCTCTCATCTTCGCTCTCTCTTTTTGAGAAACCCTTGACTCGTTTCGTTAGGGCTGATACAGTCCAATGCTCTTTCCTCTCTTGTCCAACTTCATCTAAACTTTCAACACTGCTGCATGTATCACTGTCTCTTCTGTCTCCTTTTAAGAGGCTTTTCTTTAGTCTGTCTATTTGCAGAACTTTCAATAAATTGACTTTTTCCCTTCTTGCATGGCCATCTCCTCTTTCCTGACTCTTCTCCCTCTCTTTGCTCTTAACCCTTTTATGTTGATCTACATTTTCCTCTCTTCTGTTGATACATTCTGTCGTTTCCTGCTCCTCCTCACCTTTACTCCTAGAAAAAGCTTTAACCAGTTTTCCATAAGTGAAAGCTTGCAATACACCTTCCCTTTCGTGCCTCTCTCCCACCTCCTCTTGCTCTTTGCTTCTCACATCCTGATTCACTTCTTGCTCTAAACCCTCCTCCCCACCCTCCCCTTCTTTCCTGCCTTGAAAGAGGGCTTTTGCCAGGTTACGAGGCTTGGAGATTTTCCAGTCTCTCCATGTAAGTGAAATGGGGGAACGGGAAGAGGGGGCTCTCAAGCCTCCCAGGCCTGCCACCAGCAGAGAGGGCTCACCTTCGCAGCGTTGGCACTTGTTCAGCTGGAAGGGGAAGATGATGTCTTTGTCGTTGCCGCAGAATTCACACACAAAGCCCTTTGCCTGGCACAACTAGGGAGATCACAAAAAGACAGTGGATTATAATCAAATGAAAAGATATATAAAGTGACTGGATACAGTTTCCATGTTCTATGAATAAATCCACACGAGTGTCTTACCACACAGCCAGCTACATGCATGGTACCAAGTTTGAGCAACTCTTTCATTCTGGGGGCCAGGTCCCCATTACGCACAGCAGTGAGATCACTGAGGGAGAAGAGGTGAAGGTCCTCGGTCAGGTGACCTGGTAGACTGCCAAACTGGTCCAGCACCCTGAGAAGAATAGAAAAAGGCAAAGAGAGATATTCTTGCATCATTCTGTCTCCTCCAATATTTAAAATGATTATAAAAACTAAAAAAAAAATGCACAGATATCTTACTCTTTGGCAAAGCGACAGGTCTTCAAGAGATTTTTCATGTGAAACAGTTGCACCCTCAAAACCTAAACAGCAAATCATTAAAAAATTACACAAGTGTACAATATTGTACAGGGAAAAAAGTGTTTGAAACAAAAGGTCATTTTCAGTTCCCAGGTATGATTAATGATTAATACATTTATAGCCTGAAGAAGAGGGAGATTCTAACACAGCTATTCTGACAGATAAGGCACAAAGTGTGTGGTATTACAAGCCCTATTTGTCTAATTTTGCAAGATGGAGTAGGAGCTCCATGGTAGCCATTTTTTACTGCGACAATGACTCCAAACTAAGTGTGTAAATATAGGAAGGCCACAAACCTATGAGGAATTCCTCACACATTATCTGTAATGGCAGCCTCAAGTATAACAGGCTACCACACCCAACCAAAGTACTGGCTTAAAGGAAAATTTGATTCATTATTTGATAAAGTGAACCACAAGCTGCAACGAACATATTTCACTGCTTTGAAAGGTTATTTCTGTTCACTAAGGGCTGTCAGCAAGAGTCCTGAAGCAATTTTCTTTACTTTTTTTAGCATCAGCTAAATGGCAGCTGTTCCCAAACAGCCACTGGTCACAAGTTTGTTATTTCACCAATAAGGACACTTTTTGTTCAGTGTCCAACTGTACTCTGTAGTGATTAGCTTAATTAATGTAAACAGTTACCACTTTGAATATGTAATTAGATTCCACCCGGCCACGGCCTCCAGACTCACCCTTACAGCCTCCAGTGCTTTGACTTTCTTGTACAGGCCACTGTTAATGTCATTGGGGTTGAACAGAGGATCTCCGGCGATCTTGCTCAGCAGGTCCCGGGCAAAGTTGCTGACATAGTATTTGCTGAAGTCCCACTTCCTCAGAACTCTACCGGGAACCACAGCCTGCGCATTTTCATGGCAGCACTGACAGAAGTAACGGCCGAGGTATTCACAGTAACGCAGTCGCTTAATATAGTCTGTAAGAAAAAAGCAGCATAAACATGGAGAGGTAAGAATCTGTGCCTGAGGACGAAATGTAAATGCTTCTCTTCAGATCATTAAAAGAGAAAATACAAAAGAAGAAAAAAGGTTGGAATAATATTTTAGCGGAAGTCTTACAGCTGCACATTTTGATTGTGAAATGAATTTAAAAACAAGAAGTGAAAGTATGGATGTAAACAGACTTACAGTAGTAACAATTTAATTAATAGATGAACGTTTACAAGTGAAAAAAATATGTGAACAGCAAAGAAGCCTATCTGTGGTGGCTGGCCATACCTGGGTCAATGCGGGTTCCACAGCCAGCACAGCGGTAGTTCTGCTTAGCCACGACTATCTTCCTCCTGAAACGGACGACAGTCATGTAAGTTACAAGCATCCAGGTCCCAAGGTCAAGCTTACCATTTATGCTTTCTATCTATCTATCCTTTCTACTAAAAAACACCTTGTTGTAAGAAAATCTCAAAGCAAGAGTCACTTGTTAGTCCTTTACTTTGGATGTTGCTTATTGATGCATCTAAAAAAGCGGATTTTCCCAAACTTATTAAATGTTCTAGCTCCTTTTGGGTAATAGGAACCATCTGAACTCTTGTAGGGTCACCCCCCCAGTCATTATTCTGTGATTTACAGCTTCTTGGCAAACTCTTTTATTAAATCATACTTATGTATGTCATTAATGAAACAACAAGAAATGAAAAGATAATGAAGGCAGGTGTGGACTCACTTGGGAGCAGGGTGAATGTTGAAAATAATCTGTGGTCGAGGGGGTGCCCACTCGAGGTTGCCTCTCACACGAATCCTCAACTTGTAGATGTCTGCATGCTCACCATCATCAGGGGAGATCGGCAGAGAGTCCGGGATAGGGAGCAACTGGGAGACAGTACAACCAAGGTTCAGTTGTGCAGGCCAACTACATGTTATTGCAACGATTTCAAATTTTAAAATTCCACTTCACTATCTAATATTACTGCACAATTGTGTACAGTAGCAGGCACCTTCTGCGGAGCGTCGTGTTCTGGGACCAGCCAGTCAAGCTCAGAGGCTGCAGGAAGCTGCATGCCCTCAAACTGCCTGAGTAAACCCATCGCAACTGACTCAGCTGAGTTTGACTGGAGGAAGGAGGGAGAGCTGAAATGAAAAGAAAAAAACTAATTTAAACATAAATTCCTTAGTGAGTTAACAACTGAGCTAAAAATGAGTGAACCTTCTCTAGGGAAAGTCCTTCAGGTTTTTCCTTGAGCAATTAAAATAAGTGGGTCGATTCTTTTACACCCAATAGATGTGTTTTAGCATTTAGTATTTGGATGATTAAAACTGGTAAAGAGAATACATGACTTACATAGACTCTGAGCTGAGAAAAGACCTGCCACTGGAGCTTACACTGCGCTTTATATCCGCATCTAGAAGACACAGTTATAAAAGTGAGATAAAAGACATTTGACCATAGATACACACACCAAATAATCCAAAATTTAAGAAATGAAATTTATGATCTTTAGAACAGTGATATAATCTACAAATGTATTAAGATAAGTATCCAAAACTAATTCTTCTCACATCACATCTGATGAAACTACTTACTACAGCAAAGCAGGGTTCAGTATGTTACAAGAGCAATAAAAAGTAAAATACAGGAAATTGCCCTTTAGGGTAATATGGTACACTGGAAATAAACCAATCATATCTCAGAAATAATTCAGCAGGAAGCAAGCAGCAAAAGCTTGAAGTGGTATCAACACACCTCTAAAGCACCACAAACATGTAAGCAAAGGCATGAGTAGCACAGCACAGGTTTGGCAAGACAGGAGACTGCCTGTTGGGACTTCTGCCTGTTTTAAATCACAGGATCAACATTTCTTTTTCCTCACATAAAAACAACAATTTAGTGTTGCAGTAAGATATCATCACATGAACAATAACAAGCAGGCTCTGTTTGTACTGATAGTTTGGGCCGATTGTTACAGGTCAAATTGGTGTAGCGCATCTCAAAAAGCACATTTGATATTTAAAGTCAGAGGCAATTGATTATTGGTTATTTTGTGTCTAGAAGAGAGCAATCATAGCATAATTAGAAAGATGATTTTGTTTACTATATTACCTTTAAGCAGTGTTCCATAAGACTGAGTAAATACTCTAAAACATCTACATAAAATCCTCTTAAGCAAAACTGCAGCCTGATCCTGAAACACCCCCAAAATAAAATATTAAGACATTCCTACATATTTACCACATAGAGCCACAAATGTGCATATGACAACAATCACACTTCATGGACAAGTGCTGCTCAGAATGGATAAAGATGTGAATGGATGCATGGATATGTAAATGAATATGGGTGTTGTTATAGTCACCACAGGATGCAACTTGTTAACCCCTCCCTCGAGCCTTCCTACACTCTAACAGGTACGTGCACATCTGTCCTCTCCTGCACCACCAAAACCCGGAGCGTTGAGCAACAAGCACACAAAACAGCCACAAAGCACAAAGTGTCATGTAAGGTGAGGAGGCAGCTGGCTTATTTCCAAACTGAGAACATGTGGAAAGATTACTGGCAGGATTCTGGAGAGCCTTACTGAAAACCAAAGTGCAACAGCTGCTTTATACAAATATGTTCTTAACGACAGCTGATTACCTGCCTGGAGTGAAATGGCTCTTAGAAACATCTTTTATTAACAATCAGCCAGAACTAAACAAATTGAACCAAGCATGTGATCTACATGTCTCAGGTTTTCTGCTTGATTGAACTGTATCTTGTATTTTGTAGTTCTCATTTGCATCTAGTAAGCTTCTACTGCAACTAAATTTGAGGTTTTATTCTTTGTAACGGCAGTGAGAGTTTTGCAACAGGAATGAAAGGTGGATTTCTTTCAGTTTGGAGCGGCGCCACCAGCTTCCTCTCAAAGAAACAGTCTGTATGTAGCTCTGGAGCCTCGCACAGCAGCCTAACCTGCAAATACCTGAGAAGAGGGAGGCGAGTGACAGGGAGAGGCCACTCTGAGACACCGCCAGCAGGGACTGACCCTCACAGCCATCTGAGAGACAGAAACTAACACTCAGCACCACCGTCACCACATGCTCAGACATTTAGGTGCTCCACAGAGCTCGGTGAGTGTGCATATGTACGTCATTTTCAGAGGCTAGGATACAGCACTCTATGCTGCATTGCTGTGTTGAAAGGTGCATGTGGAGTTCATGCAGTTAAAGAATCCCAACATACACGCATCCCTATACAGTAAAACCCACACTCAAACACATGCACATATGAAAAATCATAGCTTGTGTTAGTAGTGTCAAACCAAACTATGACAGTGAAAATCTTTTAAGTGCTCAATCTAAAACTACTATTCTGTCACCCCTGTACACATTCTGTGCTTCAAGTTTATGGTATATGGTAAAGTGTGACATGGTGAGCAGGAAGTGTGTTGATGAGGTTATGGATGATGACTGCAGCAAAAAATAAGTCATTGACACAAGCAAATGACTGAAATGTTATATTGTATAATAAATTAATTTTGAGGTTCCCCCATCCCCTCTCTGTACCTCGGAGTTCACACTCCTCCACCTCCTCAGCTGAGCCAGAGTCAGACAGGCCCTGGTAGGAGTCCTGAGAGCTCCTTCTGGAACCTCCACTGTCCGTGGAGTGGAAAACTGCACAAAGGACAACAGATAACATCAGCAACCTGTGCCTGTTATTGATTACAACATATGTATATGTATGTATGTGTGCATACTTTAAGTAATAATCATTAATATTTCTGGAACTACCGTAATCAACTATAAATGTCCACAAACTGATATTTTAACTGCATCATATTATAACTATGATAGGCTTACTGTGTTGGGAGGTTGTGCAGGGCGGCAGACGACTGCGTCGGATCTGTTGCCTCCGCAGGCGGATCTTCTGCTTAAGCTGCTGAATCTCACAGTCGCTGTCTCCTTCCTCCTCACCCTCCTCTTCTTGACGCCGCAGGTTGTACTTCATCAGCTCAATGGCCGCTATGAGTGACTCTGAGATGCTAAAATGAGCGTTTTCCTACAGAACACAGAGATAAATGTATAATAATAATTATAAATTCAAATCAAGCTAACCTGTTCTTTTCTACTATTTTATTCTACACAAGGCATGCGAAATAATAATGTTAAATTTGCAATGGATCAAGTACTGACCTTTTCCAGGTCGGCACAGCTGCCAAAGTCCTGCTCTGACAGGTAGCTGATGAGGCTCTGCCCCTCCGACGGCTTTCTGAACATCCCATCTGGCACACAGTTACCCTGGGACCCATCTGAAGCAACAAACAATTAGCATAATAATTATTATTTTTTTTACTGCTAGAATTTTATTAGACAACTGCACTGTAGAATCCCAATTTAAAAATCAAAATAAGTATGTGTCTATTAGGACCATGCTTAACTGAATGCTTAATAAGAAGAATTAATGTGGATTCAGAAATGTTACAGTTACAGTTATAGTCCTCCTGAAGCTAGTTTTAACTACTTTTCTGTAGAAGTTCATAACAATTTATCAGCTAAACACATTTTCGTAGATAAAGACCATATTTTTCATAACCTTGCTGAGACCAGCTGATACTCTTGCTTAACAGACAATCAGGAAGTGACAAAATTCTTCAAGCAACATTATGTGGCCACTTTTGTTGCATATTTTCTTATTTTAAGGGCAACATTAAGTCCTTCTGACTTACATTAGATCATCTCGATACAATGTGCAATACATGGTGGCTAAAAGCACATTTAACACTGAAAATAATATCAGGAAACTTACGGGACTCCATATAAAGAGAACTAGGGGTGCTGGCATCACTGCACTGAGGTGAGAAAGGGCTGTAGTCCTTCATACGGCAGTCGTTTTCTGCTGATTCTGTGACACAGAGTGTATGTTGACAGCCTTCTATCACCAAATAACAGCCTTTTAATTCAATACATCTTTTCTTTAAAACTGATGGGAACATGCGTCGAAACAGGGAACCAACTGGTTAAACGAATTGATTTTATTGATATATTTGTTTCAAACAACCAATAAAATCTATGGAGATGATTCATATTTATGCATGCAGAAACAAAAATCACAGCTAAGTCATAGCACTATCACTGCATGATGACAGCGAGTCATGGGAATGAAATTAGAAATGCACAGAGTGAATGTTTTCCAATAAAAAATATGTTACACAATAGTGACCAAGTTATTCTGCTTTGTACTACACAATTTCTTTGCATCTGCCTGCTACATGTGCACTATACATATGGCTCCTTTATAGTGTGTTAGGGGTGTTTCTTCTTACTAATTCCAGGACAAAGCCATCATTATAAAGAAATCAAGACTTAAGTATCTATGTGTTTTTATGGAAATGGCCATGAAAAATGTGCACATGAACAAAAACCCCAATGACAGTGATCGATCATGGTATTGGAAAATGGTATTGACCTGACTGATAAAAATAAACAAAACAATGCTCAAATAATAAGTTGGGGCTGCACATGAGAGGAATGGAGCTTATCAACATGCAGAGAATAGTAAAAATGGAGAGAGGGGCTGTGGTAAGGGTCAAGTTATGGAGTACAGTAAAAACTGCACTGCCAACCTGCTACCGGATCCTCTATTATTATGGTGATTTTTCTGTGGCCCCCTCCTTCGCACAAACGAAAGAGAAGAGAGAGATAGAGCAGAAGGACAGAAGGTTAGCACAAGCCAGGAGGGAGAAACGATCTGAGCAAAACCAGAGGGTGTTAATTAGGAAAGCTTTAAAACCTTCAGACAGAGATCTGCACCTTCTGAGGAAAATACAGACTAACCACGTTTTACAGAGCTACTTAAACACATAGAAGACTACACAGGTATAAGCTTCAGAGAGATTCCACCTTAATTTCATGTAGTCATGCAAATAAGGTGAGAGGCAAAAAAAGCAGTTTTAGTCAATGAGGAGCAAATACATAGTGCAAAAACCAGTTTTAAGTGACTACTACATTTATGTGAACCATGTTTTAACTTTCCTCGTTGACAGAGGATGAAGTGACTAACTACTGAACTACTGAATAAGGCTGAAATCACCACAACAGGAAATACTATATTCAGCTTCATGTAACTGGTCTGTATGTTAAGTGTAAATAAGGTGCTGCATCCTGTCTGTGGTGGCATGTATTCATCATTTACTTACCATTCCTGAGTTTTTGATTGACCCCCGTGTCAGAAAACGAGCGGGTGTGTCCTCGGGATTCTTTGCCCAGCCCCCTCTGCCCCTCAGAAAACGATGAGCGCCTTGGGGGAGCCGGGGCAGGGGCCGGGGCCAGTGAACTCCGCTGCAAGGACTGGTCCTTGAAGTCATCTTGCTCGCTGCTGTGTGTGGTACTTCGGGAGTCCCGCCGACTGCTCTTCCCCAGGTTACCAATTGCCAGGTACTCTGGACCATCGTCAGAGTCGCCGTCACCAGAGTCGCCAGCCTCTGGCTGAAAGGAAGAGGGCAGAGGGGACTCCGAGAGGGAAATGCACAGGATCGGCATTGGACCCGCAGGAGGGGGTGTCACACCTTGCTCACTTTCTCCTGGCCCAGACACACAAACCCAGGGAGCTCCCAGGCTGCTGGCTGGAGAGGTAGAGTCTGCAACACCATAGGTACAAAACATAATGTTCACATCCCTTCAACAAAAACATTTACAGTTACAGGCCCTGCCTCTTTATCACTTTATTATCATTGCTTCAATCTGCTTACAAGATCTAAATACACATTTTTAATTTTTAATCAAAGTGAGAATACAGTCATATGCTGCTATCCTTTATGACCCATTTTAGTGAGCACACAGCTTAGAGTTTTGTAGGCAATATCAACACATTCTTTAACAACTGACCTAGCCCATAAAACAATCAGGCCTCTGTACAGCTAAGTCAGTCAGTCTATTCACATACAAACTGTGGTGTATTCATAGCTTCTTTCCCCAAACTCTGTAGCTTTGTATGTACTGATTAGAAAGTAGTGACCAAATTCTATCATTTCTTTCACACACAGAATCCTCTGCAATACATTAATTATCTGCAATGATCATCTGAATCACAAGACATTAAACACATGAACAGATCCACACTCTGTCTTGGAGCCTTTTCCTTACTTGTGCTGTTGTTTTGTGGGGCTCCCGTCATGCTTGCCGAGTTGTGGCTGGTGGCGACTGCTTCTCGCAGGGAGCAGTTGGAAGTAGTGAGTCTACGGCTCAGAGGTTTGCCTCTGAGAGCTGTGTCTGCGCTCCTCCAGGCACCACAGGCCCCCGGCAATACACACAGGCTCTGGCTCTTCAGCAGACCCAGGCATGGTGGGCCTTTCAGAGGGGACAGCTGAAGGGGGATAATAGAGAGACTTAAAGCTTTGAAAGCCAGCACCACAGCTTTAACTCACTCAATATTAAAGTTGTAAACAGTACAATGTTGCATGCAAGAATACACAGGTGTTATGCATGTGAATATTTTTAGAAACCCACCCCAACTGTGTCTACTTGGGCCAGTAGCTTGGGATTGTTCTGCTCCACAGCCTCTAAGCACTGGAACATGGCATTCACATGAGGCTCGCTCAGCAGAAAGGCATCATCTGAAGTGAGGTAAATTGCAAATATTACAGTCATAGTGAGTGAATTTGGGAATAAATGTAGTTATAGTTATCTTGCACAGCAATATCATACAAGTGTTGCACTCACCGTTGTAATATTTCTGTGTATGTCCCGGATGCCTGAGCAGAGGTCGAAGCTGAGCTGACAGTTTGTGAACCTGTAAGCTGTGCAGCAGCCAGCGCTCAGCCTTGAAGCTTTCACCAGCATTGTGCATACCACTACTCAGTACCGGCTCCAGGTGACTGAACTGAGGACAGACATTGGGAGGAAATAACACATATAAAACACTGAGTATCAAAAATATTGTATTCACTTTATCTTATAAAACAATACAAGGCTTCATTGGATTTTCTGTTGTTGACCTTTGCCGTGGGTGTTCAGCTCTAGCAGCTGATCACTCTAAACAAGCCACTGTTATGTGTCCTCATTCTTTCGTGTTACATACAAGAGAATATGGCACACTTTGCTCATGTCTTCCAATTCCTTTAACATTCCTCACATTTCATCTAAACAGCAACAAGCAGGGTTGAAACGACGGGCCTGATGGTGTGATAACAGGCTGGAATGAAACGAACATACTAGCACAACACTAGAGGACATCAACAAAAAGGTGATCACATGATTACACAATGGCTGAACCAGCTCCAGGCCCTGCCAGCCAGTAACAGAGGGTGTAATGAGGATAATTGGATTACAACTTATCCAGGCCCTTTGCTGTTACATAAATCCATTAACATTTAACAGAGGGGAGTGGGGGCTGAAAGGTGGCCATTTGCCAAAACAAAAGGTTACTAATCAAACAAGTGTAGCGATTCTAACTAGAGGTACTCTGTGAAACTATATAGTATCCCATCTCAGAGCTCAGCTATGAGCTAAAACTACAAATTAAGCCACAACAGGAAAGCCACTGTGCTAAATAAGAAGTGCAAAACTGGTCTCATGAAAAGCCACCTGAATGCTGGAATGAGCAGACAATTGAACTGTTTGTTGGTGTACAAATTAAACCTGCAGTTAGCAAACTTTGCTTTGTGTGTGTGTTGTCGTCCACACACAGTAATGCACTTAATATGCACATCAACAAATCAGCTTTATAAAACAACAGCTGTTTATTAGTGACACTTTACTACTTCACTAAGTCTGCAGTGAACAGTTCTCAGATTAAACACAGAACGTCTTTCTTTAGACCACAATTTCCTTAGGCCAGAAAAAGGCTGCTATATGCAGGCGTAAGGTTATTGCATTACAAATGTAAGAGGTGTGCATGTGTGCTGGCATACCTGTTCAACATGTGAGGCGAGTTGGGGGCTGATGTGGCAAACACACCAAACAAATGGCCAGTAGTCTCTCTGCTTATAGTACACCTGCAAAACAAAACCAGCTGCTTCCATGACCCATTTACAAAGATTATCAATAGCAATAAACACAATAAGCCTGTATGAAGAAGGAGTGCTCCTCCTTACATTTCAGGTGTGTTTCTGTGGAAATTTTTCTTGTCTTTGCATCTATGATTGTGGTCAGATTCACATTCAAAATGATCTCTTCATCATCTGTCTAAACCCTGTGGTACATCATCAAAGACAACATTGTTTTTTTATTTACCAATCAACCACGTATATTTTTGTTAAAATTTGGACAGCAAACCTTCTGAGTTTGACAAAAGCTTTTTTAATAGATTGGTCAGAGGTTTTTTTTTAAATGCTTGTGATTTCAGTGACACTAATTACAGGCCTGACCTGCTCATTCTTCAGTCTGTGGCTGAGGATGTTGTTCATGTCCTTGTGTAGCCGCTGCAAGCCGCCATACCGTGACCACACGTTGGGGTTGTTAGTGGACACAAGGCCCTCCACTGTTGTCTTCAAGTTGGACAGCAGCTTCCAGTGCTCCTTCCTGAAAGGCATCAAACATGTAAGCCTCATCAGAGTCAGGCAGAGTGAAGAAGGAAATTTAGGAGGTAAAGCAGTGCTGGTGGTAGTAATGTGGTTAATACTTAAATTATTGCTCATACTAACCAAAACACATTTCCCAGATTTAAAATTACAGTGTTCAGCAGTACAGTAAGTAAGTGGGAGTGCTGACATAAAGGCATGTGCCAGCTAACCAACCACACCCTAACATGAAAAGATGCAATATTCTGTATAAACTCAGTTTCAAGATAAGCTACTCTACTGTGCATCCATGAGTAAGATCATATGTGCAATAATGTCTAGGTTATGATGCATTGGTTCTTAACAACAATGGTCAAGATTTCTGACCATTCACTGAAGAACACAGTAGGAGAAATGTCCTTAAAATGTTCAAACTGAATGTAACACAGTGGTTCATATTAACGTCTTTGCCATCAAAGCCCACAGAAGGCCAGCAGTGAGCCGACCCTTATCTTTAGGATACAGCTCCAAGAGCTGTTGTTCCACAAGTGTCTGATACGAGGTCACTGTCCCTCAGAGCCACAAAGTGCTGGCTCACATCCTCTTTTACTCCTAAAATCAGCAATTCAACTGACAAATATTCCAAACTAGTCACACAATTGAAAAGCAAGACAAAAAATGTGATGACATCTACATAACATACAAACGAGCAAACAGATGACTAGTATTATGAGGGTGTTATTTTGAAGGACACCCTTTAGTGTCTTAAATTGCATGACTTTTTACTTTCTGAGAGACTCAACATTGCACCTCAAACAGTGGATGTACACAGTGGCAGGTTCAACAGTAAATAAACCCTAGAGACAGCACATTCATGAACACAAGTCTGTTTTTGTGTGAAGCAACCGCATCACGAGTTGAGCTGCAGAGCTAACTAATCAAATCACATCATGTATCATGGAGAGAAAGAGGGAGGCTGAATGTTTGAGAACATTCTTTACATACTGCAGCATATCATGCATTACATCACCAACACAAGTGTGTGATATGTAAAGGGCATGCATGTGTGTGGTGGACACGGTGGAGTAAAATTCCTCAAGAGTCGAAGAGGTTGCTGAAGTATTAACTCTTTTGTTATATATAGATATGTGTGTGTGTGTGTGTGTGTGTGTGTGTGTGTGTGTGTGTGTGTGTGTGTTCCTCTACAACAAAATCAAGACCAATTTTCCTTGCAGTCTGACCTTTAAACCTTAAACAAATAAAGACTGAAAGTCACCAATGCGTATTCTGCTAATCTATCACTAAAGTGATTGAAGACAGCTGTGCACAACTTTCCCCATTATCAATACACTCACGGCCTTTTCAAAGCAGATATTTTTACAATAAAAACTGACCCTACTTAAATAGAAACTGCGCTCCATTGTCATAATGCAAACTAGGACCTCTGGCTAAAAGACAACAGAATATTCCTGAACTTGTGTAATATTTGAAAGCAGTCCAGCGGTCATGTTGTCAAATATTGATGTTAGAACTTAACTCAATATGTGTAAGATATCAAGGAGCTTGCTAAATTGAGTTATGGTGATTGTTTATGTCCATTTGCTAAACATAGGCTGCTGCAGCAGCAAGGAAAACTTGACTTGACAGCTAGCTTTGGCTACTAGCATAAGCCTGCTACATGATTGCTAATGCTAACATTAGCAACAAACAGCAGCTCTGGGTATCGGGTGAGTGTTACTACAAAGTAATCGATCAGAGGACTTTTGATATCAGACAAGCCTCACAGCTAACGCTGTTAGCTCAAGGCTGTCAAACCATGACATGTCCGACTAGCCTGACCAAGCTTTGCAGGTGGCATTTCACGGTGTTCATACAAGATAAGCTAGCATTTCACAATGTCTTTTCCGCGTACAAAACTGGTCTTTAATCACCTTTGTTTAGTTAGCAAGCGTGTTCTCGGTGGTTACAGTGTCTAGTTGTGTTGGTATACAACCATATTCATTTTAAACCCTGCTAGCCGGGTAGTCAGCCCAGCCCAAACTGTCACTTTACCTGCGCTCCTCCGCTTCTCCCTCCGCCGTGATCTCCATGTCCTCCGGGCGGAATCGAGAGCTGTACAATGCTGCCAGGTTTCCTGGAATATTCTGTCTTACAATGTATAAATAACTTAAACTGCAAAGGCAGGGTTTCTAAAGAGTCAGCCGGAGTTCCAGTCTTCTGCCATCTCTTCCCCTGCTTACCCGAGCTGTGAATCAAAACAGTGCAGGCCGCAGGACCTGCTGCTCTGTCGTCGCTAAGTGGGCGGTGATGATATGATGTGCGCCGCTCTGCCCCCTTTTTAACCATAACAATGCTGTTTGTACTTAAAACAAACAAATAACACAACCTTCCTCAACTGTTGTTTGTCTAAAAGGAAACTGCTAAACTGTGTTTTTAGTGTAGTAAAGAAAGCGAATAAGTGAAACTGACTGACGAAGATAGAACTTTCTGGATGGACTGAAGAAAACCGCGGTCAGTGCTACCCCCTGCTGTCAAACACACGTAGTGCAGGTACCTTAACTCAACTCAACTTTATTTATAAAAGCACTTTAAAATCAACCTTGTTGGTCAAAGTGCTGTACGCCAATATAAAAGCATATAAAACACATAAAAATACAAAAATATACGACGGCGTATTAGGGCCAATGTAAGAAAAAAAAATACTGACCCGGAAGAGGAGGGGGGGGCAATATTCTGAGATTTAAAGTCGTAAATTTACGAGAAAAAAAGTCGTAGATTTACGAGAAAAAAAGTCGCAGATTTACGAGAAAAAAAGTCGTAGATTTACGAGAAAAAAACTCGTAGATTTACGAGAAAAAAACTCTGGAATTCAAATGAAGCAATGAAGCAGTGTTTTCAGTATTTTAATTACCTTACAAAGACTCGAGAATTAAAAAAAAAAAGTAATCCGACATTTTTTCCCCCTGGTAGTCAGGAGGATATCAAGGAGTGTGTTAAGCTGAGTTATTGTGATCATTTATGTCCATTTGCTAAACATAGGCTGCTGTAGCAAGGAAAACTTGACTTGACAGATAGCTTTGGCTACTAGCATAAGCCTGCTAAATGATTGCTATTGCTAACACTTAGCACCAGACAGTAAATGCTCAAACAGCAGCTCTGAGTATCGGGTGAGTGTTACTACAAACTAAACAATCGATCAGTGGACTTTTGATATCAGACAAGCCTCACAGCTAACGCTGTTAGCTCAAGGCTGTCAAACCTTGACCTGTCCGGCTAGCCTGACCAAGCTTTGCAGGTGGCATTTCACAGTGTTCACACAAGCTAAGCTAGCATTTTATAATGTCTTTTCCAGGTACAAAACTGGTTGGTATACAACCATATTCATTTTAAACCCTGCTAGCCGGGTAGTCAGCCCAGCTTTTATTGAACCACTTCATCAATGGTGTCAGTACGGGTTCATTCATTCAAAGCTTCGTTTGTGACCTCTAGTGGTGAAATAGGACACAGCGTCTTAATTACGTGATGAGTGTAACCAGGCTGTGTGATGTACTGATTAATTGGTTTCAGTCAGTTGATTCTATAAATGTATATATGCTTGTGGATATGCCTGGATAGTAATATAAACATTTTTATTGTTAAACAATATTTTTTCCACTGTTTTGGACTGAGCCGGTTTAAGCAAAGTCTCACGTTACGAAGCAGTGTTAAGTGATTTGAACCAGTCGTGTGATTCACTGAGAGGACCGAAGCACTTACTGCTTCAGTTACTGCTTCAACATAAATGCTGCTGCAACTCCGAAGCTTGTATCGGAGCGTCGCTGTCACTTGGCCATCACTACTGCTGAATATTCTGATGAATGCCTGGAATACAATAGATATAAAACAACTTGATACAAGATAAAGGTACAATACAGTGGAATAAATATTGGCGCATTATACAGTTGGATATTGTATGATCAGTAAATATGCATATTTGAATAAATAAATAGAAATTGTAGAATGAGAAATAGAACTTTAATATATCTTGTATGTCTAACTTTGCATTTACAATGACAGTTTTTTTATATTACTGTTTATTGTATATAACGTCAACTTTAATAAAGCCTGCTTCCATCTTTTCCCCACCGGATGGCACCACAGTCTTAAACTGTGTGTTTACACACAGTGTGTGAAAGTGTCCAGTATCACCAGTATCACTTGGTGGCAGTAGTGAGTCGGTGCAGTGGCAGTGTTACTCTCTGTTACAGTAAATCTCATCTTCATCAGTTGTTAGGCGTGGTGGAGGATTAGTGGATGATGAGTAACTGTCCTTGCGTAACACACACGTACATGCGTGCACACACAGACACGACAATGCGGCCAGTTCCTGCAAAGTGACTCAAGTGACTCCTGGGATTGAATAATAACTTCCTTCCTCTGTCCTGCCTGACACACACAAAAATGGTTGGTAATCACATCATTACAAAAGTAATGCTAGTAAAAGAGTTTATGTAGAATGTATGTACAAAATGTTCAACATGTCCTTGTGGAATGTGGTGGAGTAGCTGTATGGAACAGATAAACCCTTCACTTGTCACGTAAAGTGTCAGGTCATGTCACGGCAAGTTCATAATCAAGTTAAAAGGGAGGGGACATGTTGATTGAGGCTTTCACCCTTCATTCACCACATGTAGTTCTGAAATCCACAGGCTCACAGTGACGTCAACACTTGCCATTATTACCACAAGCCATGACTCATGACTGTAACCTGCCACTGCATGAATACACTTGATGTGTGGAAAGTATGTAAATCTGTCACAGTGACACAAGGCCCGGTTCAGCCAGTTTGTTAGTTGGAGCCAAATGGATTTTTTTTTTCCGTTTTACTTTTGAAAATTGATGGTGTTAGAAGTTGCATCCGGCAAAGCAACAACATGTGTGGCTGAAGCACCTTATTTAGCCCACAGGTTGATTTCAGGTCAACAACAAAAAATCAGATGCTGTATAAATCACTGTTACCAGTTTCTGACATTTGTATTGTTCATGTTATACAACACAGTGTTGCATAAGTTCCAAGCTGGGAGTGTAATGTTCAAAGCTTTTTTTTACATGATTAAAAAAAAAAGAAGAAGAAGAAAAAAAAGATTAAATCGATCAAATAAAACTGAGAGGCCGTCCAGAAGTCAGCACAGATACTGGGGTAAAACTTAGCCAGAGGGGTCATTCCACCTTTCATTGGTCCTGAGTGATCAGATTATATGTAACTTTGTAAAAAAAAAGGGAGATTGGATTCACATGGAGGCACCTGTAAACACAGAAACCAGCATTCCAGGGAAACTGCTGTTTTCTACAGCCGAGTTCAAATAAGTGCAACACTCCACTGACCAAACTCTGAGACTCATTGTACATGAGACACAAATTGGACAAAAATGATGCAGCTTAAAAAGCCTAAAAAAAGGTGTCAACTAAGGTTTAATCTGCAGGGAGAGGACAGGAGAGGGCGACCCAGTTAAGTGGAGAGTTGCTGGCATTTCCTGTTTATTTGGTTTATTGATTCTGCTCTTAAATCAGATACATATTTTTGTCACCTCATTGTAGGACCTGTATGAACATAGTGTCTGTTATCTGAATGCATAATATCTGTGGTGAAACTGAACACTGGTGCCTACATCCTTTCACCTCAGACATATACACATATACACATATACACTTCATATACACTACCGTTCAACAGTTTGGGGTCACCAGGTCAGTTCTATAGCTTCTCTGATCAGCATAACAGTTCAGCTGTGCTAACATAATTTCACAGGAGTTTTCTAATCATCAATTAGCCTTTTTAGCACGATTAGCTAACACAATACCATTAGAACACAGGAGTGATGGTTGCTGGAAAATGGCCTCTGTATACCTTTGTATATATTCCATTAATTCCTTTTCTAACTACAATACGTAGTCATTTACCACATTTACAATGCCGAGACTGTATGTCTGATTACTTTAATATCTTCATTGAAAAAAAAAACATTTCAGACATTTTGAACTGAGCCCAAACTTTTGAACGGTAGTGTATTCAGTTTGACACAGATCAATACGGAATCATGACACGTAGCATTAAAGATTTTAGCCGCAGAGAAGTGTTACATAAATGAGGGAAGCCACAAAAAAAATCAATTATACCAAAAATAAGCTGGATGCTGATGTGATTCAAGCCTGGTGATGACCCAAAGCGGGGCTATGAGGAATCCAAAAACCCTCAATGGAAAAGAACTTAATATAATAAAGGTAATTTTCTGAATTGTTATCTTTCATTTATGAAATGTACTTTAGCTGTCACTGGTCTGAGGCCAACAAGCTACATCATAGTGCTACTTTGAAAATAACCACCTTTTTTAAGTGTGAACTCATGTGTGAAACGACAGGTAGCTGATGAGTGACTAAGGATGGTTCATCTTGGATTTCACCTCAGCGTGTACAGGTGCTATTTTCTCTTCCTTGTTTTTTTCCCCTAGTCTGCACTCAAAACAAACACAAAGCACACGCTTCCTTCTTTGGAAAAATACGTTCCTCCAAACAGCTGAGCAGATTCTGCAGAGTGATACTACAATCTGTTTCCAAGGAATGAGAGGAGGAGGATTTGAGTTCCTTGTTGTGACACAAGGGGGAAGTGATTTTTAACGTGACGTTTGATCACTGGAAAGATAAAGAGACAAACAGAAAATGTTGTGAAGCTTTCTATATACTGTTAATGTTGAAGCCAAGATTATGTTTATGACAAGAAATATAAAACCAGAAAAAATAACAGATGTAAGTGAGAAAGAGAAAAAGGAGAAGATGAAGGTTGTTATAGGAACAAGAGGAAGATGCAGAAGAGAAAGTCCAATGAAAAGACCAAAACTTAACTATACTATATAATATTAAATAATCCATCCATCGATCTTCCAACTGCTTATCTGGGGCTGGGTCACAGGGGCAGCAGTCTAAGCAGGGACACCCAGACTTCCCTCTCACTGGACACTTCCTCCAGCTCCTCTGGGGGGACCCTGAGGCGTTCCCAGGCCAGCCGAGAGACGTGAAGAAGAAAAAGGAGAAGATGAAGGTTGTGTTATAGGAACAAGAGGAAGATGAAGATGCAGAAGAAGACAAAGTTCAATGAAAGGACTAAAACTTAATATTATATAATATTAAATAATATAATAAATTACCTCAATTTGGAAAATGAGCAATAAATTAGATTTGTAAGATCTTTTAATAAAATAGTCTTTATTTAGAATCGATGTTCTCCAAGAAATCAAATCACTAAATTGACCATGGCCTCCCACCACTGTCAGGAGGTCTCATAAATAACATTTGTATTCATTATTATGCAGGACGCTCATGCAATTAAGTTTAAATGACCTCCTGTGGGCCTATTTTACATAAAAATCCTTGTTCTAGAACAATGCTGCCATTGAGGATTTAACAAAAAAAAGAAGTGGTGTGGTGGGTTTGAGAATAAACATACGTGACTGCATTGTTGTAATAAAACAGTAATTTATTTTTGACTGAAAACTAAAATCGTCTGAACAGCACATTACAAGGGCATCGTTAAGATATTTTTTTCAAGGCTCAGTGATCACTTTCATACAGTACATTTGGCATGTACACGGCATCTCCTTCAAATGAAAGAAAACGAGAAAAGAAAGAAGCTTGTTTGCAAAAAAAAAAAAGGAAAAGTCTTAAAATGACTGATTGTACAATTACCAAGCAATTTGGTTTGGTTCTAAGCCACAGAGAAAGAAACCAGATCGCCTGACGACAGCAGGCGTCGGCTCAGGAGGCACAAAAATGTTGACATGGACGGGACATTCAATAATAAGTCTCATACACAAATGACTGTCAGTGTAAAAATGTTTGATAGTTAACTTCGTTTTATCTTGTTGCAGATATATTGCTGTCTTTGTTGTTTCTGAGCACAGAAAACGAAAAAAAAAAATGAATCTGCAATGTAACAAACCTCTTTTCGCTGCATATGAAACGTGACACATGAAAAGATGACTCCTTCTCTCTGACTAAACACCCTCCATCTGTCTGCCTTTTGTTTTTTTAAACATCCTCATCCACAGCGACTTAACTCCACCCTCATTGTTCCCTTTCTCTTTCATAAATCGTCTCACAATCATTCACAGAAAAAGAGTGCTGGATAAAAACATGAGGTAAGAAAGTGGTTTGATTATAGATCATGCAGAACATGCAAAAAAAAAAACATAATATAGGGAAGAGTAGAAAACAAATATAAGTGTGCATTTAAAAATGGAAGAAACAAAAAAAAAAAAAGGACTTACACAGCTTTGCGTCTTTGGTTATAAAGTAGGTCGAACAATTTTCACAGCTTTTCATCTCCCCTGACCAAACTCCCAAATTCATTTCTATGTTTTTATTTGTTTGACAAAGAAAGTCTAGAAAAAAAGTACATTAATAGTTTTCATTATCCCATCACATCATATTTCATTATCTTAACAGGTGCTCTGCTTCACAAACCCTCAACGCTCTTTTAATACTTGACACTTTACAAAATATACATTCAACCTGTATTCGCATTCACCTATAATGTAAGCTCTGCTTTAGTGTTTCATGAGAAGTTTCTATTATTGCCTACTTAGTGAGATCTACTTGTTGCAAGAAACTACCAAATTTTTTTATACCTGACAGATTCTAAAATACCAAAAGACCAAAGAGAAGGGTTTCTTTTTTTGTTTTCAATAAGTATCTCCATGACATTGTTCATTTACATTATGAAAATAGCAGCCCTGAAATAAATAAATGCAAATACTAAAACTGAACTAATGAAACTTTAATTATGAGTCAAAGTATGGTGGCTCTGAGAGGAAAAAAAAACACAAGCTTTTTTTTTTTTTTTTGATGCAGCATTATAACAAGCCGAGGTTATCGACTTGCTTCACTCAAGCTGAGGCATCCTCCTCCTCCGCTATGGGAGGATGAATCCCACCATCCCTCGACTCCCCCCCTTGCGCTCTTTCAGCCCTGCAGAGACGTGGGGTATGGACACCGGGAGGAAGGACAGTCCCTTGCTGGATGACTTTTGTTTTTTTTTTAAGGGGACCCTTCTCGTCACATTGGTCCTCTTCGTAGGGCTGTCTTCCACCACTTGTTGCCCCATCAAATCGAGCTCTCTGTGCCCTTTGAACCCCCCTTGTCTCCTGCTCAAGGACATGCAGTTTATTTAGTGCGTGCCGGCTCCTCTGCCCCTAACCCACTTTTTTTTCAGCTCTCCTGCAGCCAGGACAGGGCCAGAATAAGACTTACAAAGATGGTAATTGTCTTAGCAATGTGATGGCCCGTTGACAGCAGCGTGCACACACTGAAACATGGCTCTTGGTGAAGATGGAGCATACTGAAGCTGAGCCTTTTGCTGTATGGGGTTATGGGGACGGTAGTAGTTGTAGTCTTTACTAACACTCCTGTCCATGGGAGGTGTGTGTTTGACTGCGTGCATTAGGGACTAAGGGGGTTCACGCCGAGGTGATGTTGGGCTGATGTGGCAGGCTCTGACCGCCCTCGTGGTGAGGCAGAGCTGGGTTGCTGTTTGTCACAAGCGGATGTTGTTGTTGCTGCTGCAGCGGCGGCGACGTGCTGCTGCCCTGGGTGAGCTGATTGGACAGCTGGCTTAGCTGGTCTGTGTTGGCCAGCGACTTCAGCACGGCGTTCTCACGCTCCAGCACTGTGTTCCTCTCGATCAGCTCCTTGATCTGCTCCTTCATCACCTCCACTTCCTCGCGTACAGCATACATCAGGTGACTCTTCACCAAGTCCTGAAAGAGGACACAAGAGAGGGAGAAGAACTAAAATTAGACACTTGAGAAAGCACACGAAAGATACAAACAAAAGAAAAAGGACATCACGGCAGAGGTTTATGTGGTATGTGTGATCTTTTTTTGGAGCTGAAATGTCTTTGAAACTGCTTTTTCACTTCAGTCAATCAAATGGCTACACAGAGACTGAATATTTTACATTTTTAGCCTATTTTCCCAATAAAACATCAACTAAAAGCTGGATGAGAAAGTATTTGATTCATTATGACCTATTACACTGTTACCATAAAAGATCTACTGAGTGTGTTTGATGGTCAGGCTCTCTCATATGATTATGTCAGCAATGGAAAAGCCGTTATGAAACAAGTCATTGTACAAGCTGGCAGATGAAGTGCACCGCCTGATTCCATTTGAGATAACTTGTAAATATGGAAAACTCACCATTGCCTGTTCAATCTTGTTATCGATGGCAACGACACTGGCACCAGATGCACTGTAAAGAGAGAGAGAGAGAGAGAGAGAGAGAGAGGTAGAGAGTTAAAACAGGATATTCATCTCACATACTTAAACACATGCTTTAGATTGATATCAGCCCCTTCACAAGCCAACAACTGCCAAATCTGCAGCCAAACATGACCACAAATCACATTCAATCACATCAGAGGTAAAAAAATAAAACAAAACAAACAAAACTAAAGGTTAGCAGTTGCATCCTCTTGCATGTAAAGACATAACACAGATTAAATCTTTTTTTCCAAAAAAAACACACAGAGTATTTTTAGTCAATTTGATAAAGTGCCACACAAATGGAATGTAAACACAAGCCAGCAGAATCCCAGTGAAACCTTCTAACATCTACCTTTTGTCTGCAATGGAAAAGTACAACAAATGGGTCAAATGACTGCACAGTTGTCACAGGTGTTGTTTGGCAGTGATGTAAACCAGACACCCAGACACACACATTGATTTTCGACACTTCCTCCATCTCAGCCACAAATTTCATCTGTTTCTGTTCTGTTGTCTTTTTGTTGTTGTTCAATGATATTGACATAGGGATGGGAGGGGGCCTGCACAAATAAAACAAACTCCATTATGTGTTGACTATACACTGCATTTACATATAGTCAGCAACAACTTTGTCAAACCAGCTGTCCGGCTCACAATTAAAAGGCATCCTACATGAGTCACAGCATATATGACACAGCAACTAAGCAACTACGTCTTTCCTCTCCCTGTAAAGTCAACACGCCTGGAGCTTTAAACACTCCGACCACTCATGTTACTGTCAGATTTTATCCATGACTCCACTGTAATAAAACCGATAATATACACAGTGTGTGTGTGTGTGTGTGTGTGTGTGTGTGTGTGTTCCGGGTGGGGCTGCTTAAACCATGAGCGAGCGTTTCACATTATCACCAGTCAAAGCGCTCTGTTTATAAAATACACAAAATAACACAACACACATATATCTATGTATATATGTGCGTAAAGCGCCAACAACTTATTTTAAGCTTCTACAGGAGCGCAGCGTCTTCTTTTCCAAACGCTTCCTTTTGTAACGGAAGAAACGGACACTTAAACAACAACTTACTCTGCCGAGCTACAGATCCTCATACAGCAAAATGATGCCAAGCTAATTTTTTTTCCTTCATCAACTAATAAAAAAACAACAACATAAAGAAATGTTTTCGTCGTCCCAACCTTTAAATCTTCACAAACGCTGTCCGCCCCGTTCAGAGGTGGATGCAAAACAAAAGGACGTGCGCGCTTCTGCGCCTGTAGAGGGCGCTTTGGCATAAATCAGATGGCAGAGAGAGAACATAATGTGCAGACCGCCTCCAATAAATAGTTTTAAGAGTTTAAGTCTGACACCTGATGATCCAGTTTAGTGAAAAAAAACATAACATTGAACATTGAAATATTTTAAATACTGAAAAAATAGAGAAAAGGATTTAGGCCTATATCCTGGATCAACTCTGACACTAATTAACTACAGTGCAAAAGCCTAATGAAGGATTAAAGAAGAAAAAAGTAAACTAAACAAGAAGCCAATGTATTTAAATAAAACATTAGCATGTGCATAAATGTATCAACATGCTGTTTATGCCTTTTAAAAAAAGGAAAGTCCGTGCGTAAATCTGACGGAGTTTTAAATCACTTAATCACAAAAGATGAATTCAAGTTACTGTAAGCAAATGTAGGTCAGTTTAATTTATATATAATGAAATGTGAGCTTTATGCTTCGCCAAACGATGACCGACAGCCTCACATGAAGCTCCCTATGGAGCCTATTCATCATTTACATCCTGCGTGCTGGGGCGCACGTTCGCGGCTGTGAGTAGCCCCCCCCCGGCGAACATGCGCCCCAGCACGCACACACACTAACTAAACACATGGCATATGTGAAGGAAACAGACTGGTTTGTGTGGATGGTGACCTACATATCCAACCGCTGCTGGCAAAATACATTAAATGAATGCGGGTGGCAAAATGAACGCGAGTGGTCAGGTAAGATTTCATGGAACAAACTCAGAGAACTCAATGTCTTTATAAGAATTTAACTGTTTCCAGTTAAGCTGAAGAAATTCTCAGGGATAGTTAAGCGTGAAGGTAAATCTGGTAATAAAGTAAAAATCCTCTACCTGATGCTTCTCGCCCTGTAAGTCATCAAACGTCCTGAATAGGTGGGGGAAGTTGCCGGCGAGCAGGGCAGACTGTAGTTCATTTTGCAGCGCATGTTTGCGTTATCTCCGGTTGTTTTGTTAAAAAAAAATAAACTTGTCCACTGAGTGTAAAAACACGAGTGTCTGTTGTTTGACTATGAGCTGCGTGTTTCTTAAAACCCCGCTTGATCACATGGTGGGAAAACAAGAAGGCGGAGTCCAGCCTCTCCTCCTCTCTGGCCCTCCCACACTTACTCCTGAGCAGCCTCTTGCATAATAATAATTCACTGCCGCCGTCTGCCAAAAAATGATCCACTGTCCAGAGGCACAGGACGACTTATGGCTCAATGTTAACAAAAAAGGGAGGTAGCCCTTTGCATGTACAGTCAGTTCTATTGTTGTAGTTTGAGAGCAGGTTTTTGTAACCAAATGAGCCCTTTAGTGAATCAACATCATCTCTTCAACCACAGCTGCCCTTTGAATGTGACATCAGTTATTTCGAAAGAAACTGGAACCATCTTTTAATCAGTCACATCAATATCCATGATTTGAAACATCACAAGTCATGCAGAATCCACTCAAGTGTGCTTTTGCAAGTAATCAAATTTGTAATGCAGCACATTCCATTTTCATGTGAAGCATTTTAGGACGTTAAAAATGTTGTCTCATTTTTCCACTTATTTGCGGAGCAGCTAAAAATAATTTAACAGCATATTGGAGCTGATGTATTGCATGACAGATCCACACTGATGCTTTAACAGTGAGGGGTAAATGAGCTGCATTCCACAATAAACGTCTCACTCCGATGTGTGATCCCAACACTGATAAACAAGGCCAGGAGAAGACATTCCTCCCTTTGAACCGAGCATTTACACATGTGGGACAGTAAGGGAGAAGAATGTCCACGAGCTTTGGATGGAATGTGTTTTTATCAATAACAAAAAATCCCACAGACATCCAGGTTAAATTAAATTATCTTGTTAGATGACTTTGTACTGGAGGAGTTATATGAAATGTTAAGAGGAGAGAGAGTGGGGGAAAGTTACCATTCAGCGTCCAAGTAAAACAAAGCAAAGAGTACATTTTATTCAAAGAGGAAGACATGTGGTGGTTTATATAAGGACCACTCACTGTGTTAACCTCAACATGGGCCTTCCCTGCAGACTGCAGGAGTGTACACATGTACTTGTCACCCCTCAACAAAGTCTCCAGGACCACAAGGCAGCACATTCCAGCAGTGGCCACCTCCGGCCCAGAGGCCAGCGCCTCTAAAGACAGACATCTGTGTCAGAGCAACCAGCACACTGGACCGTCCTACAACCACAAGGCATTTGGTTTGATACCAGCCTGATTGTCTGCCATTGAGCTATTAGCTCATTCACTGCTGTATTCCACAGCCTAACTTTCCATGTGACTTCATATGAGCCACATGCAGGACAAGAGTGTGGTCTCCTCCATGTCTCCAAGTGAATCACATGAATTTATAGCTTCAGAAATTCAATGTGGTCTCCATTAGGGCACAGATGCACCGGCACACGTCTCTGTCCCAAAGCAAACAAACAGTCACTGTGGGGGGAGACAGCTGTATAAATTAACCTTACAGTGATAACCACCCCCCTCCCCCCCTACCCTCCTCAATGAGTGTATTTCAAAATAATAGCTGGAGGCTGGGGGGCTGCAACAACAGATGAGTGTGCTTGCTGACACTTCACTGTTCTCTTTTAGATGCAAAAACAAGCTTTCAGCTCTGAAACTTCTCTAGAAGTCCAGTTTAGAAGATGCAGTTCAACTGCTTCACCAGATGGGGTCAGCAGAGGCTCCAACAAGCTGTGAAACAAAACCTCAGTGAAAAGCAGCTTCAGGCAAAAGCAGTTTAGTCATGACTTTGCTTCTGGTTCTCAATGAGTTCATTGTTATAGCAGAAATCAACCAGAAGCTTCCATCTGATGAAGACACAGCTCTTTCAGAATATGACCCTTCATTATGCCTCACGAATCATCTGAAATTTGATTATTTCATTTTGTTTACTTTATAAAACTAAACCCTGATTTTATTTCCTGTATTAACTTTACATTCTATTGGTTTGTAGTTGCTTTGATGATTTAAAATAGTTAGAAAAAACAATTAGAAGGTTGTACATTATTCTGTACTGTCCCAGAAAAGAATGCATAATTCTTTTCTTAACTAATCCAAATCACTAAAGGTTGCAGACTATGCATTTATCACTGTTTTAGTTGTATCAGACTAGTCAGGACTGCAAAAAAAATATTTAAAGATACTGTGAAATTGTTTGCCTGTTTTGTCCGGCCATCGCAACTAATTGAAAACTTTTCCAATGAAAACACAAAAAGTTCTCCTATTCAACAAGCTCCGAAGCAAGAAAATCATTCACTTTCTTTGAAGCAATTCAACTTCTCAAGACAACTATCTGTTTAGCTCTCTAAAAAAGGTAAAAACAACTGCATGACCCAGCAGCCACCTAGGCTGGCCCCTCAAAAATCCACTCCTCTAATGATCACCCTTTCTGAATACAAAGAAACCAGTATCTTTGCAAGAGGCTGTCCTCCCTGCCCCTTATGTTTACCTATCTATTTAGATCAATCTTATTTCCACAAAAACCTCTACTGTAGAGAAAATGACAAAACAAAAATAGATTTCTGTGGAATGATTGATGAGATTAACATATTTTTAAAAACAAGTAACTTAAATAAGTAATGCAACTTATATAAGTTTTCTCCAACCTTAAATATCTTGAAATACACTTGAAATTCCTGCGGTTAATTTGCATGTTGAACCACAATGGTCACAAAGAAAAGAATTCAGGCTGACCAATTCTGTCCTAATGCTTCAAACAATGGTGACAATTGCCGGATGCTGGAAGTATGTTAATATGTGTCACTGAACTGGGAGGATTTTTAGGAAAGCTGACACAGTTCTAACACAATGGAGACTAAACAAAAATAAGACAGAAGTCTGAGCACTTTTATTTTTCCAGTTCTAAATCAAAGTCACAAGTAGGTGTGCCACCAAGCTTCCTCGTAAACAGGCCAGAGGAACTATCCCACTCGCACCCCCGCCTGTTGCATAATCACCAGACGGGTGCACTCGGACCTCGACATCCAGCTTATGTCCCTCCAGTATGTAATGCGCTGGAAGGTGAGCTCCCTTAAGATATGCTAGTAGACATCTTGGTCAATAAACCGGATGACGGGGAGCATGAGAAGTAGCTTCGTCTCTCTGGGGTTTAATACAAGCAATGATAAGATCTGAATGAGTTGAATTGAGACAGCGGATGAACTTCATCCACTGTTACTTTAAGCGGTTTATAGAAGACCTCATTATTTTAGCCTGTCTAGGGGCTAAAATAACTGCTGGCGGGGAATGTTTGTTAATGGTTGCTGAGCCACCTCTGCAGCTCCTGAAGAAAAAAGATGAAGAGACACAGTGTAACACTACCATTAAACTCCATATGCAAACACAGTGGGGGACCCAAGGCAGGGGACCTCCAGCCTTAAATAATCACAGAAAACAAGGTGTTCAACTCAAACCAGATCGTAAGCATGCATCATGTGCCTTGATATCAAAAATCACCACTAGTTTCTATGCCTAAGTGATTTGGACTTATGCCATTTGTTTGGATCAATCTGGATTAAGACCTCACTGGAATGTGTTGGAAGTAATAGTGTTACTCCTGAGGCCTAATGGGAAAATCCTGGCACCTCGCTGTTAACGAGCCTCTGTATTCAGAGGGCATTTATCACAGGATCAACGACTTAACCTTATTTGGGCTTCCTCTCAGAAGTAAAGGGTTTAGGTCACACTAATGTCATTAGGCTCTATGCTGTAAAAACATTGGATCTAATACATGTCTTAGCTGCTCCTATTCATGGTGGCCTCAACCCGGCATAGATCAGAGCTTCAATAATGATTTCACAAAAAGTGATAGCACATCAATGTCACAATGAAGTTTAGCACTGCAACACGTTTTTACTCCGAGCAGCAGAGGGATGAACCAGTATGGAGTGATAAAGTTTCATGTCCTTGGAAAAGCCTAAAAAAGTTATCACTACTGTAGTGATGTTATTTGTGTTGCAGAATTTCTTGTGAAATCTCTTAAACGTGTGTTAACACAGCCATATCTGCCAGTCTTTCTTCACAAGCAGTAACTGAAGCCTGACAAGCTGGATTTATACAAGTTGGTGGATGCGCAAATCTCACAACCAGAGGATAATGGGTTTTTTGTACAGTGTGAAATAGGCTTTGGTTGATCAACCCATATCCAATAAACACAAAATGTTTACTGACTTAAAAAAAGGAGCACTTGGAATAATAAACTGCAGCTCCAACTGACTTGGAGGTTAACTGTATAAATTGTTACCCTCCTTCATTAACTACTGTTTGTATGACCACATGTATGAAGCTGGCCTCTCTGCTGTCCCAGTGGGTATATTAAATGGGGAACAGTAAGATGCCTGTGGTTATATTAGGTATCTACCAGGTGTGAATGTCTTTTACTGATCAAGTCTGGGGATAATGTTAAAAAAGGTCCATGTGTGCTCAGCTAACCTTCTACTGAATAAATACAGGTCAAATGTCAGAACAGTTTCCAAAGATAAATCTGCCAGGATGGAAATCCTGTCCCTGTACAGGGCTGTCATTGTGATATGAGGTGTGTTATGTAAGTGGTAATATTCTTTGAGGTACATAGCTGCCATCCATCAATTCTTCCCTACAGCTAAAAGGCTTGAGTTTAGAGCTCTACATGTCAAGTCATGTCATATCCATTAAGGCTGTGCAGTTAGTGATTGCACTGGAGGGGGGCTTGCATACAACCGCTGAGTAATCCACTCAAAATTACAGTACTTCAGAGCAGAAAGGCCCTGCCACTGAAATGGGCTGGGTCTTCCGAGGATATGTCCCACAACCTGTTAGCAATTACAGTGTGTTCTTCTGTGTGAGTGTGTTTTTCATTTGTAAAGGAAGGGAACGTGACTCCCACTGAGTCTATGCCGAGGAAAGTGCAGTACTTAGTAAAACCTAAGCTTTAACAAATGTGGAATAAACATACGCACAAAAAGGCAGATTCAGGCTGATAGTTCCCCTATCAGGGGTGAAACTACAGCTTTCCCACGTTCAACTTTCCTCTTCCAGTTCCCTTGCTCCAATAATGAGTGTTTGTTTCTGTGTCATAAACAGTGGCCACATACCTGGTCTGGATCAAATAACTCTGCATGGCTGACTCTGGGGCCACTGATCAGGTGTGCTTAGGCACAGGAATATAAATCTGTCTTTTCTTTATTGTCCATGATCATAAAGTTGATCATTGTGGAAAAAGTGTAGTAAAAAAGCTGCTCCTGGTGCTGCTGCTGCTGCTCTACATGGAACCAATCAGGGTTTCACAATAAACCCATTCAGCGGACCAACAGGTCACTTTCTTGGAATGTTTACAAATGGAGAGTGTAGCTTTTAATCTAGTTAGGCTAAAATAAATTTGTCTTTGCAGTTGAAAGATGAGCTGATACCAAGACAAAATTTAAGCAGAGCTGTGTGGGGATCAAATAGGGGTCAGTCAGATTCTGAGTTTAACGAAATATTATGGATTATTTAAAAACTCATCAGTCTTTGAAAAAATGGGATGCATGTCTGTGTACAAACTAAGTTAACTGCTAGAAATAATGTATTTCTATCATTGATTAATTTATCAAATAGGAAAGGAATTGTCTGAAAAGCAGTCTAAATTAATCTGTAGGCAGAAGCTGAAAATTTTAAAAAAATTAAGGGGCTGCACAAAGAAAACTTGCAGCATGTTAACAAAAACAATCTTTACGTACCTCAACATCTTTTCTACACATTCACAAACTCTTACTGTATGTTTCAGAGAAGCTATAAACAACTCCTAATTTTAAAATCCACTCTGGATTATCCCACGAAAAGTCATTCTGGCCCTATTTTAGCTGGAGCAGATGTGGCATCATAAAGATAAACATGTAAGCATATTTCAATGCCCACAGCATGGCAGAAACACGCAGGAGGCACACTACCCAACTGAGGTTTTACATTTTTCTCAAAGCAATCATTTTCAGGAATGCTTCTTTATGCCCTCAAACTGTTTGTGAGCAAAACCACTTCTTTCACTTCCAACAAGCCCGACCTTGCAAGAGAGCTACTCAGGACAAAAGGAGACAGAATGAGGCGTCTCCTTTCAGTTTACCTGTGGTTAGTTGAAAAGGTTTGAATAAAGCTGCACTGTTACTCCCTTAGCCTAGAGGCAAACATGAGCTGGATGAAGAACAAACACAAGCATTGAGCCTTTTGCCAGATATGATGACACTTAGCTTAACTGCTACTGTTATTTAGCATTAACAGGTATGACATCTCACCTGGATTAAAATCAGATTTTCCATGCTTTTCAACCTCAATTTGACAAACACTTTGTAGAAGCACCTGCGCGTTCATAAACAACAGGCATGTCACTTATTACGCCGTTATGTAATTGTGCGTCACAGCACGTGGTTTTGAGTAAATATCCAAAGTTGAATTAGGCAGGAGAAGCCCTTAAGGAGCTCTTTGCTCACACTGACTCACAACACATCAACCACATGTTCAACATCAAAGGCTTGATTGAAAAATGCATCTCAATTCTAATATTTGTTTACCTGTGCCTGTTGGCAGCCTCCATGAGACACAACATGGAACTGTTTCGTTTGTGGAAACCGCAGACTTATTTATATTTTATTTACAAGAAGAAGAATAACTTAGAATAACTTACCAGGTAAAAGGTAATGTTGCCCAATGCTACATGTCATAGGGAAACACAACATCTCCAAGAACTGTTGGAGAAACCGGAACAAAAGAACTTTGTGCTTTATGGCCTTAAAAATTATTTTAAATATGGTATTAATCAGGTACTTTTTAGTTTACAGATACATGATCACATGGGAAACACTTGGCTTGGTTTTCAATTGACCTGGGAGGTTAATTTTTGGTATTTTGCCACACATGTTGAAGAAGTGAGGGAAACTTGAGCAATGGATCCAGGTGACAGGCAGAATGTACAAAATTCAAAATGTCACAAAGCTGTGAAATGCTGCCAGATTCAGACTGTGACAGTTCAAACGCACCCTGATGCTTCTTTCAGTGTCAGGCTCTCTGCATGCTTTAAACACTCACACCTGCTAAAATGTCAAGCCTGACAAGGGATTTAATTCAAAAGTTACAGCACATAAAGGGCCTTTTGTGTTGAGTGAAATAAGAAATCAATTGTCAGTATTTGAAAGCGTTGTACAGGGTTGAAGGGGTGCAGGGTCTGGTTTAGCCAGCCAGTCCAGCCCACAAATGCAAACACACCCGAACTCATACCTATCACTGATGAGCTTTGACCCTTGTAATCTGCTAGGCCAGAAAGCTTGGTAGAAAGCAGTATAGGGGTTTCGGCATTTTAAATTGAGGGGGAGGAAACAGAGACACGAGATACATGAGTAAAGGAAGAGAGACGCATACACTAAAAAAAAAAGGAGAATGTGAATGAGAGAGTAGAGGAACATCCTGAACCACACTGAGAGGTCAAAGGAAATAGTGATACAATCCACATTGCTCAACTCTTGCACAAACAACTGCATCTTTAGTATATTAAAATAAAACATATAAGACATAGTGCAACACACCACATGCAAAAATCAGTGTGTTAGAAAGTAACATATTTAAGTTGTCTTTAGATAAGTTGACCCAGTTTTTAGTATTCAATGCAGGTCAGGGATTTTCTTGAACAAGAGGCTGAAGTCCCTCCTCAATCAACATTCACAAACTTACAACACATTTTGACTACATTTCTGAACTGATTTGCAGAACAGTGAACTTGAAATTGTTTTCCTGACACAGCACCTGACTGTTGGCACATAGTGTCAATAATACAGCCAAAAATAGTCTAGATATTTTTATTGAAATATTTTCAGATCAATTCTTTCACCACCACACAATAAGTATAAATCAACTCAACAAGTCTGAAGCAGGCATTGCCTTGAACTTTTACTTTTACTTTCATGAAAGTGACACCAACACTGTAACAAAAATTGGCCAGAAAAAGATACCTTAAAAGATGGGATCAGAGTTTACAAATCATACATGCTTGTGCTAAAGCTGGGTTCAAGTTCATGTCAGTCACCCTGTTGTCTGCGCCCTCAGTGTAAAACTTTTTATGGAAGCTGTATCCCACAATAAGATACGGGGTGGTCTGCAAAAATCGTAAACTGGACAGTTTCACTGCACACACAAAAGCAGGCAGGAGAAAGGAATTCAAAAATTCCAAAAACTAGAAAAGTGAGGTTAGCCATCTACTGCTGCATTTTGCTGGTGACTGTCAAGTCTAATTTACTGTTTTTCCTCCTATCTGAGGCCATGACAGATTTATTTCTGCCACACCCCACAAACAGCAGCTCAGGACCTTTGAATTTCCTAAAAAGCTAGTAACATATTTATACAGTGCATGTTTAAAGAGTCCACAGACAACATGCCTCATAACAGAAGCTATGACATCAGCTCTTTGAGTGAGCCAAAATACCTGGGGATGAGGAAGAATTCACTACCCAAATGAGTCCATGGCAGGAGAAAAGACAAATAAAGTTATCTGAAGAGAAGCTGAATGACAGGGAACGATTTGAAATAAAGGAAGCAGATATAGGGGAAAGTCCGGAGGAAAAAGTGGAATTGTGATGCCTCGTCCAGAACCTTCTTCTATTCCACTTTAGAGGGGACAAAGTAGTGTTTATTTGGTCTTACACTCTACACATGCTTGAGTAACGCTCAGAGTACAAGAGAAAACTAGTGTAAATTAATGACAACCAGATGTGGAGAATATCAGGAGAATAGAAGAGCCACAAATCTCAAACTCACAGTTCATTCTCATTTTCTGTTTCAGATTTTTACTACAAAAAAAATCGCTCTTAATCTTGTCATCGTACTGTGGTGCAATACTCTACGATCAGTGCATAAGTGTCTGTGTGATGTAAATTTTGTCAGAACGTGCAAATGTTTGTGTCCGCGTGGTTACTAGCTTATAAGGCCACAAAGTGTATATGAAGTGTTGCAGAACAGTTTTTCATGGATACAATGTCTCCTTTAAACATTCTGGTACCTTCTTGCCTCTTTGACCTACAGCCTGTGGATAAAATGACCTAGAAATGTCACAAGCACCCCTTTGGCATTCACTTAGAAGACACATTTTGACTGATTTGCACATGACGGTACTTGTCCTTAAGGTGAGCTTCTGTCATCCAGAATAAGAGTTTACCGATCCTCTTGCTTTAGCCTTTCAGTGAAACACAAAGTGCCTGCAGCTTGGGCAGTGCTTGCTCAATGTCACTGTGTGCTGTTCAAAAAGCATCTAAACCAATGAGATGTTAAGTGGGGTCACTTCTGACCAATAAGGTCTTGTGAGTAAAGGTGTGAACAAGGTCACTTTAAAATAATGTTTATATAATAAAGTTTGTAGGGGTCAAACAACATATCACTTAATGCAGGTTATTAAACATTATGATTCTGCTGCTTTCTCTGCGATTACAAAGTGTCTATGTATCATTTTACACATATAAGGCCCAAATAATACATGAATTCATTTCTACAGGTGGAAGGAACTCAAATGTGTGAGATAAAAGGCACACAAGATATGTGTCATCCTGCATATAGACCCTTGTCACACCTGTCAGATCTGATACTGTTCCATGTTCTCTTAATGTGTGCTTATCATGAGATTTAACTTCTGTCAATAACAAAACTATGTTGTTGTCACAACCCTATATTGCATATGAAAGTTAATGTCAATTTAAATGTCCAGAACTATTTTGAACAATTCTTGGAACAAAAACTGGTCATTCAAATATTATGTATTACATCTTTATCTACAATGGCACGATAGGTTGACTGTGCTGTAACACAAACCAGCTGTAATAAGGACATTTTAAAAACAAGTACGCCCAGTGAAATTAAGTTTTCTCCTAGCAGAACAACTTGAAGCAAAGTCGAATAGTCTTTAGGAGAGGCAGCATGACACACAAGACCAAACCCAATGCAAACACGAGTTCCTATCTGCTGGTTGTTTTTCTTGCAACTTAGTCTTTGATGTTGACCCCTACACATATAACTCTTTCTGTACACGTCATGCACACAAAAAAACAGTGTTCACGAGTGAAATGGCTAAAACTGGTCAGTGTGATGTGAGCTAACTGGAGTTCTTCTCATAAAGTAATGATTAGGAGATGCTGTGGGAGAGAGAGGCTTGATGGGGACGTGACCCTCTGCATGGGGCCAAGCCTGCAGCCATATCCGACTCAAGCAAAGTCCCAGCTGAGCAGCTAACCACCCCTGACAGTGCAACCCTGCCCACAATCCTATGGGAGGCTGCAGAATGCAGGAAACACAGGGAGGGGTTTGTTGTGAGCATCTGTGACTCAGAGTACAAAACCGTCAGTAAATATGATCAGAGCTCAGGCCTTAGCATTAAAGGCAGGCTGCGACACCTCTGCAAAAGCTGTCGACATGTAAAGGCGGTGAAAATATGTCACACTGATATGAGCATTCTCGTAAGCAGACGGTGTTAATTTCTGCTTGGGTTACACATAATTGTTACCATGAGCACCGATGACTCAGTATAATTCAGAATGTGGGGTGGTTCATTTAGTTGGTTGACAACTGATAGCATGTGCCTGGAGCTACAAAGCCAACCTATCTGCTCAATTTCACTTTGTAGGGCTCAAGTTCATTGACTCTGTCGGTTAAATAAAGTGTAGAATTGGTTCCTGAAGCGTGACACTGGCCCAGTGAACTCTGCCATACTCGGCCCTCGGGTCTGCTTCTATCTCTGCTTGTCAGCTGATTTGCAACAACTTTAGCTTTTCAATCACCAGTTTGCCTGGGGTTGCACGGGCAGGCCAGGCCACAGAGATGCACATATCTGACAGAAGGCTTGGCAAACTGAAATGATTCTAGATACAGCTGACAAAAAAATATCTCAGCACACTCCTTCAGTATGTTATATGCAGTCCCAGAGGGAGCCATGCTTCCAATGCTAGTGCAACTGTTCATAACAATGCTTTGATCACATGTTCCAGCTTTTCCCAGCTGTCATATAGCTAGCTCTCTGCGCATTCATATCCCCAGAAGCACTAGCAGATTCCTGTGACAAATCACAGCCAACTCTTTTACATACCATACATTGGGTGTGTCTTGCGGGTACTGCATGTACTGCCCTAAGGTAAACTTTCCCTTAACTGGATCTGTATCTTGCAAAAGGAAGTGCACAATCCCAGCAATCTTCTAACAGATCTAACAGAAAGCATAAATGTGGAATTGTAAGATTGCTTTGGAATGAATCTATAATGCATAAAAATGTAAAGAAAAGAGGTACAGTATCTCAAGTCCCCCACACCCGGTGAAATAAACATTTCAGTGGGTAGTTCAGTGATAAAATGCCAATGGGCTGCCCCTCCTGGTCTCAGCTGCTGTCTGCTTGCTCGCTGACAGCACAGGAAGTGGTAGCTGAATATTTTCCATTGTTTGGTATGGAGTTTTTTGGCTGACCTCGTTCTAAGCCAGAGCTCATGGTGGCAGTGTGACAGCAGTCCAAAAAAGATGAACGACATGAGCACAGTCTTTTGGTGAAAAACATGAATGAAACTTTTATTTCTTCTCTTTTTTTTGTACAAAACATCAAGTGTACCATAAAGTGCAGTGCTCAAGTGAGCTTAAGTGCTTTTCAGATGTGTTCATGTTTCACAGCTCAGTACAGAAGAATGTTAGTCAAATATTTTTAACATGTTAAACTTAGAGGTTGACTCAGATGAAAAGTACAGAGGCACGACAGTGTGAAAGTTCAGTGTGAACCAGTCATTTAGCCTCACCAAAGTGCTGACCAGGAGGCCAACTTGTCTCATGTGGGTTAAATGCTTCTTAAATGATGTAAGACTTAAAAAAGGCAGTGCTGAAGCTACCATTTAAACACAATGAAAGGCCTGTGATTAACACAGCTGGAGCTTTTGTATATTTCATAATTTTTTTCCTGAAATAATCGTGACTGACTAACAACATCGTGATGCAATAAGCTGAGCAAAGACCTATGAAAATAATTACCATTTCATGAGGGAGCAGACACTTAATCACATAATCACAGGATGTTATTTAATGGTAGCTTAACCGATATCATCTGGATGGTCTCACGGAGTGAAGAATAATTATTCTGTGATAAGCCTTGGTGACACCTGTTTGATGCCACAGTTTTTCGATTGAGTGAAAAGTCTTTCATCAGTCTATCAGACCACAATGACTCACGTCCGTTTCCTTGCTGAGGCCTGCTCGTTTTAAGACACGAGAGGAGGTAGTGGGGTGAGAGTGAGAGAAGACACTCAAGACGAACTTAACTTGAAGCCAGACAAGGAAGAAGATGACAAAGAAAGTGCTTGACAGAATGTGAAAGCGGACAACAAAGCAAAGAAGGAAACAGGTTCTCTTACAAAACCTGCACATTTCTCAGCTGACACCACAGCTGATGTTAGAATTCTCTTGCAGAGCATACATGAACTTAGTTATTGACAAAGAAAATGGCAAAAAAAAGGCTGCCTGGCCCTGGAGAGAAATCCAAACATGAACATATCCCCACCAAGTCTCTAATTCCTCACCCTTTCTTCTCAGCCAATCCCACACTGTCACACAACACTTACAAGGCCAGAGAACAGATGAAGAGTCACCAGTGAGCCAGATCAGTAGACGAAGCCCATTGAAAAGCAGGCGAGAGCAAAGAAAAGAGGATGGATGACTCAAATGCAGCTGCCTGCTATGCTTTCCACACATCCTCATTACTCACTATGCAGATATCCTGGTCTCGCAGGGCCTTATTGCACTGAAACCTTAGTTTTGGTAGACTGAATGACTTAAACAGCTCCACATTTTCTGTCTTGTGAAGTGCAAACTACACTAATATCCCACAGATTTTCAGTCAACTCGCCTACATTACTACATTACTAAAGACTAAGCTGATCTGTGGTCAGCCTTAAAAAACTGCTCTACAAAAAGGCATTGTGCTATAATGACTGAATCAACTGCCGAATTAACCTCAAGTGATTAAAATTTTCTGTCCTCTTCCCCTTTACTGGAAATGCGATACCTTCTTAACTCATTTAGCAATACTCATTAGTATAAAACAAGAAATCAAATGACAAAGAAAGTTGTGCACAGTGGTTGTTCAGGCATCGAAACATGACACTTGCAAAGAAAAAGTCCATGAGTAGGCCCCGACAAACCTCTGTTTTTCACTTCCTTAATTTTGTATCAGAATATCTGACTTTACAGTAAACCGATCAATAAGAGACAGCAAAACCGGAAATATGTAAAAGAATTCGAAAGAAAGACCAGAACTGCTGTCAAAAAGGGAATTGCTTTAAAACAGCGTGTTAATGCCAGAAAGTTCATTGAGATTTTGGTCTTAAAAAAAAATGAGTGAAAGTTTCTTTTGACCCTTTATCTAGATTCACTTCCTAAAACTGAAACCACTACTTATAATTAAAAAAAAAAACATTGCTCCTCCTACATTTGTTGTCAGAAAATTACAAAATGCTTCACTCTTTTTTTGAGGGTACTACTAATTATTACCATAGAATTGGAATGTTTATTCTACTTCTGTAATTTTTAGGCATTTTTTATGAAACTGCTGAGCTGTAAAAACAGTAATATTACTGTTAAACTAAGCCAACTGATATTTTAATACATACCATCTTTATATGTTCTACATATTGATTGCTAAACCCGGGAAAAATTAATTACTGAATTAATTACTGAACAGTTGCTGAAGTTCTGGCACATCCACTGGAACATTACACAATCCCACAGCTCAGTGTAGCCCCCCCTCCTCTCTATAGCAAGTACAGACTGGTCACAAGGGCCTGTCAACAGACTGTCCTTTTGCTCATTGTGGTGTCCCTTTAAATTAGTCAGATATACTGTACCCATCCAAAAATGGGGTCTAACCTGTTCTAAGACATTTTCATTTTGGATAAGATAATAACCACCAACAGTTTGGACACATTGTCCTCATTCCTGGAACAGCCTACAACATAATCTGCCACGATTCAATTGCTTTGCTTCCAGCACAAACTCAGTTAGCAATAGTGGGCCGCCAGGAGAGCAGTTGTTTACTGGCTTTGGCAGATCCACTCTAATTGGAAGTGAACCCTGACCACATCTTGCTGAGATAACAGGGTGGGTCCTGCTATGCTAACATATTCAACCACTTTGCCTCACACCACTGACCTCTTTGGATCTTTATACTAAAGAGAGAAAAAAAAACAAATCTGCCCTGTCTTAAAATCAAACACACCACTCTTTACCAGCACAAAAGAAAAGTTGGTATTGTATTAGCGAAAAAAAGAACAAATTGTGTGAAATCCAGTAATGAGCCCTATTAGGGTCATTCCAGAAGACATCATTACAAGCCAAATCTGGTCAGTCATTATGCTTGTGAAAAAAATGCAGGGATTGCTCAACATCTAGTTGTTAACACCTCACTTACAAGACACAAAGAGAGCAAAGCAACCACATTAGACAGAGGCAGACAGTAAGGGAAGGGTCAGTGGTCCAGCCCAAAAACAAAGCTGGTTAGAGTACACGCTCTGCTTAGCTACAGGCCAGGGCGTCCCACAATCACAGTCATTCAGGCCTGCTGGAATATGTCCCCTGGAGGTTCAGTCAGGTCAGCTATCTGTGGAAAATAGCTGCTGCCTTGTTTCCAGGCACTGCAGAAACCAAACTGCAACCAGCGCACACTTACACACATACATACAAACACATATCACCCCAAACATGACTTTCCATTTCTCCCTGTCCTCACAATCACGATCAATCCCACAGTGTAAAAAAAACTGCCAAAAGGTAGAATGTAGGGAGGTGCAGTGCCAACAACCGCATTAAGAGTACAAATAACTCCATCCATCCATCCATGTTCTGAACCCACTTTGTCCCGTGACACAAATAACTCTAATAGTTACTACTCAAGGCTCAACACTAATTATTGTACTTACAAATAACTGTTTCTTATGTGCTCCAACATAGACATAAAGCATATACACATACTATATTTTAGCACTGTACAAAATGTATGAACCAGAGGAAGAACCCCAATTCTCTCAAAGCGATATTTTTTTTAATCAATTCAACACCCAAAATGAACTGGACTTGTTGCCTTCTGCTTGTTGCAATTGTTACAACACTTAAGATACAAATGTTTGTGTAGTTTTCTCCACTCGGTGCTGGCCACTGCAGCACAACAACCCCAGTACATCTGCTTGTGTAAGTAGTGTGACCTGAGCTAAACTGTGCACTTAAAAGTCAGTGTCAGAGATACAAACAATATATATAGTTATCCCTGCTGTCAGAATAAAAAAATGTGAAAAACATGGATACATGGAGCAAAATATTCTTCTTTAGGCCTTAGAGGCATTCATGGCAGCTGAAATGACAGGTAAAATGACACCTTTGTAGCACAGCTGAGAGCCATTAAGGGATAACCAATGACATACCCTACTCTCTCTTCAGGTCAATCAATCAGTGTTAGCTCATTTTGTCTGCAAGGCCTTCCATCAACATATAAGGTCGACATTTATTCCCCATCAAATGACTCTTCAATAGCTGGACATCATGTTTTCTCCAACTCAAAATTTCCACTAAGTTGAAGTCACACTCATTTTCTGCCCACCTTTAATAAAGCTTTCAATCAGATGGCAAGACTGTGCAACATTTTATGTGTGTGAGCAGAAATTCATCCTGCGTGTGTTTGAGTTTCCACAATTGCACCGTGACATCATATGCCAGCGATCAGAGAAGTTGAAGAGGTCTGTAAATCTGGCAGCTGGTGTAGGTTCCTTTTGTTGGCTGAAGTTCATCAACCCGTTTGATGATAAGAGCAGCCATGTTTTTATCTGACAGAAACAAACTGAAGTTTGTAAAATCAGGCTTGTGAATCAACAATGGCTTGCCTAAAAACTCCATAATAACTGGGAACAATAACCTTCAGTCAGGCTGTGGGTCAAGTATGCACATGTGTATATACAGGCCAAGAAAAGCCTACACAGGCAAACACAGTTTTTTACCTAACAATCAACCTGCTCATCAACCACATGAGATGATAACTTGCCATGTCAAATGACACAGATGGTGTAATTAAACTTTCTGCAATGCCATTTCAGAGTTCTACCTCAGGTAAACTGACATTTAACTTAAACACTGGGCCTCAGAAATTGCCTTAAGAGAGATAGCAAATACCACTGTCCATCTGCTCAACAGAGAGACTACGAAAGTTGAGGGCGTGCAGGAGGAAAACAGCAGAAAAGGAAATATAAATAAAACCAGGAAAGGTAAGTAATCATGAGCTTTACAGGGTTCAAAAGAGCAGTATGACTCACACACACTGATAAATGCAAAAAATATTCTTCCTGTGTCATTAATTTCTCAGCAAAATCACATGTGTGATGTTTCAGACCTAAGCTCCTTACCTAAAGGGAACAATTAGAGGCTGCATTTTATTAACACTGTTAAGTCAATTTGAAAAAAAATGCAATCAATTAAGCGTTAATAATTAACATTCCTAATTGAGACAGAAGGGAAGGTGGTCTGCCCAGGGATAAGTAATTGAGTTAGAGCCTGTGTGCTCCAATTGAAGGGAACCAATTTGTCCCAGGGGCAGCTTCATCACTTTATTTGGCAAAGATGCAGTGTGCTGAGCACACACACTAACCATTCCAAGCTGAGGGGGAAATCATTGTCATCTCACTACTCCACCCCCACAACGCTTTGTTCCACTTTAGTGATGCACTTTAATTCAAAACAGAACAATGAAACTTGGAACATTTTCCCCTGTGAGACTGAGCTAGCACAATTCTGCCAGAAGAATATGTCCCATCAAATTTGGGAGGGGGGGTTTAAGGTGTCCTAAAATTAATTTTGTGTGTATATTTATGTGAGCATATGTCAAGCAGACAGACTCGATATGAACCATTTTTCTAAAAAACTATAAAATGATCAATTATGCTGAAGAACAGGAAGAAAGTGCCTCCTGCTGCATCAAATAAAGACTTGTTGCTTTCAAACCCAGAGATAATACAGTACATCCTCTGTTTAAAGTGTGATGCATTTTTGACAGCGGAAGAAAAAGTAGTTGTCATAATGAAACCTTCTATCACATACATTTCATTATAATTCAAATAAAACACAACCAGACAAAAGGTCACCAACTTTAAGACAAACCATTTGACCTATTATTTTCCCCTCAGGGAAAATGATTTTACTGAGAACAAGAAGGAGCCTAAACCTCTAACAGGTGAGCAACAAGTCAACACTAAGCTAAGCTTATGTTTCACCAAAGAAAGCCCTCAAGTCTGAGAGTCAGAGCAGAAGGCAGCTGTCGTCCTGCTGATTCAGTCTGGCCATGTCATCGCTGCCACAGACAGAGCAGCTTACGTGCCTACTATCATTGACACAGGTGTGTGTGTGTGTGAGAGAGACAGAGAGGTAGGTGCGTGTTTGTGCTCATGTCTGTCTGTCTGTCCTCTCAACCTCTCTGACACATCCCGTTCTGTCCTGTCCTGCTGCCAGCATCACCATAGCTACACAGACAGCTACTGATGTCACTCTCACACACACACAGAGGAATGACAAGGTAGTGGGCACTGCCTGTTCCACTCATGAGATCAGGGACAACATAAAATGTTTCTGCCCTCCACACATCATCAACCCATGGTTGATGCTGCAGGGGATAAATCCTCTCGGCAAACAATAATAAATTTCACAGATGTCTGGAGAAATGAAAATAAATAAAATCAGCACTCAACCTGTCTACAAACTCTCAAACACACACACCTCCTGGTGTATCATTCTTAATAAGCACAGAACAGAGCACACTGATTAACACTGAGGCCTACATACAGTAAATACAGGACAGACTATGTTCGCGTGTGTGGACACCAGCTCTCATTGAGGTTATTCTTGGCTCAAACATCATCTTTCGAGCAGCACTGCTTGCTTGGAAAGGCAACATTTCAGCTCACGCTCAGTGAGGGCCATTCAACAAACCCTAAAATAGAGTTTGCAAGTTAGAAAAGGACTTTAAGCAAGTGAAGAATCTGGATTTACAAGGTTTAAAGTTGGGAAGCTGGGACAACTGCCCAGGCCAAGTATGCAAACCGTCTCTCCCAGACAAATAAGAGGTAAAAAACAGCCGCATAAGTTTGGGGAGTTGTTCCATTCTCACACAGCAAAACACAGCTACTACGAGTGTTGTAACTTATCCAGGGGCTTGTTAACATCCCAAAGCCCAAATATGCACGAAGGCTGAATGGAAGTTAAAGGGAGGGGGGCTGTGTGTTTCTGACAGACAAGTTACTATCCAGTGTTTTGTGGGTCCCCTATTAATGACAAAGAAAGAAAATTTCTCCTGTGTCTGCCCTCATTCAGTCTCTGTCCCTGTAATTCCACATGCCGCATAAACAGTGAATAAACACAAGAAGAACAAAACATGTTTGGGTCATGGAGTACTTTTAGATATAGTTTGCTTAGTTTGAACAATGGTTAAGGCAGAAGCATTCTTCACAGTGCTAAGTATGACTACACTGCTGTAGAATGAAACAAGAATGTTTAGTATGAGCACAAACTTTCAAATACACAATGACTCAGATCACATAACACACTCAGATCTCTTGCTGTGCTATTACAGTAATGACAAAAAGCAATAAAGAACATTACTTTTCATGGTCAATTATTGCATTGTGTTCTCTTACCTGTCTTCATCCACATCCATGGTAATATGTATGCCAAACAAGCTCTTGACAGCAGGAGTAGGCAGGTTGAGGCCCTCGCTGATAAGAGGCTTTACACCATCTTTCCCAGGAAACATGCCAGCACTGTGCTGAGGTAGGGCATCAGTCTTCTGCCTACTATCTTCTGCCTGGTTACTGAAGCCAGAGGGAAGGCCTGCTGGGGCTCCTCCATGAGCCCCCTGGGGCTGGACAAGTCCTCCTGTACCAGGTGTCTGACTTGGCACACCTGGAGGCGAGTTGGTTGTACTGGGCACTGTGGCAGGCACATTCTGGCCACTGCTGTGGGAGGTTGTGGTGGTGGTGGCAGGAGCAGGGGCAATGCCTAACCCTCCTGAAGGCTGAGTCTGGCTGACAGATTGCTGCTGTCCATTTCCTGGAAGGATGGGTGCCATGGCTGGTGTGCTCCCTGCTTGTAATAGGAAGCCCTGGGCTGAGGCAGCCTCACCGCCCAGCCCCTGTGTTCCAGGACCAGCAAGAGGTGAGGGTACCTGGCTAGCTGGAGGCCCCACAACAAGGGAATTCATGGAAGGATTCTGGTTGCTTGAGCCAAAATGATGCTGATGATAGTCTGGGTGGCCAGCTGAGAGCCCAGTAGGATGATTAGAATAGGCGAACTGCTGGGCCTGTGTTGCAGGAGGTATAACGGGAGACGTCTGCTGCATGGCACCTTGGTGCACGCCATTGAGGCTGTTAGAGAGAAAGGGCTGCGAAGCAACAGGCTGCATATTGACCTGAGCCTGTTGTGGTTGCTGTGATGATGTGTACCCTGTGGGCTGAAAGGCACTTGCTCCACTGCCTATCTGAGGAGCCAAGCTGTAGCCTTGCTGCAGAGACTCTGATGGTGGGTGGGGGTGGCTGGGGTGTCCAGAGACAGAGTAGCCACTGTCTGCAGTGTTCTCCAAAACTTGGGCAGAAAAACTGCTAGTGACAACAGAATTACTGGTGGCCCCTAGCCCACTGTCCCTGTCTATACTGTGATCAAGAGTTACAGTTGGCTTTATGCTGTCCACAGTCCGATTAACATTTGAATCTGAATCTCTGTCATAGAACTCAGTGCATGTCCACCTGCCCCGTCTAAATGGCTCTCCAGTACCATGGTCAAGTTTAATGACCCTGAAACGGGAACTGCAACTGGTGTTCACAGGGGCTGTATAAGCCACACTGGTAGACACTGTGGCTGCCGTTGCTGTGTTGATGGCTGAGCCCGGTACAAAGGGTTGAGCTGTAGCTGGCACATGTACACTTCCTCCTGCATTTTGTGGGGTGGAACGACCCGTGCCTAGACATTTATGTGAGAGTCCCCCGTTGACAGGACCCATGTGAGGCTGCTGGCCCTCTTGAGGCTCTCCCACATTGTTCAAGGTTTCTTCGGATGAACTCCTATCACATACTCCCAGCTCGGCCCGAGAAACGTCAAATATTTCCGATGACACGTCCTCTGTCCGGGACTCGTCCGGATCGTCAAGGCTCTCGGTGTCGTCGGGGATGCTGCTGGCAGCCACCTGAGCCTGCGTAACACTCGTGATCTGGAAACAACTTTTCTTCTTTGCTGGCATTTTCGACATGATGACTATCTGCGTCAAGTCTGTCAGTTCCCAGATGAAATCAAGTGCTGCGCTAATGTCTTGAGGTGTAATTCACAGTTGAAAGATATGATACAAACACGTACCGTCACAGGACATTTCCATATCGTGCCTTGTTCTTTCTCTTGTTCAAGAAAAGTGTCACAAGCAAGGACGAAACTCCTGAAACGCTCCGCGGTGTCCGGTCACAGCACACGGGCAAAAGTCTTCGCTCCACCCGGCCTCTCCACACTCGGTCGGCCTTCCTTGTGTCCCGGCAGCGTAGTTACAAACAGGCCCTTGTCAAAGTTCTTGTCCAACAGCAGCCACCGGTACTTTAGTCTGAGGCGGGCCCGGTGTCTCAGCCCACTTTTCTCTCTCAGCTATAAATCTATTTCTCACCACTTAGCCAAGTTAGCTGATGTTAGCTAGTCTTTTTCTACCACTGTACCAGCATGTGGGACATCATGATGTAAACAAAATCGCCAGTCGTTGAAAGACAATATAGAATCCAGCAGTAGTTTGAGAAGACGTGTCAAAGTCGATGAAGTTTGCCCCTCACCGTGTGGACAGCTTACTTTTTTGCAGCTGCTACAAACAGCTAGCTGACAGTTTACCACCAGCTTTCTCACAGCGGCACTAAGCTAACGGGTAGCTACCTCCAGCCTGCCGCTCTCAACCAACCACTCGACAAGATGGCAAAAGCGAAGTGCATCCTGGGTATGGAGGTCAAACTAACTTTGGTTTTCATTAAAACTAAAAATATTATATTATTTCAAGTCAGATAGAAACATTACATGGTGTGTGCCGCATATCAATTTAATGTAGTCGATATTTGTATAAAAATTATATTGAACGTGGCTAAAAAAAAAAGACGTCATGTCGTCACTTCCGAAGAACGTCCACCCGGAAACGCAAAACGACTTCGCCAGCTGTCTGTAGCTTACGTTTTGGAGTAATACGGGACTTTTAAATCAACATTTTACGGCATATAATGTATTTGTAAGTTTAGATGTGTATTTTTTATATAATAGTAATAAATACACTCGTATTTACTTTTTTATAATAATACTAATGATATAGAATTTGCCCCCTTTTGACGTCTAAACATGGACGAGGAGAAACTGCATTTGGTTGTACTTTTCAACTTTTCAAGTTGCCTTTTGGCAACAGGAGTGGTCAACATATGGACAGAAAATGTTTGAAATACAAGTTAGGGTGGAGGCAGGGTAGTGACACATCTCATATCTGGACTTTTGTATTGTCCCTTCTAGCAGATGTCCTGCCCAGGTGATTTCACAAATCACACCCTAATTCATGACTCATACTAGCACCTAAAAGTGACTTTAAAGTGTGAATAACGAATGATACATATTATTCTCATCAAAACAGATGTAATATTTTTGGCCAAGAGGACTCTCATTGAACTTTGAACACTTGAAAAAGTAACTCCTTCACATGATTTTATACACTCTATATTAATGACATTTTTCCTACAGAGTGACTCATTTGCAATGAACAGATGACTACTGCATCAATAAATGCAATCAGAAGCCTCATGCCAAAGTGGTGGTTTGTCACAAGATACAAGATAAACACATGATGCAAAGAAATGGGTCATGATGTTGGCATGTGTTTGAGTGACATCAATGGTCATAAATGAGTTGTCCTTATGTGTTTTTCTCTGTAAAACACACAGCACATTTTAAAATTGAGTTATGGTGACAGGCTACTCCCAAAAAAAGAGAATGAAAATATTTTAAATGTTAAAAACACACACATACACACACACACAGTTTGTCATCTTAGAGGTTGGATTTCTGTAAATAGTCTTGTGTCTGTTTCCTCTAATTTCCAGTCAGCTCTCATTTAAAATGCCATAGCAAAATATGTCCAAAATTAACTGCTCACTGCTTTAATTCCAAACAAGGCCACAGTGGAAAAGACAGCATGCAATGATATGCAAAAAAAATGTTAGTGAGAAATTAATAAATAGAAATAACACATTTCTAATGTATTCTGCTTACAGAATATTATCCATTTTATATTTAATGTTCTACCCCAGAGCTGGAAATAGAGATTCGGATCCAGCGAATGAGGGATACTGAGGAAAAACTTAAAACACTAGTGGATCTATCATTTGTATAGAAGAAATAATTTTAATTTTACCAATATTTTCCAATATTAATGTAGAAAATTGGACTCTGCTGAGTCTGAATAGACACATGGCTGCTGTTAGTGTTTCATTACATATAGCTGTACAGTTTTTCAGTTTCTTGAGAAATGAAATGAGCGTGACACTCAACTTTAGACTGAATATCTCAACCCATGCTGTTTAGTGAGAGTTTCACAGCTACAGTTTACAGTGTGGCCAAGTTTTGAATACAACACAAGGACACTTTGTCGGCTTAACCCTCAGGTCAGCATCCCGTCTTGTGTTTTTCTTTATTGCAACTTTATTGCCCTGAAAATATGTAACAGTATGAGAAAACTAGACTAACGTGACACAGCTTTAGTATTACAAAGTTGATGAACTTTGAGGTTGCAAATAGATTCATTATATTATTCTGTCTGCCACAACTGACTAATCATGGAATTACACAGTTATATAATGTCCGGGTGCAAACTCACAAGGTCTGTCTGACAAAAACAATTTCACACAGTCCCTAGATAAAGACACACGAGATTGAAAACAGTAACAAAACATGAGCTGAAACACATTGTATTTGTAAGGACTGATAAAATGTCAAAGAATTATTATGAGTTATTTTATGTAAACATCAAGTAGAAGTAAAATTACTGGTGTTGAGGTTTTGTGATTGGAATGTTTCAGGTTTAAATGTGTTTTTTCTTATAGGCTGGTCCCAGATTTTTACTCCTCTCTATCTGAACCTGAAAACAACTCCTTGTAAAAACAATGTTGCAACATCAGTTCCAACAAGCTCCTCTATACTTAGACACCCTTCTTTGGTAGCAGGCCGTGCGTGGGCTTTCCCCAGCCATAGCCAAAGTGTTTGCAAAGCTGGTTGTGTTTATTTACTCTGGTCTGAGGGCGAAGACTACCAGGTAGCACACTTTCAGTGTGCCACCACAGTAACAAGACAGGCATTGTGCTGGCTGTATTTTAGAGCCAGCGGTCACTTTCAGCAGTTCAACCTGTGAGACCTCTGGCCTTTTAGTAGGCCATTGTGGGGTCTGAGAGTCCACGATCGACGAGCGCACTGACCAAACATCACTCAGCACTGGCTAAAAAAAGGGCTTCCCTAGGGAGAATGAGGTATAAGCGGTTGGTTCAGGGCAGCTTGACCAGCCTGGAGCTGAAAAATGAAACACACACATGAACCTGGTTTATGGTTTCAGATTTACTGGCCTCCGTTTTCCAGAAAAAAAACCCACATATGTTAGTCTCCACCTGCCTCATTTGTGTTCCCCTATGTTTGACTGCTAATAAAAGTAAATGTTAAATAAAGTTAATTTGCCATCACGAGTCTGTCAAAGTGCAGCTCTGTCCCAGATGTGCACAATTCACAGAACAAGCTCAGGGTTTAAGTCTGCTCTATTTTCAGAGATCTTTGGTTGTGCTTTTCTGTTGGAAGGAATGCATGTTCATCATGTTTCCCTACCTCACAAATTCCTTCAGAAGCAGCCTGTTGAGGGAGCAGTACTCATAGTTCAGGTATTACATAATACCCCGACATTATATAATACAGTATATGAGAGTCTGCCCGTATAGACATAAGTGGGGGGAAACAGACTTCCATGTAGGTCACACACATCTTGATGATCTGCATCTGTTTTAGGGCCTCTGTGCATGTGATACCACAACACATGTGTCTCCTAACTGACTGTAACTTACAGGGGACCATAAGCCGCCAACGCAACCTTTCCTTCCTATTGAAGCTTTTGGCACAATGACTAACACAACGGACAAGCCGGCGTTACATAGGAATTCCTATCTATTCCTAATAAGGCCTATCAGGAACACAGACGGCTTCAGTGTGATATTACATTACATTGCTGCATTACTGGGAAATCTAACAACTAAACCTATTTTGAATACCAAAACTTTTCTGGAAGTCAAGATAGTGATTCAAACAACAACATTCATCATCTTAAATCAGCTTTTTTAGTGTTAGTGCAGGCTCAAAAGTGTACTTAATTGCATTGCATTTTATGTCATTTTATCTGCACAAAATATCCAGATATGACTAAAAAAATGTGAATCTTGTAATATATTCAATATTTTTTGACAGTTTATTTAGAAAACCATCAGTATCAAAAACAGTTCTAGTTTTAGCTTTAGTCTTCATTCAAAAAAATGACTCATTGGATGAACTCAATAAAATCGTTGGCAGGATTTCCATCCGATAAATATGTGTGGCCCCAGCTCAAAACAAGCACATTTGTGCATTATAATGTATTAGTAGTCCAACCTAGAGAGAGCTCAACCACCTTTGAGAGTGGCAGGGGTGTCACAGCAAATACATTTTATATGTTATTATATATGTTTATGATATGAATGTGTCACCTCAAGAAGGGCTTGAATCATTTTCTTTTTAAGTCTTGACAGCAACGACTGAATAACATGACAGTTAACTGATTTGTTTTGTGGCACCTTGCCCCATTTTCTCCAGAAATACATATAAAGTCACACTCCAGGAAGTGAAAGCCTGATGATATATTCATTAACTAGGAGGTTATGTCACCTCCAGTTCTCCTTGAGGTTCAGAATCTCTCATTTGTTCTGTGGACCCTTTAATCGTCTACCTGTCTGAAGATGTTATGCATGCATGTGTTGTTCATTACCTGTGATTAAAAGTTAATTTTGGGTACCTGAAGTAACTAAGAAACTAAGAATATATATATATATATATATATATATATATATATATATATATATATATATATATATATATATATATATATATATATATATATATATATATATATATATATATATTCTTAGTTGCTTCAGTAGTAACTAAGAATATATACTAGAATAACTAGTAACCCTTTGTAGTATTTCTGTATACAAACCCTAATAATGCTAAATGTTGTAAATTAAACAGTATATTAAAAGTTTTTCCTTATATTACCCCCTCCCTCCTTAAAAAATATATTTTTCTGTCGGGTTTCACACTGCAACATTTTTTTCCTGAAATCACAAGCAACAAAAAAAGTCCAAAGTTCAGGGTCTTGGAGTCTTTAAACTCATTACAGCACAGAGAAAAATGCCTGTTAACGTGAAAACTGGGGAAAACAGACGTAACATTGCTAGAGAGGACAGATTTTTCAGCTGTAATCCTGAACGAGACGGAGCTTCATTGTGTAAAAAACAGCAGCCGCTGCATAAGAAAACAAAAAGAAATCTCTCTTATTCAACTAGAAGGACTAAAGGATTATTTCTCAAGTGTCTGTGTAAGAGAAAGACAGTGATTCATGAATGTGGATACGTGTTCCTGGGCCACAACCTTTACTCCACAGAACAAACTCAATATGTTACAACAAAGAAAATCTAAAATTCCACTGTGGTTCTTCCTTTACTGGACTTCTGGCATGTCTTCAAACATGAAGCAATGCAGGAGGTCGTGTTTCTCACAGTTCACATGTAAACAGGCGTTCTGATTTCTGATCTCATCCTCCGTGCTCGCAATGAGGTGTTATCTTGATCATTCAGTAGAATCATTTCTGCTCAACTTGTCATAACAAAACTCCTACAGAGACAGTTCACCTGTGTGCTGCTTGTTCGGTTGAGTGTAGATGCAAATGAATGCAGTCACTGCAATCAAAACATACAGGATGAATGTACAGTCACCTTGCAAAGCATTGTTGGTCTTCGGGCAGGTTTAAAGCAGCTCAGGTAAAGATCGGTAAAAACTGCTGATAGTAGGACTTTCAGGTCACCGTTTAGACTGGACATGAGATGTAAGAACGACCTCTGTGGCCCAAACAATCCTCAAGTCAAGTCTGAGGTCGTCAAACTCCAGACTAAGTGTAATGTGACTCACAATCTCTGACTCTTCTTTTTAAATTTCATCTATCTTTTATATTTGGATGTTTACATTAACATTCAGTAAGTAATTGTACTGGTTAGAAGAACTGAGCGTTTCTTTCAGTGTAGAATTCCACAGATAATTCTTTTTATCAGTGCAAGAAGCAATGCCAATTTTCTTAGAATTTAATTGATGTCATAACTTTCAACTCAATTTGCCTGCAGCAGTCAGGACATAAAGAGAATGGAGGAAAGCAAAGTGTAGTAGGTCACCACCACCACCACCACCCACCATGACTCAAACTTATTTGCCTAGAGTGAAACATGCATGCTCTCGTTTCAAATTAGATTTCAAAGATATGTTATCTTCTGCTTTGCTCCCCTTTCTTTCCCTTCATCAACAACACACCATCAACCCATGTCTTATAACGTTCGCCCTGACAGGCCCTCATATCTCCCGCTGTTAATACTAGCAGGTGTGCTTCAATCTTTCAATCTTCTTATTGTATTCCAGATCATGACCAACTTATTTTCTTAATTGCAGAGTTTGAAGAGATAATGGTGTATTATTAGGATTCTCAGGGGTCGTTAGGGCATCAGGTTGGTTAGTGTGGGGTGAGAGGGTCAAAGGGGGCAAAGATGGCCCAGGGGAGACATGGCATCATGGGAAATGTAGGATATTCTGCCAACTTCATCGGTGAGGGTTCCTGATGTTAGCATTATAACAAGGGTTTAACATCAGCAATTAGATACAGTCAGCATATCATTATTTTCAAAAATCCCTGAACACTTCCACACCCTAACCTGAATACAGACAAAACTACAGCATGTTTATATGTAAATACATGTTTTAGGATTTTCATTTTTCAGTTTAAAATTATTTTACCATATTTATCTTGTAGAGCTCAGGTCAGTTCTTACTTTTTCGGCTGAACAGGAACCATGAGGGAGGAGTGGCAGCATGTATGTTATTTACTCAGTTTTACTGATTATTTGCCGAGTTCACTTCGGGACATCTGTTCTACCAGTTCTTCTACCAGTCAGGAAACTGACATAATTCAATTTAAAACTGAATCTTTTTCTCTCTCACCTGAAGATTTCTGCCGCTGACCTGCCAAAGTTTTTCCAACCAGCAACTCTAGAGCACCACCTGTGTTACACTGCTCCCATGACAGTTGAATCAAAGCTGTAATAAACAGTCATGGCCACAAGGTGTCATCACGGAGCAGTGAAACGACAGACAGAGAGACTCCTCTGTTCAACTATACAGCCTGTTAAATATTCCATCATCTATATAAGGGCGTAATTTGTATAATTATAAGTGAAGACAAAGAAAAATAGAACTATAAAATAAAAATATTCTTCTGACCCTGCAGGTCAAAAGTCCACGTTGTTATACTCAAATGAGATCTATTTTTATTTAAAATAATGGTATCAATAACAATAGAGAAGGTTAACATCTGTTATACACTCAACAAAAATATAAACGCAACACTTTTGTTTTTGCTCCCATGTTTCATGAGATGGACTTGAAGATCTAAGCTTCATTCCAGATACACAATATTACCATTCCTCTCAAACATTGTTCACAAATCTGTCTAAATGTGTGATAGTGAGCACTTCTGCTTTGCTGAGATAATCCATCCCACCTCACAGGTGTGCCACATCAAGATACTGATCTGACATCATGATTAGTGCACAGGTGTACCTCAAACTGCCCACAATAAAAGGCCACCCTGAAATGTGCAGTTTTGTCTCACAGCAAAATGCCACAGATGCCACAAGCATTGAGGGAGCGTGCAATTGGCATGCTGACAGCAGGAATGTCAACCAGATCTGTTGCTCGTGCATTGAATGTTCATTTCTCCACCATAAGCCGTCTCCAAAGGCATTTCAGAGAATATGGCAGTACATCCAACCGGCCTCACAACCGCAGACCACGAGTAACCACACCAGCCCAGGACCTCCACATCCAGCAGGTTCACCTCCGAGATCGTCTGAGACCAGCCACTCAGACAGCTGCTGAAACAATTGGTTTGCATAACCAAACAATTTCTGCACAAACTGTCAGAAACCGTCTCAGGGAAGCTCAACTGCATGCTCGTCGTCCTCATCGGGGTCTTAACCTGACTCCAGATCGTCGCCGTAACAGACTTGAGTGGGCAAATGCTCACATTCGATGGCGTCTAGCACGTTGGAGAGGTGTTCTCTTCACGGATGAATCTCGGTTTACATTGTTCAGGGCAGATGGCAGACAGCGTGTGTGGCGTCGTGTGGGTGAGCGCTTTGCTGATGTCAATGTTGTGGATCGAGTGGCCCATGGTGGTGGTGGGGTCATGGTATGGGCAGGCATCTGTTATGGACGAAGAACACAGGTGCATTTTATTGATGGCATTTTGAATGCACAGAGATACCGTGATGAGATCCTGAGGCCCATTGTTGTGCCATACATCCATGAACATCACCTCATGTTTCAGCAAGATAATGCACGGCCCCATGTTGCAAGGATCTGTACACAATTCTTGGAAGCTGAAAATGTCCCAGTTCTTGCATGGCCAGCATACTCACCGGACACGTCACCCATTGAACATGTTTGGGATGTGCTTGACCGGCGTATACGACAGCGTGCACCAGTTCCCACTAATATCCAGCAACTTCGCACAGCCATTGAAGAGGAGTGGACCAACATTCCACAGGCCACAATAGACAATCTGATAAACTCTATGCGAAGAAGATGTGTTGCACTGCATGAGGCAAATGGTGGTCACACCAGATACTGACTGGTTCTGAGTCCCCAGACCGCCAATAAAGCAGAAACAAAATGCACATTTCAGGGTGGCCTTTTATTGTGGGCAGTTTAAGGTACACCTGTGCACTAATCATGATGTCAGATCAGCATCTTGATGTGGCACACCTGTGAGGTGGGATGGATTATCTCAGCAAAGCAGAAGTGCTCACTATCACACATTTAGACAGATTTGTGAACAATGTTTGAGAGGAATGGTAATATTGTGTATCTGGAATGAAGTTTAGATCTTCAAGTCCATCTCATGAAACATGGGAGCAAAAACAAAAGTGTTGCGTTTATATTTTTGTTGAGTGTATTTAATTTTATTTATTAATGTTTGCACCATTATCACATTAAGCTTAAATAAATCAAACCTGTGTCAAACCGGCCTGCACATCTACACAGAGGGCTGAACACTGCAGTTTCCATTTATTATTTATTTGACTTGCAAATGACAGCCACTCTGTTAAGAAGAGAGAGAGAGAGAGAGAGAGAGAGAGAGAGAGTGTGACATGCTTAACTGTGGGTGTGGTTCATACAGTATGTGACCTGTGAACGTGTAATTATATCAGTAGGTGTGCTGGTTCAGTTAAAACTGTAGAATCACTCATTCTACAGAGAGTTTATCAATAAGGCAGCAGCAGAGAGAGAAAGAAAAAAAAACAACCACAGCATCAGTCCAACGATGTCATGCCCACCTGACAGGAGCTGTTTGCACATGCATGTTTACTGCTGTGGTAATTAAATGAGCAGTAAAATAAACAAAACAAACGCAGTGTTTTCTTTTCCATCCTACAGAGACTACATTAAGGAGCTGCTCTGAAGTTCACTCACTGAAATCAGAGGACTGTGCTTTAAGTATATGTATATGTATATATACATCATGATGTTCATCTTGTTGCACAATACGCTCAACAACTGAGCAACATACCAGATATACTGTATAGGTTGTACCTTGTTTGTATTTTGTTTGTATTTTGCATTCTTTACTTAATGCTCAATAGTGCTGTAAAATTCAACAACGTTTCTTATGTCATCTTATCTTTCCATCACTGGTATCCAGTCAGGCACAGCAGAGTATAAAAGAATCATCTCTTTTTATGTGTTTTCATCTCAACATGTCATGTTTAATGACTTGTTGGTACAATGATGACTGCACAAACTGCACATGCATGAAAGCTTTTAACTTATGTTTGTTTTTGTTTAGCATCAGAAAATTAAATCTTATGTGGAAACTGTGTTGTGGTTTATTATTTCAATCTGTTTTGAATGCATGTTTAAGGAAACAGGCCATGAAGAGAGAAAGAAGAAAAGAACAGCGCCACCTACTGAAACTCAAGGGTTGACCTCACAAAGTTTAGCAACACACACAAGACAAATCCAGAACAAGTCAGACTTCACAGATGCAGCTGCCACAGAACATACCAAAGGTATACTCTGGGTTCAGGAATTGTGGTGAGACTTTGCATCCATGTTTCACCAGAAATTCTGAAACTATAATTCATGATTTAAAAAAAAAAGTACAAAGGGACTCAGTTAACAGGGAAACTGAGTGGAGAAGGAAAATATCCTTTTACTTTCACTCTGAATCATGACTATTCATCAGTGCAGAACAGTGGGGCTTTATATCCAGTCTGTACATTCTCCTGCTACAGTGTAAGCAGGACTGGATAAAAAAAATGTCCTGAACAAGATATAAATCAGCTGAGATATAGATACAAATAAAATCACATGAGGATCTTTGTGTGTTTACTGTAACTGACCTTTACGGAAACAAAACGTGGGTGCTGGATGAGCTACATTCCTACAGCATTTTTATGGAGAGAGCGTCAGAAAAAGGGAGTTTTTACACGGAAGAAGGAACAGGAAGCATGCAGAGTTTCATTCCAGAATGAAACTCTGCATGCTTCCCGACACAGAGGAAGTGTTTCTTCTATTTATGCAAGATTTGATTGAGTCATTTCTCACGTTATGTTGCATTATATGACTCAGATTTATTTTCCAAGAAGCTGTATCCTACATCTACAGTCTTTGTCTAATGCCTGTGGAGCATTTGGGCCCCTTCATTATAAGCATCTTGGATCTTCTGAAAGGGTCCCCCTGCATACATTACACCATCATCACTGTTACAATGGCACCCACTGAACTCCTTCTTCAAGGGATATGTAATCTTATGGTGTCAAATCATGTGAATAAAGCATCCATCACTAACCAGGACTCATGAGCTAGAGCATGGCCCTGTTGTCACTCGTCTTCTCAGCTCTTAATGGCGAATCTTTTTGATTGTCTCCAGTAGCTGTTTATGATCCTCTTGTGACTCTTTTTTGGTGGTCTACCACACTGGACGGTATGAGTCAATGGGCTGGTTATCGGTTAGGGTTACATGGTAATGCACAGGCTCGGGCTTCCGGGGCCGAGCCCAGTAGGCCCGTTCAGTAATCCATCCCTGGTCCATCTTGCCTGCAGATATCCCAGATTTAGCTTTCTCCTATTTAATCCCTGGCCGAATACTTATCAATTGCCCATTTTAATACTACAGACAAATCAGAAAAGGAAGAAGATAATCTCTTTTATTTGTAGCCTTTCTTCTTCTGTCTATAGCAGGTGAATCTTTCTGGCCGCATCATCGCTATTCAAATCCAAACTAACCCACTGCTTTTACCGTGCCTGTGGGCTTATGTAAGCTCACCTTTTTGCATGTGTGTGTGTGTGTGTGTGTGTGTGTGTGAACCATGTGTCAGCTCATATGAGAAAATATGCGTGCGTCTGCTTAGACTTAATTTGCATGTGTTTGTTACGGGTGTGTGTATACTGCATTCATGATCAGTGGAGCTAGTATATCCATTCCACTGATGAGGGGGTGTTCAGGGCTCTGTGAAGGCCTCATTGTATGTCCCAGTGTGTCTGACACATGCAGACTGACTGCTGCCTGAGCAGATGGATCACCTTTGATCTGCCCCGCTGATCTCTCACACAGGGTGTAAAGGCTACTGGAGCAACACAAGCTGATTGTCACATTTTAACCCAGTCTGTCACATGTAAAACAGATATGAGGATTGCATTTTTTCCTGCTTTGACCTGACCTTGCTTAATAAACATCCTCCATAAACATCTTTGAAAGGACACTCGTCGCATGTGTGTGTCTTCTGACAACTCATCTGTCAAAGCGTTCTACTTGATTTCTCAGATGGTGATGTTGTGTGCATCCCTTGCCCCCCACTTCAGCTGTTATTGATTTTCTTTGTCTGTACCAGGCCGGGACCCGGAGAGCAGAGAGGAGACATGTTCCTGGGAAAAAAAATAGCAGCACCACTGCTCCATCTTCTACCTGATTCCGCTCAATATTTAATGACTTGCACCTTAGCTGCAGCAGGAGGGAATGAAAAACTCTTTAAAATGTTGGTTGTTATGTTGACTTTCTGTTAAAGCAGTGCCAGTGTACCACTAAACTAGCTCTAATACCAGATATCTGCAACATTAGACAGCTTGTTAACTGGGTCAATATAAGTAAATGAAAATTCTCTTTACAAATTTGTGGTGTGATTGCAGCCCAAATGGTTACATTTGGGCAATAAGTGCAGTATAGATTGAAAAAAAACTCTACATGAGACAACGTGTGAGCTGATCTTGTGAATAAAAAGGCTTGAATTATCTTCAGTTCAGACAAAGCAGGACCACAGACTTCTTTATAACCTTAAACAAAGTTCTTTAAACATATTTTAAAGCACCTTAAAGAAGATCAGGGTCAGGCCTTCAGTAAATATTCAATATTTTAATTTTAGACAAACAAAACAGAACATGCATTTGACAAAGGAATTCTGAAAGCCAAATTATGGGTAAAGCGCCTTGTAATTTGTAGAAATGCTCTTGAAAATAATGAAAGGATAGTCCTGATGATAGTACCAGTACATTCTATTCTATCATTCATTGCTATGATAAATCAAGTTACGAACCATACTGGACTTAATACATACTAAAATAGACCCCCACCCGTCCAAAGTTGAATGAAAACTTGAATGTGAAATCAAGTTTTTCCAATATATGATATTATACGACACTTTGATCTGTTTTTATTATTCTAACTCTCATTTCCTCCTCCTCTGATCCCCTAGGATTTTTTGTTTGTAAAAACCTGCCTGGGAAGAAAATTTTAGTAAGCTGTTCCTCATTCTGTGACCTGTGACAAGAACGCAATGCTTTGTGTCACTGTCACGAGCTATAAACGCAAATAATACAAGCTGTCAGCAGGTTCAGAGCAAACAGTGACAACTTCTGCTGTCAAAACCTTTTGCTTCCCTGCAGCTTCAACATTTCACATTAGAAGTCTCTGCATGTTTAGACACGAACCACAGGCAAAGAAACAAGAAGATTGTATCTTATGGCAACGTGCACTTAAAGCTGTAAATCAGTGGGAGACAGATGGTATATGCATCTCTGCATACCACAGCACCAGGTGTTAGAAGTCACAATGTGAACTATATGCTGACCTAAAACAAAGTTTACCTAAGTCAATTATTACAATATTAAACACTCCTAGAGTGCACTTGCAACAAAAAGGGCCTTGTGTTATCCAGCTGTTATGATGACAATGCATGATGCTAATGGGCTTGTCAGAAACTAAGCCTTTTGCAAAAGCAAACAAGTTAGCTGCTTTAAACCTTCATGACTCATATACATGCTAAGTGGCTTTGCTGCATATGGTACTATTTTGACAAGGCAGAAGTGAAAACAGAGGTGGCCATGGAAACTGTAGACAACCAATAGTGGAGCAGGATATGGGTGTGGCTGTCTGATTGACATGCATTTGTGCCCTGCTCTCTTGCTTCAGGCTAGTCAATTAATAACTTTTTTTTGCACCCAGTCTTCTGCAGAGGGAAAGAATTTAGTCAAAGTTTCTGGAAAGAGATAAGACTATCACATCCTGCAGGGCTTCATGAAGGAAGCAAGTTGTAGCGGCTCAGAAAAGTTAATTTAGTGTTGATGAACTGTGTGGGTTATAGTGTGTGTTGTGTCATTGGGATTCAAGTCACTGATAAATGCTTTCAACTCACTCCTTGTATTTGTTTTTGTACACATGCTCAGAGGAAGCTGGACACTGTTTAAGTGTGAGCCTGTGAGTACATGGTGGAGGTGGAGATGGAGAGAGAATCTCAACATCATCCTAAGGGTCACATGGTTACATTATTAATGGTTTCCATGGAGTGATCACAAACACGTGTACAGTACATACAGCACACCATAGCATGTTGCCATGCTGACATCATCAATAGGTGTGCACTTGTAGAAGATTAAACTGATCACCCGAGTGGTGAGGTCATCATACACTTACATACAAACTGCATGCAGACAATAGTAACATAAGATGTAGCATCCCCAGTGGAAATGTGTTTTTAATTATTTGTTAAAGAGTGATTTAGTGTTTTTACCACTTCTTTTGTGTCTCATTATAGAAACTGTATGTGACATATGTGACATTAAAGCACTGTACTAAAGTTAAACAAGAAGGACGCACCCTATGCCAATATATATATTAAATTAATGTGAGTGAATCTGTCAATGCAGATTTGGTTATGTGTATAGAACTATATGAATACTGCAAGATAGGGGAAAAAAACATGAAAATTGTGTATTCAAAAACAGTTTCACACATACCATGTCCAAATCTGCTTCTAAGAAGATTGCTCTCTGGAAAGAAAAAAAGTTTACTTGTGCAACTTCTGTAGATTTCGCAGAAAATACCAAGACAAGACTTGACAAGAAAAAATAAGCTGTCTTGCTTTTTGTCAGCGTGATCAACCATGATATTCCTCCGCCGCGCGGTTATATTATGCAATGAAAGGAAGGGCGAACAACGACCCAGGCGGAGTGATATAGAGAGGACTACACCCAAGTGCCTGTCCGATTGCAGCGGCTTCTCTTCGTTGGCTAGACCAGAAGAAAGCTGGGACGTGACGGAGCCGGGGGGGTTTTGCTTGCTAGAGGCCCATTAAACCACCGATAAATACAGCTTCCTCACAGTTTCTTCGTCACTCAGGAGACGATTGCGATCTAACTTCACTCAGCGTACTTTTTTCCACGTTAGAACTAATTTCATAAACATGAGCTGGGAAAGCTACGTGGAAAACCTGATGAAAGATGACACTTGCCAGGACGCGGCCATTGTTGGTTATACGGCGGAAGCCAAATACGTGTGGGCATCGCATGCCGGCGGTACCTTCTCCCACATAACGGTTAGTATTCTCTATGTGCCATTACAGTAATCTATGTAGAGGAAAAATGTACACTTTGCATTCCAGCGCGATTGTCTGCACAGCTGGGCCTTGCTGAATGAGGAGTGTGGTACACATGGTATCCGCTGCTCACACACAGGATGCATTAGCAAGTGTGCACCGTAGCTTTTTAGCCCATCGTCGGTATTTTGTAGCTTCATTTTGTGACACAAAATAAAGCAGATGAGTGGTAGTTTGTTGCCAGTTTTCTTTTACACTCGCCGCAGCAGCCAAAGATTACCCAAGCTAATAAGTAACGGCACCGCTAACTGAAGCTAAAGAGGCTAACATGGGAAGCTAGCTGGCGGCACCCGTGTTTGCTTTTAAGACCGGTCAGACAAGATGAGCAAGTCGGGGCATGCATAAGAGATTTTCAAAGTATTCCAAGCGTGTATTCAGTCATACGTCATGACCTGGATGATTCGTTTATATGTTAAAAGGTGCTAACTAGTAACTTATTAATGTTAAAACGATTAGCTATAACTATAGCCCACTGAAATCAGGCCGGTCATCTCCATTGGAAAATCATTCTAAACCTAACGTTAGCGGCGCTCACATGCGTCCCCGACGTGCTGGCGTGCCGTTGGTCTTTGAGGTTCTTTCCTATTTTGCTTCTGTGAATCGCACTGCCGCTACCGCCCTTATTTTCCAAGATGGCGGATACACTCCCAGTTTCTTATTCATTTTGTTCATGGAAGCTCGTCGAGACGTGTGGTCTGGGTCATGATTTGCAAGCAGCAAGGGCCTGTGTTGTAAACCGCACACGTTGAACACATTGAATCAAACTGACATTAATATGAACGTTCTTTTACTTGTTTGACAATCATATTTAGCTTTTCATTTAGCCTCCATTTTGTCTGGCAAATAAATTAAGAGCAATTAATGAAAATATATTTGTGAAGTTTCGACAAGGCCTTTAGCTAACGCTATTACATGATAGGCATTGCTGTTGTGTGTGGAGTGTGTGGCTGTTAGCTAATGCTACTTGGGAGTGTCCACTCGAGTATAACCTTTTGCTTTTGAATGATTTGTAATGATTTTTTTTGTCGTGGGGAAAAGACTTCACGGAGCCGTAGCGATTGTTTACTTTACCTTATCGCCACCTCAGCTTTTTATCCAGACCTGGTTGGTTACATTTGACAAACGAAGTCGCCTTTCATCGGAATGCAGCAAGTTAACACAGAATATGTTGCTGCAGGGCGAGATTCTTCGTGTGGGAATGCAAGAATTGGATCTCTCCAGTGGGAGACGGGCGTTGGTGTAATTAATTTTACCAACCGGGCCCGGACATGTACCTAGCCGCCATGCTAACGATATCCGAGCCAATAGAAATGCTTTGAGTTCCTCGCTTTTCCTTCCATGAAGGCGGTCGTGTGTGCCATGACTGTGCAGTTCTGGAAGTGAGGGGCGACGCCTTTTGTTTTGCGGATCGATCCAAATGAAATCTGTGTAAAACGCATGTTTAATAACAACAGTACTTTTTGTACACCTTTCGATTATTAAACAGATTTTTTTTTACGGTATCTGTACCTTATGTTGGATTTTTTTCCCAACATGTTTTGACCGGTGCAGTTGGCCTATGAGGCTTCAGGATTTGCTCCTGACAGAATAATGGAGACAGCTGCGCCTTTAAAACAGAGGAGGGACTTCTGTGAATAGCTGGGTAACTGTTCTCAGTGCTAATGCTAAGCAAGCAGACCTGTTTTTATTGATCAATGTTCAACCATTAAAACTTAGTGATGTTAACTTTTAGACAGATATTTTTGCAAATCATGTGACCATAATAATCCCTAAACTTCCCTAATTCAAAGTTTTACATCTTTAAGCCAGTCAAAACGGTTTCGTACTAGAGGAAGAACCAGGAAGACGAAGAAAAGGAATTAACATGTTTTTGTTTAGTACTTACGTCTCAAGGCCTTAAGGTAGTCATGCTCTTAGAGCAATAAATGTAGGTTCTGTGAGAGAGCAAGGGTGAGAATGTAAGGAATAAGATACAAGAGGCTGTGTCTAAATATGTGGGTTTTCTTCATTTATATTTAACACAAACTTGACTTTTTTCCTTTTTTTGTGCTTTCTACCAGGCTGAAGAAATCGATGCGTTAGTAGGAAAAGACCGAGGCCCACTTTTCACCAAAGGCCTGACCTTAGGCAGTAAAAAGTGCTCTGTAATCAGAGACAGCCTCAATTCTGACGGCGACTGGACAATGGACATCCGGACAAAGAGTCAAGGAGGAGAGCCAACATACAACATTTCTGTAGGCAAAGCTGCCAGAAGTAAGCATCCTTTTCACACTCATCACTTCATATTGTTTTAGTAGTGCCACAGTAGTCCACTTTAATAGCTCTCCTAGTTATTTTTTTACAACTTGTGTGTTGCATGTGGGATAGATGTTGAATGCACCTTTCCTCAATATATGATGGATAGTTGTAAGTTAGGATTATGAGGGGGAACTAGTGCATCTCAACAGTGTGTTATAGGGGAAAAACTGAAGCTGTTGCTTGAACAGTTTTGGTACTAGAGGAAGAACCAGGAAGACGAAGAAAAGGAATTAACAAGACAATTGAGTGAAGTGCATGTGATCTTCCTTGAAGGTGGTCACAGTTGTATTGACACATCTTCATATATAATAATACAAATTTTGATATCTTTACCTATTTGACCTTCAAAAATTTTAAGTGTAGCGTGTTCCAATTATTTTATATTTCTGTTTCTGCCATGTATAACAAGATCTGTCATTACCAGAGACCATAAACACTGCAACATTGGTGGGCCCTTAATGTGAAAAGTTGTCAAAGAAGTGTCTGTAGACAAAGATCATAGCTGCAAATTATGTAGCATAAGAACCCTTAGGTTGAGGAAAAGTCCTTCACAGGGACTTGCCTGAGAGTTGTGCCAGTTTTCATGTTGCCTGGGTGGACCCCCCACACCCTGTCCTCTTCCAGAAGATGCTAAAGCCAAACAGGTGAGACTGCATCAAGGCAAACTGGTTTGACTTTTCCTCACACTGGCCTCACTTTCTCTTAAAAAAAACTGCATGTCTCTTTCTCCTTTCTGGTTAACACAATCACTCCCCTGCCTTCAAAGTACGAGTCTGTCTCCCTGCTCACATGCTTTCACTCCTGTTAGGGTAAAATATGTATTCGGGCACCTCAGGTTCTTACATGTATTGAGGAGAGGTATTTCACGCATGCTGCTGTTATATGCATGTAGTTACTAGCCAGAAGATTCACCTTTCTTGTTCTTTGCTGCTGGCATGGTGCATTTTAACAGGTATAACAAAAACCTATACAGATAGAAGGTAGTAAAGCCTGATATGAGTACAGTGAACACAAAGGTGCCTCCTATGCCAGGTGTAATACTTAAGTAAAGCATATTGATGTGCCATTTCAAACTGCATACAGTGATTGTATCCAAATAAAAAGCTGTGTAGGTTCAGGTCCCCTTTCACCTGTTTGAATCATCCTAAGGAGGGCTTCTGAATCAGGTGACCTATGATGGTGATCCTCTCTGTGAGATCAGATCAGCCCTTCAGTATGGTCTGTAGATCTAGACTCCCATGACTAAATTGTGGCTCTGCGCCTTGTTTTTGGTCAGCACAGGATCTTTCAGACTGACGCCCAGCTTTGCATGTATCCTCCTGTTGCACTCTGTCATCCTAATTGTAATGTGACTTGTCCTGTTCTACCACCACCAGCAGCACTGATAAGAAAATGAATGTTTAGGCTTTGTACAGCCTTCCAATCCAACGGTGTCATTCTGCCTTTTAAGTGCCATTGTCGTCCTCCGTAGCTGTCTCGTCTGCTTGCTGCTTTTGGCTCTGTGCTCGTCTCTTTTCACTTGTGATCTCTGCACCTTCTCTAAATGTCCCTTCTCTGTCTCTTTTCTTCCAGTCTTGGTCTTGGTAATGGGAAAAGAAGGGGTCCATGGAGGCGGATTGAATAAGAAGGCATACTTGATGGCAAAATACTTGAGGGATTCAGGGTTTTAGTTTAGTTTTGATGTAGTGTATGTGGTGTAGTTGAGGGAGAGTTAAAAAAAAACACAAAAAAACAAATAAAAAGGAAAACAAAAAAACACAAAACTTGAAAAAAGTAGACAAAAAAATACCGTCCATGCCCCCTCACCAAATGGTCTCGTTAAACAAAATTTTGGGAGCAATTCTTATACACAGCGCAGGGTTCAGGCACTGACCCCAACAATGTAGCCTCGTATTTAGCCAAAGAGGCAAGAAGTGTTTTTTATTTTCCAGGCCAGCACTCATCATACCTGTTCATTTATTATGTTTTTTTTCCCTTTGTGTACTCCAGCATTGGTTGTGGTCATGGGGAAGGAAGGTGTCCACGGAGGGCAGCTCAACAAGAAAGCATTTCAAATGGCTGAATACCTGAGGAAGTCAGCATACTAAAGCAGCCTGTACCCAGCTACCTAGCAGCTCACCCTTACCGCCCTGTTGCATTTCACTCTACTTCAGTCCTAGTTTGTAGTTTTCTTTCCCCTGTCTTCTCACCCCCCCCATTTGTTATCCCTCTTTTGTTGTCATGTCCCTACCCTAACCCCCCACCCTCTGTCCTCAGCACTCTTTGCACTGTGTACCCTCATTACCCCCCTTTTTAAGCACTCTTTAAGTTGATCCATAGCAAAGATGAGCATGTTGCTAACAGGATGTCATGACAAACGTATACTTTAACCAGCAAAAAAATCTGGCAGAATACTCAACGACAGCTCAATTTTGAACTACATATTCTCTCTTTTTGTCATGGTGCCCATCACTTCCAGTCCCTCCCAAACTGATCCTACACTCCCTCCCCTAGCAGTTGATGCCTTTGGAGCGCTTGAGCAGTAACACAGCTCATAATGTCTTCTTTTTTTATTTTTTTATAAATGTCCTTCATGTCTGGGAGGTGAGACTGCGTGCATATCTTGGACCACTGTCGTTTCCCTCTCACTCCCCCATACACACACACACACCTATTCTCTCTCTTGCCAAAACTTTCACTTCCCCTTTGTTTAAATCAGATGACACTAACGTTAAAGACTCATCAAACATTCACCATTCCTTCCTTATTCACCTCTCTGTCCTGAGTACATTTAATAAACATGGGGGTTGGTGTGTGTTTGTGTGGGGTTGGATCAGCTCTATCATGAACCAGCTTTATTATTGTTGGTTTCATCCAGATGCTGGTAGCCTCTCCTCCTGACATCACACCCTCCGTGACTACACAAACACCCATGGACATTCCACAGTAACAATGGCTCAGGCACTTAATACTGTTTTGTTTGCCAGTTCCTGTAATATATATTTTCTTTTGAAAGGCTGCCATTTTTGGACAGTAGATATCCCAGCATATTACCACCTGGAGTGTGCCCAGTATGAATTTATTTTTTTCTTTTTATAGGACCAAGTGTAGTCGAAGCTCGGGTGTTTATACAATTGCTCTAATTCATGTGAAAGATGATAGCTAACCTTCTGTTGAAGGTAACAACAGTAATGCTAAGATTGAAACTAGGAAGCTACAGGGGAGGTAAGGGTGGGAGATTTTTTTCTTTAGTACATTTAAAAAAAAAACTACATTTGTACAAACCCATGCTGTGTTAACTACAAAACTGTGGAATAAATTGCCTTCTGCTCTATAGTCAGCTGAGCTTTGGGGTCTCACGTGAGTTTCTCCATGCTCAGCACTGCTAACTGTAACGTCCAACTGAGGGAAAAAAAAACACTTAAAAGTAGAAATGACGCTCAATGGGAGATGGGATTAGAACAAAGACGCTCATGGTGTTTGAAACTTATCTGCAGAACCTGTGTATCCTGTGCCATAATGTAGAGAGATCTGTTGCTGTGGTATGACAGATTTTACCCACTCTTCACTAAGGAGTCAGTTCATTGGCACTTTTTGTGTTCATGTTCTGTTTTTTTTTCTTTTCTATTAGCTTCAGCTCCACTGTTTAGGGCTTGTGGGATATGTGTACTCATTAAAAACCTGTTTCGAGTCCTGTTGCTGATGTGTTCATTTCCTTTCTTCGCCACTTTTTTTTTCTTACATCTGGGATACAGTCTCTTTAATGCATTTGATTTCATATGCATAAAACCAAGAAATGCCATAAGTTGATTTATCACCTTGTTTACAGACAGATCAAATAAATTTATTCCAACCAGATGAGAGTTTGCTGTCCTTTGTTTTTGTTGTGTTCTCACTTGAATACTGATCACGTTAAAAGGAGTAGGTTGATTCCACTCATGTCTGTCCATAAGAATTTTTGGAACCCAAACAGCAGGTCTTTTCATGAAGTAGTTGGTCCTCATCAAATTAAAGATGTTAGAGGGAGGGGTGTTTGTTGCTCTAAAGATCCAGAAAAAACTGGTTGACCCTAGAGAGCTATTTTCTCCTGCCTCCTCAAACTGGTGTCAAAAGTTTGGTTCTCTTGATCTGGACCAAAGCATATAATTTGAATTTTCCAAATCAACCAAAATACGCAAGGGGTTTGGATTAAACTGAGACCCAAAGCCATAAACCGTGCATGAATGTGCCCTTAAATGAGAAGTGGGGTTTAGAGTTGATTCTTGAATCAGAAACAGCAGCACTTTCACTTCCAGGCAGATTTTGATTTCCAGATTTCACATCACATGATCTTCATCAGTGGACAGGGTGTGCTCAGCCACCCCGAAAAATGTGACTAGCATCACTGTCCATTCTGTGTGTGTTTGGGAGCTTTCAGTCATATCACATGGTCTTCATCAGCACATGGAAATTTGCTATGTTTCAACCAGCAGTGAGAAAAAAATTTGCTTGGCAAATTCTAACAAGATCATATGAGACAGCCTCATATGATGTGTATATATATATATATGTTTTCACTTAGTCATATATAGAGTTAATATATCCCTCTTTTAAAATGGTATGAATGAAAAAAACATCTTCATCCAGACACATATGGCATGTTACAGTTAATGTGTGGAACCTTAACCCCCACGCCAGGCCAAACGTATTTTTGTGTGGTCGTACAATTGCACCCATTAACTGAGAAATTACTGATATCTAACAAAAGTGTGGAAGTAATACAACTTCTACTTCTACCTAATGAGCCATGCAAGACTTAAACCGGCTGATTTGTATCACATAATAAGGTCAATAAAGCATTAGTTAAGTGTCTGTTTATGTGCAGGCAACAGACACAGTAAATTACAGTTTCCTTGGTAAGTGTCATTTTGATTTTATTGAAGTAAATGCTTACTGAGAACAGATACATGAGCAGGAAAACACAGACAAGACAAAAAAAAATACATCAACTGAGAAGGCAACAGGATTTGTTAACAAAAAAAAAAACAAGCAATGATATGAAAAACAGTTCTGCATACTTACTATAAACAGTATTAAAATGAGATCAGGTCAGTTACATGTGTATTACAAGGCTCACATTAAATGAGGTGACGGGTCTAAAGCAGCCAGAGAAAGTTACCACAGTGTGGAGTGGACGCATTTTTCACTCAAGTGTCAGCTTCATGTGATGCCACATGGAGAGCACATTCTTCTCATTCAGTGTGTCACCGTAACCAGTTTGGCGTCTTTCTTCGTGTGAATCACTTTTAACAGGATGAACTGTGGCACAGAAACACAGGAGCTCCTACAGCGGGGCTCCCTCACCCATCATTGGCAAGAACCATTTCACTGTGGCCTTTCTGGACTCGTTGAGTGTTAAAAGTTTACAGAACAGATGCTGCGTAGCCATTCAAGACTGTATGTACAATAATGTATGTACATCTAAGATAGTAGATGTAACTTAATGGGGTCTATAGTTTATTTATATATACAATGTATTTTTTTACACAAGTTTGTGTCAAGCGTGATTGTGTGTCTGGAATTTCAGGACCTTTCCACATGTGAAATGACTACATTAGGTACAGTATGGCAGTCTACTGTACATCAGATATCACTTTCTCCACAATCGTGTTAAAAACAAAACATTTGTGTTTGAACTTGCATGGAGGATAAAAGGACTGTAAAGCTGTGACAGAAGAACTGAGATGATAAATCTGTTTTGTGACCCCCAACAAAAGTCTCTGCAGCTGTGAGGTTGGGGAATGTGGGGCTTTCGGTGACCAATCAGGCCAGCTGACATGTCAGTCAAGCTCGTGGCAGGTCTTGCTCATGGTCGTGGCCTTCAGAGCATGGCTGCTGCATCTGCACCACCACAGTCTCCACGGTGACTTCCTCCTCGCTGTCGCTGCTGTCCAGCTCGTCGTCCTCATACTCAGAGGAGTCCTGGTCATGCTCCGAGCGGGACGCTCCGGACATTGTGCCAAAGGAGTGGGCGCTGGTGGAGGCCAGGGAGCGCAGCAGGGGGGTGCTCTCAGACACCTCTTCATTCTCATCAGGGCCACTGTCCCCCTCCTCTGAATCAGAGTCAGAGTCGCCCTGTGAGGGGACCACCTTTTGCTTGCACACTGGGCATGTCTTCTTAGTTTTGGTCAGCCAGGGGTCCACACACTTGCTGTGATAGGCTGTGGGGAAAAAAAGGGCATTCTGATTATCCTGAACCCCACATACACCATGTCAAGGAACTGCAGATGTAGCAATGGAGGCTGCAAATAAAATGATTAGTTGGGCTTTTAAAGGGGTACAATGAAATCCTAATAATTGACAGTACCTCTGGTCATTGATGTTTGTCTCTAAACAGCTCAGGTTAAAGCACAAAGTGACACCACAGGACGTTAGTTATCACTAAAAAGGCCATAAGAATCAAAACAAAAATAATTCTTTTCGCATCTGATCTTACATATCAGTCCTTGTGTCAAGGTCTGAAGAAGAAGTCTATCTATTACGTGTGGTGGTGACTCACCATGAGAACATGGCAGGACTCTGAGCTTGTCTCCCTCTTCATATTCGTCCAGGCAGATGGCACATACATCATAGTTATCCCCTGAGTCAAAAAGAGAAGATAAGTTCAACTTTTTACGCAGCAAATTTGCAAAAAGGCGATTTACTGGACACTGCTTCCCCTGTTGATATCACAACCCTGATGGATTAAGCGGTTTAGAAGATGTATGGAGGGATGGTGGACGTGCGTTGTTGTCAGATAGCCGTATACTGGCAGAGCTACACACATTCATTCAGCTGATTTTGGTTTAAACCCAGATACTGAAGTACACAAGCGTTATCATGCATCCAGTGACTATAAGATAAGTGGGATAATCCACTTATTTTTCAAAAACTGCACACATTGTTCCAACAGTTTGGAGATATGTTGTCATGTGTACACAGAAAATGAACTGGTTGTGTTGTCCTCAAGGTTACTGAGGTCCATGATGTTTCAGGACCTCCAGGTGCCTCATGAGCCTGCTTTCCTTCAATTTGCTGTCACTTGTCCAAACACATCCCTACTACCCACCCACCCACCCAGCTCTCAGCCTGCAGGCAGAACAACTCCTAACCTGCCAGCACCTGACAATACAGGAGGTACAAAGTTTCTCTGCATACTTGAAGCTGAGGAATTTATCAGCGCACTCCCCTTTGAGATTCCACAGTGTTCTTCTCTTTTTACTTTCCTGCCCGGGCTTGAGGGAGGTGGAGGGAGCGGTGCTGTGGGCCGGTGTGTTTATGTAAGCTCTAAATGAGCATGTTTTCCCCGCCGACTGGGCTCTGTGTCTGTGCCAGGGCTGCATGTGACCTTATAAGGATGGGAAGTCACATCAACTCCCCCTCCTTCCACCCCTTCCCTCCTTCCTTTTCTCTCTGAGCATCAGCAACTTCAGCCGAAGGCTTCAACTTCAATTGGGCTCCTTCCTCTTTAACGCGTTCAGCTGTTTTTAGCTCAAACATTAATGACACATTATCTTCATCTTTTCTCAGCCAACACACATTGCTCTGACATTGTTCCTGAGCAGCCTCCATCTTTTCCTGTCTCTCTCACTAACAGTGGAGGACAGTCAGAGTGAGGGTGAGGGCGCGTTTGTGCAGGCATGGCTCCAGTATGCAGCCAGGAAATGCTCAACTGTGGCAATAACTGCGCTATTCTGAGTGAAGCAAAAAAAAACTTTCAGTGGCTTTCTGAACTTTGTGTGGTGAACTCTGAGGACTGCTGTGGGGAGAAGATGAACTGGGCTGAAGATGGTTTAAGGATAATATTTTTTGTCATGTAATTTAAATGCTGCTGGCACCATGACTCTTTAAGAAATGTTGTCTCAAAGTGTAAAAAACCTGCACATGCAAGTCCAGGCCTCTATGTATAGTAGTGAGAAACAGACAGAAGGTAAGGGCAGAAGATAACTCACTCTGGTTCTGCTGGACCATTTACCATGTGTTGATCAAAGAGCCTGCTGTGGACTCCTCATTGGGAGAATCTCTACCACCACTGTAATGTCATTACTGTGACCTGCACATGTGAGCTGAGATTCACTCTACACGAGTTGAGTTATGAGTTACTGAGCACGTCTGCAGCACTGTTTGCAGCTGCTGTGTTACAGTTAAAGATAAACACTGTGAAGATGATTACTCTTCATCAGGACCCCAGAAACTACTGCTCTGTTTCACAGCAGGTTTTCCACCAATAGATTTTCCCTCACAGGAGCTCTTTCCAAAGAGAAACCTGGCAGAAGCAACACAAAGATGAGCAGAACAAGAAAGAATCAAGCAAAAGCTGGTTGAATTATTAAAGTGGAGAGACATTGATTTAATAAGTCACCTTGTGAGTGTCGATTGCTGCACTGAATATGGAATGCTTCCTGTACACAATCACACCAGCCTTCAGCTCTTGTGGTGAAAAAACACTGAACATACACCAAAATAAGCATGCATCTGTAGTTATTTTTAAAATGCAGCTGACTTGCCAGCTTGCCCTTTCCACAGCAGTTGAATCCATTCTCACACTACCTTTGCTGCTGGCTCAACGGTGCACTAAAATGCCCCGCTGTTCAGCATCTGTACCTTACTGGACAGAACAGTGAGGTGCAATCAAGATCTAACAGCTCCCCCCCTGAACAGGCTTTGTGGTGGGCTTTTGTAACTGTCTTCAAACCATGGAAAAATATGGAGAATTAAATGACTACTGCAAAGTCATTCCACCTGGGGATGAATGCAGATCGTACCTTTTCCCACTAAAGACAAAAACCAGATGTCAGAAGGTGTTTCTTCCTTCCCAGTGTATCTGCCGTGCTTTAGATTCAGTCAAATTTTTAGTTGGGTGGAAATAAAAGATTTTTCTAGGCCCCACAAAAACGTCTAGCTCCCTTTTGGAAATCTCTCAGACGCTGGGAATCCCTTACATTTACGTTTTGGGGCCAGTAGCACATGTTTAAAGACTCTGGGAGCCAGCACAGCTCCTCTCTGCTCTATTTTTCATTAAGCAGCCAGCCAGCATTCCTGGCTCTCAAAGGAATCATGCTGTCCTACTGAACTTCAGCTGAGCAGTGAATGTGTGCAGCAGAGCTACAGCGCAGTTTGACAGAAAAGTGAGTGAAAAGTTAAAAAAAAAAATGCATCTCCACTGCTTGAGCCAACCAGACAAGAGCAACTTAGAGACAGAGAGAGCTCCTCTTTACTGACATCAACATGCTTTGCACACAGACGGCTGAGACACTGCAGCTGCTCTGTTCAGCGTCAGTGAGTGTGCTTTGCTCCCTGGCTTTGAGTTGGAGCTCTAGGGAGGGGTGGAGTGACTCATCATACGCAAGCAGCAGGTCAGGGGTCAGAGGCTCCTCAGACTCGCTCAGTCCAAAAACAAGGGTCAAAAACAATCTCCTGCTCCTCTAGCTAGTTTAATCAGTGTGTGTGTCTGTTTCTGTCTTCTTGACACTGGCTGCTGGTGAGTCTCACCGTCCAAAGGACCAAAACTCACTGACAAACGTCAGGCTTACAGTCTAAGTGGGATGACGCAAGGCTCTGAAATAAAACCAGAGTATAAGTCAAGTTAATGGCAGAGCGGCGCTGTACGCTGACAGCCGTGGCAGCTGGTATTACATAATGCTGTACATTGACACAGATCTTATGTTGAATGCTCAGACTGGCATTGTGCACCAATTACATGGGTACCGTGGTTTTCATTAGGGTATTGTGCTCTAACTATACAGGCCTCTTTGTATTTGTCTACTGCTCATTTCAGCCTGCGTGGACTCATTTTAATTTCCATACATGCGTGTCTGCTGCTATCACCATTTCAAATCCAAATGTTAAACAAACACAGTCGAGTGGCTCACTGCTATTATCATCAAATATAATAAAAATGAAACAACTAATAAGAGCACACTAATGTGAAATATGACAGGCGGATGTCCACATGTAAGCTTCCCTGCCAGAGACGGTGGATAGTGTGCAGATACTCTGTTTGGACGAAAGGCATCCTGTCAGCAGAGCAGGAGCAGCCAAGGATGTGGCGGACTGGCTGGCTGGCAGGCATCTTCCTCCAAAGACTTCACATGAAGAGGCATTTGCAAAACACACATTGTAAAGTCTACTAACTGGTTTGTGTGTCTATCTGGAAGGTGTGACACAAGGATCCGGGTTTATTGACTGCTGATGTACTGGCGATTACTGCAGCCAGGAGAAAAATCTAATTAGACAAGAAGGACAAATCTAAGGTGGAGCTGAGGTGAGACAAGCACCAATCTATACTACATCACAACCAAACACATACTGCAGTAATATGGTTTCAGTGTGAATACATTCAAATAAAATATAATAAGTTATTGACACCATAATGTTACTGAAAAAATGTAGGTTAAAAAAAACTAAAGACTGATTTGACTTCAGCTCAATTTGTGCAATTATAACTGCATTTCAGAAGAAAACAAATAATTAAAAAAATCCACTCTGTGATCTTCACAGCTTTAAAATCAGCACCAACACAGCACCCTAGCTGATCAAGGCTGCCCAGTGCCTTCAGAGTCCTAGCTCAGCATTATGTGCTGCAACTGAGGCCAAGGGCACCATTAGGCATCCTTCCCACACACACACACTCACACTCACTCACTCCCTCACACATACACACACTGACTCACTGATGTACCCCAAATTTAGGCACGGTGCCCAAAATCTCCAGGATGGGAACTGGAGCAGCAGCAAGTTGTGAGCATCACATTTGTGTGACTTGTGGGGCACGAAGCAATGCCACAGCTAAAAATGCCTCAAGTGTGACAACATAGTTCATAAAAAACAAAACAATCTGCTGCTGTAAACAACCACCACTGGCTGTCTGATAAGCTCTGTGATTCTAGCTCGTCATTGTTAGGACCTACAGTGAGCCTGTTTTTGTTTGTTTTGCCACCGAAGGGCCACGCCAGACCATGTTGAATAATACTGAGATTTAGCATTGCCACATGCGTTCTTACTTTGTCAAATCGTGGCACGTACATTTCCACAGTGTTAGGGCTTGAAAACAAACAGCTGTATCAGTAACACAAACTCAAATGTGTTTTGCTTGCAGCGGCTAAGCCTCAAGCTGTTTTATTATAATATTGGTATTTCTACAGTCTTATCATTTTTGGCTGTCTTAACATGGCTTCATCTGGACACATGACAAATTGATGCTCTTCCCCTTTAAGAGGCTGTAGACACAAAGGATATCAAAAATCAAATGTTCTAAGAGGTTAAATCCTTTTGTTAGAGGTCACACTCTTACATGGAACAAACACTGCCTAACCATACACCCCCCTTAGACAAACGACGCACTGTGCCACTGTTACAGCCTGCCCATGCTCAAAGCAGGGCACCTGGTTGATTGCCAAGCTAGCATTGCTCCAAAGTGCAGGGCTTAAAAGGTGATTAGGTAGAGATTTGGTGTCCCCTTCCTGTGTCGCTGAACGCTCTGACTCAGCTGACAGGAGTGCCAGACATCACCCCAGAGGCTGTTTCCTGGACATCTGAACTCCCCTGCAGCAGCCAAGGTTGACTGTAGCGGTGCCTGGTGGAAACCCTGAGTCAGAGTGGGTGCTGCCATAAGTGCGCACAACCACAGAGCCTGATGTGACAGAAACGGCAATCAGAGCAAACAAGCGCTACTTTAGGCCGTTGCACATCACGTGCATCTGTTACAGCCGGCCAGGGAGGAGCAGCTCAGCCCCCCACCTCAATAATACCATCTTTGCAAAGGGGGATACTTATTATTTATGCACCACCCATTCTCTACACAACTCCCTGGTGTTCCCCCTGCACAGCTGACTGCAGTTAGGGACTTTCCAATCTGCAAAATACAGCTGCTGGAGGAAATACAGCCGGCACAAAAAAAAACTCCAAACACAGAGACACACTTATTTGACCGTAGCACAAAGAGGATTTGCATTTCAAAACAATGCTATAGCCAGCCTGACCCTTGGACACGAGGAAAAGCCAAAAAGGGCTCCAGTAATTTGTAGTCAGCTGCTCAAATTCCCACTAAGCAAAGATTTTTTACTGTATTATCCCATTCTTTTCTTTTCTATTATACAAACCAGCAGCACACATTTCACAGGAAGGTAAAAACAAAAAATACACCCAACCAGGCCTCCTCTGGCATTCCAAACTATCAGTCATGTGTCTACTCTCAACAGAGAGAAGCTCTAATCAGCCACAGTGGGCTTTGTAGGAAAAAAAAAAATCAAGTTCATATTAATCCGATTAGCTCCAAGGTGCAGAGCTCTGAGGAAGAATGATGTGTCATGCAGCATTGATGTCACCTTTGTTCAGGGATGAATCACGTGAGAAATGAATAAAGAGAACAAACAGCATCACTACTGACTCTAATTGGTCAATTCTTAGAGATCTCACTCTCACACTTGAATCCCTACTTATTCTTATTCAAGACCATTAATGCTGCCAGAATGGTACAGATGTGCACAGACCTTAAGGCTTTGAACTGCTACAGATCTACAGCTGAATGCAAGATGCTTATTATTTGTGTGAAATGACTACATTTGTATTGTGACAGTTACTGTATATTTAGAAGTTTTAGACTGCTATCCTACCCTTCTTGTACTTGTGGATGGGAAGTTTCTTCAGCTGATCTTTACGCAGACGGCTTCTCCTAGCCCTGTGTCGATCCTGGACAAACTTGGTGATCTAGTGGCAGTGAAAAAAGAGGAAGACGTCAAAATCTTACTGTAATTCTTACTGTAACGTCTGGATGTTTTTTTTTTCTGGGTGATGTCTGTATAAGGGAAGCTTTAGGAAGAGCGCAGCAACAAGTGCTGGACTGAATATTGCTGTTAACGTTATATTTTCATGATACTGGGCTCACAAACCTGTTGTTTATATGAATTTAACAAGTGGCGATTTAGTGTATACAGTCTTTCAAATATGCCAAGTGGAGCCACAGCGAAATACTTTATGAGCTTAAAAGGAGATGCCTACCATAAAAACCACAATGAGGATGAGGCAGATTCCCACAATGATGAGGAAGGGGATTAGGTAGTACTCCAGTGGCAGGCTGAAGTCTGGCATGAGGACCACGTGTCCCCTGGAAACACAAGCGAACACTGTCAGGTGTGGGACACACGGCAGACATTAACCTTTAGGTGAGGCAGATAGCATGTGAGTGACAGCGACTTACACAGAGGATGCATTAGAGTTCAGTGTGGATTTTCTTTTTGTGGTGTAGTTCGGTGGAGCAGTCACATAAAGGCTCCTCTATCAACCTGATGACATTTGAGGTTGTTCATTAAAACCTCCCTCTACAGCAGTGTATCTGTGCTGCAGTGAAATGGGTCTACATTGACCAATCTCCAATCTCTGCCAATGCCATGTTTGGTGTTCATTCCTCTGGCTGTGTGGATTGGGAATAGCCCTAAAGTATTAGGTTGTTATCTAATACACACACACTCATGCTGCTTTAAAACTGGACAAACGAAATGCTATTGTAAATTTTGAGCCCATATAAAGACATTTATTTACCAAACTATCAGCAGCCCTGGTAATGTATCACAGTTTCTCGATTAGATAGTTACAAAGGAACCAGCTGGATACTAGCACCCAGCTTTTTATGTTAGATTGTAGTGTAGTGTGAGAGTAGCTGAGTGGTTTCTTATTTTGTAAAGGCCTCAAAGACTCACCCCTTATCATACATGTAGTCATCTTTCAGAGAGTTGGCAGTCTCCTCGCCCACAAACACAGAGGGAATAATGATCTGCTTCATTACCTCCACTAAACAAAGCAAACACAAAACAGCAGATTAATCAATCACGTGACCAACTATCAATGATGGACTCACTGAGCAATCAAGACCCAAATAATGAATGAAAGACTGAAGGTCTGATGACTGCTTTGATTTTTCAAGTGGTTTTAACCACCATCTAATTTTGACCAACTTATATTACTACTATAGACTTTTTCAGTTCAAGCCGGTCAACAAATAAATGAAAATAACTGAAGCAGAGTGCTAATTATCACGAGGAGCCAAACAAACCTTGAACTGTAGGGCTGTCCAATCTATCATTTTGAAAATGTCAACTTGTATTTGATGGACACTTTGAAAATTAAAAATTCAACAAATTAAAAAGTATTCATGAGATCCACGAATAAAAAAAAGAACGAGAGAAAAAGTGGCAGATTAGTTCTGACATTTGAACCTTGTCTATTCCTTTAAACAAGTTTTCCATTTGCATCTTTTAAAAGGTGACAAGCACTTGAAATATGCAAATAGCTTTGTGTGTGTTACCATCGTTGGATCCCATGCTGATTAAGTCATCGGAGTCCACATTGTGAACAATGGCTGCCTTGTACCCAGCTTTCTGGGCATTGAGAACCTAAGGGTAGAGAAAACATTTGATGGATCAAATTTACAGAAAATTGCAGTTGTTTCAAAAAAATCAGCTCTTGCCAAAGGGCTGCTGAAATAAAATGTGTGATAACGGAGCATTTGTGTCGGATAATGTAAGCTAATCTCATTTTGTCTATCTGAGGTGGAAACATCAACCACGACATAGCAGCAGAAGCCAGTTGTTGTCAGCAGGGAGAACTCTACAGCTCACTGAGCCAAAATCTGGGTTCAAAATACACAAATCATCCATAAGCAAACTGATAGATATATAATCTGTACTTTAGCACCGGCCTTACAAATGCACCTCTTAAGGTTAAGGATGCTGGATTCCCTCTAGGACAATAAATGTCGCTGAATTTCATTGGTGACCACACAGAAGGGGATTCTGCGGAAAAACACAGTAGCATTCAACATGTTTACAGCCTGTGTGTGCAAGAGAGATGAGGTGTTTTTATCGGCAGGCTCCTGCCCCATAAATACTGACTGCTCAACTAAGCTGACCCAGCTGTAACTGAAGATACAAAACAGGAAGTCTTGACTGAAACAAAGGGAAACATGGCACAAAGAAAGCTACAGGGTCAAAGTTTAAAGGCAGAGGGGGATTAATGTCATAAAGGTTCCTCTGTTATAAGAGTTTAATAACCGCCTGTCAAAAGGTGTTTTTCCACTGCAGGAACTCGCAAGCCATTTTTAAGTATTCTGCACCTTTGTGCATTTTTCTAACTGCTTAATGTTCCCTGTTGGACAACCCATTAAAGTGTGAGTGTTTCTGCAATGGAAAGACTCTAAATACTAGCAAAATAATGCAATTTATATGATGCAAAAAAAAACCTGTGTGTATCCCCTTTTTACTGTGTGTGTGTTAGGGTAGCAGTTACCCTTATTTTATTCCTTATACATAAAATATATTCAAATCCTTAAAATGCAATGATGTCACTGCTTTTTTTAACTTGCTGTAAAAAAGTAAAACAGTAAAATCCGGAACCCAGCAGGAAAGGACCACATGTGCTTCGTCATGGATGTGGGGGGGTGGCTGATGATGATCTTCCATCTGTGAAGCTGTTTTTGAGGCTACAGTATCCTGTACAGCCATTGTTGTGGCTGATGTGGTGAAGGGAAATAGGATGTGACAGTATAACCCTGGAATGAATCATTATGTGTTCTTACACAGAGATAGAAGGACAGTAAATGCTTCCACCGAAACAATGGGGAAAAACATTTAGATGATATAAAATATAGTACACATCAAGATGGCAGCACTGGATGCAGGGCTATCAAATTGCATCCAGAGACATTTCGGTCTGTGCCCACTGATAACAGCCTTTTGGATTTGGACATTTGTTTGGTGATAGCAGGCTACCGCTGCTGTTGTCCAGCCAGAATTTAGACAGAGCTGCTGTTTATTTCCACCACCACCAACACAGAAAGCACAGATTAATAAGATTTAAGTCATTATAAAAGGATGTTGTCCAAAATAAAGACTATACTGGACTGTCTCTGTCACCCGCTCCACACTGTGCTGACCAGCTACAGGAGCTCGTTCAGCAACAGACTCCCATGATGCAAACTATGTAAAGGTTTTTATACAATTCTTCTTTAGATACACCTCAGGGATTTAAATGCTATCTAGGTGTTTAGATATTTATTAAATATTTTTATTTATCTTAATCTTGATTTCTATTTTCTGTAACAAAAAAAGGATTTCCACTCGGGAATAAATAAAGTAATTCTGATTCTGATTCTGATAAAAGGTAACTCCTGGTGTATTTTTTTTTAAATCACCATGGCCTGAAGCCACAGAGGAAATACTGATGCTAATTATTAGTCAAAGCATGTGCCACCTTCCTGAGGTAACACCAAACACCAGGCGAGCAAGGGGGGGGGGGGGGGGGGGGGGGGGGTCAGTGTAGTTCGGGTTAGACTGCTAGCTATATCTGCTGTTAAATAAGAAAAAAGGGGCCACTCCCACTAACCTAAGCTTGTGTGTGTGTGTGAGTCCCACAGCTTGACCAACCAGTCCTCTTTATAAGAGCATTGTGTCTGCTGCAACTCAAGGAAATCTATTTAGTATAGTGAGGGTGAACATTGTGTTAGTGTGTGCACACTGTGGCCTGTATGGGCACTAACACTGAACAGCTCTGTTTTTTTGTCTGTTCCTTGTCATTGTAATTTTATGCACAGGCATACGTGAAGCAGCGTGTATGGCAGCCGCAGCATTGTGATCCCATGTGTTCGCTTCTGAGGGTGTATTGTGTGGATGTATCAATGGCTACTGTGTGCGTCTACAGGCAGACAGTCTGGATAAGTAACAACACAAAAAAACCTGTGTCTGAATGTGTGCGTCTTGAGGAAAGAGAGTCAGACAGGTAATCAATGTGTAATGAAAGTTACAGAATAGATGATAGCAGAAACATGATTCAATCATTTACACAAGATCTGAAAAAATGCCTTTAAAAGGAGTGAGCTCTCAGCAGATGGTTTCTTGCCTCTACTTGCAGCTAGTAAGCCCGAGGCTACATTAGCTGTACACACCTAAATTGCTGTTTGTAGTGGAACTGCATTGTGGGTATTGTAGGTTATGGGTTTTGGCAATGTTTTTTGCAGTGTGGCATAAATGCGTGTATGCACATGTGGTAAAACATACAGCCAATGACCAATATTCATTTGGAGGCCATTCTTCTGAAATTAGCACGATAGCTATCTAGCATGAGCGTGTAGCATCACTGCTGTGCATCATGAGGAAGGTAAGTGGGTCACTAAAGTGTTTCCAGAGCTGAATGACAGTGACCTCCTTTAGAGAGGGGATTCTCACCTCACTCACTGAGCTACAGGTTCAGCTCTGCATCTTCAGGCATATAGGTTAAAGATAAAAGATAAAGTAAGCAGTCATTCATGGCTGTAGGCTGTCTGGATTCCATTGTGCGGTGTTGTCCTGCTTGCCTGGGATCTGCAGAGGAATTCAACCTCTGCTGCCGGCTCACCCTTGTGCTTGCATGGGCAAAGATAAGGACATTCAGAGCATTCCAGAAAGACGAAAGAGAGGGAGGAAACAAGAGAGGCTGGAAAGAGACGGAAGAAAAACCCTCTAGGAATATAACAAATCAATAATGCAAAAGGCCTGTGTGACTAGAAAGACATACAAACACTGACACACCTTCACAAATAATACATCACAATGAGAGAATCTTTGTCTCTCTTCTACCATCTGTGGATCATAGTGCTGAGCTATGGGACAATCTTCCAAGTCAATTTAACAGCCTCCATTAAACCTCTGAATTGCTGCTGTCCCAGAGGAACGACAAATAAAGGACCTTCATCATCAGGTCACACCCAACACACATTTTCACATTTTGGTTTAAGCGCTAAACCTCTTTATTTCATCAAGGTGCAGCCTTGCACACCTACACTGAAAAAAAAAACAGGCTTTGTGCAGTGTTATCGCAACATCTTTCGTGTTCCAGCATGAGTTGGCTCTAGAAACATCAGGCTGTTCATTTTTTTCTCTGTTTTCCAAGCTTCACATCATTTTTTTGGAGAGACAGACAAACCATTCACTAATTTAGTGACCCCAGGTAACACGCATGTCATTGGCATGTGGGAGGAAGCTCGAGCACCTGGAGGAAAAAATGCTGCACCACTGTGCTGCCCAAGCTCTTAATCTAAAGGTAAATCACGCTGTGACATATAATCCCACAGTAAAAGCAGACATTTGCATTGAATTTAATAGAGATTATGAGGTATCCAGAGCCTTAAGTCTTTCCGTGCCCTTCATCATGAAGGTTGTAGCTGCCTGGAACAGCCTGGCTGTGCTTTTGTATCGAGCTGCTTCCTGTAAATGTGTGGAACTGCGTGACTGTGAGGGAAGGTGTTACTGAGGAAAAAAAAAGTATATCGATTCAACTGAAAAATGGAAAAAAAACAGGTATTCCAATGTAGTTTTCAAGAACAGGTCACCTTTGATTTCTGTGCACATTTGTTTGTGTAAGGCAATTGGTCTCAGTTGACTGAAGGTGTGTAAACTGTGCTAGTTCCTGTGTGCATGAATATCTGATCAAATCAAATGAAATAAGAATTTGCTCATGTCACCTGTGAAGAGAAAATGATAATATAATGCCAACACACTTTATGTCTACATTCTTTAATCTCCCACATAAGATTGTGGTGTGGACAGGGATTGCTGATTGCATTACTAACTACTGCTGCATCACCACAGTGTGTATGTGTCAATAACTACTGCATCTTCAGTCCAGGGTGTGTGTATCTGCTGCCAGCAGCACATACTGTATCCTCCCCTAATGCAGTGCAGCAGCTCAAACTTCACTTCCTTACCCCTCCTTTTTTGACCTCTCCTTCATCCCTCTCCAGCCCTCTTTCCTTATTAATCCATTTCCTTCCATGCTTGTGTCCTATCTGTGAAGCTCAGGCAGTATAAATGACTGTGGAGCCTGGTGCAGTGCCTCCTCTGTATTTGCATAAAGCAGACTTGACCTCATCTCTGTGTAAATCAGTTTGTGCAGCCCCTTTTTTCATATTAAGTAATTAAAAATGTGAATCCACACAGGGCCTCCTGAACTTAACAGCAGCTTACAATCAGGTCCTTATTTCCTCCTTTCACTACCCTTTGCCATAATATGCCTCTTTCTCCCCCTAGGTCCTCTCTCGTCCCTGCCTCTCCACAAAGCTTCCTCCTCCCACCAGCTGTACTTCTCTTGCCACACTTCCTTCTTTATTTCTCCTCCCAGTTTCCCTCCCGCCCAAACTCTTTCTCTTCCTCTTTCCTCCTCATCTCTAATTTTAATCTCCTCTTTCTCTCATCTCTTAGTAGCCTTGTCATATCACCCCAACTGCCAACGTGTTCAGAAATCCGCCCAACCCTTTTCCTGATATTTCCACCCTCCTACCTCGACCGTCTCTGTTCTCTCTTACTCAGCTTCCCTGTTCTCTCTCACCCAACCTCCCTCTCTCCTCCCTCCTTTGGTGTTTTGAAGGAATGCTGCACCGAGCAGAGCTAGGGTTTAGTTTCAAGGTCCAGACGGTTGATTAGATAAAGAGTTCAATAAAACTGCAAGAAATTGCAGGGGCCAAATTTACTGATAACACAGAACAGCTGCAATTCATGCAACTCATGTCTATGTGTAAATGAGATATTGTTAATCTACAGGTGCAGTAAAGAACAGCAATGACTTCCTTCCTCCAGTATCTTCTTATTTACGAATGTATTTTTTAAACTATTTGACTGAAATGGTCATAAAGAGTTACGCTGTTGTCATAAAAGTGAGAAAATGTAAATTACTGAGAATGAATAATGAATGAAGGAGGAGAAGGAGAAGCAGATGAAGAAGCTGCAGAAGGAAAAGAAGCAGCAGCTCCGCTTGGGGATTGAACCTTGAAGTTTGCGTGTACTGTTTTCACACGAAATAGGCTGCAATTATAAGACCTTGTGACACTAACAGTGTTACAGTTCCTGTACATGAACATATATATCAGTGTGTGTGTATGTATGTGTATCTGCGGGCCAAAGGGAGCAGGCTGAGCTGTTTGTTGCCACAACAAATTGCAAAAAACATAAGGGTATCTCAGGGAAACGTCACAATCACATTTCATTGCTCTCTCTGTATCTCTCTCTGTCTCTCTTACACACACAGGTCATACATCCAGTCAGCCATAGTCATACCCTGTCATAAGACAGAGTGAGCATGTGCAGGAAGCTAGATCATTGTTTGAATAAGGTCTAAAGTCCTGTGTGTGTACAGCTTGAGGGCTTTGACTACAGCACAAACAAGCCGCGTGGTAAAAAGCATTTACTGTGAGACAGAGGTAGGAAATAGGGTTGGAAGGGAAATTACAAGCCACCAGAATTAATTGCTGACCAAGTACAGCTGTGGCTGATAAGCACAAAGTCACAACTTGCTGACCATTTTGTGACCACTCCCAACTCATTCACAGGTTTCCAGACGTGCATTATGTGTTGAAGATAAGCTGATGTAGAAGGAGCCTGGCACAGCCACGCCTCAAAGTAAGGTAAGGGACTTTAACCCGTCTTATCTTCCCCTAATGGATTTCTTCAACAACATTTTTTACCTGAATAATTCAGTTGTCAATCCAAGGCATCCTTTGTGGCATCTTATGAACACAGACTACATCATACATTCACTTGCATTTCTATTCCTGCGATGATTCTGCAACATTGGATTGTATGAACTCCTCTGGTATTTGTTTCTCAATGAGAGAATTGTTTGCTGTGTGATTTCTAATCTCTCTCACCTACAGCATGCAGATTCCTGACTGGACTAGCTTTCAAGACCAGACTGATCTGTGCTTTGCAAGGCAAGTTTTAGACAGAATCATAGCGTGACTTGAAGTCTCAGATTGGAATTTTTCCATCAGACAACAAAGATGTCAGCTGGGTGCTCTTGCACAGTTGTTACACAAACATTGGCCAAAGAAAGATAAGAGAAAAAAGAGAACATGCACTAAAGTTAAGAAAAGATAGGAAGGGGTAAATCAACAAGAAAACCCCAAAACAATGACAGATAGAGGGCAGCAGAGAGAGACTTAATGATAGGAATACAATTCATATGAGTAAAAGAGAGGAGAACAACGTGGTTACACAGAGCTCCCTATATCTGACTACAGGTTACATAACTAGAACATTATGTCTCAGTGTATATAGGCCTGCTGTCTGTATGTGTTATTGGAGGGTAGCAGAGGGATAGATGGACAGTGTGCAAAGAATTTAGCAAAAAAGGAACAGAGCCACAAGAGGGGAGGGGTGTCCATGGGAGAGGAAATGGGTATAGAGTTTCCTGTCTAACCCCTCCTCCTCTCCGAAAGGTCACAAAGGTCACCAATAAGTTGCTCCCCCACCACCTCAAAGAATCCCAGTGTACCGGAAGCGCTAAGGCCCACTCTCTGGAGATTCATTTTCAAAAAAAGATAGCGGAATGCTTTACCCCCTCTCTCTTTCTCTCTCTCACACACACAAAGAGTGAGTACGCCTATTACAATCCTTTTACTTGATCTCCTTTACCCCTCAACATCTCAAACTCTATGTCGACATTCAACCCCCTTCTCTGTCATTTCTTGTTGCAGCACACACACACTCTCTCTTTGACACGTACCCGCACTCCACCAGGCGATGTGCTAACACTTGACGGAGGGTTAAGTGGGTGAGTGTCTGTTTTATCGCCCATTACAGCCATGGATCCATTAACCTTTTGTATACACGCGGCCCGAGGACGGGACGGTTCATGTTTTCACTGCAATATCTCCGTCTGGGCGCAGCCATTTTGTGCTCTTTGTTGACAACCTACACCTCGTTGGAAAGCCACTTCCCTACTCTATTGATTGACAGCTCGTTTGACCATACAAAAGGATCGAGGGCCTGTCCCTAGCCAAAAGAATCCAATGAGCGACTATATCGAGCGAAGCACCTCCCCCCACTCTTACGCTTGTATTTTCAGCCCATTATATTTGACGCTGAATCTGATGCAATGGACGTATAGCCAATAAGATTTCCGTCACGGGGATGTCCCACATGAAGGGGTTGTGGAAGGAGGGTGGGCTACAGGCCTAAGCGTAAACATGAACAATGGATGCCGGCTGTCCATGCGTAAATGCGTAATAGTGAGAGTGAGCGTATATCTCCATTCCAGTGGTATTTCCAGTGACCAGAGAGATGGCGAAACGCATGGAAAAGAAGAATTACACTGTTGAAGAAGTTATTGAAGAGTGTACGAGACGGGAAAGCGACTTTTCTGACGAGGATGTGTCGGATGCGCAAAGTTATGTGTCGTCTGTTGACTCGGTGGAGGAGGACATGTTCATTGAAGGAGAAGATATTGTCCATGACAAGTAAGTGTAACTTTTATACATGTTGCAGTTTTATAAATAGAATGTAGACGTTTCAAAGAATTAGTGAATACAGTGTTGTGTCCTTTGTTTTGTTTACCTGTGTGGGGGAGGTGTGCGCTTTTACTATTCCTCCAAAAGTAGTTGTGGAGGACTGATTTGTGAGGTGAACAATGAATACAGCTACAGTTGTTCTGTGAATGAATATCTGATATATACATACAACCATACATACATCTATAGTTATTTTGTTTTATATATATTTTGTGCATTTTTAGGCAAACACTGTGTTCTATTTCATTTACCTGTGTGGGTCCTTTGTTCTGTTTACCTGTGTGGGGGAGGTGTGTGCTTTTACTATTCCTCCAAAAGTAGTTGTGGAGGACTGATTTGTGAGGTGAACAATGAATACAGCTACAGTTGTTCTGTGAATGAATATCTGATATATACATACAACCATACATACATCTATAGTTATTTTGTTTTATATATATTTTTTGCATTTTAGGCAAACACTGTTCTATTTTGTTTACCTGTGTGGTGTGCACTTTTACTATTGATTTGTGAGGTGAACAATGAATGCAGATACAGTTGTTCTGTGAATGAAAACCTTATTTTTTGCATTTTAGGCAAACTGATTCAGATACAGAGTGGGAGCCAAGCACCAGAGCCAGAGCAGCCTCCTACTCCCAGTGTACAACATCACAAGCCAGTCTACATCTCTGGTGACAGTAAGACACCCATCAAGCTTTCTAGCTGTGCTTTGTAGCAGCCCGTGACTGTAACAGTGGCATACTGAGAACAACATGTGGCTGTGAAACCTGTGGAATTGTAAACATGTAAACAGTTTGCTGTAAGTAGTTTGGGTATTTGTTTAGATAAAGGTGTTGTTTTTGACCATATCTCTTGTTCTGAGTCTTTTCTTGTGATGCACAATTTCAGTTTCAGTAGAATAATGAGCATTCAATGTGTTTTTGCTTCACTAACATTATTTCAATCATACTAATAGTGAATCTGAATATGGAATGAGGTTCCTCTAAGTGGCACCTTTCATTAGAGCTCTCATTGATGTCTGTATGTTGAAGCATTCCAGAGTTATGCACTTTGGTGCCAAAGTGTCCATTTGGAGACTCCAAATGGCACTTTTTGGAGAGCGCCTGGGAATACCTACAGAAAAACCTGTCCCAAATGGTCATTTCTTGTCCAATTACTATCTACTTTTAACTGGGAATAGGTAAGACTTCAGCCTGTGTCACTATATTGTCATCTAATCAACATCACCATGCTCCAGTTGTCAAGCAGCCTTTTTTTACAAAAAAAATTTAGGCGAGCTACAAAATCTTTTTATTTCTCTATGTTTAGACTTCTCTCACTGTTAACCATTTGCAATTGCAGTAAATCACACAGCTAAAATAAAAATTTCAGAGTGTTACCTTCACAATGAGACCAAGCTTTTGCACATACTCCTAAGGGCTCACAAACAGCTTGTAGTTTAATTTGGGTATGCCTTTGACAGGCGTTTCATCAACTATTGAGGGTGGTGTTAAAGGGTTAAAACGCCATGCTGTTGCTCAGTAGATACTAATGGCTAAATGCAATTGCTACAGGAGGACAGAAAGAGATGGAGGGCAATGGAATGAGACAGCAGGCATGTTGTAGGGTGACAAAAGTGCACCCGCACACACACACACAGAAGAGTGCCTCAGTCAAGATGGAATCTATTATTCCTTTGTTTCCCTGCAGCTTCTGGAGAGAGCTGAACCCAGCTACGAAGAAGAGTGGGGGGAGAGAAAGACTGTGTGTGTGTGTGTGTTAAAGAGAGAGAAAGAGAGAGAGAGAGAGAGAGAGAAAAGGAAAGATGCTGGCCAGACAGCTGCATGCCAGTAACAGCGTGTGTGTGTGTGTGTGTATTTGTGTGCAATGGACAGGGACACAAATGCTAGAATAAAAAAAACAACGGGGAAAATGATAAAGAGACAAAGACTGTCAAAGGAAAAGAGAAAAAGAGATAATATAAGGCAGACAGAGCAACATGTATATGCGTGTCCATGTGATGATATCTGTAGATATGAGTAATGAGGCAGAGGCTAAAGTCAGATCTTACAAACAGACGAAACAGAGAAGGAAAAAGAGAGACTGTAAGAGAAACTGACTCTAACACCCACATATCAGCAATGGTTTCCAGATAATGTTGGCCCAATTTATCAGTTTGATCCATTACCATCACTTGATGAGAAGTGATAAGTGGTTCTAGTATGAGAGAGACTTCTGGCATGTGGAGTTAGCTCCTTCGCAAGTTTATCTGATATGCTGTTCAAAAACAATACCAAAGAACAGTCGGAGTTACTTCTTTTGATACGAGCAAAACATTTGGTTACTATGGCAAAAACCAACACTCCACACTTCACACCTAATGCATGTCACGTATGCATGAGCGGCACTATATACTACAGCTGTAGCCGGCAGTGTGACCTCATCGCGCTTTCTTCGTACTCCGGCTTATGGTGACAGATGTTGAACCTCTGTTAGGAACATGCTGCTCCGCATCATTTAACTGAATACCACTGCCTTCTGCCTTTATTGTTATTGTGGGCTCACATGTGCGCGCTTGCGGGTGATGGTGAGAGTACGTCGCACACAAAAATGCGTCATCATGACGAGGCACTAATCGCCATATTCGATAAGTGGCAAATCGGTGACAGTTTTTCTTTTTCTGACGCATCAGACTATCAAAACAGCGTCAGGCAAAATGGTCTCTATCCCACAAGCTAAGAAACAAACCTGAAAAAGCAGAGACAACATCTGTCTTTGCAATCAGTAGTCCTCTTAAAATCAGAAAAAAAAAATCAAGATATATTCACTGGTAGAAGAATAAAGCCAATAAACACAAAGAGGAAGAAGGTTAAGGATGAATATAATCATATTTTTCAGTAACACGAATCAAGGAAATATTAATTTAATTTCAATTACGGAGCTGTGAAGCTGTGAGAAGCAAAGAAATAAAATCAGACACCCAAATGTCTCAGTCTAACTAGCAGCCAGAGGAGTAAATAATCATGTGATGTGATGTGATGAAAAGAAACTTTTGAGAGGGTATTTTTACCACATAGTCAAGTAATTATTAAGTCAGTGTAAAAATCTACTAAGAAACATGTTGGTGAAGTGAGAAATGCTTCATAATGTGCTTTAACACTTTAACGAGGAGAACAAGTGCTGCAACGCTACACAGAGGGCCCAGCAAGAAGAAAAGCAGTCAGAGCTGCTGGTCTGAGGTAAAAATGGCAAATCTGACACAGATCAGAATGTGTGTATTGTGTATATATTGTGTGTGACTGTCTGACGAGCAGCTATGTGGAGTCTGGTTACACTCCAGCATTGGGAACACCTCGCTGCCTTGTCTGTCAACATGTTTCTGTGTGTGTGGTGCAGTAAGCCCTTATAAGGATATATGACTGCTACAGAGAGCAAACAAAAAACTAGTAAGAGGAAGAGGCATATTGAGAGAATGACAAAATAAAAACAGGAAGTGTGAAATTGAATGAATAGGGGAGAAAAATGGAGAGGAAAAGGTACTGCTAAGAAAGAATGAGACAGAGGGACAGACACAGACGCCAGGAGGCTGCATGCTTTCCTCTCCTTCACTCCATTACTCATCCCTGTTCTCACTCAGCTAATCCCATCTCTCTACCCCCCCCCCTTTCTGCCTCACTTCTTTTTTCTGTTCCTTCCAATTCTGAATCCCAGACCAACAGAAGGTTGAAGACGCATAAAAAATGTGATTACTTCTTGCATTTAGACACATTTTGTTGTATGCATTCATACTAAATTTTTTCTACAGGTGAATTTAAACCCTAATAAATGTGATATTTTGTTGGTATTTTAAGTTGGATTAGAAATTAGATCACACTTTCCATAAAAACTCCCAATGAACCAGTTAGATCCAGCTACAGGGTTAATTTATAATCACTGTGACCTTGCACAGGTTACTTAGTTCAGTGATAACTGAAAAACCTTTTGGGGTTTTTCAAAGTTTTACAGAATCAGCAGACCTTCCTTTCCAGTGTTGAACATGGCTACAGTCCCAGCACACACACACACACTGCTGCCACTTCACCACCCATTCCGCTTTTCTGTCTGTGCTGCACACAGCCGGACGCTTCACTTGACTAATGAAGGCCAGGTCTCTCCATCTTCCAGCTGCTTGGCTGACTTATTCAGCAAACTGAACTTTTAAACTCCATATCCAGCTTCACACAAAAAAGTATGGCAGCAGGAGGAAGAGAAAGACAGGCAGCAAAATGGGATACATGCTCATGCAGGAAATTGTGTTTAGGGAAATGGCGGCTTCCTGTTTTCCTTCCCCACCAAGCTGATCTAAAGGCTTAAGTGAAAAACTAAACTCTGAAACACCACCTGCTGACACAAATGTACTGTAAAGACACACACAATGCACAGAACACTGCACATACGTTGTTAGCAGTACAGCAGCCTGCCGTGAACATCTGTAGAAATAAATTGTGTTTTCAATCACTTCCAGTTGTTGCTAACCATTAAATTAGCATTCACTTGCCACAAACTTTAACAAGCACCTGCTACTTGTTAGTGAAATGCAACAGCCATTATTCATTTAGGTCAGTCAGTTTTATTAAGTTTAACCAGAATAAAACTGATGGTGATCATTACCTTTATTATGTATGAGGATAAAAAGTTTACAAAAGATTCAAAGGGCCTTTGTGTTAGGACTGTACCTTGATGTCAAAGTTGCAGTCAAATCGCTTGATGAGGACAACGAAGGCACCTGTCAGGTTATCCCTCGGAGGGGGCTCGATGGGCTCGCATGCATTTTCTGGTCGAGCACCAATCAGGAAGCCCTGTGGGGATGACATCAATGCACATTGGTGAGAGAAATACATGACTTTCATTCAAATTTAAGCAAATGTCCCTTCTTAAGGAGTCAAATGAGTCCTCTTCAAAAAAAAAAAAAAAAAAACTTGGCTATTACGTAGACACTCAGCTGATTAATGAAAACTCTTCCAGATAAAGGGTCATCTGTATTCGTATTTGTATTTATTTCACAGTTTAAAATAAAAAAATCACACTTTTGTTTCCTGTTAAGAGTGTTATTACTGTGTTTGATGCAGTTTGATGGTGATTAGGAGACATAAGGAAAAAACTTTAAATAACAACAGTGTAGACTGCAGACAGTCCTTTACAGATGCATGTGGCTTTGAAAACCATACGCATGCAGATGTTAAAGATGTTAAGATGTAAAATTTTAAAGGCACAAGTTACAACACACCTCTTCTTACTACATCTACTCAAATTCCCAGTGTAGGTAGTGTTTGCACAGACTTGACACAACAATGAGGTGACATACAGAAGTCTGTTTTGAGTCTTGTGTAACCCTCTGATGAAGGACAATACATCAGACAGATCTTTTTGCACATTCCTGCCTACGTGAGGTGGTGGAAAAGAATTATACAGGACTGGTGGAGGATGTATGCTCAAAGGCTCAAAGCTTTGATGGCACTCAATGACTTTTAACACCTGTGGGGCATCAGAGGTAGTAACAGTGCTGTATGACCACTGTTTGAAAGGACACGCCAGGAAGGTAGAATTCATACAATATAAAAATGGACCCGAGGCACACCTCTTATTGGTCTTTATAGCAAAAATCTCTGTCTGAAAGGGGGGTACTGATTGGTTAACTCCACATCATGGTCACCTTCACCTGGAAGACAACCTGACAGTCAGTGATCAGATTAATTAGATACTCAATTGGAGGTATATTGTTGTAAATCGCAAGCTAAAAATGTTTAAAATCAAAGTAAATTTACAGTTTGATCAAAGAGTGAAGACGAAGGTTGTTTTTCTGATTCTTTTCTTATTTTTTTTAAAACAACAAATAGTCGAGCCTTTCTGGGTCTGCTTAGTGAGTCTATATACTGTTAACAAGACAGAATGGGATCCAATCTCAGTTCACTGACCCAAAGCAACACCATCTTTGTTCAACCATCCAGCTCCGAGATTAGCGACATCCATCACAACCACAGATGAAAAACAAAGCACAGGGAAACAGTTCCAGCAGCACCGCATGTAACCATGGTGAAAACAACACGTATTTAACATTGTAATACATACATAATGAAAACTGAACTTTCCACTAGGATGAGAAATATTTTTGTGTGACAATAACTTGCACATGACCAAAAGAGCATCAAATGACTGCTGACGCAAATTAGATGAATTGAAAGTCAATATACTTTAAAACAAAATGTTTGAAAGTAAGAGAGAAATATTACTGACAGACAAAACAGTGTTTTAACATCTATGTGTAGACTGTTGTTGTCAATTTGTCAGGGGCTCAGTTTGCCCTGAAAGGCTATCTTTCTCTCCCACAGCTGCTTCTTTCTGTCTTTGTCCCATTTCCTCCAACAGCTTTAAAGTAACTGATGAGAGGGAGATAGTGAGAGCAAGAGAGAGGCTGACAGAGTGATAGAGGGAAAAAAAAGAACAAAGGCAGACACAGAAAAAGCCACAAAATATGAAGGCAAAGAGAATTAGATAGCCACAGACATAAGAAGAGAATCAGGAAATAAAAATGAATGGAGAATGACAAAAATAGAAAGGCTAAGAGCAGACAGGGAAGAGGGGATGAAAGGAAAATAAACAAGACGTGAGGAGGGTGTGACCTGATGTTACAGACATTTCAAAAGCTCCACTGGTCTTGTGCAAGTGTAACCCACACCGCTGTGTGTGTGTGTGTCAGAGCCAGGGTGGTAGACAGGAAGTGTGGACTGCTGAGGGACTCTGGGACTCATCTCTCTGTCTCTTCCTCTCTCTCACACACAACTACTGCTTTAAAAAATGCAGCCGTTTATGTCAAAGTCAGCACTTTCTTTTACACACAAACATAAGGTTGATGTCTGCTAGCAGCATCAACACATTTACAGACAGACTGTACAGTACAGAAAGGAAAAAAAGATTACTAAATGGACTGTGCATGTAGGTTAATTATTATTATTGGTTGCCAAGTAAACGGTCAACTTCAGGGATCAGAGGAATTTGTGAAATCTCGCATCAGATGGTAGAAAACGTGAGGAATCACCCACTGTCCTCGTCGTCGTCACCTCTGGGTGCCTCCAGTGCAGTCCAGCCTTGCAGCTAAATGACATCACTGTGCCACTGCCTCACATTCCTGCTCCTCCTGACTTTGAAACTAGTGACAAGTGCGCCCTCTAATGGCTGGGAAAAAACATGTACCCAAAAAAACATGCCAGCACTGCAGAATGCAGAGACAAGAGCAGACTGAGAGACAGGAAATAACTGAGGAAGGAGGAGGGATCCTGAAAACACAGGCTGAGAGGAGATGAAAATTCTGTCTGGAAGAACATATCAATAAAAACCCCAGTACTTGTCCTACATAATTACCCTTCCAAGTTGCTAATTGCTTTTAAGACATTTTTGATGGTCCTGTATTAACATACTATGGTTTTGTGAACCTATTGTTTGTGTGTACTAAGATGAATCTGTGCCCCTTCAAGTGCTGTAAGTACAACCTGTTCCCAAAGAACCATAAATGAGGAAATGCCTGTGCAGTCATGCTTATGTGGTACATAAAGAAGACATTAAGAAAGATATTCATCTTTCTATGATAGCTGTAATTGCACATGGATTTCCCATTGTTGCATAAGGGAAACTTTGGTAGAGGTGTCAAAGTGAGAAAAAACACAGTGAGGACATATCATTCAACAAGGCTAATATGTTGGAAAGTATTGACACAAGGTTGCGCAAGTAGCGCTAAATGCCAGAAAGTAGAGTGAAGAAGAGGAAAGGAACTACAGGCTGATGCAAGCTGCCACAGTCATTTATAGCAACAGCTCCTTTGACTTTTGTGTTTCCACTGCAGTGTAGGATGCACCTGGAAAAACATGACCTAATAAAACAGATTCCAACAAAGCATGCACTTCTCACTTCGCCCATTCCTTACTCATCATTTTATTTCTTATTAGCACCGTATAGCATGGTAATAAGTTCCTTCTTTGTCTTGCTTCTGTCTAGTTTTATAAGATGATATTTTCTTTTGTTGACTGTCAGGTTGTCTTCCAGGTGAAGGTGACCATGATGTGGAGTTAACCAATCAGTACCCCCCTTTCAGACAGAGATTTTTGCTATAAAGACCAATAAGAGGTGTGCCTCGGGTCCATTTTTATATTGTATGAATTCTACCTTCCTGGCGTGTCCTTTCAAACAGTGGTCATACAGCACTGTTACTACCTCTGATGCAGGTTCAGAATGTATATAAACCAACATTTCATCATTTCATCTTACTGTCGGTGTTGTATTGCTGCTGGCACCCTAATTTCCCTGAGGGACCTTCCCTGCTATTGTATTATTGGGAAAGTTGGGAAATGCTCTGAAATACATACAATAATGCCCGAGCATAACCTGTTTTTGAATAGTTTCAACAAAAGAAATAATAAAACTGTTCATAATCATTATCAAATAAAATTAAAAAAAAATTGAGCAGAAAGTATGCTGCAATTCTTCCCCAGAGGGGGTGAGGGTAGTCATGAGGGTGTTTTAGTTATAAAAGTAGCAGAAGAAAAGAGAAAGAAGAGGGATGTCCTCTGTTGAACTACTTCAAATTATTTCACAGTGATTTCATTTAATCCTGTCAGTGAAAATCTCACTATACGGCTTGTTTGCAGCTTTGCTCTGGGTTGAAATGGAGAAAAAAAACAAAAGGAATTAATAACTCACTGTAGCCTGACTGAGGCTTCCTGTAAGCTGATTAAAGCCTGTGTGACTCCTCACTCAGATTCACTAAAGCTCAGATTCCCCAGTTGAACCAGCCTTAACCACTTCAAAAAACCCTGAACTCATGTTTGACCAAAACAGGAAGCAGGTGAAGCGACAGAGCCTGGTTTCACACTAACATACACAGCATAACAGCACATTTTACCATTACAGTATAACTGACAATATTTACTGAATTGAGTAGCCGAATTGCTGTGGCACTGACCCTTCACCTTCTTACAGAGGCTTATCACATTATTGCATTCAGTCTGGACACAAATGCCACAAAATGAGATGCTTGAAGTTTAAAATTCATTCTGCTGCAGAAATGTGGGTGGAGAAAGCGGACAGTCAAAATGAAACTTGAGAAAGACAGTTGAGCAGCCAATAAGACTATTTAAACCTCATTTTATTAACAAATTGCTGCATTGTGATGTCCGGGAGGAAGTTTAAAAGACGTATCGTTCAGGTCAGAAAGCTATACATCATATAAATCACATAAAACTAGTAAAGATAGAACAGTAGTAAAGATTACAACACTGCCTGGCTGCTCTCTCATCTGCACATGTTTGTTGAATCACAGGATGAAGTCATTGTAAATGTCTTGTAACAGACATCAGGGAAGTGTGGAAGGAAGTTATTGTGAAAAGCCCTTCTTCCAAAAAGCAGTTTGAATGGCTGCATAAGTCATCAGGACAGTGACAGGAATTAGTATCATCTGCTGCGAAACTGCTAAAATTAGTTAATTGCTTTCCATTTACCAGACACAAGACAGATGAGTCAGGCATTAAATGTATTGGTCCTTCATCTACATGACTACATGAAGTCAGAATTACACTGAGATCATCCCTTATAAAGTTGCTATTGCTGCATTTCCCATCACTCCTGTTGACTGACAGCACAGACCAGGCAAGTAGCCAGTAAACACTGACATACAAGCATTCGCTAACATTAACAGCTCCTACACAACCTCCATGTCTCAGTAGTCTGTAGGATAGAACTAGAAAAACAGGAGAGGAAGCAAAAAACCATGATGTATCAGGTGGATGTGAGAACGTGTTAACTAACCATGATTGATTATTGACTTCCTGTGTTGTTTGTGTCCACCTGTCATACTCCAAACAAGCTGAACCACGTATGCCCACCTCATTCCTCTGACAAACAAAATCCTCAGTTTCTGTATTTAGAACTATGAAGGAAAGAACTGTTTCACTTTCCAAACCGCAGATGTTCCAAAGGAAACTCAGGCATCTCATCTACAGATCAGCCTATAATTGTGGAAATGAAAGTGGGTACAAAAATGAAATAAAAAAAACTAGAACAAAAAAACAAAAGCCTGAGAGGTCAACATCCAAGAACATTACTGCAACTTATTGCACTTATTCCATTTAGTTAAACATTATCATCAGTTAAAACCACTGTGTATTCACAACTAAAACACACAGGCAATACAGGCAAATCCTGAATGCTGCTGTCATGTCACATTGGCTTTTAACATTAAATTAGTAAACTGAGGTTGTTGTGTACAGTGGGTGTACATTGGGTGTAGAGTGGCCTTTCCAAGGCAACAGTAAACAGTCTGGGTAGTGCAACTGGGAACAGCAAAAGCTCTGTTTGAAGCCTGCTGCCCGGCGGGGAATCCTCCAGAGACAAGCAGGCTTGTGCTGCCATGTGATGGCAGAGATTCGTCTAGAGGTTTTACAGCTGCAGTACTGGTAAACTTGTATTACAGACAAACTATTTTTAACTTATGCATGCCAGGTGCGTTCCACCAATAATATGTAAGGACCCGGTACGTTCAGTGATGTGTAACATTGTATTAACTATGACTAACTACATAAATCAGAGCCAAACACATCCTTAGTCCTTAGTTATGAAAAACAAAAGTTACCCTCTACTGCAGCCTCTCTCTGTGATATTGCTGCTGATAACATGGTGATATTTTATATTGAAAAGCAATTAGTGCAGCTGGAAATTGCAAACCCACATCGAGAAGGACAGCATGTCCACATGGCACTCGGTCTCTCTCTGCTCTGGCTGCTCAGCAGCAGGAAAAGCCAAATTAAAACAGGTAACGCCTTTTTTAAAGCCGAGGTAAGTAATAAATAAAAAAAAAAAGACACATATTTTATCAATTATCCTAATCCCTGCTTTTGTCAAAACATGGTTAGGAATGTACATATGAATAAATCAATCAATAAATGAACTATCTATTAACATGAGTTATGCAACAAAGTCGATTTATTTTTGGAAACTTGGTGTGTGTGTGTTGGCCAGCAGCCCTCAAATTAAAAAGTGCAATGAAAATGTGGCCACACTTCAATGTTTGTTTAATACAAATGATAGCGCACACTGCAGAGCTTTCTCATACTGCGTATGGTGACAGCACAGAGCAAAGCTTTAGCTAGGAATGAAAGTTATTACTAAGGCTAGCCAGCAGCAAACATTTACAGTGATCACATGATGATCAATACCATTACAAAATACCTTGCAAAAATATTAAAAACTTGTGTTTAAAGCTCAAAGTGTGAGAAGCTACTAAGCATCTCAATTCCTAAAATACACTCTGGTGCCAGCACTCGTGCAACATTAGCAAAGTTATGTCACAACATCTGAATGGTTGAATTTTGCTAAAAAATAGACACCCTTGAACTCAGACATCAGAAACTACAAATTTGAAACTACACAACACACAAACACATCGCAAGGCATGTCACTATCAGCTTGCTTCTTTGTGTGTACGACAAACACAACAAGTGAGCTCTTCACTGTGGGAAATGCCACAATAACCAGCTTAGATAGCAGACATGAATCATCCCTACTGTTGTGAGCTTTGTGGACCAACCAGTGTGTGGGCTGCTGGGTGTGGGGTGTTGTACAGAAGCCTCATAACAACAACACACATTATTACAGCCTTTGACACAGAACAGCAGTGTTTGAGTGCAGCTTCACTGTATATGATTAAACCTTGATGGAGCTTCACTGCAGTCCAGCTGGTGACTAATTTTAAGGGCTAGTTAATGTTAGCAAAGTTTTAACAGCTCTTTTGTATGGAGTTGTAACATATTTACCTTCAGTCCATCGCTGGGGAGCCGGTAGCCAAACCGAGCCGGAAGATCATCAAAGTTCTCAGTTTTGTTGTCAAATGAGTACTGAAGAATAAAAAAATTCCAATTACTTGTGCACTAATATATCCATGGACAGTAAGGGGTTCAAACTGAATAGACAAACTGGAGGTTTGTCAACATATAAACTGTATTACACAATTATATTGTTTCACTAAGTTCCACATTTATTTGTGTGAACAGTTACTCACAGCAGCGATGTCGGCTTCAACAGGCAGCAGGTTAAGAAAGGCAAAGAGCTGAACGGTAAAGATGGTGTATATCTGTGTGGCCGACAACATCAGCATTCCCAGGGACAGCAGCATCTTGGCATCACGTTACGACCCCCAGCTGCTAAGCCACACACACACTCACTCAACGAAAACCATAAACACACACAGACTCACGCTGGCCTGCGGCGGAACCCCCTGTGCACCAACAGTTGCTGTCACACCTGAAAGGAAATAGATATTTGTATTACAAGTCTTAATACCCACCAATAATATTTATAGAGAGCAGTAACAAAGCACATGACAGCTGTCACTTGAACAAGCTGGGAAACACATCCCAAAACAGGCACGAGGTAACATTCTTTGACTTCCTCAGATCAGAATCAGAACATTACTCTTGATGGTAAATGGTAAAATGGTCTGTAATTATATAGCGCTTTCCTACCTACTCAAAGGCACTCAAAGCACTTCACAGTACTTTACATTGAATCCTTTCAATTAATTCAATCTGTTAAAGTGCTTTGCCCAAGAGCATCAATCTAGATCACAATTATGACGTGTCAGGTGTCAGATACCCTAAAATTTTGAGTGAATTGAATCCATACATCTTGTTTGCATGAATAGAGTCCATAGAAAAGTCATCTCCAACTACTGTGAACATTTCACAACTGATACAGGCCACATTTCTAATAAATGACTTTGAATTGGCCAATACGGTTTGCAGTATAAAGCATGATTGGGGTTCAAGTGCACAAATTGGGCAGCAGCACATGAAACCAACAGCTAAGGGCTTGGCAAATTTTATCATAAAGCTGTGTTGCTGTCAAAGTGGGAAAGCAGTATTTGTGGTCTTTGTGTTGTATTAAAATGTCTAGTAGTAGTAGGGGCTGTATCTAGTCATTAAAAGTTCATTTTTTTCACTTTCACTTTTTATGAATGTTATTGGTTCCCATTATAATTAACCTATAATAATGGTGTAGTGATGCTCAGAACAGGGAAATATATAACAACTATATTTTTTAGGAATACAATACATGTTCAAAATAATCTTTACCCCTTCAGATTCTAAGATTATATTAAACACACTGCTTTACTGCAAAGCTGATATAGTTTACAACATTTACCTAATGGCAAGTAATTTTGTTTATTGAAGAGTCTATTTCACAATTGACACTAAAAGTAAGATGTAGTGCTGAGCTCTAATCACATCTGTGTAAAACAGGAATGTCATTATGCCATTATGTAACTTTCCATCCTCAGTGTCCTGTTAATGCTGTGCCTTTTCCCATAATACAGGGTTTTACTGAGCACCTCCAGTACATCGATGTGCTTTGTATGAGGGCATAACCGCCTCCCATACCATTTTCAGTATAGTAATACAGCAATCACAAAACAAAAACTGCTTAACTGTCATTTAATATGCCCTTTATCTGTCAGCTTAATTATTTTTTACAGGACAATTAGGAATGCAATAAATTAATTTTGGTAACTACACTATAGAATAGCAAAAAAAGAGCCCCAAAAACCAGAAACGACTTGTCCACTCACAGATAGTACATCTGTTCAATCACCCAATTCGATGTATGATTATAGCATTCTCCTAAATCACTTCTTTACTTTGCTTAGTCATTGTAACTCACAGTAATAGCTACATCTGTGGTTTCCATCTGCCATAAAATTGAAAAATCAAATTATACAGCATAGTCTTTCTTTTTCCCCCCAGTGCCAAAGAACTGAGACAAAGCCAGGGATTCAGGTCAACGACACAATACATAAATAAAGATTAATTTGACTGACAGCATTTTTTTTAAATCAGATTTTGTTATGAAATCCTAATTTTGTCTCAGGTCTAAGTTGTAAGCAAAAAAAACATAAAAATATTGTTTTACGATACATAAAAGTACTCCATTAAAACAACTGCCAAACTTCTATTCTTTTTTAGACAATACATTGTCATCATACTACTACAGTGTATTTTTATTAATTGCTACTAGTATCACGAACTGTCTTAAGGAGCATTTTAATCAATACGTTTTTACCGAAATGACAAAGACCTCAAAGGGGAAGTAAAAGCAACATCATTCATAACAAACGATCCCCAAAATCTATGACTATAACAAAGGTTTTTCCGACCAGTCAGTTTATACAATAATAATGACAGGACTGATGTACTTTTACACATATACACGTTTTCAAAACGGAGCTAAACACACAAATAAAACAGTGCAGACTAGGTGTGCAGCTAACGACAAAAACATAGCGTCCTATAGGAGTTAGCATGAGGCTAGCAGAGGGAGATAGCCTGCTTCTCCTGGATGTTTACCTGTTTTCCTGCTCGTAGGTGACCTTTGTCCATGAATTTAGACTCTGGAACCATTGCTCTCCTGCACTGTGAGTTGTATTAGGATACACGAACAACAGCTATAATTTCAGATGTACCTCATTCCGTTAGAGATAGATTATAAACGCTACAATTTAATCCCCTCCCGTTAGCTCCTTCTTTCATGTGAGAGAGCGCAAACTTCCGCCACAAACGCTGCTCCTCTATCAGCTTCTGATTGGTCGAAACACCTGCCAGTCATCCTTGTAGCGGAAGTGACTCCAGACGTAAACATATCCACGTGATGACACCAATTTACTGCTTTTCATAGTCACATGAACTGAGCTTCCCACCCGACATTTACATCTTTATTACATCTGCATTGGAGCATTAGGAGATTAACTGGCAGCAGAAGGGAACATTTACAGAAGCTGTATTTTTGAAAAAATGCTGTTTCTCATCACAACGAATGCATCTAAACAGCCAATGGACACACACTTTTAAATCTCTAGCACCATCTATAGAGAGTGGGGTAAATTCTCTTTGTAGGGGATCACATGTTTGTTATCAGAGTTTGGTTGTAGTCCACAAGTGTCTAACAACTGTGGACACTGCATATAAAAATGCATGTAAAAATACTGGTTATTTATTTATTTATTTTTTTACAGGAACTCCTGTTTGTTTGCATTAACTCAGGTTTAACATCTATATTACATCTATAATAATTATAAAGGGAAAAGTCTCAATAAAAAATAAAGTGACAAAACAAAATGTTGAAAAGATAAATACCTAAAAATGACAAAGTATGATTAAAGTTAAGGAAAATTACTAAGAACTTTTATATGCCTTTCTTTAATTTCTCTTCATGGATTAAACAACATTCTGTAATGTTTTAATATTACTATGCTTGTACTTAAAAATGATCCTGCAGGTTTAGATCTCTGGAAAATTGAGTCTGTGTTCCTTTCAAGCCAACTCTGGGAACAGCCTCAGGCTTTAAAAAGGTCAAATGCAAATTAGCTTTCCCTTGTAAATCTTTACAGAAGAACTATAAAACTCTTGAAAACATTTCAGATCACCAAACAGTGATCCGGTCCTTTTGTTTCTCAATAAAAGGCAGAGTGAGGAGCTGACGTAGACGCAGAGTTGAGTTTGTTTGTCATGTGTTCACTTGGACTCACTCATAAAACTGAACACAGCTGTAAAAACCTTTGACTTGTCTTTCTGTGCGTCAGTGTGGCTCATACAGAACATACAGATATACTGGCAGTGGAACAATATAGAAGATAAAAAAACTGATAAAGGAGAAAAATGATAAAGCTGGACTTACTTTACAACAATATTAGAGCTGAATCAAAAAGCAGAAAGATAAGATACACTGTGCTTATTGTGTCATTCAGATATGCTGCCCTGCTTTAAGGTCTTAAACATTTGATAGAAGTTAATGTCAAACATTTGAATTTACTTAAGTAAACTATTTGACATTTGCTGTGTAAGTAAATACAAATCTACAGGCAATCAACAGAATTCTTTCGAGCATTGATTCCATAAATTCTTAGCTGCTATTATGCTCAAAGACATGCACAATTTATTTAATTTAAATAACCAGCAACTAAAATGATATCAATATTACCTTAGAAGAGCTGAGATAGAAAACACCCGAAAAAGTATACGTATTTTAATTTTGTGTTTACATGAGTAAACATTCTGACATTTGTTGCTGTAAAAACAGAGGCCATGAGACTAGACAAACTCCACTTCGTTCACCCTCCCCTTCCTACAAGGATTCTGCCTCCCACAACCTCATCTTGTGTCTCACCAGAGCGCCACATAGGAGCACAAGGGGGTCTGACGATGAGGATCTTCGTCTGCTATGAAGGCTTCAGTGAACCTTTTGACGTCGATGCAGATCTGACTGTGGAAGCCTTAAAGCGAATGGTGAAGGTAACACAAGTAACATCTGCTTTAATGGACTGATGTTCTAAATTTGAACTGCATTTTGATGTATCAGAGGGAAAATGACTGATGACTGATGGATTTATTTACAGCTTTACATATAGTAACCAAAAACAGAACTTTGTCTGATAAGATAAGATATCAAGTTACAATCATGTTATGTACTAAGATCATATTTTTTCCCTTAATTATTGATTTTACAGGATGCCTTTCTTGTTCAGCTCTCTGATGATAAGCAGATCCAGCAATACCTACATCTGACCTATGGTGGTGCAACACTGCAGGACAGCTGGGCTCTGTGTGACATCGGCGTCAGAAGAGGCAGCATCATCCAATTCCAAATAAAGGTACTGAAACATACATTTAGACATGTAAAAACAATACAACTGAACACACTGTAAAAGTCTATATAATTTTAATCTGAATCTTTTTTTTAATCTTTAAACTGTATTTGAAACTATTTTTTTGGTTTTGTTGGAAGCAGACCCAACAAGCACTGACGCAGTGACTGCTGCTGCACTTGTTTCTCTTTCATTGCTTTTTAGAGTGAACAGCGACCTGTGATGTTTGTGCTCAACACTGTGATGGGAGAAACATTACCGATCACAGGAAACAGGTCTCTTCTCCATACATCTGTGGCCAATCTGAAAACAGTGGTGTCTGCACTGAGTGGCCTTCCAGTGAGTGCGTTTAGACTCAGCACACCTGCTGGTGTGCAGCTCTACGACTGCAACTGGCTGCAAGACTACAGCATTGGAATGGGTACAGCTGGCTTTATTCTTTTCCTACTTGTAAAGGATTTGCAGGTTTAATTAAGCTAATTTAATTGTCTATTTAACTTTAGGAATATAATAATACCTGCGTCAAAAGGTTGGAAGTGCCATCGTGTCTAGTTTCTTCAGCATTATTAACAGGAGAACATGTTGTTATTTTAAGACCCGTCTCCTTTCTCCAAAAGATTGTACTGAATAGAAGAATCTGAACACTTTATCAAAAAGACCAGTATAATTAGAGCTTGCTTTGATCTTGAATGGCATATAAATGTCATGAAGTTGAAAATGTAATCACAGGCACAGTTCTTCATCTGGACACATGGGATGGATGGGTGGAGTTCCTCCAGTGTTGTCTCCACGGCCACCGACATGCAGTCCAGAGCTACCTATCAGATGAGAAGCCAGTGAGGAGGTCGAAAATACTAAAACTCTGAATTCTGTTTTGCAGCATATCACTAATATCAACAAAACAGTTATTCAAGTCAATCTTTCTTCCCCTGTTGTCCCAGGTTTCAGCTGCGGGTGGCGCTGTTCATTGCGGCCTGGGCAGGCCATCTGGACCTGGCAGCATGGCTGCTGGAGTGTGGGGTGCATGCTGGGGAGCCAGTGAGAGTTCATCCATACCGTGAGTGGTGTCAGCAAACCTCCCATCAAGACATCGGAAAGTGTCCCATCCACGTTGCTGCAGAGAGCAATCAGCTCCTCATCCTCAAACTCTTCATCACCAGGAACCCTATGAGCCTGGCTTGTCGGGACCCTGGAGGGCGAGACCCTTTAAAAATTGCCATTCAGCACGGCCACAGAGATTGTGCACGCTACCTAGCTAACAAGATGTGCTCAGTAATATGTCTGCCAAATATGTCTCTGCCCATGCGAGTCTATCTCCAGGTAAAACACTGGGTAAGGTTGGGGAAAAAGAGAGCGGCCTCTAACCGATGTCGATATACCGGTGCTCCCCTCATAGCCCAGCTGGGGAATACACTGCTGGTAGATGGTTTCAACCAGCCAAAGATGTTTTCAAAATCCAGGAAAGTTAAAACCAAATCAAAAGGAGGAATAAAAACTAATGTCCAAAAGAAAGACATGTCCAAAAGTGAGACACTCTGCCTACCCACCCTACAACCTGCAAAGTCTGAGACAAAGAAAAAAGACTGGAAGAAAGTGGGCATTTGCAAGGACAAGTTTGTTTTACCACCAGTCTACAAAGAAAACACTCCCAGGCCTGTGTTTGTTGGTGCATCACCGAAGTCCTTCCATAGTCTGCATGCATCTCAGGGGTCCTCTCACCACTCTGGACAGACAGCAAGAGAAAATGCAGCATACTGCTTGACTATAGCCAGGTCTCTTTATTTTCTTTAACTATTTCAGGCAAGGTAAGTTCATTACATATGGACGTGTGATTTATAATAATTTCTTTCTTGTTGATAGAGCCTTCACAGAAAAAACTTGGCTGAAGCAGCTTAACATAGCTCGGGCTCTAGTCAGGAAGCGTGTCCACTCCCTGACCTGACGCTCCTCTTTCACCCATCAACCTGTCTTCTTGAGGGTCTCCAATCAACTGCCTGAAACACTGTGTACAATGAAGAATCCTTCATAGTGACAACTGAGGAGTGTTTATTGGGCTTAGTTTGTTAACCTGCCTGTCATGATGTGCTGGGCCAGATCTCTGTAACTGTTTTTATGTGATTGTTTTTTGGCAGTGTAATAAAATCACTCAGAGTCTTAGCCAGTGTTTTGTAAATACTCCGATCCAAAAACTGATCTTAGAAAATATAAATATATATCAGTTAAATGATGTCACTCCTTTGTTTGGTGGGTCCACCTTCTTCTGCAGTCACAGAATTAACTTCTAGACATCCTCTTGACACTTGTATGTAAAAAGTTGGAACTATGGCAATGACCGTCATATGTTCATTTGGCCAACAGATGGCAGTATTCACTGATTCATTGAGGCCTGGAGTAGTGAACCTTTTGGTGAAGCAATGGGCTGGAAAGCCTCAGTGATTTATGGGGATTCATTTGGCCATCACTACCTAATTCACTACCTTATATCACACAAACAATTTTAAGCTAATATTGTTGAAGCCTGACCAGATCCAGGTTGGTTTTGATTTTGATTGAACATTGGTGCATTACTTTATTCACTTATCTTCTTACCCTGATGCGTCCTTCACTCTGGAACAGTTAGTGGTGCTAATATCTAAGCTTCATGAAGCAGTGAACCACCTGAAAGAACTGCTTCTTGAATGACACCCTGCTTCGATGAATTTTACACAGTCCAAGAGTGACATCTGCTGGCCGTGTGTAAGAACTGCATCTGAGGGGAAGACCTGAAAAACCCTCAATACTATATATGATATAATAAAACATCACTAGGAACATTAAATATTATGAAGTAATAATAAAAGTATAACAAACCAATGTTTAATGTCGCTTGATCATTTGGCAACAGTATTTCAGGTAATGAACAGTTTATTTTAACCACACCGCGTTTTTTCACAAATGTCCTTCATCATATTTTATTTCTGACAGGACCTGACAGTGAATGCAGGAAACACCTTGTAGTCCTGTCCTGTTTGTTGTTGGTACCCGGAAAATTTGGTGTAGGAACGGCCGCTCATTCATTGGCAGGCTGTGACTCAGAGCTCCAGTGGCAGCTCAGATCTGCAGCAGCCTCTGCACTGTTGTCATGTTTTGTATTGTAGGCTATATGATGATGCTCTCTGCTGTTCTTCTCCAGTTTAATTACTCGAGATTTCTTCCCCTTAAATAAAGTTTAAAAATCTACAGCACTACAAAATTGTATTACTGGTGTTTGTTTTCTGGGCTACTTCTGCACTAATTGTTTTATCGGTTCTGTTGTTGCTTTATAAGTTGGAAACTTTTCAACCGTTCTCCCCAACACAGGCTGTAAACAGCCCAGCATTAAGCTGCTTTTACTGCTGTGACTAACCCTCACCCCAACCATTGTTCTGTGGCAGAAGATGTATTAACTGTCAGGCAGGCCTTAGAAGCAGGACCAAGATACAATTGAAGACAAAACAAGTTTGGTCAGTAACAGGAATAGTACTTAAAGAAGAAGGGTGGAGAAACTCAGAAAAACTCACAAGACAATCTGGCAATGGCTGATGGAAAACACATCTTATATACACAAGAGGGAGGGAAGACAACCAGATACAGGTGGAACACATTAGGGCAGAGCCGGTAATTAGCAGGGGGAGGGAACACATGACAAGGGGACCCAAAAAACTAGAGGAAGGTAAAACTTCAAAATAAAACAGGACATACAAATAAAACACCTAACTAAAATGTGGAGCCCTGACATTAACTTTCCTGAAATGTTTTCCACCTGCCGCTGTCAGGGCAGCTCCAGAATGGGTGCAATGGAGGAAGCATGTGCATGGATGTCCAGGGCCCCCCCGGTCCGCCATGAGGCTGTGGCACACAGAGCTGTGTGTGGGGCACGACACAACACAGACCCCATCCCTCTGCTAGCCATGAAGAAATGTATCGAAGAAGATGAAATGTAAGCTAAAGTCAACAAAGTCACCCCTCATTTAATGTAGATACTTTTCATTTATTTCTGACATCACTGCACTGCACTTTAGGACATCAGTGCTGCAATATGTACGACTAATAGCGGTCACTTTATTTACACTTTTTATTCTATGTTTTTTATATATATTCATTTAGATATATTTTAACTGTGCTTTTTTCATACCTTGTGTGTTACATGTGCCTTAAGCCAAGAGCTGCTGAACAACATTTAATTTTGCCTTGCATAATAACAAGATTCTGGATTCTTAAAAAGTACAAAAAAATGCTTATAAGCAGACTGTTTACTGTACTCTTACAATGTATAATGTAACTGGAGGGACAACAATACTATGTATACAGCTTTTACAGTATTTGCTGCAGCAGTCTGTAATTCTCACGGGTAAAGTTATAACAGCTGACAGTGTGACAGTGTCTGTACACTGCAAAAATGCGATTTTTTTTGTGCAAATATGTTGAAGAAATATGTAGTTTTGTGTGGACTACATCTTTCGTCGCGTATAATTTACGTCACGCACAAACATGGCCATAGAACAAGCGTCCTTCTGGCAGCAGCATATATAGGGCAGCAGGTTCAACAGTAGAGACTTTATGATGACGTAACATATGCGACATTCGACCGGTCTTTCTTCAATATATTTGCAACAAACAGCGACTGTCCTTATTTATTAATATATTTTAGGTTGTCAGATGTATGTGCAGTCCAGGTAATTTAAAATAATTCATAGTTTGTCCGAGTTAAGGTTCCACAGGGTCCCACGGAAGAGGCGTGATTTATCTGCGCATAGCCTGATTTTGGTTATCAGATGCAAGTTGATACAAAGGCTAAGAAGTCACCAACCTCACAGGTAACTGTTTTAGGTGTTCTGTATTCAGTATTGTGTGTATTCAGGCTGTTTGGACGCGGGGGGTTTGTAGTTTTATTAAGATCATTCATGGCGACCTTGATCATTTATTCTCGCATGCACCGAGTTAACGGAGGTAGAGTTGAGACTTTCACCTCTCAAACACCTTCTTTTAGAACATAGTTGACCCATAGTTCACCTGTGTTGATTTGAGTTTTCAGCTTGTTCATGTTTTATATGCATATAAAAACAGATGTGTTTATTTTTTGAACTTGCTTGCATAACTATAATTCTCTGACATGTTGGTTTGCCTTCAGCATCAATGTCTGTGAAACATGCCAAGCCCAACCTCAGCCACTCTCAGGTGTCTGAGATGGTGAAGAGGCTCTTCAGGCTGACCCCATCACAGATCCGCTCACTGCCCAGCTATGATGATCAGAACTTTTATGTGGCTGCCGCTGAGGGTGGAGAGTTCGTCCTGAAGGTTATGAACTCTGAGGACAGTAAGAACCCCACAATATTTGAGGTGCAGACCTTTGCCATGTCCATCCTTCACCGGAACGGACTCCCTGCTCAAACTGCTCTGCCCAACATCTCAGGAGAGCTCATGAGCTTGGAAGAAATAGGTATTATTCTCCTGCGCACTCATACATTTTTTCATCCTCTCGATGAATCATAACAAAATCAACTGATTCTGTTTAACATCAGCATCAGATTATGATCTTTAGATGTGGTTTTTGTGCTGTTACTTATTGCAGACTGTGGTTATGGCTGTCAGAAGTACCTGGTGCGGCTGTTGACTTATTTACCTGGGACCACTATTTCCAATGTTCCTTTAACATCGGAGTTACTGTTTGAAACTGGCCAGACAGCAGCTAGAATGGATCAAATCCTTCAAAAGGTACAATAAAAACAAGTCATGTGAAACTTGAGCATTGATTTATATAAAGGGTAAATGTCCCTTAAAGAAGTTGCTTAAAGACAAAACATAAAGGTTATTTTGTATTTTTTCCTCCTTTTTTCAGATGGAACACCCTCATCTTAGCATTTTGCAGAGGGAGAAGTTCATATGGAGTCTGTCAAATGTCACCCTCCTGGAGACATACGTGCATGTGTTAGATGGAGATCCTCTTCAGGAGGCTGTGAAGTCTGTTATTCATCAGTACAAAACATCTGTGATCCCACAACGCTCTAGCTTCCGCGAATGTAAGTATGATGTTTAATTATGTGAACACCACAGGCTGGATATGTCACTGATGTGATGTGACAACAGTAGCTCCTTTGTTTCCTTTCTATAAGGCATTAACCATGGCGACCTCAATGATCTCAACATACTTGTGAAACCAGATGAGAGTAACCGACATGTGATTTCTGGCATTCTTGACTTCGGGGACATGAACAGAGGTTACTACATCCATGAGCTCGCCATCACCATCATGTACATGATGATTGGCCAACCTAAACCCATTGAAGTGGGGGGACATGTCATGGCAGGGTGGGAAAGCGTCCTTCCTCTTAACGAGGCGGAGAAAGATTGTCTGTACGTTCTGGTGCTGTCCCGCTTCTGCCAGTCCTTGGTTTTAGCTCGTTATACTGTGACCCTGCATCCAGAAAACGCAGAGTATTTGATGATTACATCAAAGAAGGGTGTCCATATTTTCCGGCATCTCTGGGAGCTTGGAAAGCAGGAGGTGGAAAAGGTGTGGTTTGAAGGTGCAGCTCAGTACACTAACAGGAAGTGAGGGTGGCCTGTCTTGAAATGATCAATAGTTTTAAGGTCTAGCCCCCCTCCGTGACCCTGTACTACAGACAAATAACAATGATTAACAAATCTTGTCACTTCTGAGTTACTTGGCACAATAATTTGGAGGGGATTTAAACTCTCTTTGCTAATACGGTGCAATCACAACATTTATTCCACTCACTGAAAACTGTTTAAATGATGTTCTGCACTATAAACTGCGGACAGAAGGAATGAATACATATTTAGTTCTCTAATATAGGTTAAGTTGCGTTCAAACTTAAATTCTCTTTTATGTCTTTATGTTTGTGCCTGTGCAGCAGGTGTTAGAGCTCCCGTCTGCCGCCACTAAGAACTATATTTGTACAAAGGATCCAGTGCCTTAATCAGTAAATACACTTAACTCTAGAAGTGACCTTAGCTGATACTGCTGTTTGCACCAGCTGGGTCAAAATCTTCATATGAACACTTTTCTATGGTCTTAGCTGTATTAAGGACTGTATGCTGGCTGTGGTGCGTGTAATGTGTGCGTCCTGTTTTTTCATTATTGTCTCAATCAGTTAATCTGGTAAATAATTAATTTGAAAAAAAGTTTGATCTTTGGTCTGTTTTGTAAAGCATGCCTTAGGAGTTTCTGCTCTGGCAAAAACAAAACAAACTGTCAAAGCAAAATTTCAATAAAAACCTCATGTTAATTCATTGTTTGCTATTGAGAGCATTTTATCATACTGACAGGCTGTACAACTTAACCCTTTCCACCCCACAGCCCCCTTATAATAGATCTTTCAATACCTGGATAAAATCTAGTGTAATACTGCCATCATGTGGTCATGACTTCAGTGGAACATTTAAACAAAAATGACATTTGGTTGCGACTAAATTGCCAAAAGTGAACAAACACAGTGTAAACAAACAAAACACCTCACTGAGTGGGGTTAACCTCAAAAAAACCTAATAAAATAAATGACGAGCAGTCAGTCATGTGAGAAAGAAGCTTCTGACGGTAAATTGAAGGAAGCCTCTTTACTTGTTGTCCCACTGTCATACACTCCACAGTGTTGTTCTTTGGCTCATAGGAAACATGCACATGTTCTATTAACTTAATTAACTGCAAAAGTCTGAGCTGCTGCTGCTGCTGCTTCCAAAGAACCAAAATCTTGCTTTTATTTTTCCGATTGTGCTGAATTTACTTTGGATGCTTTTCACCATAACTCTCTTTTGTTGCACATGACATATTTATACAAGTTAGCACATGCTTAAGTCAGAGCAGACAAACAAGTGATGACCCCCCCCACCATCCCACCATGAAGACAGTTTCGCTTCATTCATTCTGTCAATTTTTTCTGCTTAAACCGAGCTCAGGGTGAGCTCAGTTTCTTGGAGAGCTTGAATTCAGAAGTTGGATCAGGTTTGACTAGATTCTCCACAAATAAGCACATCAGTGCTGGTGACATTTACATTTAGTCAACAGGCTCTCAGTCGCTCCACAGTATCTTCTGAAGCAGAATGGGTAAGCACTCTTGTTTTCTGTTAAATGACAGGAATGTTCTCAAACACTTTCCTTTCTATTATTAAGCTAATATTAAAGCCTCTTTTAACTTTCTGACCGTTTAGCATATGACATATGGGGGCATAAAGACTGTTATTATCATTTTAAAGTCTTGGTCACAGATGGAAGAATTGTTGTAAGAATTGGTCATTGTTATAACGCTGGTCATGGATGTTTTTCATATACAACAAAATAGAGATTCCAGGAGTGCACTTTGTCTCCTTATGCTGATCAGTCATCCACAGTGAAATATGCGTCTTTATGGATATAAATGATTATCTGGACAAAAGGTTTTAGTTGTGGCACGCTAAGCAGGATATCTGCTATCGGATGTCTTTTTTTCTTAGAAAGATTTTGTTGGCTTTCCAGGAAGTTCCATGCGTTTTAGTCACCCACACTGCCTCCTCCCAACTGGCCAATTACGCAATCTCTGAAGCTAAGCAAGCCCCTGTTATTGGAGGAAACACACTACTCGAAAAACCTGAGCATAGGAGAAGGTTGGAACTTTGATCAACTTTTAAATAAAAAGCTTTCAAAATAAAAAAAGTGCCTTTAAACCCTTTAATAATGTTGGAATCATTATGATGTCAGTTCGGTCATGCAGTGGTGTAGTTTATTGGTCACAGTAATCTCAATTTAACTCACACATCTCATGCAGCCAGTGTAAAAACTGGTGTGATGACATGATCGGTGAAACATGGACTCCTGGACTTTCACTGTAAGAACCATTGACAGTAAAAACTATGGACAGAGCTTCCGTGACGTCACCCGTTTGTTTCTGAAGAGCCGTTTTGAGTCTCAGTGGGAGGTTCCAGGACGTGATGACCGCCGCCATGTTGGCAGCGTCACGTCAACTATGGCTGTGTCCCAATTCAGGGTCTGCATCCTTCGGAGGACGCAGCCTACGCGGTCTCAGGAGGCCGCGTCCTCCTGAGGATCCTCCGGAGGATCCTCAGGAGGACGCGGCCTCCTGAGGATCCTCCGGAGGATCCTCCACCGTTGGTAAATGGGACGGTCTGGCCTTCAAATCACTTCCTGATTGTGGCGCGACGTCATAAATTTTGCCCCGGGAAAAACAAAAGCAGCGACAGCGACACAACACGGACTACACAACAAGCGGGACAACAGTGTGGATTTAGACATTTGGAATATTTTAATATATTTATTTGTTGTTGGAGGAAGAGGAGAGGCGGCTCCAGCGGCAGCAAAACCTGTGACGGCTCATTTTCTTCAGGCTGGGAGAGCGCAGTGGGGAGGTGACGGTAAGCTGCTGTTTAACCATATTATTGATCATAATTAATATACCGGTTACTGAGCAAACGCTAGATATATAACCAGTAGATAGACAAATATGATTAAATGTAATTTATATTTGATTCAATCGTAAGACTTGATACAGGGTCTGTTTGTAATTTTAATACTTTAAATAAATAGCTAAATGTGTAAGAACCCTGCAAATAACCCTGAAACCACTGCTTTAATGTGTCATTAAGCATCAGGTCTGTCACTACACCAGAGAATTACTGCTGGGTGGAGGAGAGTGGGGCTCCCTGCAGGACCAGCTGTCTGTCCTGGAGGAGGTGTACTGACCATCATCACCTTTGGAGGGTGAGGATACATATTTTATAGCTTTTCATATTTTAAGCTGCGTTGGAAGCCGCTCTGTTGAAGTTATTATTTTTATTTTTGCCCTTTTTAAAAACATCTTTAGTAACATGGCAGCCGCCGATCGTCCGCTCTGCAAACCCTGATGGACGATGTGGTGGACAGAGGAGACAGGCACCCCCCTCCCCCAGATGATGTCCCACTCACAGCCAGAGGACTCCAAGGTCTTCATCGTGGCATCATCCAGTCCAGCAGCACCAAGGACTCCTGCTCAGCCAAACATTTATATATATGTTCTTTGTGAATAGTATTTTCTGCTGATCTTTTATAAATAATAAACTGTACATTTTCATAATGCCCACTGGTAAATAGTTAGAAATGTTCTGTGTCTTTGTAAATATTGTACATAACAGAACAATAAATGATTTACTGTGGCCACTGAGAAGTTGTTCAAAAGTTTACTTCAATTATAAATAGGTAATGAAACACATGATGTAACAAGGTGAGAAGAGTTTAAGAACACAAAGACAAGAACGATTTAATATACAATTTAATAAGTAACATTTAAATAACACAGAACATAAAAATCACTGCTGTCCAACATCCTCTCAATGAGCTGAGGTCTGTCCGCTCTTTCTCTGCTCTCCCCCTCTCTCTCCCTCTCTCTCTCTCTCTCTCCCTCCCTCTCCAGTCTCATCTCCTCCGTTATCAATTGTCAGGTTTCTTCTGTTTCTCTCTGCTCCTCCTTCAACAAAATGACAACAGGCAGAATGACCGTTTGATATAATAACGATAATATTGCTCCTCACGTGAACTATACTTTATACTATACTACAGTAAACAACAAGAAACAACATTCAATCAAAGCGTTTAGTTTACAGCGCCTCGTATCAACAGGACGTCATGTTTGTAAATACAAAACTCATTTTTTTAATGCCGCTGTCACTACTAGCATTTTAAAACTCTCGAACTACTGCTCTTTACTTACATTTAAATGTGAATTCGGCACTCCTGCCGGTGCTGCTCGCTTGGTCCGTCATTGTACTATTGGACAAAAAGTAGGCCCGCAAAGCATTGTGGGATATTTAAGGCCACGAAGGATGGTAGCGATGCGTCCTCCAAATTCAGGCAAAAGGAGGACGCATTTGGAGGACGCATTTGAAGGACCCTTCGACTTTTGGCGAATTGGGACAGCCTTCGCGCAGCTTTGTGACGTAAGCGGCCTTAAAATGCGCACTCCGAAGGATGCAGACCCTGAATTGGGACACAGCCGCTGTTTGATATCAAACATTGATATTTGTGTTGTGTTTCGTGCAGACACTTCAGATGTCAAACCAAGGCCCACACTCACCTTACAGCAAGCAGCAGACATGGTGCTGCAACTATATGGAGTGAGAGTCACTAAGATCTTCACCTTACCTAGTTACATTGACCAAAACTTCCTGGTGGTGGACGGTGACGGCACCAAGTATGTCCTGAAGATCATGAACTCAGAGGACAGTAAGAACCCCGCCCAGATGGCGATGCAGACCCTGGCCATGTCCTTACTGCAGCAGCATGGAGTACCCACTCAGATGGTCATGCCCACTACTACAGGAGAGCTCATGAGCCTGGAGGAAATGGGTAAAAAGGATAAAACAACATGTTGACTGAGCCACAGTCAGGGCCCACACCTCCCACGCTATTAAAAAGTTTTTTGCACTTCTTCTTTTCCCTACCTTATCAGACTGCGGACATGGCAGTAAGATTTATTGTGTGCGGCTGATGTCCTATTTGCCTGGAAAACCCGTTGCACAGTCTCCAGTCACACTGCAAGATCTTTATCATGTCGGCAAGTTGGCAGCGTTTCTTGATAAGACTCTCCAACAGGTATGTTCTATTAAAAGAACACTGGAAATGTTTTGTTCAGGAAGACTTCCCCTCTCAGAGCTTTGATTTATTGTTAAGTGACCTCTGGTGGTTAACTGAGGCGGCATGTGTTGTTTGTAGAAACCCAATGACCACTACCCCTTGTTAAAGGGCAATTTGAACTTAATGTGATTCATACAGAAATATTTGTTTTGCAGCTGATGACTCCAGACTCTGACATCTTACAGCGTGATGATGTCATTTGGAGTTTATCCAATATTCCTCTGGTGGAAAATTACCTGTCAGTGATGGATGGTGATCCCCTGCAAGACGTGATCAAAGCTGCCATTGGACAGTATAAATTATACGTGGAACCCAAAATCGTTTTATTCAGAAAAGGTACCTTCGTCTACGCTGTATTCTTCTGGATTATTATTGTATTATCTACTTTTATTGTTATTTTCTGAGTACACAGGTAGGTTAATCTGGTTTAGCTTGTATTGATGGGAAGTTCTGTGCCTCAGCCAACAATGCAGTGACAAAGCAGGAAGTGGCTTTAGCCTATACAAAGCTCTACAGTAAGTGTAGTACAAAGGCATGCAGCGAGTCACAGTAAGTCTCCTGTATAGTGAAATACATATACAGATAAACTGAATCAGGATTGTACGAGCTGGTTTGACGGGGTCTCATTCATTGTCTTTCACAGGAATTATACATGGAGACTTGAATGATCACAACATCATCGTCACACCTCTTGACAATGGTCACCATAAGGTGTCAGGTATCCTGGATTTTGCTATGCTCATGAATGGATACTATGTGCATGAAGTGGCAATATCAATCATGTACTTGATGCTGGAGAACCCCAGTCCTATGGATGTTGGAGGAGCAGTGTTAGCAGGTTTTGAGAGCGTCATTCCGCTCAACGACGATGAAAGAGATTGCCTCTTCCTTCTGGTGGTTGCAAGGCTGTGCCAGTCTCTGGTTTATGGACGACACAACGTCCAAAAATATCCAGACAACAGAAAGTATCTCATGACTACGGCCAAAAATGGGACCAGACTTCTGACTAAACTCTGGGAGCTGGGCAAGAAACAAGTGGAAGAGAAATGGTTCGCAGATGCCAGCACATACTCAGAGAAGTGAATGTGTTTTAATGCCTGAGGTCAAAGAGAGCAAAGATTTGAACAACGCTCCCTCCATAAAGACAGCCACGGTGATAAAACTTTAACACTAGATGGCAGTATCACCCCATCCATTCCCTGTCCTCGTCTTTCATCATGACAAACTCTGTAATTATTTTTCTGACATTCTTGGGAGGTGTGAAGAAACTTCATGTTTTGCCGTATAATTGTATAAATTTCAGCTTTTGTGGAAAACCATGTGAACTTGGACTTTTCAAAAGTGTAAAAACGTGTACATCATTGTGCACAACGGGGAAAAATGTGAGGAAGGAATGAGGAAGCCGTAGTGTATTAAACAAGATATAGTCCTAAATGTATCTTTTGTTTTCTCATCTTCACCTTTTTGTGCTGCTGTGCTGCAAACACCTCCGCCAGAGCCAGAGCCTGGCTTCACACACACACACACACACACACACCTCATCTACCTTCCCACATTTCAGCCTCCCACCTCAAAGGCACCATCTGCCCTCTGCCCCCGCTGCAGTTCGCGATATGTACCTCCAGTCATGCAGAAAAAGTCACAGTGTGCATCTGTGAATGTCTGCCTGTGTTCACGTTTGCTCTCCGTCTGTTTTCACCGTAGTCCACCGGCGAACCTTTGCACTGTATCCTACACACAAGCTGCAGTCCGTCTTTTCTCTCTCTCTCTTTTTGTCTTTATAATACTTTAAATTCACGTTCCACAAATTGTAGCTGGGATAGAAATGGCAACACTCAAAGGACTTAGCTTAATACTCCAACCTCACTTATCAGTGCCATTAATCCTCTTGGCATTTCAAAACAGAGCACTGGGTCTATTCTGCACTTTTTTTAACTCTTTTTTTAAATACAGAAGAGAAATTTAATTTACACTCCAAAGACCACCAATGTGGAGGCTTTAAACATCAGAAAAAATATATCCAGCTCTCTCATCTTGCTAGTTGGATGGATTTTTGCCTGCATTTATTTTATAGATACACAAATGGACTTTTAAATCGAGAGGTGATACAGTGAAATGAAAACTGACAGCAATCGTACAAATGTATGAACTCTTCACTATTACCGGTGTGAAAACATCTCTCCAACAAAGTGAGGAGTGAATTGATAACGAATCACTGTCCATGCAAACTGAAGATATACTGAGCCGTCTCTGTCTCCACCTGATTGTGGCTCCATCAGCCGCCAGATATTAAATATAGGTTTGGTAAAAATCTTTTGAAAATAAGCATAAAAAAAAAACATTGAATAACAAATAAGATGGGTCTAGTGGCACAGGCCATCCTGGAAACAGAAAATATTTTCATTTTTCATGTCAGATTTTTGGGTGGTGATGTTGGATGGATGTTGATTGAGGAGCGGTCAGATCTGGATTCATGTTGGCCCCTCAAATGGCTGGGAATTGCATATTGAGACCTGATCAAAACAACATTTGAACATCAGCATTGCTCTGAAGGTTTATTTTAGTCTGCTAGCTCAGAAATATGGCATACATTTCACTTGTTAGTGTACATATATATGGCAATTAACTTTAAAATGCATAGATCATATCATTTTTGTTGTTGTTGCAGACACGTTGCCTCTAGTGGAGGTGGATTTGTTATTAAATGTGATCACCTGGATTGTTTGAATGCAGCCGAATGCATGATTTGCTCAGTTTTTGTGATATTGGTGCATACATTGAAACATGGGATTAGCTGTGAGAGTCAAAATGTAAAATAACACACATATTTAGTAGGCACATGTGGTCCTTCTTTCTCGGTTGTACGTCTTTTGTTTTATTGAAAACAACTGTTAGTCTCTGTCTTTATATTCATCAGACATACCGCTTGCGGACACCTTGCCAGGCCTCTGCTGCTGCCAAGCAGACCTGTTAGCACTAATCCACTCCGTGGGCCCCTGACAGACTCTTGTGTAATGCATATTAGCCTCATGGCTGCATGATCTATAGTGGCCAGCATGTCAGAGTTGATACAAAGCTAATGGGTCCCTCTGTCTTTCTCTGCTGTCAGTTTGTCAAGGGCCTGAACTCACTTGCTTTTACACAAAAGTGTGTGTCCATTACTTAATTATGTATGCAGTTAACATTTATTGATTAGCTTTGCTTACTTAGATGTTGACATAGAGGGCTGAATTATGCTAATTACTTTCTTTATCTTCTCATAACTGAGAACATTTTCATTTGTATTCAAAAGAAAGAACACTTCAAGGAGAAGTTCACCTCTAAAGTGTGACGACTTTCCAACAGAAACGTAATCACAATAGCTTCCAGACACTAAAATCATGAAAAAAAAACAAAGGAGATGTTCCACACAATTGGGACTAAAGCTGCGGAGGAGGCAGTGGCCTCAATTAGTAAGCTGCTGTGGTAGCTCGGTGGCTTCTCCAGTCTTATCAGTTCATTTCAGAGCATCTGGGCTCCTTAGAAGGACGCGGTTCTCAGTCTGCTACTGTGAACTCTTCCCAATCAGACATTCAAAAAAACAAAAAAAAAAAAAAACTCACCAATGGGAGAGAAAAAAGGAAGCTACTGGCATAAATTCATTACAACTTTCACACATTATCACGTGTCGCTTTTCAGTGGACGTCACATTTGCTGTAACAAGCGTTGTGACGGCCTATCTGCACCGAACAGGTGGGAAGCACAGCGGCCTCTCAGGGATCCAACATTAGGGAGGTGCATGGAGAGGGATGGCTAATCGATTGGACAGACCGGATTATCTGAGCTGACTGAGTCACAGGGTGACTGTGTGTGTGGGTGGAGGAGGAGGAGGAGAAGGAAGTTGTCTGATTCCACAGAGAAACTGACTACCTGAATTATCAAAAGAAAGTAGGACATATATGCTCAGATAAGTTCTGTTGATTTTACCATGAGGGTTTGTGGGGTTCAGCCAGTGTTCGGAGCCAGCCTCAAGTGGCCAATTCAGCCCTAAATGTTGCCACTTGAGAAAAATGCATAAACGTACACAAGTGTATTCCTGGTTGAAAATATTTTTGGATGGTTGCTGTAGTTAGAAATGTTACAGCTGGAGTGCTGTTTCGGTTTTTATTCAGCCATTTTCCATGCTTATGAGATAATGATCCCAAAACTGAGTGTACGCTTTTAATGCTCTTGAACTGTGCTCACAGTGGGGAGTGGATAAAGTGGAACCTCTTGTCTCATAATATCAGCAGCACACACACACAAAAAAGGCTTCATAATGAGCCCTTCCACTGATGGCAGCTGAGTCTGTTAGTTTTTATTTACCCCTGGTGCTTCAGTCCAATCATATTTTAAATCTTCCTGCAGATATATTGCTAACATAATATAAGTGGACAGAGCAGTAAAGATCAAGACAACCCGAATACTGTGAATAAATCATCCTCAACAAACTTTCTAATGATATAAGTGAAATCTTATGTGTTTTTTTTCAAAACTTTTTCCTGTCCTTTCAGACTCTTGACACCGTCTGACTTGGTGTTGTGATCCTGACTCGCCCACACGGAAAAATGTATGTCTGACACTTAAACATAGTTTCAAACACCCCCACATGCCCCACAGCTATATTATACAGTGGACACATAACTCCCCTGTCAATTCAATATATCACAAAAAAAGAAGCACACAATATTTACTTGAGTAACTTTGTTTTTGCACCTACAATGTGAAGCCAGATTACCAGTCTCTGGTTAAGGGCAATTTAAGGGCAGAGGCCCTTCTCAACCAGCCTTCCTGTCTGAACTTGCAGTCTTGTGAAATGTCATCAGTCAGTGTCCAATCCAAAGTTTACTTTAGCTTTTTTTAACTTTACTTTCCTGTTCCTGTTAATTGAATGGAGCATGTTGTGCACCAACCAGTAACTTTCTTCTTAGGATGTCTTTTTTTTCATATCAGTTATGTTCCAATCTCTTGGTGAGGTTTTGCGACATCTTATCATAGAAAGCCCTTTGGTGATTCACCGCTGGCTCTGACGCCTCTGCAGCTTTTTGATATATGATATGATTCCCTCTGGAAAGGAGAGCTGAAGTGATTGTTGTTGTCAGTTTGTCTGAAGGGGAAGCCTTGTGATGTGTGTTTTATTGGACGGTATAACAGCACTGTCCTTGTGGACTTTAAAGCATATGTAAATACTGTATTTTCACATTTCACTAACTTATATAGAAAAAAGATCTAATGGTTACTGCAGTTTCAGTCAAGACAAGGCTAAAAATACTATGTACATCTTTATCAGGGTGTCATGTTTCCATTGGTGCTGTGAGTATTGCAAAGTCATTTGGCCAGGGAGTAAATGCTGATTGGACTCTTTTCCTATGTACACAAAAGCCAGGTGTTAGTGGCTTATTTTTTTGTCCAGTGTGAAAGGTGCAGGAATCCCAGTGCAGACAGGGAGATGGTAAACAACAACTAATAATAATAATAATAATAATAATACTGATAATAGGTTTGTTAAAGATGGTGTTTGTTGATGTAATTTACAGAGATTTGCCTGATGCGCTCTTATAACAGCTGCTAAAGTTTTACTTTTCCTCCACCTCCAGTCATTCTAAACAGTGCACATGGTTTACATCTTTAGGCTCAGAGTGCCTACAGACACCAGCAGATCAGCACAGAATTAAAAGGACAAAAGTAACAAACGTGGCACTAGATACAGTCACAGTTACAATACGTTGTGTTTAGAGCTGATTGAAGAGTCACCTTACTGAGGTTATAACTGTGTCTTCAGACTGAATGTAAAGACTCTTTGTGATTCAGTGGACTTTGGATCGACTGTGACATGAGATGTGGGCGATTCACTGGAACAGATTCCCGAAATCAAGCACAATCCATCAGATTCAGCAGTGTGTCCTGAGATTTAAGGCAGATGTCTGGCCCGACTTTTTCTTGTGTGCAACTTTAAGTGTGTAACTGATTCTAAGGAAGAAAAGGTCTAACTTAAACTATAAAAGATAATATACATACATTGAATATAAATGTACACACTAAGTATATTCAGTAGCTTTCTGCAGGATGTGTGTGTGTCTGTGTGAATAGGTACAGTTGGTGGCTGTGTGGGTGGATCAGCATGTGCATTATAAAAAATATGGCTCACTGTAAGTGAAGATGGGTCAGCACGTAGGTGGAGTGATTTGGGGTGTGGGTGTGTTTGTGTCTGTGTCTTGTGGTCTACAGTTGCACTGACCATCATCCTCATCGCTGCCAGTGTGATGATCACTGAGCTCCCTCTTCATATGATAACCGTGGGGTTTAAGACAGAAATGTAACAGTGAAAGTGGTGGAGTCTAATCACAACCATGGTTACAGATTTCTGAAAAAAAAAACAACAACTGCCAGTTGCCAGTTGCCAGTTCCATTCAGTACAACCCAATCGTACAAGTGATAAATTCCTTTTGTTGTCAATCAAAAATATTTGCAGAAATGCTATTAACAGCTTGTATTGTAAAGGTTTTTATGAAAAAAACGACAACAGTCAGTTGTACCTACGTCACATGCTGTGTTTTCCTTATTGGCTGTATTTCTCTCCAGTTGCATCTAAATGCATTTATTCTAGAAATCCAGCTCAAATCCACAGAGACCAGATGTATTTAATAGAAAAAGAATTCCAAAGGCTGGCCAGGCTTTTAGGATCTGCCTCAACAATGTTATTTGACAATAAGCTGTATCTGTTTCTGATCAGGCCAAAGAAGACCCAGTGAGCTGACACCTTGATCATTCGGGGATTGTTGTGGATTCCTGGGAGAGACCCAGCTCTGTGTTATTCACCCAGCTGCAGGACCATCGGTAAAGTCAGTGAGACTACGTAAAAGTTGATCTTGTGCAGTCTTTAAAACAGTCTTTTCTATTAGATGAATCAGAATTACCAGAAATGTCAAACTTGCACTCTGCACAGTCCCTCAAAGACCTGTAATGTGGCCTGTACTGGTTCTTCTCCTACTTTAGGCCGCAAATTTACCAATCACCCCTCATACTACATGATGATGAGGGAGTAGACAGTGAGTTTGCACAGCCTCCCATTAGCTGCTCCAAGAGAATCTGGCGCAGAGAAACTGAACTTGACGTCATTAAAAATAAAAATAGAGGAGTAACATCAAGTCCAAGAAGTTCTGGCGCTCAAACAGGCGTAATGTTTTGCTGAAAAGTGTGTTTATCTCTCGCCCATTTGACAAATGCCATCCATAAGAAGAGACATTAAGAAATTAAGAGAAAAGCCGAGGGAAGGAAAAGCCATTTATGCTGAAACAATAAAGTAATAATATAAGATTGTGCAGGGTGGCAGGAGCAGAGTTTTCTCCAGCACTCCCTGATATTTTGTGTCTGTCACAGGCCCTGTCTTTAGATAAAATGGGCATTAACTTCAACATTTAATTTCCACTAATTCTGCAAAATCTCCTCACACTTTGAGGGGAGAAATTGAGGTGACGAGGGGTTGATTTTTGTTTCCCGCCTGTTGGCAAGACCGAGGAAGCAGAAATTAGACAGTTTAATTCTAGCTGTTGTTCATTAGTTTTTCAGCACTTATAAAAGGGAGAGCATAATATTTTGATTCCTTTCTGTATTCATTTACAGATCTAAGGATGTTCCACCCAGGACACATGTTTCTGATAAGACTCTTGATGTGATTGTGTGATGTTTGGCCCGTGTGCGTGTAATTACGGACGCATATGTGTGCATGTGTTTACAGATAGATCGTCTAAGAGTCAATGGTGGTGGAGACAGAGACGGAAAGAGCTCACCACCAGTGGAGGGAGAAAAAAATGGCAAGAGATCAGAAAGAGAAGTGAGTGAGTGGGAGGTGTGGACATTAAAACTGTGAATCATTGGGAAAGAGCGAGAGGGGGTCAACGTGACCTCTGCTGACCCTTCACACCCATCTACATGATGCAAAAATCCCGCTGAGGTCTGTTGTTGGCCCTCCCTCACTTTTCTGTTCAGCCAGCACCGGAGAACACTGCGTACCCACGAGGCTCTCCTGCAGCATGGAGCCAGTCAGTCGGCCTTGGCTCCACTACCACCTTTTGAACTGCAAATAATGTGCATCATAGCAAGAGATTTAATATTGCATTGGTGTTTAGAGAGTTTTTACTTAGAATAAATGAAAACACATGGAGACTGATTACTCATGTCAAGACTCAGGTCAAGTTTTTATTTAAATAAGAGCTGAAGAGAACAATGTTTTTTCCTCAAGTTACACTTTAAAGCTGCACAGGTCACATGGTTGTTCCATTTTACCACAAGTACAGAACCTGTGTGAGTGATACTTAAGAGCTGAATATCTATATTTAAATTAGTATTAGACATTAGTATTAGATGGCTTCACTCCTACTATACATCCATCCACAGTTGTCTCAGTTGTGGGATTCTTCTGCTTTGGGGATTTTGATGATCATTTATTAATGATCATTTGTATTTTGACAAAGTTTTGAATATACTGAAGTACAAAGCTGTGGGAACTTGAGCGAGCTCAGTTTATTTAGCATTTCAGGGACAAGGCTGGTCTGTTATCTTGGGTGCATGAATTATTCAAAACACACATGAAAGGATAAAAAAACAAAAACAAACATTATCCCATCCTCACCAGGAAAACGTAACATCAGGTCAGTTTTACTCTTTGAAAATGGAACATGTGAGCATTTTTCCCCATGGAGGGGGCGCCTGAGTGAAAGTCCACCACATTGAACCCCGACTCCACCTCCTCTTCTTAATCTGACATTTAGCAACTTTATTGGTCCCATTATGTTCAGATGACATCAGGCAACAGGATCATATGTTCAGTTAGCAGAAACATAACCGTGTGTGTAACTGACAGGCGTGACTCCACTCCAGTGATACTTTTAAGTGCACACGTCTATAAATTGCATGTAATCCCAGTGCAGTACTTCTGTGCTGCCTTTTGGTTGCACTGTTTCTCCTCCCCTGCTGTTTCCTTGTTTGATATTCCCTTTGTTAGTGCCTCACCTGATTGCTCATTTTGGGATTGTGTTTGCTTGACCCATCCTCCTGCTCGCTGTAACCCTGTTTATTAGACACGCTGAACACAATAAACTCAGTTTTACAAGTCTAGTTGGGTCTTGGAGCATTTAAACTGTACTGATGCCAACAACCTGTAAAGTTGTAATATTTCTCCTTGTCAGGGAGGGCCTGTGTTTGCTCCTCATTCAGACATTGTTTCTTTATTTTAGTCCATGCCTGTTTCTGTTTGGGAGTTTGTGTGTTCAAGTTTGTAAGGATCTGTTGTCTAAGACACTGTATCACAGTACAGGACTGTATCAGGGCTATCAAGACTGTCTTAAACACTTACTGCCTATGTGCTATGCACAGAATCTTGCCCTTCTAGCACCTAAGTATGCTGAAACATCCTCAGGAGTGTTTTTGCAGATGCTGTGCGACACAAGGCTGCTGCTATTGCACCAACTATATAAAAAAAAAAAAGATTCTCTGCTCAGCATCTGCTGATAGACAGTGGAGTAGAGGAGTGTGGGAAAAGAGGTCAGAGGCGTTGTTTTGGCTGTATGCAGCGGCCTCATAAATCAGAGGCTTTGCTGAGAGAAGGACACGGGGGCGTCTGTTGGCCCGCTGGATCAGAAGCAGGCAAACAGAATGATGTTTATGCGTGTGCTGCTTATATGTGTGTGTGTATTTTGCTTTCATGTTTTAAACATACTTGTGCATATACACATGTATACTTAATATCCCCACAGGGGTCATTAAAATCTCAGCACGGCTTATACTGTGTGTGCGTTTAAGTGTGCATGTGTTTATATTAATAATCTTGATAGTGCAACATAAAAGCAGCTAATATATTAATAATACATTTTGCAGTCCATATTCTGTGCTTTTTTAGGTGGGGGGGGTGGGGGGGGGGACTACACTTCCCATAATCCTTTTGGCAAATATAAACAGGAATTTTAATGTTTCCATGAGAGGCGTTCATCATTTCTTGGCTTGCAATTGTTTACATTTTGACAAGCTGACATCATTTTGCCAAAGTACATTAACTGCCTTTTTCCTCATGCAGTAGCTTAACCTCACGTCTCCATCCACAAGTTGTGGCTAGTCTGACTCCAGGGGACATTTTACTGATCAAATGCAGAGTGTTTGCTTGTGTACAAGCCAAGGTATGACTCCATTTTCATCCTGAATGAGACCCACGCTTGTACATTATTTGATGTCTGATTGTTTCCAAGGAGTGATGGTCTGTGATGATTGTGTTCTCAGCCAAACGCAAAATGTGAAAGTAATCAGTCTGTGTATGTGTACAATATTACATTGTTCTAAATTACTCTGGATTGTGCACTATAGACGGTGGATTCAGAGGCACCATTATCTTCCGGTGAGAGAATCCAAGCTTTATTAATGCTTTAATCCTGTCCACTGATGTAACCTTGCTCCACTCTTTTTGTTTCTTTGCTGATTTTCTTTGTTGTGCTAATAACCTTTTCCACTAATAAGACACTGGGAGGATGGCCCTTAATCCTCCAGGTTCGTTCTTATGTGGTTCAAATTAAAGACAAAACACAAGTGTTTCTAAGCTCAAAGGAAGCGATGCCACTCCACTCCTGCCATGTCCTGGAGGAAAAGCTGAGTCTGTACCCTCTTAACAAGTAGTTGTGCTGACCAGCGGTAGCTTGGTGTGTTAGAGCCTTTGCAGTGGTCATATAAGCTGACAGTCTGCACCACTCTAGTGACTACCTCAGAGCCATGAAGCCCCGAGAGACAGAGCTCAATATATATATATATATATATTTCTGACAGGAGACTGACTCACACACACAACTGTTCAGATTTCTCATGATGATTACTTCATTTACTTTTCCTAATTTATTCCACTATATAAAAGTATGTTTGTGAGGAGTACATGATCAGCACAAGGAACCATAGATGTACTACACTTTAAGCATCACTGTTAGCACCCACATTATGTGTTTTTAAATGATGATCCACCTGGTATGTCTTATTAAACACGTCGGCAATAAGCCCACGGGACTGCCCTGGAAAGTGGAAGAAAATGATATCTATTCCATCCATTTCACTGCATGCATTTTTGCACGGTGCTAATTGGATACCTGCTGAGCTATAATATAAAGCCAAGTGGTACTTAACCAAGGATGTATGTGGTGGATTGCAATTGTGTGAGACTGACAGGTAATCCTAACCACCCCCCCCCCCCCACCCCCATCTGCACTACTTATCTCTGCAAGACAAGTCTTAACTGCATCAGAAAAGGAAATCCTTCCATCTCACTTTTACTTCAGCATAATGTGGCTCCTGACAACGTCAGTCATTCTGATAGCTCCATGGTATCATGTGCTCTAAAATATCACCTTACACTCTTTTAAAGATAAGCACCACATTCCACACCGTATACCCCTCCGATATTGTAATATAAAATAACATTTCAGTTTGAGGCTCAAGGACATTCAGTGCATGCTTGTCCATGAGCTGTAACCAGGTTTGTAGTACTGTATATTTCTCTTTATGCGCGTGTCAGGTGCTGTGTTGATGTGTGTGTGTTTCGGCCTTGCCAAACTTTGTTCTCTGCCTTCCAAAGCTCCTAATAAAAAGCATATTACTGTTGTGAAAAACGCTCTCTATCAAAACTCACCATTTCCAAATGACTGTATCTTTACTTTACTGGTTATTGAGGATGGATATTGAATCCATCCTGGGGGTTTGAGGTAAACTGGGTAAACTGAAATAGGAGCCTGTTTTTGATCTAATGTTCTGCATCAGTGAACAACAATTTGGTTGCTTTATTGTTTATGTATTTCTTAGAGTATAAAAATTCTCATTGCTTAACTGAGGAAACTAGTTTGTGCCCAAGCATAATAGCAGAGAAGTAGAATGAATGTGTATTTTTAAACAGGATATTCATGTTTGATTAATGGCCCGACTTCCAGTGTCCCTTTAATTCCCAACCAAAAAAAACATGGCTGTTTCACCTCCTCCGCTTACGAGCAGCTCAGGCGCCTTTTTTTTTATTCACATCTTTGATTGGGACAGTTTACGTTAAGGTTCTGATATTTAAATTCGTGGCCGGGATGAGACACTGATGAGCCTGTTGGATGAGCAACATAAAGGCGCTGCGGCTCATTATGGAAACCAGGCTGGTGCCATTAACAATAAACTCCGGTAGCGGTTGCATGATATTTAACCAAACCACAAGCCCAAAACCCCCCCCACAGCTCACACATTAAACTCATCATGTCCCTGTGTGATCACGTTTTCTTCTTGATGAATGTTAGAAGAAACCGACACGCGATCTTGCTTGCATGTGTGAACCTGAACTGTTATTGGATGTGATGCACTTTGTTCTGGACGTGTTGACCTGTGTGTGTGTTTTCACAGGACATTTTTATGTAAAAGGTTTCCTGCTTTATTTCTGGCACTTAATAAGACGGAGTTGGTTGAATGTGTTGTCTCTTGTCTCTGTTCATTCCACGACTCCATTAAGCCAATCTAAGCAAATAACTGTGTGTGTGTGAAGATGACTTTGCAGGGGGAAAGAATTCTCTCGGTAAGCCACATGGCTTTTTTGGAAGCTCAGAGACATCATTTACTGTAGAGACAGGGTTGGTTGCTCTGCTGTCGTCCTCATGTGGGCGTGAGGGGGGCCAATCGCACTGTCATTACTCTGCTGACAACATGTGTTTGCTGTTTTAAAGGCATTCTCCGTCACTCCTCTCCTCTTCATGTGTTTCAAATAAGCCAGTGAAAGACAATGGTTCTCTTTCTGGGGCAGATTTATTGATTTTTGCACACAGGGAAGGGAATCTTATTTCACATTTTATCAATATTTTGCTGGAATCTTTAAATATATTGCTTAATTCCTATATTTTCACAATAATAATTCTACCATCTGCAAGACTAAAAGCCATCCAGCTGGCATGAATAAATGGTCATTCATCAACAATTTGCTTACGATTAAATAATTTAATACAAAATCCATCTTCTTTGGCAGGTCTAACATTTTGGCCAAAGAGGTCCGACTGCATCAACACCCACAGGAAAAAAGAAACCTCTGAGTAACAAGAGAAAGGACTTTATTTGTCTTATAAAATGTCTTAGGGACACGGGTGATGAAACCATTAAACAGTTATGGGAGACATAACCCGTTGACACTGATGGTTTCAGAGATAAGTAGGCGGGGAGGACACCAGGGACGGATCAAGCGAAACTCAACCCACCCCTTGAAAGTGCTGCTCTCCACCTTGCTGTGCATTATTTTTTGGGAAATGGACTCTCTGAAATTCCACTCTGGCCCTCTCTCTTTTCCCCTCTGTCAATCAGGACCGGGTCCAAGTCTCCCCACAATGGCCGCCACCAGCACTGCTCACTGTTCAAGCTACCAGTTCCAACCCCATTCTCCCGCTGACTAATTAGTGTTATGGTTAGTTAGCATTTTTGGCAGGCTGGGGGGTTCCCTGTGACATTATGACTAAAGCACTTGTCAAAACAGTGGTTGGAGGAGGCGTGCTGGCCTACCGGCTGGGGAGGTTGGGGCAGCGGCAGGGATGGTGGTGGTGGAGGTGGTGGTGGTGGGTGGAAGGGGGATAAGGAGGGAGGGAGCCAGGGAAATTGCGGGTGGGCAAGAGAAGGGGAGAGAGCCTGGCGTCTCAGGCAGGGCCCTGACAGCTCCAGTCTCCAGGCTCCCTGCCCACAAACTGTGCTGGGAATCAGACAGACAGGCAGCATTTGCTGAGCTTGGCTGCAGCGTTCAAACTTGTGCTCGTTGCCCAGAAGCAATCCTCTCGCTTCCTTACAAATCAGGTTATAGATGTTTGTGTATTGCAGGACACAAGCTCAGCCGCTGTCTTCATTTGACCATAATCTCACAGCAAACAAAGGAGGAAAGTAAGCCAGTGAGCGTTTTGCCTCTTCTGTTTGTCTCTCATGTTCTCACTCATTTATTTCTCCCTCTTCTTCTTGTGCTGCTGTTTTTTCAAGTGTCTTCTATTTATATGGAGTCTTACCCCCTGCTTGCTACCCATTTACCTCTGATCTGAACTGATCCCCTGCTGATAAGCTATCACTCATGTCAAGAGGGAAACCTCTAGGTAATATAGCTTGTTATGAGAGTCGGAGTGCATGGTGTGCTCTGGAGTGGAGACAGCAGCTGAACAGTTTACACATTACCTCAACCAGACAGTTCAAATGGAGCATAAGGGTAATACTATAGTCATACTTACACAAATCAAGCTGTGGTGGCACACTGGGGTCAGAAATCAAGAGGGGCTCAGACACCAAAGACCTGAAATGAATACGTTAATGGTTTAAATGGTTATCACACTAATTAGGTAATAGTAGGTGGAAATTCATTTTTTTTGGTGTTCATACAATTTAGGTTAATTTTATTTTATTGGGCTGGGCTATTATGTGGACTTTGTGTTCTAGTACACTGGATACATTTGTTTATTTTATCACATGTTTTTTTTTTTGGTCAACACATGTTGGATGCCCCATTAGCATCACATATGCTACATGGACATAATATGTGGACACCCAGCCCAGTGTTTGCCTGACTTATTGGTGATATTTTGGGCTGTATTATTCTATTGTTTACTGGATTTTTGTCTCCATAAGGAAGACATGACCTCATGATGTGGCCATATAAAGTGAGTTAATCCTGTTCCACACACTCACCAACATGCTTACTTAAAACAATAATAACAATAATAATAATAATAAATCCAAGATTGTGTTGTGTTTTTGTTGGATTTCAAATCCAGCTTTTATCCTAAAATCGTGATTGTGAAAATTTTATTATTAAATTTTATGACTTTTCATGCGTAGTTAAAACCAGACATGTACACACAGTTGTGGCATAATAATCAGGCTAACACCATATAGGTGATTTTTACACTTTACTCATGATGTCACTACTGCCACAACCCATTGCCACCGCTCCTCTGCCCAAAGTTTGACCCCTTGTTCCCCACCCCCACCCTCTTTCTTCTCCTGAGTCTGGTATTTATTTGAAAAGTACAGTCTACTCACGTTGATTTATGGCTTTTAAAAAGGAGGGTTTATGGTATCCTTGCCAGTTAAAGGCTCCCAAGGTTGCAGTTTTTTGGCTGGAAGCTAACTTTCTCTCAGACAAGACCATTACTCGTCATCTTTCCGCACAGTGCAGTGCATTCCAGGTTTGCGCTCTCAGACCACTGTACACTACCTGCACACAGCAGATTACTGTTTCTTTATTTTTCCATTCAGCACAGGAAGCAGACTTAAGTACAAAGTTCTGTTTCCTTTGAAATCCCACCGGAAGACTTCCTTCTTCCCTGCTGATACGGAACTGAGGTTTTCTGAAAGTCCTCAAAAGTCCTCATGAGTGAGCCGGCAGGTTGCATATCAACATTTTCCATACATAACCTACAGTATGATTTCACACCACACACTGCTTTGCTAAACAGACTTACTGGGCAGAGCGCAGAGGCCAAAACACACTCATGAATTCTCATCCAGACTCTCTTGTATTGGCCTACACATCCATACATTCTGCCGCTGCTATAAATTCTAAACTCTACAAGTTCTTCTCACTGCAGATGGTTACAGTAGAATCCATCTGTAGTGAGCAGAACTCCACAGGGCAGAGAAGCTCATCAATAATGCAGCAGAGAGGAGGTGATGGCTGCGTTCGGTGGAACGGAGCATCTGCCCTCGGGGCTCGGAGGTCCAGTCAGGCCCTGCAGGCAGAGTGATAGGCTGGTGCCCTTGGGGCAGCAGGCCACCGACATCAGTATCGCCTGTGCAGGGCTGGAGAGAAACCCTGCTGTTTGGCTTAGCTCTGCCAGACTCGAGTGTGTGTGTGTGCAGTTCTCTGCGTGTGCTTCTCTGTGTGTTTGTTTTTGTGTAGAAGCAGGGTGCTGAAAGGACTGTGCGTTATCTGTAACTGTGTATTATCAGTAACCATTAGCACCTCTGATTATTATCGCTGTGGTTGAATGCTCAGCGGCGAGCTGGGATGTAGATAAATAAACATAAAGACACACTGACTGATAGCAGCAGATGCATATATGCACATGTATGAATGAAGTCGTGGCCAGTTGCCAGGCTGCTGGTAGCACGAACAGGCAGTTTTAACCATCGTGTCACTGCACAATGTCATACTGTACTACACGCTTTAAAAAATTCATCATGAAGTCCAATAGCACTTTTGATCTGCTTTGATAAAGCATATTAAACTACTCTGGATGTTCTCAAGTACTTCCATACTTGTGACGCACACAAACCCCCGAATGCTTGACCGTGCCAAACTGGCTCAAAGTGGCCATAAATCATACAGAAATATTACTTTTGATTTCCCTCTTACCACGTTGTTGCTCGCTAATGAGACATCTCCACAAACAGAAATACGATCTGCCCTGGAAGTTTCCAAAAGGAAAACCCCAATTCCTCTAAAGCCAGAACTCTGCCGGGTTATCTTACTGAGGTTCCCCGCTCAGCGTGATTGCTGCTAGCTGTAATTATGACCAACACTAACCAGGATCCGTCTGTCCACAAGATGGTTGTGTAAGAGCGACGTGGTTTGGAACCTTACTCCTCCTGAAAAGCCTTGCCTTGGGAAGTAACCCCAGCACCTCCCCACTTCCATGTATCCCCCAAATTACAGCTTGTGTGAGTGTGTTGCGAGAAAGCATGTGGTGTTCGAGTGCCAGACTTTCCAGGTTCTGTCCCCGACACCACTGTTGGAGTAGAAGATGCTGGGATTGGATTTAAAGCTGCAGGTGGTTACAGTGTGCCGCCTGTGGAAAACATTATCTCTGGGGTGATCCTGCTTTTGGCTCCCTATCTTCACCCCCTTCTCCCACAAGGCATAATGACATTTATGGGGTCCCATGCAGCGGTCTGTGACCGTGAAAACCATAGTTGCTCTTGAGCGCATCCCACCCTTCCTGCTCCACAGCATGCCTGTCAGATAGTGGAGAATGCAGGGACAGGAAGTGGTTGACTGACCCGTGTGCTTGGTCTTCTTTAACTGAAAATATGGAAATCAGCTCAAGCTGATTTTACAGCAGTGACCTACGAAAACATACATACAAATTTCCTACTTCTGTTGTGCTCTATGCTGTGGTCTAGATCTTCTAATTCTAGTGAATACCTATAAAATTACTTTATAAATGAGGATATAATCACTTTTTTTGAGTCCATAAATCCACATTAATCTTAATTAAATTTTGCATACTTAATGCTATTATGTGTTTACATCTGAAATATGATTGACTATAAAAGCCATCATATGATCTGCAGCTGTGAACAGCTGTGCAAACATTTTCTGGCTGATTGGACAGACATGTGGGTTAGCTCATTTTATAGCTCACTGTAATGTGCTTTTGGATAGAATTTAGCTTTAGTTTACATGATGCCAATGAGACCTGGACCAAAAAGATGATAAAAAGACACACTGACATGTCATAATAAAATCCTCCTGATCTAGAGTCAATTATATCTTCTATTCCAGTGATTTATATTCGCAGCACCAATTTGCAATGAAAGTAAAAAGGTGTTTTTGCTGATTTGATGTCAAGAACTTTATGCTCATTATGACTTTTTTTGACATAATGCAGCTCTAGTCATGACATCGCAATCCTTTCAACAATTATTTTTAAATGTGTTGATCTGCATAGGAGTAAATTTGCTTTTTCTTTGAATAAAAAAAGCAGACTTTATGACTATGCTACTAAATTAAACGATTTAATGAGAAGGATTTTTTTTTTTACTGAGAAAACATGCACTTCAAAGAGCATCAGTAATGGTGAGGCAGCAACGAGTGCTTGTAATATTTCCCTTTTGCTTGTAAAAGTGGGCAGATAACAAGCTGATACAGAATCAAAGAGAGTAGCTGTTACTGGTAAGAAGGAAATGGGGGGGGGGGATGAGGTTTGTGGAGTGTCTGACGCTGTGTGACTGCTTCGTTAGCTGTCTGGCTGCTTCTCAACACGCGCCTTTTTGTACATATTTATACATTAAAAAAAAAGACGCCTAAGAAACCGCCCGTCACTTAGCTCTCACCCCCCCAGCCTCCACACCCCTCACAGATGTGAACACGTACCTTTATTCTTTACTGTTCCACCTTAACTTCCCATCACGGCACACACTTTATATACATTAAGACAGTGCACGCATAAACACACTCAGAAACCACTTTCCTCACTCAGCTCGCCGTACTCACACACGGAGCTGATAAAGCTCAAAGTGCAGCATTTATTTAACAGTGTTTAAAGTCCTATATGTCAAAATCATAGAGGAACGTGGGCTCCACCACGTTGATGTAAGAGAACATTTACATAGGCTGCTCTCTTTCCTTGTGCTTCTTTGTCTCCACATTTCCCTTTCCTAACCAGAACCACATTGACCCTGCCTTTGAATGCAGCACACCGAAAGCAGATCTGCATGTAGAAATGAGCTGAATGGGTCCATACAAAGCTGGGATGAAGCCAGACTAATAACTGTACCATATTAGTAGGTCACAGAGAAGCCGTGTTTTTACATGTTGTGGGCTGAAGTCAAATAAACTGATGGTTTGCCATGGGTTTGCTCGGTAGTCTGAATGATTAGCTTGTCACAATTATTTGGCAAATGTGTTCATTCAGCCACAGATGAAGATATAAGAAAGGCTGTGTTAAAGTTGAATGACCAGAATATACTTTTGGAGGGTTTGACTGAGTTGATACCACTGCTCTAACCAGTGACATGTCATACGGTGTGCACATTTTAAATAAAATCTCTCTTTAATTTAACCAAAAGTGAATAAACCTATAGCAGTCAAGTTTTTCTAAAATACTTGTAAAGGCTTAACCACTGGTCAACCTGATGAAGCTAAGTTGGCTGCCAGCTAACATAACTGTTGTTTTTGTAAAAAACGAAAACTGTAAAAATATATTTTAAAAAGTATTTTTTTTATGTTCCACACACAGGAACAGAGCCTCATATCACCAAATATGATTTCTTGACGAGAAACATCACTGCTGCCTCACAGCTCTGAATCAAACATAACCAGCAAACTGTGTCAGGATTGTGTTTCAGTGCGGACACAGGTGCAGAGAGCAGAGCAGGTAACGCTAAGAGTGTTTTATTTTATGCCCGCAGGGCAAAAACCAAAAAACACCAAAAACAAAGGAACACACGAAGCGAGGAAAAAAACGAAGTTCATAGCATGGATTCACACTAGTAAAAATAACTACAGCAAGGCTTAGTCACCAGGAGATCACCGAAGTCAAGGCTGGCAAGGCACAGACACAATCCCAAAGCGACGAGACGAACTAGCACCGAGTGCAGGGAAGACAGAGACTAAATACAAAGGGATCAGGGTGGACAATTGGACACAGGTGGGACACATGAGGGAGGAGCAGGTAATCACCGGGAGGAGGAGGGAGAACACAAGGAGGGGGAAGTCAAGACGCCTGCAACGAGAGGAGAGTCAGTGAACAACAAAACAGGAAATGCCAAAATAAAACAGGAAATAACACAAGCAAAACCAAAACACAAAAAAAAGCCCTGGCTCAAACCTAAAACCCTGACAAACTGAATATTTACATCTAGTGTCAGAATATGAGAAGAGAGGAAACATATCTTTTTGATTTCTTATTGCTTTTTTTTCAAACTTTGTACCAATAGACATTTATTAATTGGTCGGTTATGGTTTGCTCTGGATCGATCTGGAAATGTGGGACAGCACAAAGCTCTCAAACTGTCTACAGCCTGCCTGCATGCTCAAAGGTCTCTGTCCTGTTTGACTCTTTGTGACATTGTTGATAAAGGACAGATCAGCACCCAGAATTAACTTTTTGATGGCTTGTGGATGACACCTCAAGCAGTTTTAGAAGGACTAGGTGTCTGACTGATGGAGCTCTTTCGGTTTCATCATGTTACTTCTTAAAATTCTGATGGTCTCTCTCTGTCCAGTGGTGCTCATCCTAATTATAAGACGTGCATCACCCTGCTGAGGTTTATTAAGTTCTCCAGTGAGATCTTCAAATCTTCAGCTTTGAGTTCTGCCCAGATTTCATCAGAATCTTTTAAAGTCACCTTTGAATTATTATATCTTCTGGCATTGCACAAAATCAGGTTGTAAGGACAAACATCCACGTTCATTTTTAGCTCAGATTTTTCATGGTGAACAGGTGACAACTATTGGGGTGCACCATTCTTGGCTGTAGTTCAGGGGCTTACCTATGTGGCTCTACAGAGGACATGTCTGTGATCCTCTGCAGCTATTGGGCGATTGTGTTTACCTTGGCAGAGGATTTCTCCATCATGTTTCCCACATAGTGAATCATAGCATCCAGTCTACATTCGGGAGACTCTGCAGTGTCCTTATCAGCAGAGAGAGCAGAGTGGACTGTTTCTGTCACCTCTTTGCCAATTAAACCTGACAGCCTGTCTGCCACTGCATATGTGTGTGTGTGTGTGTGTGTGTGTGCAGTATGTCGTCAGTGTGTGTGTAATCAATGATGTCCTATGCAACCTTTAACCCGGAAAGTGTGCAGTGAGCTGGCAGTAGTCGAAGCTTTCACTTTTTCAGCTTGTGAAGATTACAGCCTGTGTATATTTGGTAGCTCACATCCACACACACACACACACACACACACACACACACAGACTTATTTTGAATCCCTGAATGTTTATTCCAGTCTGATATTACTCTCTAATGTATAATGCATGTTGTCAAGAAACAATAAAAAGTTGAAGTCTAAGCAGAGGGTTTGCATGAACGAATACAATTGAAATCATCAGAGGACATCATCGTTGTTGTGTGTCTGTCGGCCTGAGTATTTGATGGTGTTGTGCATGTGCAAGTTGAGACACATTCACACCACAGTTTGCACTGATCTGCACCATCACTCTGTTTACCGGCTTTTAGAGAGAACAGTGTCCCCTGGTTCAAGTCATTACTCATACTGTTAGAACCTTTAATAGGAAACCGAGTGAGATTTGACTCAAAGGAGACTCATGCACAGACAATAGCTCATTGATGCTAGCGCCGTGTCACTCCTACCGTCTCACTCCCTCTGTGCCTGTAGGTGCTGACAGACTGATAGGCAGCCATTGTTCCACATCTGAATCGAAGGAAGGCAAGCTGTGGCCTCTCCCCTGCTCTCTAGCTTCCCTCGTTCACTTCACTGGCCACTCCTTCGAAGCACCCGCTCTTACTCTGTGCTCTCTCTCATTCTCCCTGCTTTTTTTTTCTATTTTGATTTCACAGATCTTCTTGCCCACTCATCTCCTGCTCATTTCCCCTTTGTGTGTGCCCGGCTTCCTCTCTCTCATCTCGATGTCTCTTCCTCCCCCCCCCTCCATGACTTTTCCCTGCCGTGCATCTGTCATTCTCACTCTCCCTCCCTTTTTATCTCCCGACTGTACGTATCCGTCTATCCGGGCCTGGAGTGCCACAACCAAGTTGGCAGGTCACATTCTTTGCTCCTCCATCTGCTGGCTTGATCTCCAATTTCACTTTATCGACATTGTCATCCTTTTTTACTGCATTGTTCCCTTTCTGTCTCCTCCGTCCGTCTATGTCATCTCCTTCATTTGTCCACCAGTCCGTCTGCTTTCATAACCTTCTCCACCCACCCAACCCAGGAGACCAATCTGCGGGTGACTTCATGGTGAAAAGCACGTTTAAAGTTCAAAGCAAACTTTTCTCTGCAGTGGCAGTTTAAATTAACACAGTTATTATCTTCTTAAAATTTCGCCTCAGTGGTGTCACACTCTGATAATTGCTTCAGCACTTTGCGATAATTGGGGTGTTATCAAAATTCACTGTGGTAACGAAACCAGATATCTCATGTCTTTAAAGTGCCCTGTTAATACATGCAGGAAGGAGTGGTATTTCAGTGATAGATGGTTTAGGTGTTACATAGTTCATATCTGTCATTTGGACAGAGCTTTAAAGTTTGACATTTTGGCATACAGCCTGTTAGATGGGAATGTCAGCAGCAATTAAATAGCCTGATTTTGAGATACCAGGAGGTATTCTTAAAGGTATGGTAGATGCTTTCAGTCTAGACACTGCTCTTTCTAGTGTCTCTTCCTAGCTCCACAAGGCATAAAAAGCTGTTGCCTGCAGCTCTAGTTAAGCCTCGTCATCAGTGATGGTCCATATTGGAATGTTAGGAGCATAATCAGGGTAATCATCATCATCATAGTGTCACAGCTTGAAATGCACCCGTAGCTGCTATTGCAGTTACTCACAGGACACTGCCTGGTCCACTGCTGTTTGACTGTCAGTGGTCACATGGAGTAAAGAGTGCTTAGATGTATTATCATGTGAGCTTGTGATCCCATAAATTAATTGTGAGAACCCAGCAAAGTTCTTCTGAACCAAAAGGACCCTTTGTTATCTTTAGACTTAGCTGAGCTAGCTGTTCCCAACATTTTCTGGTCTGTATGCTAAGCTAACGAGAGGCTGGATGTAACTTCACATTTATATTATACAGCAACATCAAAGCAGCGTCTTCCCAAGTATTTCTCAAAATGACTTAAGAGGCTCTTAGGATATACTATTGTAAATTAAAATATAAATATACAACATAAAAACTGGCTCTTGTACAGTATGACTTCCTCACTGTATTCATCAGTGTAAACTGTGAGTCCAGTGTTCACATAGTTCTCTCCTCCATTCATCCATATAGATTACTTGATGCAATTTTAAGTACAGTACATATGGCAACAGCTGTTCTTAACCATGTAAATAGGGTCTCAGAGGAGAAGCCTCACTCCTCTATCCATTCATGTTGCAATTTGGCATCAATCCACTGAGTGGCAGTATCATGTCATAGCTGACTCTCAGACAGACACCCTCTGTGGCCACACTAATACTCAGACACACCTCACAAACCAGTTGGAAAGATATGTGGAACGCATGCACACACACACACACACACAGAGTAACAGAACGATCGCTTCTGTCTCTGACAGCACCAAGTGACACTTTACAATAACATTGGTCTGAGGGGGAGAGAGGAAGTTGACTTAACGAAGTGTCTGTGAATGAAAGGTGGCATGTCTCACTGGCTCACAAAAAAGGTCAAAGTGGAGCAGCCAGAACGGGCCAGTCTGTGAAGGTGTCACACTCCAACCCTGTCACTGTTTAAGCAAAACACAGCATGCTATAAAAACCTCTTTTACAAATATGTCCTGTTTCGTCCAACTTTATTCACATATATGTGTTTCATTGCATGCTCTAGTTTCCCTCAGTACATTGTATCTGAGTTCAGCTGCCTTTCACTGATGAAGAATAGTGGAGTAAGGCAGCTCCTGGCACACCAGCACATCTCATACTGTATACATTCACCACAGACAGAATCCTTTAACTCCTCAAAGGCCCAATCCGTAAATACAGTGTGCTGTTGAAACACAGCTATGAGACTACTGCCTGTGTTTATGTAGGTGATTTATTTCATTGAGGACTTCAGTGGAAGTTACTGTCTCACTGTTGGATACAAGGACCCACAGGGTCTGGCAGCTAAACATAATTTTTGCATGTGTTTAGAGCCCATCCAAGGCATGTATTGGGGATTGTAATGGTACAGTAGCTATGAATAATAGTCCTGTGTGAGTAGTTCTTAAGTGCATGCCAGGACAGCCCGTGCATTTATTTTTTTTAATCTGTTATAGTATAATCTTGTGACACCTCAACTTTGCAAAAAAAAAAGGAAAAAAAATAAGAAAGATTTATTGTACTTTTGTGTAGGTGCACAGGAGCAAGCTAAACACACTTGCATTAAAACCAAAGACAGCAGATTGTGTTTGGAAGCAACTGTGAACCTGTGAAAATAATACTGGGCCCCATTTCTCAATAGTATCTAGGATGCTCATAAAATCAGCCTTGCAAGCCTTTAAGTTTTTAGTTGAAGAGATGTTTCCCAAAAGCATTGTGCAGTAACTCAACAAGCTCTTACATATAATAGACCTGTGTGTGGCTCCTACCCATACTTCATCTTCAGATACAGGGAAACCTGCAAAAGGAAACAAGAACTGCAGAGCTTCAGTATCAGTATTTTTTTATCAGTAATACTAAAACTCGCTTTTTTAGAAAGATTTGCTATAAAATGATTGAAGCATCTTCAAATTTGTGCACATTAGCATCCAACACAGTAGAGTCAGTAAAACATGTAGTCTTTTAGACTCTGCACACAGAAGAATTGGTATAAAAGCTACCCACACTGCTCTTTTAGACTTTCTTGTTATGTTGCATCAAACTGTTTAGAAAAAAAAAAGATTCATTGATCGCTTCATTGCCTCATCACTCATGGCGTGGTCACAGTGTAGCACAGCAGGTATCCCGTTTGTGTTTAACAATGGTGGTAGTCTGGTGGGAATCTCTAAAAGATAGAAGCAGATGCCAAACTGTCGCCATCAAGCTTTTACTGTTTCACTAAAATCAAGTTATAATTTAGGTGGGGGCAGAGCTTATCGCCATGGCAACCAAATCTTAAGAAAACTTGCAACTCAGCATTAGGCACAATACACGGTGTCAGGGGTTGTGAGATGGCAGACACAAATGCAGACTAAGCCGGAGGAGAATGCAAACTCAGTGTTTAATTTAAGCAAGGTTCGGTACACAGGAGTTCAGTCCACGAGGCAGAGGTATCCAAAAAGGCAAAAAGCAGTAGTCAAATCCAAACCAAGTCACACACAAGAGAATCCAAAACTTACTCGAAAACACGTAGGGAAAAATCACAAGAGCAGAAAGGCTACTTGGATGGCTGTGTCGCATGGAAGACTCACAAAACGAACTGGCAACAAGGGGCAGGAAACACACAGGCTTTATACACAGGAGGGCGGGAAGACAATTGGACACAGGTGAAGCACATTAGGGCGGAGCAGGTAATCACAGGAGGGGGAAGGGAGCACACATGAGGAAGGGGAAGTAAACAGAACTGAAACACCAGGGGAAGATCGAGTTTCAAAATAAAACAGGAAGTGACTAGTAAAACTAAAACTAATACAAACAGAAAATGAACTACAAAATAAAAGACCTGGCTGAAACCATGACACACGGGATAAAATCCAAACACTTTTTTGACCACTGAGATATATATACATATACTATAATGTATAAGCTTATACTCTTGAGGTATACAACTAAACAATAGAAGGTGGTATTTTTGGTTGATGTTTCAGCCAGACGACAATACACTCATATTTCTTACATAAATAAGTAATTACCTATACATGTTTCAAGAGTTTTTTTTTACAATTTAACCTTATTCTATAAAGAGAAGGCAATATGGTTCAAAACAATACATTCAAATACAATAAACTCTGTGATACTTAAGGATAAAAACAGATAATGGAGTACAAATGGGGAAGTAATCAATACCTAAAGACACTCTGTGTGTAGGAATAATTGGTTACAGAGGAGAAAACAAAGGTAGCAAATCCAGGGAAGGTATGCAGTAGGAAAAAGAGAGATTTTGGTTGATTCGTGTGTTTGCAGTAGCAGGCTTTTGTGTGTGTGTGTGTGTGTGAGAGAGAGAGAGAGAGTGTATAGCTGGCAGGGCTAGAGCTTCCAGATGTGAAGTGGGCAACCTGCCTGTCGGGACCCAAACACAGGAACTTCCCCCTGACGCCGGAGATTAATCAAAGCCAGGGGAATCTCTACAGTAAGATGAGGAGGGAGGAATGGTGTGTGTGCATGTGTGTGTGTGTTCGTAACTGGGAGGATGAGCATGTTTTGATACATATGTTTTTGTGTGTGGATGGTTTACAAATTCTTGTATAAATGAAGAAATTCTTGTCTTTGCCAAGTCTGTTGATTTGTCATCCACTGTAGGAATGGAATTCAACCCTCAGCTTTATTGATGGTGCCCTTTGGGAGGAGTCTCAACAGTGATGTTATTATGGGAAACTTGTAGTCATGCTGGCATGTGCACAGTATTTACAAAACAACCAACCAAAGCAAAGTATGATATTTTTTTCCCACAAAAATATTTCAATCTGATTATAAATCAGCACGTGTGTATATACAATAATCACTCGGTCAAAACACGTTTACCGCATCCCTAATGATGGTTTTCAGATTCAAAGCCTTGCTGATGGAACTTCTTGAGGCCGTGTCAGAAGCAATCAAAATAGGTCTGCAGTCTTTCATGGAAGACTTACAGACTTTGCCATAATCTCGAGGGCTTGGTGCAATTTAAAACTCCCTCTATTGCCCATCACTATCAGTTGAGGGCTTTGGTAGGTTAATGGCATTTCACTAACTTTCTCTTAATGCATTTTTCAGTCTTTGATTCACGCACCAGTGCTCTCTTTTGCAGTCCTTCCTGACTATCTGAGGGGACATCACGTCCTGGCGTTTATCAATTAATTGCACACTGCTCTTGGGTGCCATTGTGAGCCATTTAGAGTTTTTTTCTCTTCTCTTTCCACAGTGAATGAGTGATGCATGTCTTTCCTGAGCTTCCCTTGATAGAGAAGAGTAATTACTGGCAGGTAAAGCTCTGACCAGCTCTTTGGATACTCTGGCAACCTATAGTGACATCAGTGCACATCAGTGCATTGGGATGAGTGATGCAGACATTTATCACTGTCTATTTTCACAGACTTAGGAGAGGCACAGTGTGTGGGCTGACCAGCTGGATAAAGACGCAGTGGTATAGCAGCTTGCATGGTGTACTTTAATCAATGATCATTTTAGATTACAACAAGTGTGCAACAAAGTCTTGTATACATTTTGACTTGTCTATGCAAAGATGGATGAACCTTTCATAGATTCCTGAAGAGCAGATTGGAAGTTCAGTATAGGACATCTGTCACCATCCTGGCAGTGCAGGACACCACCAAAGTAAAGTGGAGATAAGATAGAAGAACAGCTCCACAACAGGTCACGTTTCCAGCCTGCTGCCACACTCTCATGCCAGTCTATGGTCAAAAAGACCTTGCCTCTAGTCTCACATAGAGTCCTGTCTTTTTGGATAAACATGTACTGTAGATCTTGCTCTCTTAACACTGTGCTGATGTTACAAAAATGCTGTTGGTGCTTGGTGAAGTGTCCTGTGAACCCCAGCGAGGCCTTCTAGGTCTGGTTAAAGGCATCGGTTGATGCTTAAAATGCAAATGACATTCACACTGGCTCAGGGTAGAAAAGCAATTGAGCTGGTTTTGTATTTGCTTTGGATGTGTGAAAATATGTCAGGGATGTAGAGTTGTGCAAAAATCTTAGGAAGATGTAGCTCTCTGTAGGTCCTCTGTGGGAATGTCTTGTCTGGCAGTGTGTGTTTGATGAGGCCTGCAGTTGTTTGTGAATGTTTTTTTCTATACTGTAAATAGCTTGTGTTGAAAGTCAAATGATTCACATATGCAGTAATGCACAGCTGATAACAATTTCAGTCCTTAGCTGAAATTAATTGCAAACATGCAGCAACAATACACATGTGTAACACAATTACTTTGTTAGATAGACTATCAGCTTGATTTTTTTTAAATCCTCTTGTATGTGTCCACAGCCCCCCCCCTTCTGTCTCCACCATCATCATCATAATTCTCTTCCTCCAACTGTTCTGCATGGTAAGTCCATGATGCAACATCTCCATTCAAGCCTGGGATGCACACGATTATTGTAATTACATGGATGCACTCTCCCTCTCAAATTAGGAGCATTGCATTTATGACCCCAAAAAAGAGAGAGCGACTATCTCTTAGCAACCTAACCCAACAATAAAAACCTCTCAGTCAAAGAGACTCATACTGGTGTGCTCACTGTTGAAAATGTGCTTTCACTTGAATCCGCCTGCACAATTTGCATTTCCATAGGCTGCTGGAAAATAACTGAAGGTGCCAGGCAGATGGTTCAAATTGATTCATCTGTTCACAAAGATGGAAAAGTTAGTCCTGACATGTAGAGACACTGCCAAAAAAACTTGTCTACTTCTGGCATTATTGGAAAGATTTTATAAAAAAAAAATAAAGCCTCACATTCAATGTCATGGAGTTTATTGTAATACATGTTAACTTATGTGCTTAAAACATGCCATTCTATTAAAGCTACAATGTGGAACTTTTGTCTCCCCCTTCTGGTGGTGAGGGTAATTACAAAAACAATGACGCTGGTAAGGTCTTTGGTTCAGTTTGTGGGATAAGAGCTAAGCTGTGTTAGCTTAACCCAGCCCATATTTTGTTGAGTTTTGATTAAGCTACCAGACATAATAATGACCGATTGTATCCTGCTGCATTTTTGACTCCCATTGCCCCCTTTTATAAGCCCAGTTATTGCTGCATTGTTTGCCAGATTTATCAAGAGATTTATAAAAATGCAGTTTACAAAGGTTTGGTTCTATTGTGCTTCCATGAAATTACTCTCAGAAAAGAGGAAGCCTCCCCTCTTTTGCTTGTATGCTAGCATTTTGGACACCTCAAGCAGTCAGGGCCAGGAGGATGAACCAGGGCCCAGACCCCAAGATATAGCTGCCTTAAAGGAAAACCGTGGGACTCACTGTTTCTGCATTTGCTCAACTCCCTTGACAGTGTGGTACCCTGTCAGAAGTGTGTCACATCAGTGAAGCTGAGTCAGAGGCGAGCAGAAGCAGGGTCGCGGTTCTATCACAGGGCAACACTGGTCCCTGGTGTAGAGTAGGAGGGGTCAGAGGTGGTGTGTCTGGGATTCTGTTCTCTGGGTTTGAGGTGTTTACATGTTTATGATGCCACAAGAAGGAGAAAGGAGCAATGGAAGTCATCTATCATACTGACATTTACATTTGAGGCATTTAGCCACTGCATAATAATGCATGTGGGGCCTTGGTGTCTTGTACAAGGATACTGCAGCAAGATGTGTGAGTGTTAATGTTAAGATGGCCCCAGTGGTGAGGAAGCGTATTGTTAGAGCATTATTACACTCTCTTTTCTAACTGAGAGCGTAGTCTGCTGTCCTCAGGCGTGTGTATTACGTGCTCCTCATTAGCTAACTTTTATCCAACCTTTTTAAATGTTATGAGAAGGTTAACAGGGGTCACTTCATTAGAAAGATAAAAAAAATGCCCCAGGTTCATGGACAGAGGGATCTTTTCCCTGTGTTGTTTGTGCTCCACAGGCTTAGTCAATCACCGTCAACCATGTGCTGGCGTTGCTTGCTCTTTGCTGCTCCCTCCGGTGTTTATCCTCCTTCCATTTTGACCACCTATTAACAAACACAGAGAGATAATGTGACTAAATACAAGCTGCAGTAATAAAAGAGATTAATTTAGTGCTCAGAGAATGAGGGCGATGCTTCCTCTTGCTCTTGGCCTGCATGCTGATTAATGGGTGAAGGTGATTTTATCCGCTTTGTTATTAACTTTTCTCCATTCTTGACTCTTTTGCTCCCTCTCCATCTTCCTCTCACACCAGAGTCTTACCTCATCTAATGATGCGCCTCGAATGAACATAGGTCTTTAATTTTAAACCCTGCCTTTCCTGTGTCTTCCAGTAGTCCCCCTGTTGTTTCCTAAATTAACCGTCTGATAAAATGGGATTAAAGATGTACATATTTCTTATTAGTATCCAGCTGGTGTAATGCATCACCCATGGTTTGTGTCCATAATGCAACTCTTGAGAACTATAGCAAGTTTATGCATTTCACTCTGCCCATAAAGCTTCTTTAGTGCTTCTTCTTTTTGAATGAAGCCACCATTCTGAGTTGAATTTGAGAGATTTGATGACTGATATTAATTTTCACTTTCACATTTCATAGACTTTTAAGCCTTTTTCTATTAAAACAGCACCCTGATCTCATCCATCTGGTACCATGAAGTGGTCGTAGTAAATGTTGACAGTTTTGTAGATAAAGTATTTGATCCAGCTCTGCATGCTGGTATGTGGTGTCGTCTGACTACGTCTGGACTCTCTTTCTCTCTCTCTGTCTTTCTGACTCTGTGTGAGTCTGTCTGTCCAGTTTTGTGTCTTGGGTTACGGGGTAACTGGAGCTGTGTTAGTGTGTGGCGTTCCTCTATCTCCCAGAGGAGCTCAGCACCATGTTATGGTTTCCATCAGTCTTTTTTGCATAGCTGGAAATAAGGTGTGTGTGTGTGTGTGCCCGTGTGTGTATGGGTGTGTGCTCCTGAGAGCTGAAGTTCATACTGGCCAAGGGCTGCCTGTTATTTCTGAGCCACTACGTTTCAGTTGTTTTACTGTAATAGATGCAGGATGTTCTTAACAAATACTGCACGTCCACAGCCTGATTTAAACTCTGCTACAGTTTATATCTGTGATACTTCACTTCAACATATGACCTCATCCATTTTTTTTTATTCTACTACACTTATTTCCGACCTCTAACATTTTCCCTCGACCCTTTTTAGATTGCAAATGCAGCAATAACAGCTCTGGATTCTGTTATATGGAATTGTGTGTGAAGCACACAGGCAGCCGCCTAATATTTCATACTGTGTCCGGCACATTATAAAAGGAATGTTGGTCACTGCTGATCTAGACCTCTCACAGTTAATGTTATACAGTGGATTTTGGAGCTTTTAAGCCACCGCCAATAAAACATGACTCTGTGATGAAACAACAAACAAAAATACACTTTGGCCTGTGCTCCAGACAAAAGATGTGGACCTCACACACATGGGAAAGTCAATACATCACCCTTATCATACAGTTATAGTACAGCAGAGAAACTGCTTCCAGTTTCACTGCTATAGATACATTAGATGATTTTTCAATGTGAACAGATGATCTCAGATCACAAGTATAACTCTGTTTGGCCGAGAAAAGTGTTATGTTCTGCTTCTTCACTTGGTCAAGTTCCCACCTCACTATCTGACAGTCAACTTGCTGAACCAACTACCTTGAAATGACATCCAGCCCGAGGCCGAGGGTAATAAATCTCCATGAAGCCACTACAAGCACTGAAGGAGCAGACAGTAAATACAGGAAATCAGCAATAAAATGCCAATTATCCCAAGGTTTTTTCAGCTTCGCTGTTCTTTCATTCTTTCACTGCTCAGCTATTGCTGTTCTATGCAATGACTTCTCAGAGCTTAAAGAGCACAGTTAGTTTATCACTGGCTAATGGTTTATGCTCTAAAACACCCTGAAAAAAAATGTTTTAACTACAGAGAAGGTTACAGACAAAGCAAAAACTCCACATTGTAGTGCAACAAAGGGAATTTTTGTATGTTGTGAAAAAGCCTTTTTAAATATAACTATATTACTATATTACTGATCACTTTACTGATACTTGTATAAAATTGTATTTTTCTGAATATGATCAAAGCGTGTATCATACAATCTCATACAACTTGTGGTTGTATGAGAACTTATTTTCTGTGATCTAAAAGTCAAAGGGAAAATTTATCAGCATCTTTTCCTCTAATAAATAAAAAGTGTATAAATTAAATTATCATTAAAATTATGCATTCAAAGAAAAAAATTATAAAATCCCACTTTTACAGGGTATTTTGAAGGGGGCGGGGCATAGCTCTTCCGGAAACAAATGCCCCGCCTACCACTAAACTCACGCAGGTGCATGAAGCTGCAGTAATCAATGGAATAAACACACAGGGTAATATTAGCTCCTTTTGGCGACTTTATTGGGATTTTGCCTCTCTGTCTGAGGATGTTACCAGAGTCAGACCACAGCTACAGAACGTGTTTTGACAAGCTGCCTCCCCCTGGTTTACAGTGGTGAGTCTTCATGCTATTGATACTGAAATTGTTTGCTTTGGCTAGCAAAGGCTGTTATATTGCTATGTGTTGTTGTTGTAAGTTGCCTCTTCGCCGTTGTTGAATTTCAGTTTTATATGAGCATGAATTAATGTGTAGTCTCTGCATAATACAACACTGCGCTCCTGGCTACTGTGTAGGCCTATGCTATGCAGCTAAATCTGTGTGCATGCATTTACATTGATGCATGCTAATTTGATTAGCATTAAAATTGATGCGCATGTCCGTTCTGATAACCGGATACACACTTTATAATTTTGCTGGCATTGAGTGTACCAAATACTTAAAATGCATGTCCTGAGGCATCTGTTAGTTTTTAGTTTTTGACTCTGTTGTTGTTTTTTTAACTAGTCTGGGTACACTCTACTTATCCAGATGCTATTAGTTTGTTTTGTGTATCAAATTAGTGTTGAATTGTTACTCAAATAAGAAGGGCTTTGCTTGCACCCAAAGGATAGATAAAAGGCTTAGATTCTGAAAAGCAGATCAAAGCAGTTGTCTTGTGACCATCTTTTCCCATTAATGATTTACAGTTATTAATAATTTTAGTTAAGCATGTAATATTTAATTATTTATTTTACATCACATTACAGTAGCCTATTGAAGTATATTTACCTTTTTCCTAAGTCAAATGTGTTATTATTATTATTATAATATTTTCTCAATGTAAATCTGCAGAAAACACTTATTATCATCATAACTCCTGCTGCAGTCATCCACTGCCACCACCCTTCCTTTTTTTTATTGACTCAACTTTCATGTTTATGTATTTTTTTTTTATTCAGAAGAATTGTAAGCAGGATTAGCCCTCTCAGCAGAATCCTCATTACTGCACAGATTAATTGAGAGCTTCCTTAAAGCCTTTTCCACTAAATCACGCTTTATAACCATTTGATTCAAATCGCCACTTCCTTCATGTGGTTCCCACTGAATTAAATTTAACTGCAAAGACGACAGTCAGAAATACAGCACCTGCGTTTTCATCCAGTAGTATTCATCATCATCATCTTTACTATTATTATTGTTATACATAGGGTTAAGTTAAGGGACTAAGGGGTTATTGTTATTACTATAACACTGGTAGCACATGAAAACATCTTAAATCCCCTGTGACCTCTGTGTCATTTGACCCACATGACATGTGTAAGACAGCAGTGGCCTCGGCCCTGACAGGCAGCCTGGCCTGCTTTGTTGTGGTCATCGTTGACAAATCAAAGTTCTCCGTTAAGTCTGTGGTTTTCAAGGTCAAGGCCTTCACTGAGGTCATTCTCTCATAGGATTAGTACAGCAGAACACCCTCCTTATTTTTCAAAAACGGATGACGTGCTAATCTGAGAGCTCCTCTGTGATCTTGTGACCAGTCTTGGGGTTGAGGTAGCGGGCCACTGAACAGCTCCTGATAACTTTAACCTCATCACCCTTTGTGCAAACCGCTGCTTCACTCAATGAGTATTTGTCATATATATATATATATATATATATATATATATATATATATATATATATATATATATATACCAAGCACCTGCTTTTCAGAATCCACTTGACACTGCTTATGTCTATTTATATTTTAAATACTAGGATATTTAAAGTGAGACACTGTAATAAAATAACACAACAGGTGGTGTCATGGATGATACTACTCAAAAATACAATGTAAGTATGTAATTCACTTTTTCAAAAATCTAGGTGGTCTGCAGTTGTTGTACAAAGCTGACGAACAGCTTCATCTTTCTTACTTGGTCATTTTGCCACCTAAAAGATTTCCACATACAGGCTGTCAGATAGTTCTGTGTTGTGGCTGTGTGGGTGATTGTTCTCTAATTTATATGACAACAGTTAAACATTACAAGCTTATTTGATAGGCAGTTGGTCTGAGCTGAATCATTCTTCTAATAAAAGAGTGATGCCATATAAAACGGTGTCTGTACAATGATTTTAAATGTCATGTCTTTCTACTGGTAAATATAACAAAGTGCAGTGCTATGACAAACAGTTAAGACTTTGGAAATCAGAAATATTCATACTTGTGTTTAGTCGAGGATTAATTGTAATTGGTGCCTAAAATTGGCTCGACAAGGATTTGTGACTTGTGTTTCATTAGTTTTATATATTGGTTTCACCCTTCTTTAAATGGTGTACTGTGAACTGCAGTGCTTATGTTTCCCTTGTAAAGCAATTATAGGATACAGTTACACTCCAGGGGCCTTAGCTGTGTTACCATTTTGAAGTTGCATCCTATGAAGGCTGTAATTAAAGACCTCTTGTGTCTCAAAGAAATGGTGGTGTCTTGGTAGCATAACACTAGCAAACAAAATGTTTAGCATCTAACTTATGTACTCTCAAAAGTCACTTTTGCTAGGCAACTGGCGTGTGAAGTGACCATAGGCCAGGCTGTCTCATTTAAGACCTGATGAGACCATGCCCTTAAAAGGCTACAGACCTTGCGCTGACCAGAAACCGCTATAGATAAACATTCGGAGCTTGTACTTGTCGTTGTCTGTATTCTTTTTGAAAAAAGAAAAAAATGCAAGGAAAGGGCTCCATATATTGCACTGTGGGTTATGTCCCTGCTGAATCCATCCTGTTGCGGTGGGTGTTGACACCACCTTGGTGACACATGGTGTTGCCAGCAGCTTTTTTTCACCCACTGCAAGCGTAGCACTTTGCTGGGAGGTTGGGTGGATGTGACACTGTAGGCTTGCTCTGTTCCATCCAAATCTCAACCCCTGTAAACCTCCTCTGTAGATCAGTCAGAGTTGGCAGTGCAGCAGGCCTACTTGGAACAGTATGTAAACATGTGTGACCATGCAAAAGGTGCAGCAGCAGGAGTTGAATGTACTGGTAAGTGTGGGTTTCAACCTGCCAGCCCCCTGAGCACCCCTCAGTGATGGTTCTGCATCATTTAGATGTGCCAATTAGCCTAGAGCATGCTAAAAAATTAGAAAATACAATACAGAACATTGTAAGTGTGCCACTCCTATGCTTGACAGGGAAAAATATCAGTTTTTGAGGGAAGTAGTTTCCTCATCTTTCTCCCCACACACAGGCAAATGGATGTGGAGGTGGTGGCTGATTATATACAGAGCATCAGTGGAGGACTGGGTAGATCTATCAGCCATTGTCATTTTGCCATAATTTATGAGTGACAGCAGAGATATGATAAGAGATGTGGCAGAGTAAATCGGATTCCCAAAGGTCACTGGCAAGGTCTAGGGGAGGGGTTCATTATAGCAGATTTTATCGATGTCCTTCAATCATGTTTGTGTGTGTGTGGCAAGTTAGAGCAGGGACAGTGAATGAGCACAGAGGAATGGATATAGGAATAAAGACTAAGCCAGACCAAAGTAAGTTAAGGGAACAATCTGAACTGCTTGTTTACAGCAAGTGTTATGATGTTTCATCGGTGGCTCAGAATATTTGTTGTTACTTGTTTGTGTGCCTTTGCGTGATCGGCTGAAGGTGCATGTGTTGCTCCGCTTTGCTGCTCTGTGCAGAAGGCAGGCAGCCACAACTTTGTGGTTAACAACATATGCTGTTTGCATGTGTGTCTGTGTGTGTGTGTGTGTGTGTTTCTGAGATGGAAAGGATTTGGACCACTGATGTAGGGCAGCATAATTCCATCTCTCTCTCTCTCCTGGCCTTGGTTCCCTTCACTTGCAAGTGTGACTGCAATTTGTGCACTGTCTTCAGGTTCAAATTTACGACCTCTCCTGGCTTTGCTGAACAAAAGAGGGGATTGAAGGCAAGAGGATCCATTGGGCCCCATCAAGCCCACTTCTTTAGAGCACCACTTAATTGATGCCAGATCTTTTTAGAGGCCAATCCTAAATGTATTGTGTGGAAGGAGGAGGATCACTGCAGAGTAGCACACTATATTTTCTTGATGCAGAATTAAGCATTGGCATGAAGATCTCAGAGACCCCCCCCCCCCACACACACACACACACACACACACACACTCCCCTTTAGAGCTGGGGCTGGGCCTGCTACATGGCGGCAATCGCACATGATGTCTGTGTGCATTTACTGTGTGTGTATATGTGTGCATGTGTTTAAGTCTGCCCAAGAGCTTTCTCACAAGTGTCAGTGCCTCACTGTGGCGTGAGTAAGTAGGGTGTTGACCCCATCTATCCCTGGAGAGCATATGGATGCAATCACACAGTGAGAGAAAGAAAGAGAGACTAATTCTTAGAAGGAAACAGAGAGAGAGAGAGTAAGCAAAAAACAATAAATTGGCATGTGGCCTTGTGTATTTGGAAGACAGAAAATCTCTCTAATTCCTTGTTCTTCCTTCTCTTTATGGATTTGCCAGTAGAGGGGTTTGGTTAAGTCAAGCTGTGATGGTTTCCTCTGTGATGGTTTCCTCACCAAGTCTTTTTAAGAAGGCGAGGGATGATTGTGGTCACTTTGATTCTGTTTTCTGGACATGGCAAGTAGCTAATTAGCACAAAAACAGTACAGTCCCATCCGGTTCTAGTGATAGGAAACAACAACTGTTGTGGTAGTGTGTCATATATTTACAGTTTTTAGGGGGAGCTGTTCTCTCAGTGTGAGCAGCAGGGAAGATTGAGAGACTGACTGTCAATGCATTTGGAGTGTAATGAAAATGATTGCTCCAAATGATCAGCCAACTTTTAATACGTAAAATCATGGCAGCCATCATTCCTAATCGGGGCTCTTTCTGGCATGTTGTCACACTTGCAGAGCCCCATATTCCTCTAGTGTGTTTCTGTTCATTTAGTCTGATAAACATCTCCGCACTCTCAGAGTCCATTACTTGCAATTTACTTCTCCCTCCGGCATGTGGACACTGGCAATTCTTATTGAAGTTACCTCACACGCTTGCTCGTCTCAGGCTGCAGGCTTTGCAGTTTACTAGAAAGAGAAGTTGTTAAACTGACTGGCTAAGTAATCACCAGAGAGATACCTTAATTAGTGTTTCAGTGTAAACATACTTTTAGCCAGTTATGCTCTGAGATTAGTTTTGCTACTACATTAGCCAATATCCCCTCTCACCCCCACCACACACTCTTGTCTCTTCCAAATGATGATCTTTGAAAGTGCCACATGTTCAAATTGCCTTGGAGTTTTTCATCATTTGTGATTAGTCAACATCATATGCTAATTTGTCAACAAACATAAGCTCCAATCATGTCCTTCCACAGTCGATGTAACATTCTTTGTATATTTTAACCCACATTTGTTACTGGACTAGTGAAAACAATGAACTACATTGACTGGTAGGGCCCTTGTAAAACAGTGACTTGTTTTTGGGGGCTATTTGCATGTCAGTGTCTGAGAAGAAAATCAATGATGCTAATTAGTGTTCCAAAGGCAGACTTTGCTGTGCGCTGATTACTCTGAACTAAGTGCCAAGGGATTAGGGTGGACTTGCCTCACAGACTCAGGAGGCAGAGGAGCTATTAATTAGAGAGCTGTACACTGTATGTGTGTGTGCCTGCTTGCACATGTGGGTTTATGAGAAAAAAAACCTTGTACCATTATTTTTCTTTGTTTGAAAGACTCCGGCACAGCCCTGCTCAATGCATCTCCTTCTCTTGTATGTTGATGCATTGCAAACATTTATCGGCTAGAAACAGCAGGGTCAAGCAGGAGGCTCTCCAAAGCACAGCTCAGGAGGAGAGGTGTGTTTATATATGTGATTATCGCTTTGACCTCTCACCCGACGCTCAGCCATTTGTAATACAAACAAAAGAAGGCACCCTGCAGATTGTACGGCGCTTCCATGTCGCACCTTTCATGAGTAAAAAGAGGGTAGCTCTCGTCTTCTCTCGGAACACCTTGCCACTTCGGAGGTCACATGTTTCCCATTGAGAACAGTTTACTTCCACCGAGACATATTTCTTTAAGCCTTTGATTCAAACCAGAGACAATGGAGGGTCCCTCTCCTTTTCAAAAACCCTCCATCCTGAAATTATTTCCACCAGCAGGACTTTCTTTGCATTTTTTGGGATATCTCTGATGCCTTCCAAAAAGGTTTATTCAAAGTTATTTTTTAAAACTTACTATAACTAATGGCCCCCAAATGCATGACATGTGGCATGATGCTGAACTGGCAATGAGAGGAGGTATGTTCGTTTTACAGGGTAGGTTGGGTTTACATATTTATTTCCACTTGCTCAACAGCAGCCTGCTTTTAAATAAGGCTTGGATTTCACAGGCGGCTTCACCCAGCCATCTGTCTGTCTATTTGAATTTGACAAGCCCTAATCATCACAGAGTTTGACAAATTTGATAACGTCTCTATGCTCTGATATGCTGGGATCGGCCATGCACTTCAAAACTATCCTTTTCGGTCTTACTGGTCATTTCATTTAGTTCACAGTTGTCTGATCACACTCGCAGAAATGTGCTGTAGAGCTATGCATCATATTAAAAATGTGCTGTCTTTTGCCTGTGCAGCAGGATGATCTTATCACAACACTTTGAATCCCTTATTTCATGGGAAGTCAAAATAAAAAAAACAATAACTTATTCTTTTTTAAAAATTTTTGTAAGTAACCTTGTGTTAACCACTATAGAGAGTGGAAAGTCCTTGTGCAATACATTGCAGTCAGTAACAATAATCGTGAGGAGTGTAGTATTGTCCATGGAGAATGATATTTATATATATATATATATATATATATATTCTGCATGCAATGACATCTCCCTCTTTCTCCTATTGTTCCCACTTATTCTTCATGCATTTAAAAACCCACATTTGGCTTCAGTGCAGAAAGTAGATATTTTTAGTGCGTCAATAGTTATTCAAATCGCAGAGTGCCTGGAAAAAACATTCCAGGCTGATGTAAAGTGAAGATGGAATTGAGCTTGTGAAATGTATGAGCTTGCAGAATGCAAATGCCTCAGTTGATAGAAAAATCTTTGCCTTAGCCAAAATTGTATTTGTTTTGTTTTCTGCCCAGTTTATGGGAAAAAAGTGAACGGTGAATAAATTACACGTTGCAACAAATTGTGATTTTTATCTTCATACGAACATGTTTTTTTAAACTCACCTAAATATATTTTGTCTTCAGGTTAGTGGCATCACATTGATCTGCGGACTTGTAGACCTGTGGCAAAATGAGTCGGTTAACTTGTTTCACACACACATCAGTTAATCTCCCATATGGTAAACTCTTCACTAAACTTTAAAATATTTTGTTATTGTGGGTCCATTTTTCTACCTATATCAGGAGGGAGCTCAGAAGCATTTGCTCCTCTTCCCCTCAGTAAAAAAGAATTAGACGGCAATTTTGGGGGAGGTTTGGTGCATATTACCTCTAATTGAATTACTCTGTCAATCCCTTCAGGCACCCCCCCTTCCCCTCCACATTTAAACATTAGGCAATACCACTTGTGTCACATTCAGAGGCCCTCCCCCAGTGGACGGGGGGAATGCTTATTCAATAAAGCTTGTATTAAAGACACAGAACTCACACACTCCTAATTGTTTTCACCCTGCTTTAATAAAAGATGTAATTAAAGGGGAAAAACTTCTCAGAGTTGGCGGCTCCTCTCGAGGCCATGTTTGCATTTCAGAAAGATGGTTGAGATTACCTCAGAGGGCCTGTTTTAACTGAAAGTCTAGAGACAATATTCCAATTATGGGAAACACACAGGAGGCAAAGGAGCTGGGACTAGGATGGGACTAAACTGTGACCGTTTACAAAGAGCTTCATTATGATGGCCTCATTGGGACCAGCAGTAACCTCCTAAACCTCCGTGTGAGAATTAGGGCGATACAGAGAGTGTAACATTCAAAGACCGATAGAGAAGCAGATTTTATGTTGGCGTTCTTAACACGGCAGGGTGCAGTCCTGAGATCGAAATCATGCTGAGGTGTTAGTATAAATCTCAGTGTGTATAGCAATTTGATAGAACCTTTTCCTGCTCTTTGGAAAGCTACTCTTTATTCTATGTGAACAAGGAATAAATCCAGGGCTCCTGCTTTTACGGATTTGTATGAACAGAATCCCCTTTTTAACCCCCCCCCCCCCCCTCACCACCACCCCAATTCAAAGGCTGAGATGACTGTCTACATTGAAGTCGATCATGAATATACAGCAGCAAGTCACACGTCCCAGCAGACATAAAGTCATCACAGCTCTTTAACCCCACTGCCAAGCTGAACCGTGGTGGTGTGTGTGGTGTGATGGCTTGGATTGGCAAAGGTCACAGAATGGCTCACCATCAGGTCATGGTGTGCTTCCCATCAGAGGATGAAGGTAGGGAAAACAAACAGAGGGAGAAAGATGAGGAGGGAAACTAAAGAACATTAGTGGACAGAGGGAGGAATAATAGTTTTTTCTGGATGTTTATTTGAACATGGCACAGAAGAGAAGGAGGTCACTGTGGGATTTATGGGTGGGGAGTAATAAAGTCAAGATGTAGTCAAAGCCCCCCTGCTGAATCAGGTCACTTTACCTCAGTAAGGCCCCCGGAACTGAAATAGGAGGACACTATTTGTCTACTCACATACACAGGAGAAGGCTAGCCTGCCTAAATATATCATTGTGTAGGGTTTGTTTAAGTATGTACTCCTAAATAATGGCACACATTATTGTTTTATTAGGAAAACACAGAAAGGTAGGTAGTAAGGGATGTATTTAAACTGCCACACTTACAGAAGGATTATTAGAAAAAATACTTGCATGCAGCCGTTTTATTAGTGCTGTCTCTCTGTTGGTCGGTCTGTCCAACACATTGGTCCCCACTGAATTATCTTTTATTAACTGCAAGATGAATTACAATAATACTATACACAGGCATTCATGGGCCCTTAAGGAAGAATATCACTGACACTGGTGACCCCATCCTTTATCAACTTTGTGAACTCTTGGACTGTATTGAATACCACGTTTTGGGTACTAATGAAATATGAGTCTAGGTCAAGGATTCAACTATATATGCGCTGAGATGAATGGTATGACAGTTTAACACATGTTCACTTATTGTATGAAATCATTTGTTGTCATTTTAACAGTTCAGATAAATTTTATTTTAAACACAAGTGCATGTTTTAAGTTAAACAGTGAATGGAAGGAGTAGCATCACAATGACTTTACAGTTTCTAGCTACTGGTCTTTTCTCCCATTTTCTTACCATTCCTCTGTTCATAGATGTACCTCCTCGCTGAGGGGTTTTTGCACGTTGTCTTCTTCCAGGTCAACTAAAATGGTGCTCACTGCTTTGCTTTGAGTAAGAAGGATAATGCCTTGCACATTGCTTACGCTGCTACTCTTTACCTCTGTTTTTATGTCTGGTCCTCGGACACTTTATCAGCCCACACACATCACCCTTACAGCCTGACAGAGAAAAGCTGATGCAAAGAGGTGACAGTAAAAGATGCTTAAAGAGATTTTAACACAACATATTTTCAATTTAGTGATGGTCAGCAGCTACAAACAACAACCAAAAACTAGTTGGTCAGGATTTGACCAAATAAAGTAAAGCAAGTTATGCTACCAATAGCCTTAGCTGTAGTTTGTGTTATACATAATGTATGAGCAAAAGATTTTAATTTCATTATTTTGCACATAATTTCCCTCCTAATGCATATGATGGATGATGTTTCAGTGAAGGATTTTTTTTAAAATAGTGTTGTGTTGAGTCGCATTGTAATAATTTGGTCCTTCCATTTTTCATTCTTCTCACTTAAGACAGCATACTACTTAAAATGCATGTTAATGTTGCCATCCAGTATTACATTTCACCCTCACCACCCTGTGCTTCAGATTGATAGGTGGAAACAACTGCATCTGTAATCACTTCTATTAATCAAAACGTTAGACTGCTGAGACTTTTTGCTTCATTTGTGTTCTGCTGTGTTTCCTATTCCATTCAGCGTGCGTTTAGCTCCCTCTGTGCCAACCTGTTCACCCTCTTTTGCCTGGTGCTCATCTCATGTTTTGATCTAGGTTGAATGCATTATTTATTAGATGTTAAGGGCTCCATTGCTAACTTTAAGTGGCAGTGTGTTGTATTTGTTAATGAATGGGGTTAGTGGAGATCAAAGCTGCAAATATGACAGGTGAAGGGGGAGATGCAGAGATTTAACTTGTCTGACTTAATTGCTGCCTTGCAAGAAAAAATCTCATCAACTCAGATTTTGAAGAGTTCATGCTTGGTTTCAAACTCTAAGGGAACATTTTAATGCTCTTCAAACAAATGGTCTTTCCATACTCATTAAGCATTATTCAGCATCCATTAATATTATTGTTGTATCCATGACTCCTCATGTATACAAGCTAATTGCCACTACTCATGTTTTTGAAAATTACCGTACAAGTTGTAAAAATATTCTCTAGTCTGGATCCTGTTGATTTTTTTTCTGCCTTGGCTTTATATAATTTCTACAACTTATCCAACCCAAATAACATGCGCAGAACAACAAGAGCTCTACACTAGGCTAAAAACAAGTCCTACAGCTCCTCAATCATGCTCTCCTGTGGTTGCTTACCTTGAGTTTTAGCAATGGTTGTTTTTATTGTTTTTTTTTTTTTGTCTTTGACTAAGCTGCAATTATTATTTACCTTGACAATAACAGACTGAATACTTATTGAGGCCATGCACGGTAACCCTTACATTACTGTATATCATCCTGTCATATTAATTGTCATGCACTAGTGATCCTATCACGTAGTTCTGATCCAGAATTTTGTATGTACGGTTTGGCGTTAAATCAAGCCACTCGCCATGACTGCATGCAGTAATACTTGATGAATGTAGCTTAAAGTATCAGATGACCCCCCAACAGTAGTAGAAACCATGACCTCATTATGGGAAACATTCAGTAGCAGGAAAGAGTTTTCTGTGGACTTTGCACTGGAAGTCCATGTCTGCATGGCGCCTGTAAAGCTAGCTGGCTACCTAGCCCCTCCTCTTTCCTCTCTCCACAGATCATTAGCAGTCATGCTCTTGCCCTTTGAAGTCTGTGAGGTCTGCTATGTCTGTCATAGCCATGCAAATCTAGGGGACAACCCCAGCCACCTGTTCTCAGAAACATCTGTCCACGGACTGAGGCTTTACTCCAGCACTGTTCAGCTGCCTCCCTCAAGTCTGATCCTCAAAGGGTTGGAGGATGGCAAAGAGGCTATTTTTAGGGGGTTTGCTTGAGATGCTTGTGCAGACCTTATGCCTCTCTAATGAACATACATTTCAGGACTAGTATTAGAACAAAAATTTGTTGCTTGTTGGGAATGTGTGCACTGCAATTGAGTTTGTTTTCATCACTTTCTGCACTGAGGAACTACAGAAAACCTGTACCATAAGAAGAGAAAACTTACTATCTTGTCTGTAAGGATGTATATTATGTTTCATGCTGATACGATTATGTAAACTTATATAATCTATACAGATTTTATACCTACACATCCAGATATGTGGATATAGACAGAGTCTTAAAAAATCACTTCAAAGGTCAGTTCAATATCCTTTGAATTCTTTTCAGATGAAACAGTTGGGCAGTCTTTGTTTAGAGAGAATAGCTGATGAAGGTTTCAGTTCAATCATAGTATCTTTTCAGCACAGATATTCTGTATTGCCTTTTTGAAGTCCTTCATCTGCTAGCTATAAGACTTCTCCAGGCTCAGCTTGCCCTCAAAACTGTAAGACCCCGGAAGAGTGTTGTCTGTCTTAGTTGATAAAGAACCAGATCAGAGCACTTAGTCTCTGAGGGAGGTTCAGCTGCAGAATGATGACCACATTCATTAAACTTAAACATGTAATAGTGCACAAGATATACTGAGAAACATGTTTGCATTTCAACATGGAGCTAAACAAAACTGTACTCCATTGTCTGTGCCCTCTCAAAGGGGCCATAGCCAGGAAATATTTAACTTCTCAACCATGCACTTAGTGTACAATGATCCAAGGCACCTGGCATTCATAATTAACTCAACCACCAAGTATTCAGGAAACAGAGCAGAGTGACATAAAACGTGAGTAATGCTCTTCTTCTAAAAGTATGCAGGGGCTCTGCCAGTTTCTGCCAGGGGACAGAGTGTTTTGTATGTGTCTCTTTTTCTTGTGGTGGAATTGACCCACAGGGTATATGCCAAGGGGTGTGGGTAAAAAACCTGCCCTTTGATTGGCTGCCAACAGGATTGCATATTTGATTACAGATTTTTAATAAGACTCCTGAGAAATTGTTGGTGGTTCAGTTGATTGTCGTTCAGGCTAAACTAAACTAAAATCTCCTATGAAACCAGTAAAAATAATGTAATATTATGATTATTCGTGTCTGGCTCTCTAAGGGACCCTGAGGCCAAACTGAAAACGCACACCTTGCTGATTTTTGTGGCTACACATGGAATGAACTACACACTGTTAGTGTGTTGCAACGCCAACATCAGGAATACATTATTGAACAAAAGCTTGCGGAGAAGAATACAAATACCTCAATGATAATCCCCCTTATTTTCCATGCAGTGTGTTTTAATTGTGGCAGTAATCTGGCACAATTAACAAAGCCAGGCCTCGAGGGGGTTGTGTTACTACTGACCCGGCAACAACAGGACACCAAGCATCTGTCAACAACCTATGTAGAGAAATGTAATACTCTAGAATAAAGTCTGCAGTGTCATTGTATATTACAGAACATGAAAAGTAAAGTACAACAATGCAAAGCGGATATAGTGCAACTCTAGACTCTCGAGCACAGACTCACTGGATTGCTGGACGTGCTGAAACATTGCCGCAGCTCAGTTACAATGGCTCGGTACTGTATGAGGCTGCCTGCAAAGTCTTGGGAAAGTTAGCAGCTGTGTTGCCCCTCTCCCTCTGCAGGGAGATGGAGATCAGTGGAGTGTGTAAGAGTAGATGTGCATGAGGGGGAGACCTGCTGATCCAGGTGTTGAATGCTGCCTGGCACCCTGACAGCTGAAGAGGAAGAGAATACACGCTTTAATGCACATAGAGATATTGTACAGATACATGCACGTGGATAGCCTACAGGAAAACACACATGCAAGTGTGTAACACACACACACACAGGCGGTGTTGTGCCATATTGTTTCCACAGGATGCATGCTGCATTATCCTGCCAACCATTCATTTGGAAATGCATGAGACAGAAATTCCCGTTGGGTGCTGTGCCAGGGTTTATAGCTCAACACTGTACAACTGTCCTCTGTGTCTGTGATTTGAGCCATGATGATGGGCTGAATCAAAGCTAAGGCAACACCCATTTGAAGTTAGCCTGACATCTCAGGAGCAGCAGACTGTTCTGTTGTGAGCCAATTACAACAACGTGCCTCAGCCCATTGTACATTCTCTCACAGCTCAAATCTGTGAGGAAAAACCCTTAGACTCACAGCTAGCCGTGCTTCTGGCACCATATGTAAAGAATACGACTATGGCGCTAACTGCAGCCAGCTTCGCACTCCATTGTCGTTTTAAAGCTGTAGCTGTTTGGAAAATCAATCTCCCCTTCTTCATTGTTCTGTGGGATTATAGGGTTGTACAGTGTGTTTTTTTCTTTAACAATGACCAAATAGACCAAGTTTGACTTCTAATCAAGTTTTATTCATCACACTCTTACATGTCACATTAGACATTAGCAGCTCTTTTCCAGTGTAGCTCTTCAAAACAATATTTGAATGTACATGTTTTTTTTTTTTTAGTTTAAACTTAAACTTAAACTAAAGGCTTTTATAAACTTCTTTATACAGTTCTTTTTCTTCACAAAGCCTGGACACAAACAGAAATGATTTGTTTCAAACGTTCAACATGTAAAAGTTGTCACAGGAAGGAGTCACAGAACGATGCCTTTCATTTTAAATTATTTACCAAACTATTTTTTTTTAATGCGTTAATGGCTTTATGTGATGACCTTAAGCTTGTTATAATTTGCCATACAGTGCATTATGAATATCCTTGCATTTTACATGGCCCCTGTACTTCTACATTACATTTTCCAGATCTTCAGAGATGACTGAAAAGATTAAAAAGTACATGGGTGCTTTCCGATTGGGAGGCCTGTGGCTTCAAGACAACCAGGCTGATGAAATCCATCTTAGGCAAGGTCATCTGTTCACTCTGCAGTGTAATTGCAGACAAAAAAAAGGTTTTTGACTTGAATCATTACACCATTCTGTTGGTATGCCTTTTGAAAAGCCATCATGAAGTGTGCTGGTAACAGTTAGTGAAATATCAGCATTCTTCCAATCAATCCCCCAAGAAAGGACTACAGTGATTTGTCTGCAGCCATTTTGCCTGTCAGAGATGTTTAACTTCCTTGCACATAATGGCTCTTGTACTCTGGGTAAACAGCCATTACTACCCTGTTTATTTGGAAGGAGTGGCTCACTGTGGATCTGACCCGGTTTTCAAATGACAACCCTTACCAGAGAGATGAAGGGATGGAATGGAGAGGGGGGGGACTAGAGAGGAAGACCCAATTTATTTTGAGTAATTGGCTCCACTTGAGCAAACACCTCTTGCTTGCCCAGTGGTCTTCTCATTCCAAGTCTCTGCCAGCAGCAAAAAATATCCTCTCCTATGTTCAGCTATACAGTATATTTGACCAAGAATGAACTAAAACCTTTTTCAACCTATATACTGTATACTGAATTTCCTCAATCAGTAATATTAATTCAAAACTGTGGGTAATATCCTTCCTCTCACTATGTTTTTCTATGTATTGCATATTTCTCAATAAACAACATTTGAAGTAGTAATCACATTAGTTACTATTTTTCCACCTTGTCTGGTCATAATGTTGACTAAGGATTTCTGACTAATAAGTTTGATACTCAAATCATAATAAAAATTGCCCACTGAAATATGTTAATTAATGATTGGAAGAGGAGAGCCTGCACTTTTCGTTCAACCATGTACAACAATTAAAGTTTAAGTGGCACTATGGCCAGTTTGATAGCCCCACTCTACTTTCCTCACCTCCCAGCAGGACTGGAGGAAGCCCCCTGAAACTATACACCTCACCTATTGATAAGTGAGACATCTCTGGGCCTCCTCACAGATTTCATGGGGCTAGGCCAATAGGGGCCATTTCCAGGAGATGCCTATGTGCCTTTGGGGCTACAAGAAGGTGAGGGGATGGGGCAGGGGTTACTATGGATCCCCTGAAGGGGTTTCAATGATGGGTTACTTGGCTAAGTTAGGAAATATTTGTCTGCAAAAACATGTTGGATTGCTACGCTGGTGTGTGCACAACAGGCTGCAGCATGTGTGTACATTTTTTCTATTTCGGCATGTTTATGTCGCATCTTAGTGGGTGGTTTGAAGTCTGTTGTGTGACTGGTTTCTGTGCAGATCTGATATTAGACAGTCTTGTGGTTTCTCCTCCCCGAGGCCGCCTCAAATGTCACACACCATGTATGAGTAACGCTACCACCTCCTCTTTAAACAGAACACACACAAGCTTGTTAACCTGCACCAACGGGCTATTTTGTGTGTTCATACTCACAAACACTTGAAATGGGCACTCACACACACTTGCAGAAATTATTACACGCAAGCAAGCAGGCTCACAGACATGCACATACACACCCATTCTTTCATGTTCCCATCTGGCCATCTAGAACACAGTTAAATCATTTCTAATAAAAATATCAGATGGCCACCCCTCACCCTCCCCTTTTAGTAACCAATCTGCTGCAACCTGCTCACCTCATCGCTCTGTCCTTCCATTAGTGTTGCAATTAATGAAAAAAGGAAGAAGTATTTTCTGTGGCTGCATAAAGGAGTTCCTGGGGTCAAGTGGCCATCCCAGAGGCATATTTAACAGCCAAAGCTCAAATGAAGACAAACGCTCTGCTCTAATTGTTGCCTGGAAACACTCATGAGGTGCTAAAGCGTGTCCTGGAGCTGCTGATTACAATCCAGCAAGAAAAACTTAGGAGAGACTCAGGAAAGAAGACCTCATATCTTTTGTTAGCATATGAAGGTCCCTTTGAAATGGGGCTGCCATTTTGCACCACTGTCTTCAGATGCAGCCTTTTGAAGAATGTAGCTTCTAAATTGTAACACAGCTTATTTCTTGGCCAGCTTCCTGGAACTCTGTTGGATTTTTGGCAACTAAGACACAGTCAGGCATATCAACTATGACTTTTTCTTTTGCACATTTTTTTAAACGATTAAAATATAATGTATTAATTAGTTTTATTGTGGTTGATTGATTTGTTACTGCTAGACAAATTTAGCTGGTGGTGTTCTGTTCTTTATATTTAAACTAAGCTAGCTGACTTCTGGATGTAACTAAGCTTTCTATTTAATGGACAAACAAGACAGTGGTTTTAATCTTCCCCTCTAACTATATTCCAGACAATGAATAATTTTGTCTATTTCCTGTAATTTCTAACCACTCCCTTAATTACTGAGCAGAAGTCTAGTTACAAACTGAAAATGTTGCAGCAACAAAAGTTTTACTGCTGTTAACAATCAACACAGACATGATAAACCTACAACATAACTCCTCTTTCTCCCCTCTGACTTTCATCCCCAGCCTCACAGAAAGTTCTTCATTGCTCCACAAAGCCACATAAACATTGGTCGAACCAGATGTCTGCTACGGCGCTGAATCCCATTCAGCCATAAATCTTGACTGCCTCTATTTTGTCCTCATTGTCAATCAAAGCCACATCCTAAGTGGGGACTCATAACAGCATCAGTCTTTCTGCACGTTATACCACCCTGTACTCCTACTTTACAGGTTTTAGTCTTCTCAATTGGTGTGTTACTGTAAAGTTAATAGGCCCAGTGCAGCGTTGGTTACAGCGCTTTGAAAACAGACTGCTCTTCATTTGAGCTGGAACTATGAGAATGTCCAGAACTGAACTATTATTCTTGGAGATAAAATCTGTCACGTTTTTTTCTTCCTAGTTAAAATGGGCTTTGTAAACAGACAGAGAAAGATTCAATGGTTTCTATAGGGAATACATCAAAACGGGTAAAAAATATCAGCAGCACATTTCTACAGGTCATAGAGTAAGAGGAATGCAGGGACGGACATGGACCTGCAGCCCACACACTGTATGGTGTGGTCTAACCCGTTTATAGCTGTTGGATTCTTTCCACCACATAATTTCTTGATTTCCACGGTTCAGCTTTGTCTGTGCACTGTCACTTTAGAGTGCTTACATGAACCTTTGTGGTAAACCTCATTCACTTGTCCACATTGCACACATTGCAGCTCCTCTGCATTTTTCATCCTAACATGGAGCTTGCAGGTTCTCAACAATAACACAGAAGAGTGCAGTGGAAAAAATAGATTCCAAAGGCTATTGAATCATGGCCACATGTGAAGCAGATAGGATTGTTATTGGCAGCAGGATCATTGAATCACTAAACTAGATATGTTTGCAATTGTTTAATAAAATGCTAACATAGCTTGGAATGCTGTTGAATAAAAAAATAGCAAGTCTCCAAGCACGTCTGTCAGTTTTTTTTTTCTCTTCTGCTTTTTCGGCATTGGGACGTCAATCCATTGGTCATAGAGCGTACATGTGTCTGAAGACATGATTGATAGTGTTTGGGCCTGCTGGGCTGTAAAAATCTCTATTCCAGTGATATCACTCCACGACTCCCAGTGTGAATGTTGACGTGGGCTCAATGCCAGAATGCTGTCAGCTCCTCGGGACACCCTTGTCTTCTTCCTCAGCAGGCCCTTAGGGCTGAAGTGCGCCATTTTGTTTGGCAGGACAGATGAACTACAGCAGGCATTGGTGATGTCACCCTGTGGACATCATGTTAGGAAAAACTGCTATCACTAAAGGGAAATGGGGAATATGCTGTGAACCTCGCTCAGGTTCACACACACAGGCCTTACAGTGATGGCAAACACCTAATGCCATGTTGTTTTGGCTATGCAACAGTATAACAAATGCATATTAGTGAATTGTAAACTGTTGAAAAGTATTTGGTTATCTAAATGCTCTAATTCCTAGTAAGTACTTCTTGGTGGGGTCTTACAAGACTGATGCAATTACCTAGGTCGTGTTTGGAGCCAGCGTCTAGCTGCTGTGGCATGAACTTCAATTTTCGTTTCTGTTTGGAGTTGGCACCTTTTCCCTGTGCCTGTCTGGGTTTTCTTTAGGTACTCTGGCTTTCTCCCACATTCTAAAGACGTGCTTGTTAAGTTAATTGGTCATTCTAAATTGTCCATAGGTGTGAGTGTGAATGGTTGTCTGTTTGTATGTTGTCCTGCGATGGACTGTGACTTGTCCAGGGTGTACCCCGCCTCTCACCCGTAGTTAGCTGGAATAGGCTCCAGCCCCCTGTGACCCTGCACTGAAGGATGAAGTGGGTTAATAGATGATGGATGAATTGATGGATATTGTCATACCAGCCATTAGAGCCTTGTATTCAAGACCATAAATATGTAAATATTTTCGTTTTCAACAAAAAGCAGTCTGAAACTTGTGAAACATGAAACATGCAACCTTCCAAGATTGGTATCAGATGAGCCTCCCAGTTTTTTCAGCCAACTGCCAACTTCCTATTCATACTTATTGAAACTTTAACCTTCCCTTATGAATTTTACACTCACAACTAGTCATTCTTGCTCCAGTCACATTATATATGTGAAGAAATCAATGGGCATCAAGGCTTCCTCTTGGGGCCCTTGGCTGGTCAGGTCACCTTTCCCCTCATCATTCTTGCCTTGTCTTCAAGCTTCAGTCAGGAACTGCCTCTCAATTATTCCTGACATTAGATCAAAGTGGGATACTCCAGAGCTTCTCCCTGAGCTTTGTTGTTAGAGCTCCACGATCCACCACCTTACTCGGCAGTGATCTAATCAGACTAATGCTGACTCTGGGGGTACAGCAGCGGGTCCCGGTGCCTGTACGTACAATATACAGTTCCCTGCTGAAATGTGCAACTCAACACTGGCAGTGACACACTAGAGAAGACATTTCTACACCCTGCAGTGATTTCTTTGAGGAAGAAAACAGAAGTTTGGCTGTGTGTGCTTGTGCGGAGGCAGTGGCGAGGGACGGGCTGGTGGAAATATACATAACTAAACATCCTCAGGTACACAGAGAAATAAGCAAGATTCAAGTAGAAGTAGGAATCATCAAAGAGTGGTTCCAGGATGTCAGAGCAGGTGAAAGGAAAGAAGGAGAAGAAGGGGGAGGGCTGGTGGGGCCTTAAAGCCTCCCTATTGCACACAGTGAAAGCATGACCTGGAAAAAAGGAATCTTGCCTTTCAAGGATGAAAGGGTGGCAACATTAAAAGTCATCGGAGTTCTCAGGCATTCACACACTGCCTCAAGTCTAAGAAATGAGTCAGCAGGTGAGAATCAGCTTCCAGTGTTGTGTTGTAATTAAAAAAAGCTATAGGCAAGCGTGCCTTAGGTCTAGATATGACCATGTGTAACTGCAGTCCACAGTTCGATGCAGAGTATGTCTTTGAGTTTTTCTGTTATCCAGCTGTCTCCGCTTGCTCTTTTCTCCTTCCCTCAACACCTTAGCGTGTTACCCTCCCCCCAAATGAACTACATCTGTCTCTAGCACTCACTGAGAACAAAGGTAAACTGCAGACAAACAATATCAGCTTTAATTTTTCATTTCAAACGCAGCAAACTGCAGGAGAGTGAAGGGTTCCTGGAATGTGCCTTTCTGTTTTGATATTGCCCAATAAAATGGTAATGTTATGCTCTCTCCATCTGGATCTAGTTGCCAGTCTGCTCTAGAGGTAGACATGTCAGTTGTTATTATTATTTTCCCTGTGTGATGTTTAGGTCTGGTCACAGATGAAGGAAGGTCACTTGGCATACCTTGCGTGCTCTTCTGTAATTAGAGAGTCACTTGTTGAAGGTCACCTAATATGGCTTCACAGGGCAACACATCCCCATGCTGGCTGAATATTCTGCACAGAAAAAAGTGCTCAACAATGCTGCACAACTCATTGTTACACAGTCACTGCTCTTTTTTTTGAGCTCTCTATTTAGCATCTTGATTATGATGAAGCATGCAGAATTATATAATTATTTTTTCTTCTCAGGGAAGTTCATCTTTCCAGGAGAAGATGCAAACACAGCGGGAGAGGCATATTCCAGTGACAAGGCTGTCTGCCAGCCTGCTAACTCCATGATTGTTTCCAGACAAGTGTTGTTGCCCTCTGGACAGCACGTCTCTCAGTTCTAGAGTAATGGCCAATTACCAGGAGGCAGTTTGTTGAAAGGATGCAGCCAGGAACTGCATCTGCCTTCAAACAGGCCTCAGTTCCAAACATATGCTCTGGAACAAACTACCTTCAAAGATGAAATGCATTCAAAAGAACCAAAACTGACTTCTGAGCACCATGTGACCGTTGAGAAAGGCCTGAACTATGACTGACATGAGAAGGTTTTTGTTGTTTATGACGATAGAATGAAGAGATTGTTGATGAAAGCTTGTGGACAGAAGTTACATGTGCTGTGTATATAATGCAGTTTCTGTTTAGTCCAGGGTTTGTAATTTGCTAGTTAAATGTGGCATTTGACTACAAAACATAACAATGTGGTTCCAAAGAAACATGAAGTCGCATCCCTAAATGACACATAAAGGAAGTGGCTATGAAAACACACATTAGATTTCAGCCAGTGGTGTTTGGATTGTTCCTTTGTTTCTTTTTGTTGACATCACACATATTCCTAAACAAATGCGTGGAAACTAAAATGGCATTTCACACTGTAGTTATTGTCTGCACCTGCTTTATACAGACTTATAGAGGAAAAAAAAGACTATAATTTCAGGAAACCAACAGGGGTTCCTAACAGCTTCTTTTGCCACTGTGTTAGCACCAAAAACTCAACATATCACCCTACACACACCTGCTGCTTTTACAAGCACCCTAAAAGCACAAGACAGTGTCAGGACCAGAAAAAATAGTGGAGCAGGATATCTGAGGAGGAAAATACTCCCTCAGCCCTTTGCTCTGGTTAAGTGGTCACTGTTGGAACACTGTTAGAAGGCTGTTGGATATGTCTGCTGGACGTTTTTTAGCAATGTTTGATTATTTACTGAATTTCTGAAGGCTATCAAAAAAGGACATAAAAACCAGACTATATAGGCTTTTTTTCTTACAAGCTCTCCCACTATCCTGGAAAAATATGGGAAATGCATATAATTGTTAAAAGCTATATTATGGCAGGGTGAAACGGAACAATATTTGGATTCTAGCTAGCATATTTACATGCTTCTGTATCACACAATTGTGCTTCATATTGCTCTTTGACCATTGGTCATTATATCAACTCTGTGAGATGAATGTGACTCAAATTCATGTGTCAAGCCCGGCTCCACGCCGCTGCCACAGCTGCTTCCTCTTATAGCTGATACAGAGCAGGTGGAGACATGATCGGCTAGCAGACAGATATTGACCTATCAGTCATTGTAATAAAGCAGATCTAAATGGTATTCTCCTAAATATATGGAATGTTTATAGGCAGTGCACATAAAAAATGATTTAAGTTTTTATATGCTGTAATGTCTAAACTTTCAAAAGGGCCACATGGAGACCATGCCAGTATATGTTTTGATATAATGCCATTAAAATAGAAACATTTCTAAATCCTAGAAATGTATATGTCATTAAATGAAACGTTAAATAATTCAAACTGATGTGTGTGACTTTATGAAGAATACCGTCTCTCAAATCCAATCAATGTAACTGTGGTAAGAATTTGATCTGATTGCCACTAGCACTTTTGAAAATCACTGTCATGTGAAACATCCATCTGGACGCTGTGGCAAACCTCAAAATATGTTTCCATATTTTACATGGAACCTGTCCACATTTGTATCATCGGCAATTTCCTTCTCTTACAGCCCTGTGTGTGATCCTTTTTTTTTTTAACCACAAAAATTGGACAAATTGGGAGCCTCCTTTAATCTCTTGATTAGGTGCTGTTGTGATAGTGGATATCCGTAGAGGATGATGATTGATTGACTCTTCTGATGCAGTTGTGAGAATCCAAACAGTCCCGTTTCCCCTGGTGATGTCATGGTGGTGAAACCAGGTGCAGAGGCCACTGAGTGCATCAGAGAGGCCCACTATAATTCAACGCACACTTTACAGCTAGTCAGCATGCCTCTACATATAAGATCCTTTAGCATTTCTTAATAGCGTTAAGTTAAATTCCCGGAGGTCATATGTTTCAGATTCAAAAAGCTCCTATTTCAATCATCTAATTGTCCCTGCACCTTTCTTTTAGGACTTTGGTTCCTCTATTTATGAAAATAATATGCCGTCAAGTGTTCAAAATTTTGAAATGGAGCAATAGGCCCCGGGGGTGAACCTCTAACTTCACATGCATGTGTTACTGTGTTCTTTTGATGATTTTCCACAGCTATTGCTGCATCCCTACAGGAACTGAGAAAATATAAACATCAGCTAATGCAGAAAGCATCCTGTTTTTCTGCTTCCAATGTGATAAAATCCTGTTCCTAAGTTTCAAGTTGCTGTTTTGGATTCTGATTGAGCTATATACAGTAGATCCATACAACCACAGTTCGAAGAAACAGATGTTCATTTCTTTTGAATTTTTAGCAAAAAAAATTGATCAACACTGGTGCAGTGACAAAGACATGATGTGTCTATGGTTTCCCACCCAGCTGTGTTATTTTGCAGGCCTTACAAAACACAGTTGCGTAATAGCATTGTTCTATATACTGTAGAGATCCTAAATATCAGTTTATGTGCACACACTGATTAGATATTACCATGGCTTTTCTTTCCTATCTTGCAGCTTTTTCTAAGTGTGTGCTCAGTCAATAATATTCAAGCCATTAGACTGAAATACTTATTTTACTTTGCAGAACACAGCTGATTCTCATTAACACACACAAAGCCACATAATACAGAAAAAAACTGATCAGTGCAGTAACACCCTCATCCTTTTTTTGTCAAGGGTGTCTGGAGGAAAAAAAGCATATAAAGGCTTCACGTTAGCAAAAAGCTGTCTAACAACAAGGATTCTGTTGTCAGTGGAACATTGATAAGGAAAATTTGATGATATCAACAGGTGCTTTATGCTTTTTAGACCAAAAGGAAATTTTAGTAGCAGTAATTAGGTGTCAACCTGTAGAGGGCACTCACTGCACACATTTATATCAGCGAATGTAAAAATAAATACTTATACAGTAAAGTGTCATAAAAGATCAACACTTTAAAAAAAAAATACATTTAGTTTTACCCTAATATGGCATCTTCCATGACATATCTTAATATGATTCTTAAGAAAGGAAGTCAAAAAATGAGACTTAATTACTGTAATTAGCATGCATGCACTATTATTCATTGGGCTCATTGCTGTATTACTGGAGAAACTTATAACTCCTTCTGTTTCCTACCTCTTTATTAGTGTTTGTAATGTGGCTACAAGATACAAACACAATAGCCCACACTGATCTTTGAGTCAAGATTAGCTTCCACTTTGTGCCTTATTAACAGTAAACTGTGTGGCTCCGATGGGTTATTCCTTTAGTAAAACATTTATATAGTAGTTTATTGTGACATACGGTTGTGCCAGATGGGAGAGAAGTGAGGAGAAGGGACAGTGTGCATCTATAACCAGACCCTGCTGTCCCTTTCATCAACCTCCATATTACAATATAGATTGCAATCTGGTCTTTAACTGGCGTGCATATAGATGGATTCTTCCCTGTCTTTGCTGTCAGGGGATTCATTTATCTGTGCCACAGTGTTGCTATATCTGCACTCTATAAGGCTGTTTAGCACTGAATTAAAGATGCAGGAGCTCTGGCCTGCATCACAGGTGTGTGTAACTGTATACTCCCCCACCAGTCTGCCTCTATCAATCAAACCTTTAGACTTGCTGATCCTCTGATGGGATAAATGATTCTAAATCTGACTAAAGCCACTGCTTTGGCACTGGGGGTATAAATCTTGGTCTTTGATTTAATAATGTGAGCTAGAAGGGTGATGCACCTGGACTGTGATTGGTCAGAAGGTGGGAGTCACAGAGCGGTGTACTATTTTGTCTTTAGTAGGCCCTGGTAGCTAATATCCTGCATCTTTAAGTCATACCAATAACTCTTGATGATAGCTATGAAAAACGGCATTTCATTTTTCAGTCACTCCCCTCCTACCTGTAAGCACTTACTGCTGCTCCCTCTCTGTTGGTCCCTCTTCATCTGTCTGCTGCTGAAGGTTCAAAGGGTTATTTTTCTTTTAAACAGACTTCTGGTTTATCTCTTTTTTTTTTTAACATATGGCTGCAGTGTTAGAGACACAGAGCATCACCTGTGTCAAAACACATTTTCAGACAGCAGTACTTGTTACAGCCGCTGTCTGAAAGGTTAATCCACAAGAACATATTTACAGTTTAGATTGAACAACAATCAAGTATGGTTGTGCTATAATAATAGTTACAACAGTAGTTTAATGCCCAACAGGAACTGTCAACTGGATTTTAGTGTAATATACAGTGGTCAGTACCATCACGATATGCGCCAATCATAAAGAAAAAAAACATTGTAAACTTGGAAAGTCTGTTCACTAACAGTCTGTAATGCTGCATTAACATCAGGAGCACTGTATACTATGTGGTTAACTTAATGTGTCAGTTGTGCCATCACTACTGTGAATGGTTTGAATGGAAAAGAAAGATTGCAATTTACTCAATCACACAAATAAAACTGAAATATTACATGTTGTCATTTATCTACTAATTAAAATGATATGTGAGCCTTTGGTTTCAGCATCTGTCATGCAGTAGTAACAGCAGCACTTTCCTCACTTCAGAACAGCTTCAATTCTCAGATGTCAGTGGGTTTTCCTTACATGAACTGCTTGCTTCAGGTCCTTCCACAACATTTCAATTGGATTCAGGTCAGCACCTGACTGCTCTCCAGCAGAGACAGAAGTGTCTCCTCAATCAAACTCTCTATTGGATTTTTCTGGATTTGGATTGGCATTCTGCTGCTGTGCACATGTCACAATTTGCATGACTGGTCCGGTATAATCAGTATAATGTCTATTTTCAATTTGTTACTTACTTTCAGTTTATTAGACTTTTTTGTGTGAAGTCGTGATGAGATACATAGACCTTAATGGTGAAATAATGCATAGTTGTGTATTGCCTGTCCTTTTCTTTTACAGTCTTTGGCTGTGTTCCAATTGTCCTGCTCACTTAATCAAGATGTGTTTACAACATAGGAGACTCAGAAGGGAACGAGGTCGAACAGCCATTAGTTCATTTGGACACTACTTAAAGGCGTTGTTGCAATGGAATTTGGGAGCCAGGCAAAAAATGGCAGAATATCTGCAGCCCTACAGTGAACTAAAAATGACTCGCACACATCTGTGCACACGTAACTTTATCTAATGTGGAGTGTTGGTGGGGGAGGCACTAGGAGAACACTAGTGATGGGTTGAGCTTGAGGCTTTTATTCGATTTAACTACCATAATACTTCTTGCAGGCTCAGATCTGGTTTCTCCCTGGCTGGTTTCAATTCAGTGGCCCGTAATCACCATTCCTGAGGAGTTTCCACTTTATGTCCCCCTGTCGTCTTCTCTTGAGCCAGAAACAGCAGGGTATCTCATGAAAAAATCTGACCAATGGTCTCTTTCATTATGATTGCATGCAGAACATGTGGATGGAGAAGAAACAACCACTTTTTTACGTTGCTATTATGTTATACTGCTTCCATTTTATTCTGCTTGTTTAGCCCACTCGCTTCCTTTTTTCAGCATATTATACTGCCCATGTGTAGGCCAAAGTTGATGTTGCAAATGCTTGTGCTTGCAACAGTCTACAAGAAAGTTGAAGATGGTGTTCATTTATACATACTTATAATGATACATGTTAGTGGGTGTCAGTTTTTGTGTATTGATACTCCAACAGTAGTAATTAATGCTTAGGGTTGGAGCTAACTGCTTCCATATGGCACTGGTTTTTATTGGAATGAGGTACCAGTGTGGCTCACAAATGACAGTCCTTCTGTAATGGAAACATATGTAGCTGCCCTCTGATGGTCAGGTGTGCGGCAGTGCTTCATTATTCTGAGATATTTTACACGGAAAGCAGCATCACGTTAAAGGGACGTCTCATCTTTGTGGTATTCTTCGGATTTGTTCTGCGGTTGCCATGTGTTATTACAAATTTAGGGCTTTGACAAAACACAGCTCTGTATTTTCATGTATTTTGATCCTTCTTCCCAAAAAGAACAGTTTTACCACCAGTGAGATTTTATGGTGTGTTTCAGGTGGTAGTTGGTAGACTATATTGTCTGTGTCTTTTGTGCTTCAATTTTTTTTATTTTTTATCTTTGAAACATTGTGTAAAATCCTCATGACTTGAAAGAGCTTTTTAAAGTCTTTGAGATGACACCAGCCATTTGTAAAACCAGTGAGTAATTCTCCTCTGATCACTGGTCACTTATTCGTCACTTAACAAGACTCTCAATCTTGGACCCTTTCATCACTCTTTAGAAAGTTAACTGACCATCATAGCACATACTGCCCTGTGTAACCATATGCATGTCCTGATGTGCGTCACACACACTGGTGGGTGGTTGAGTGAGACCTAACGGATCATTGACTCTCTCAGCTGTTGTCCTCTGTTTTATTTGGAAATCAAGCAAGGATGACTTCATCTCCGCTGACTTCTTCTAGGTCATCAGGCTGTGAGGAGCCCTTATATCCTTTCATTTGTTCCGCATAGATAGAAGTCCAAGCATCCAGATGCCTGCAGAGTGGCCCTTTACCAGTAGCCAATTAACAGGTCACACAACACTGCTATTTTCACAGAGGAAAGTTATCAGAGAGCATGCTGAAGTGGCACTCTGCAGTGGCACCCGCAAAAATCGAATAATAATTAAATAAAAAACAATATATATATATTTTAGTGTATAAAATATAAGTTAAATCACAGATGTTCCTTGCGGGCTATGGAATATTAGGGACTATAAAGCACATATCAAAGAAAATAATTCATTGCTGCATTTGCTTATTTTCACAGAAATAGAGCCAAAACACCTAAATACCCAAAAGATATTTCTCGCTTTTCATGCTTGACACAAGCTAGTAACAGCAGCTATTCATGATCCACTCATATTATAATGTAGCTAAACCTTTAGCCTTTTTGCCACAAATATTATCGATGGTAAACAAATCTTGGAAAATTGCTTAGGGCTAAAGCAGGCAATTATGATAACAAAATCAAAGATCTGGACCCTCATGGTTTTCTACAAAAAGTCCAAGGTTAAGTTTCTTTAAAAGTAGGTCAAATAGTGGAACTTGGTCTCAGGTTCACTGTATGAGGCTTAGCTTTTCTCATAAAATATAAATGCAATCCTTCCACAATCTTTTCCCCAGCGAGGGCTTGACAAACTCAGGAAGGTTTAAATATGACAGCAGTGTTACTTACCAGAGCAACGGTTGAAAATCTAAATGAGGGCTGTAAAAATAACGAAAGGCGAGGTGTCATCCTTTAGAGCAAGAGTTCATATTTCACAATCACTGTTAGGGAATCACAGGACAGAAACCAGTTAAAATGTGGAGGGCCAGAATACACTATAAGGCCCATTAGTGGCTCAGCCACAGTATCTGGTGTCTCATGCATTCATAAGGATCTGTGTGTGGTTATTTATGCAAGCTTTCGCACTGAAGACACAACCAAAGCATACATTTCAAAGACTTTCTCCCTGGTGTACTTGTGTCTTTCTGAGTTTCTTGGAGAGAATATGCAGGTTCTCTGGGAAGTCGGATGTAAGAATTCTGAGCATACTTGAAACAGACTACAGATTAACAAACCTCTTTGATGACTGCAAAGAAAGAAAATAACTAGTCGAGAACAGAGTCAATCAGAGGGTGGAGTATTGGGAAAGTATCTAAACATGAACCAGACGTCTGACATAACAGGATAATCTGGATTTCAACATATTAGTAATAGAGTCATGTAGAATAATGGAAGATACAATTTAGCAGTCTATGACTAATACATTTGACATCAGCATAACCATATGTATGACATCGTAGTGCTCGTGACGTTGGGAATTTCTGTCTGTGGGTATCTACTTGTTTTGGTGTCAAATGGTGTTTTTAGGAACTGCAGTTTTTAGCCCTTTGGTGTATTTCCTAGCCCTGAGGGAGTTCTGCTTGGTCAGAGTGTCCTGTAAGGAGGTGGTCCTCTTCCACTTGATCTGTTCCGCTTTACTATCACAGTGGAACTTAGAGCCGGAAAACCAGAAGCTGTAACGTATAACTAATCTTGAAGGTTTTATTTAGTTTGGGCCTTGTACAGACTCCTAAAGAGACTATCTAATCCCTGGGACGCATTCCCTCTGACAAACTCATCTGCTCCAGTCTGGCACCACCACTATTCCAGCACACTATCAAGACATTCAGTCCATCTGTGGTCTTCACTGAAGCACAGATTAGTGGGAGTGAGACTTTATCCACCCACCTTTTCCATATATACTACAAAGACCTGCAAGGAATCATTTAGCAGCCTTTCTCTGCAGGGGCTGTGAGTACACATATCCATATATTTCCACTCCACACCACCTCAGGCCCATTTTATCCTTGGCTGCCCTCAAATGTTGAAAAAGACAGATCCTAATCCAACTCAGTCTCTGGACAGGTTCAGTTTTGATAAAGACCAGCACTTTTTTTCTTGGGGTAAACGTTAGCACGTTAGCCGTCAGGGGAACAGTATCTGTATACACATTTTGAGACATAGCACCCCAGAGAATAGAACTTAACCTGCTCTGGGAACCCTGATAACAGCCTCAGGACCACAGTTTTAGTTTTTACTAAGGTCTGGAAGGTTTCGAATGGTGGGAGAGTCTCAAGCACACATGTTAAATGATGTGGAATAGAAAGGTCAGCCAAACGTTGGTTAGCTTTGCTGAACATTGTATATTATGAATAAATGATGCATGGTGTTATAGTTACTTACAATGTCTAGATTGCACGTCTACTTAAGGAAAAATATCATTAAGAAGTGTCACGTTATAATTATATACACATATATTGTGGTCCATCAATGACGTTAAAATCTTTATCATACGTCTTATTTGTTTGATTTATTGTGACATAACTGGGAAGTTTGACATTCAGCTAAAATATTGAAACCTAAAACTCTTAATAGCCAGAAGGCTGTGTGTGTGATAGAGACACATACAGGTTCTGGAACATGAGAGAATGTCTGTTTCCCTGATAATAATCAATCTACACTCCATTAACAATAACATTTTGAAATAAAACTTGTTGTACAGGAAATGGCTAATAAGCATCTCTCAGTCAGTCCTTCTGGGCTTTTGGATTTATCAGAGCTACGATCTCACCTCAAAACCTCAGTGTATAAGAAAAACACACACAGACTGCTTTGCGAAGGTACACACATAATAAAGCTTAGCAAAGATAGATATACTACAGGATTTGCGCCTGCCGCGGGCATATAAACACCATCTGTGGGTTAATGCTGCTCACACTCCCCGAGATCCAGCCACTCTCTGTGTGCTTTTGCCCTCCAATGTCAATGTTTTGACCAACGCCGTTCAGAAAGAAAGACTGTGGCTTTAAGTGCACTCTATTTTTTCCCCCTCTAATGCTTGCTGTAGTCACAGTAAGAAACACCACTGTGTTTTGGTAAAAATCACCAGACTACATATTAACTATACTTTTAACACATTGCTAATTTAAAGCCCCCTTGAAATTTATAGAGGTATGGAGGCTGCCATACCTTAGCATATGACTACTGAATTCAATTTTTAAGATGATTGAATGGTTTGATGGGACATGTAACCCAGCTGCCTAGGTAGAAGTTTTTTGTCTGCCTTAGATAGCCAATGCTGATTTAAAAAAACTAAATGCCATTGGGCTGAGTTGGTCAATGGTTTGAGTTGCTTAAATGCTGTTTATAATAATGCATTATGAGAGGCTTTCCCCATGTGAAAACAAATATCTCAGAAGCTAATAACACATGCATATTTAAATCACACCCATGTTACTTGTTGTTGATTTGCTATTTTCTTTTGATTCATATCAGCTTGTATAATATAATCATTTAAATAATTGCTGCTGAGCATATCAAACTTGAGCTTAAGTGTGCATACAGTGTGTGTGCGTGTGTGTAGACCTGACTCTGCCTGCACTCTGATAATAGAATATGACGCAAAAGGTTAAAGTAGCATTCTTAACTATTTTTTAAGTTTAATCATGCAAGTTAAGCATTTGATGGAGTTCTCTGACGGTAAAGGTTTCCTCTTCATTACCTAAAATGGAACAGCTCACAAATCAAGTGTGGCAGACCGTTTTTTTCCACATATGAAGGAAAAGGTGCACATTAATTAGACTGTATTTATTTAGCTGGAAGCCTTTATAATTCCAAAAGAGAGGTAAAAAACGTTTAGCCTACACTGTTCTGAAAAACTGGCCTTTTCTGTTTCCAAGCTCTCTCTGGGGAGGAAAATCATAAGCTTAAACAAACAACAAAATAATATGGATAATGATAAAACACCTGTAACACATGTAGGCTGCATAAATGTTTGTTCACTTGACAATGTGCAAAGAAATATACTGTGATACTAACAACCTCAGATTGAGTCTTAATAATGCTGGGTTTAGATGTAGTACAAAATCAGCAATAAAAAAGAGACTGTGTAATAAAGAGGAGAGTTATGCTAGCTGTAGAATCTGAAGATAAGGGACAACACAGCAGAAAATGTCTGGTTGTCTCATCACACAAATCTCCCCCTTGCAGCAGCTAACAAAGTGATGATAAGTCTGAAAGAGACTGCGGTCCTCTGGAGAAGGATTACTCTGCGGCTCATCAGTCCTTCACTCTAGGAAGTCTGAGAAATTATGGTCACAAGGGAACAGCATTTCATCATATTTCAGGTTGAAGCAGTGCTATGCCGGCACAAATAGCAGGGTTGGAGTGTTGTATAAAAACAGGGCCATAATATATTATGCTTTTAAACATAATCTTTAGGAATCAAATCATGTGTGATTTGGGACATGTCAGAAAAAGGGGAAACAACGCAAATGCACTGTTGGTCCAGGCTGACATTTATCTCATGTTGTAGCTGCAATTCTCAGCAGACAGGAGGAGGAGTGTGTTGTGTTGTTTTTGGTAGGCCAAACGAATACTTGAACATAATTCATCTTGCTGCTGAGGAGTAATTTCTTCAAGGAATCGCAGATGTATCTCCCAGAGCTGCTTGAATTCCTTGAGACCACCATGCAAATCATCTTTGGTTTAATCAAAACGTCCCAACACAGTGTGATCCACCGCATCAACTCTGGTGGCTGACTCAGATACAATCCCAAATTAGTTAGTGAAGGCTTATGATTGCAATCCACAGCAGTATACAGGCCTGTACAGTCATATCCATGTGTAGCAGTAGTTGGATAATTTATGACTTGCAAAATGTAAAATGAATTGTATGGAGCTAAATCACATTATGTCAGTAGTGATATGTGTTGTGTCTTCATCAATATAGTCACATTCACAGAGTTTCATCAAAGTAAACAAACCAAGTTAGGAGAATGAGATGGAGAAGAAATTATGACAAAGCTCTAAGTGTAACTTTGAAACACAGAAACCGGGAAGGATGGATAAAAAGAGGATGTGAAATGGCAAGTATAAGACACCTCATTATCGCAGCTCTCCACCGCTTCCTAACAGCTTGGAAATTGTGACAGATTCAGTGGAAGGTCTCTTTCCCACTCTCTCCCTCTCTTCCTCTGTGTTTCTAGTGAGCTTTGACCCTGATTCTGAACAATGCAATCTTCGTGTCGGTCCCACATTTTCTTAAATAAGTAGACATCAGAAGATCAACAAGGATCTAACCCTTTTCTTTTTGTTTAGTTGTTGATAATCTTCACAGTTTTATAGCAGATCTGCCAGATTTTACCCATGAAAACTTTCATTTGGGACACAAGATTTGCCCCTGCATTGTTCTGCGTTGGCTTGAATTTTGCAGTCAACGCTCTTCTTCTTACAGGCTTCAACTTAAGTGACAGTTTGTGTGAGCTCGGTTGGGCTGGCAGGCTGAAGTGGGAAAAACCATAAGAGTCAGAGGGATGTACAGACAGGTAGAAAATGGTTGTTTATTATTCATTGTTCATGCCTGCATACATACAAACATAAATGATAATAACCCTCCCCGAGCCCTCAGTTAAAAAGAAATACTCCAAATGTTGTTAATAAACTTGAAACATTTCAACTCCTTCCTATCTACCATGCTAAAACATGAATAAAATATTTCATAAAAGTTTAAATAAACTTATGGCAACATCCTGTAGATTCAGTGTTGCCATCATATCAGCTGTGGGGACAAGCAGGAAAAAAAAAAAAAAGCAGCCGAATGCAATTTATGCAGTGTGACTGTATTGATGTTTGGCAGCAGCATTGGAAAGTTCAACTTGATTAAACACTTGCCGCAGCATCATGGAAAGATGTAAACCCAGGAAAATGTCTTATCATACATGAAAATGTGGCATTCTCTGCTTTAAAGGAAGTCAGACTTAGGTTGTAGCTTTGTATTTTTTCTGATAGGAAAGCAGTATCAAGCTTTCCATCCCATAGAAAGGTCTGGAGGTAAACACCAGCTGTGACAAGACACTGTACACTTTTTTGCCAAGCTCTTTCCTCACTGTCTTTACAGTGAGGCTTAAAAGGGATGAGCTGAATTGTGAGGAAGCACCTGGTATCCATTTGGAGTACATTCTATTGAATTTGTGCAAGCTACAGAAAAGAGGAGCTGGATAAAGAGGGGCTTGTGTCCACAGTCAGATGAAATATTGGCCAAAAACTGGTCTCATGATCAAGAGCGTAAAGAGACAATTAGCTTAATTTTGGAAAACAGAGGAAAAAATTTAATGCATCAAGGCAAGAAGATTATGTTTTCATTAATGGGACATTGTTTCTTGCTAAACGGGTGATTAAGACAATTTCCAAAGATGTTGTCATCTTGGAAACTGTGCTCAATTTTTGACTACACACACACACACACATTCATGTACATGCATTACCTTTGAACTCTCAACTCACATCCTTCCCCGGGTAATAACGTTTAGGCCATATCCTTTATGGAGCCGTCTTACTGGAAATGTATCTGCTCGTCTTGTGTATCCAAAGAATCTGCTTATCTGATGTTGACTTCCTGAGATCTTGCCCGTAAACAGACCTGAGGTCCGCTCCTCTGTCTGAAAGTCAACACTGGCCTCATGGGTGAGTGAAAGAGGAAACTGAAAGGAAGGATGGAAGATGCAGGGAAAGGAAGGAAAAGAAAGAGATGTGAAGGGAGGGAATGAGATAAAGTTTATGTACAGTTGGAGTTAAAAAAATAGTCTGGACAGAAGGTTACATTGTTTTACAGGTCAGCGTGTGTGGGTATTTCATAAGGATGCTGTTCAAAGACAACAAATTAAAAATAACACTAAAAAATGAATCTCATATATCTCATACCTCTTCTCTTTTCTTCTTTTTGTCTGTTTCTTCTTCACTTTCCTTCCCCACACTCCTCCCTTTCCTCCTCTGTAATGATGTGCTACTCCAACTGTGGTTAATGTTATTAAAGCTCCAGCTATGGCCTCTGTTCCAACTAAAATAAAACAACAATGCCTCTAGGCCTGCAGAAACCTTACAGCTGGAGCTCGAATAACACAAGACTGCAGAGCTCTGTCACTGCTTTCCGGTACATGTTACATTCGCTCCTCAGATCTGCACCAGACCTCTTGTTAAAGGAGAGTGTAGATACTCTATTGTAAAATGAGATAACACTTTGTGGGAGTGAAAGTAACATAGTGGGTTTATTTCTAGTTAGGCATAAGAATCAGTATTACAACTGGCATGGTTCTTGTTCGTGCAGCTCCTCAAAGCCTATTACCATCGTATTGATGTCTTTGGAATGTTTGGCACTTTAGTTTGATAGGTGGCTCAACTTTAGCCAGATGCTGCCTTTACCAGCTCAGTGAGGTCTGCATATGATTAGCTTGTCTGAGTTTTACTTCAGTTGAGTGGTCCTACAAACCACCAAGGAACGCACATCTTCTCCATTTTGCTTGTTTGTTTTCATTTACTCCGTGCCAGATCAGATCCGACAACCATCTGGGATTTGCTTGGAGCCAATATTTTTGGTTTAAGACCACCTTATTTTTGGGCAAAATATCCAGAACTTTACCTAATGGGCTTTCTGTTAGTCGAAAAAGACTTTGGCAAAGCATTTCAAACTATTATTATTATTATTATGGCTGCTCTATAAAATGGGCATTGGTGAGGTGATTTTAACCTTTGAAAACAAAGTTAATTCTTTAAAAATATTGTTCTGTCTAGTTATATAAGGAGAAAAAAGTCCAGTGTTTGGCCTTGGAGGGAAGTACACAGAACCAAAATTTACTGTATATATTTGACATGTCAAAACTGACTGTCAAAAATCAGATCATAACTCGGAACCATGACATTAGTGGATTGTACACATTCACCAGACTGTTTTAAACTAGCTAATCAGCCATGATGTCTGAGTCAATGGGATAAGGGTGTCACAGTAATAATCAGCTGTGTTTTTCACTGTTTCACAACCTTTAGAGCAAATGATGACATACACTAATGCTAACTATCTGTTTTGGCTGGTTTATTAGTGAGGCTAACACACAAAATCAACCCTTTATCTGCTTTATTTTAAGGCAAGGTTAGGAAACCTTTGTCATTGCAACAAGAATTGTTGTTCGAGTGCATAGTCGTGGTGGGATCTCTTAACTGCATGGCATGAAATGTGAAGTGATCTGTGGTTTCCTGTGCCAAACACTTCAGAAAGATAGTCTCCAAATGCTCAAATGCAAATTGTCTTGTTTTTTAGTTTTAAAAACTTTTAACAGAAATATTCTACACACACACACACAAACAATGTTGGAGGAATTGTGGTCAGCCCCATCCTATCTGCTGGGCTGCAGCTGTCTGTGTCACTGGATTAACAGTCACACCTCATCATCCTGTGTGCACAGCTAATCACAGGATGCCCAGCAGCCAGCAGGAGGCCATTAATGCTCAAGGGCATCACACTGGCTGCACTCCTGATGCAGCTCAGGTACAGCCCATGAACAGCACTAACAAGCCCACTCATGTTCTTACATACATGTGTGCGCACACTGTATATGGTTACATTCTCAAACTACATACCAACACACACACACAGCCTGCAGTAGCTCAACAGTCACAAGCAGACTGCGCTCTACACTTGTCCGGCGCCGCTCCAAAAGAGAAACTGAATAGCTTTAATCGTGGGAGAGCAGCGAATGGCCGGTTGATTTCAGCATGTGTGTTCATTTCCTGACCATCAATTCCACAGTCCATTTGGCTCAGCACACACTGGTGATGCTAACCATGCAACCAGAGAAACCCCAGTATCCTCTTTTTTAATTACACAATTACCATTCAAGAGGGAATTACAAAGAAAGGCCAGTGTGATTAGCTGTTATTTGTAATTCCACAAACAGGGAATTGTTCCTCCTACCAAGTGCATCAAACATGTATTTAGTCTTTTGTTTAAATTAAAACTTGTGCAATTAAATTGTGCCTGGTTTCAATGTTGACTTCAAACACTGCAATCAATTAAGGAAAAGAAGAAATGGCGTAAGCAAGTACTTTGTTGCTATTGTTGAACTATTGCGTATAGATAGAAATTTTAATTGACTTTTAATATTTGCGTGGTTCTGTTTCTGTTTTGTGTCATGCTCAGATTTTATTGTTCTGCTATGTGGCAAGAGTACTGTAGAAAGTTCTTTTGAAGTGTTTGTTTTTAGTCAGCTTAAATAGCATCCAGTTTTTATGCAAATTAATTTCATTATTAAGGCTTTTCCAGCATGTCTGTTTTCATGCAAGCCAGTGAGAATGCACATGGCAACAACAAAGTCATTTAATGATACACTATCAGAAGTAATTCACTCATTTGTGAATGTCTCCAGTTGTCTGGGGGAAGAAACAGCACATAAATAAGTGCTTTCCTCATATTTTGTGGTGTGTAATATTGTGCCGATAGTGGTGATAAAAGTCCCACTATCTGTGTTCTCACATGACAGAAGTTCCTGAAAAACATCACTGGAAATCATCAGAAGTAGTTTTTTCATTGAAAGAATTTATAAAGCATATTTATGGCAGCTCATAGTGTGTGATCTGACCATTGGAACATCATTTTGTGGTGTTTTGTGTGAGAATTATACATGCTCAGCAACCCTAAAATTCTGCAGGGATCGACATATTGGTTCTCTTCTGGTTAGTAGCTGACAATAGCAAAAGTAAGTGGTAGAACAGTAAAACAATGGAAGAAGACACAGAAAGTAAAAGTGGAAAAACAGACCAGCAAAGTGCTGCAGGCTTTGTTTGGTTGTTATAGCACAGATGAACATATTGCAATGGAAACACAAGGGCTGAGTGGGCCAGATGATGGGGCCATTTCCTGCATTTAAGTTCCTGCAGTGGACAAAAGCCAAGACTATAGATCCTGGATTTAAGCAGCGTAAATGTAGCATTACTCCTAGAAGCAGTGACAGCTCATGTAATACTGTTTATAGCAGGAATGATAAAGAAGGGTTTGTTGTTTTTAGCCTCCCAGAGATAGCGGCTTGAGTGAATATTATTAATATAAAAGTAGCCTGTAAATATCTGAGTGCTTGTGCTGACTTGCTGGTACAGGAAAGTTTCAAAAGAGGTTTTCTTTTCTGAAAGACCAATGAATTTATAAAGAAGTAAGCTGAACATCAGTGAATTTCATGAATGTATCATGGCTCATTTTCTACTGTACCTCAGTGAAATATGGATAATGACCTTGTGGCTTTGTGGGTATGACACTGACGTCAGCCATATGCTGCAGTGTCCTCAGTTAACCAGATGCTACGATAACTATACTGAACTAAAGAGTGATTTTCAAAGGATGGTATTTTTACAGCAACACTGCCCATTTACAGGGTCTATAATTATAATGACTCCAATATGTTCAGGTGCAGTGACCTTGACTTATACTGCTTATAGTATAAGCAATGTGTGTATTTTAATGAGTAGTAGTTCAATGTGCAGCTTACATCTATAAACAAACGTGCACTGTTTAGAGACAGGTGGGCAGTCCCAGCTATCTACCTTACGGCCCATCTTTGGGCTAGTTGCAAATTATAAACAGATCTCAGCAGCATTGCACAGGCCCTTTGTCTCAGACATCTTTGATGCAGCCGTTTTTTTGAGGCAAAACAAAATAAGGGTGGGGATAATTTGACACGCTCAGCTAAACTCAGCTTTTTTTTCTGCAGTCACTGAAAATACTCCATTAGCTAGCAAAATAGAAGAGGGGTTATTGTGCATGGGTGATCGGCTTGTTCACGGTTATAGTATATCAAGGGCTGCTCCCTAAAGTATTAATCTGCCCTGCTTATCTCCCTACTTTGATCGGGGTGGAGCACTTCTCTTGTATTCTGGACTCAAGTTCTTTTCAAACTTTAAAGGATTCAAAACTGGCTTTCTTACTCTCTGCCTCATTACAGCTGTGGTTTTTGCAGTTGCCTACTAATGACAGTTTAGTTTACTAAAGCAAAGCTGAGCAAATAAGCAGCTTTTATATTATAACATCATGCAGTAGGTAAGTTAATAAACTCCATGGCTAAATAAGAATATTTTTCTTTTTCCACTCTTCAACTCTTTCATCAATTTTGGCCAACCTCAGGGCTCTTTATTCATCTACTCAACTGCTATTCAAGTTGAGTCAGCACCAAAGCAAATTCACTGTCTACTGTTTATTTTTCTATTGGCAACCATCCTATCCACCTGGTATTAACTACGAGCCACTCCAGTCTTATCTGTAATTAGCATAACTCATGGGATGGAGTCTATGGTGTGTTTACACTGTGGCTTTAGGAGCTTGGTTAAGGAAAGTATGTGCAAGACAAGTATTTATCTATTGCTGTTCATACACTGGCTGCTTATCAAGACAACAATAGGAACGGCACTTCAACCTAAGGAAAAGGAAGGAGCACTTCCACCTTTTTTTCCTTTGCTGATCACATTAGTTAAGACTCGCAGCATTGACAGGAAGTACATCGCAGAAAGGACAACAACTCAAGGTAATAAAAGTGTGATATTTTAGGTAGGCCTGCAGAAAATAGAATAAAGCCTAACTGTGTTTTAATTAGTGAATATAGTTGATGTATTGGGATATAGGTATTCACGTAGTTCAAAGTCACCATAAGATAAGTCAAGAGACTTATCTGTGGGTGACTTCTACATTAGACAAATAAATAAAAAAGGAATCGCTTATCTATCAGAACAGCCTGGACCAGTGATAGATTTAAGGGTGTTATAGTATTAAACATAATAACGCAAAAATAGCTCAGTCTGGTGAACAAGATGGATGCTGGAGAGAGAAAAAAAAGATGCTGACGTCTCCGTTTGCCCACAGTGGCAGCTTCCTGTCCCAGCAGCCGTATAAATGCCCTTATGGTATGATACCCTTGGTGCAGGCCCTGCCCTTGAATTTAAAAGCCCCTTAGTAGCCAAAACTATGGCTTCCAGATGTTTTTAGGGGAAAAAAAGGAGCCAATCTAATAATAAGGGTGGGCAGCGCATAGGCCTAGAGGGTGGGGACTAATATTAGCACATCTTCGTAAAGCAGAGCACTGGGTCCGGCACATATTTTACTAAGGCATCCAGACCACCTCTGTCACAGGGAATTAGTGGGTGTAAAAGCACATAGCACAGATCACCAGAAACCTTCCTGTAATGTTCTTTCTTCTGGTTAAACTGACACGATTATAGAGTATGTTGGGGAAAAAAAAGCCACACAACAACACGGATGATGGTGATTAGTGTTTTCAGTCATATTATCAATCATGAATAATGAAAACACAGTTTCCCCTTTGCTTCATCATACCAAGTCCTTATTTGGATGTTTTCTTCCACTCTTTCCCCGAGGTATTTTCCTAGACCTCCATATGGCTCTTTTATCTATCGACAGACAGAGCAAGTTGTATGTATTTATTCATTTATTTTGTGGAATGGAGTGGAAAATAGTGTTTCCGTGCTAATTTAACCAGTTCAAAGGGATCAATCTGAGGAGAGAAATTCCCCAGAAATAGCATTAAATTGTCTCAATAAGCATGATCCTTATCATGCGGGCTCTGGCCCGTGCTACACAATCATGAGAAATGCTGCATCAGAGCCTGTGGAAACTGTGAGTATTGGGCTTTGAACCAAAACAATATCACATTAATAACAGAAGGTATTTCTTCTGGCTCTGGTGTCTGGACTTTGAAGACTTCAAAAAGTCTTTAATTGCGTCAAGTGTAGAGGAAGATGAGATATTTATAACTGCAATAACTGAGTCCTTCTCTGTATTCCTTTGCTGTAAGCCTGAAGGACTGCCTGGGACTGGGCTGAAGGCTCAGTGCTGTCAAGACGTTATGTTTGAGAACGCCAAAGAGAATCATTGAGATTCAACAGCCCAACTGAGTTTGTCATTTAATTTTCTTTCTTTCTTCTTCTTTTAAAAAAAAAAAAAAAAAAAAAAAAAAAAACACCCAGACTGTCACTCTCTTGTTCCAACCCAGGGGAAGGCTACCATTTTCTCCAGAGACTGTCGAAGAGGAAAAGCATTATTTAGAAATTCACAGAAGGAAAATGCATGGTATGCGTGCAAGATAGACAGGACCCAAACGTTACCCTGTGCCATCAAAAAGACACAGCTGTCCTCACCCTCTCCAGCTGTCATACTCTCTGTTTCTCATCTTCAAGGACTCCTGGCTCTGCCAAATTTTTCTTCCTCTCCATCTTCCACACTCTCAGCCACTTCCTATTGCAAAACTCTTACTTTTCTCTGTCACTGCCTTAATTTCCTCTCCCCAATTTCCCATTCACTTCCCCTCTTTCAAGCTCCAACTCTCTCTCTCTCTCTCTCTCTCTCTCTCTCTCTCTCTCTCTCTCTCTCTCTCTCATGCTAACTGTCTCTCTTCTCTTTTTTTGCCTCCAAACTTTCCCTTCATGCCTTCCTCCCAGTGGAATTAGTTTGTGCTGTAGTTTGCTGGTGAGATGCTAATGAGCAGGTGGTGTAGGGAGTGAGACACATGGGCATCCTTACACATAAACACAGGGAAATGTGTTGACACCAAGGCCACATGGACTATCACTTGAGGGTCTGATTAATGTTTGCGTTAATCAGTGGGACAAGAGGAGCTTTGGCTGTGGATGTAAGAGTAGCAAAGAAGCGGAAAAAGAGTGATGTATCTCAGCATATGAAATTACTGAGATAATATCTTTCCATAATTCTAGCGTTTGTATATGCAAGACTTGTAATTAAATGGTGGTGATATTACATGGGAACAGCATTGTAGAAGTCTTTTTATAATTTTATTACATTGCTTCGTTAAATAGTCGATTGTGATAGGCCAGTTGCAGCATTCTGTTTTGTCTACTATTTTTCTTTATAGCACACTGCAGAACTGACAGGAGTGCACATCTACATAAACATAGGCTGTTTCAATCATTGTAAAAATTTGACCACTACTGTCGTTTTCTTGGACTGGCTGCAGCGACAGTTTTAGTGATGACATTATGTTGGCCTGACTCTTGTTTTGGAGGGAAGTATTTGCCCAAATGCTGTCAACAGCAAACTCTACAAATTTGGTAATATTTGACAAAAACATAAATTCTTCTAAACTGCCAATAGCAGAATACTTCAAATACAGTAATATGTTACTTATTTTACATAGAAGAGCATGCATGCTATTATTCAATGTATTTGTAAGTCTCTACAAAACACATTAATTTATGGTTCTTTTGTTTAAAGATTACTGTCATGCTGATTAGGTTTTATTATGATTACCATTACATCTGTTGCCTGGGTCTTGTGGGTGGAATTTCAGCTAAAACTGTTATAGAACACTTTCGGAAAAATCTCATTTCCTGAATTTCATCATATTATTTAGTGTCTTTTAAAAAAGCACATGGCACACTTACTGTTTTATACACAAACGTGTCTGTCTGCTGTTTTTGTGATTTAATGAAGACTTGATGTGAGCATGGGAAAATGAAATGATGCTTTAATGCAGATGTGGATGCCAGCATGACCTAGAAATGAATGAAGCTTCCCACTTCCAAATGTGATTTGGATGATGATTTTAATGTGGTTTTAGCAGTTTTAGCATAGGAACTGTTGCCTGTGGGGGCTCCTGAATGATAATGTAGAGTCATCGTTGAATCTCCACAGACAAAGTGTGCATTCTCACTGCTTCTTGGACAAATCCAAGATGTATTTTCTAGCTTTGGCCACAGCATGGCACTCTTCAAATTGAAATGTGACCTCTTTCTGACAGTTCTGCTCTTTGCTGTGACATTTTGAGTCAATTCTGGGGCATCATGTGAAACCCTCAGCATCGCATTGCACCCCCTTCCTTGTGTTTAGATTTCATGATGTATCCCATCCGTGACAAACCAATCACACATGCCCATCAGTTAAGGCGGGACAGTGCTACAAGTGCTCAGTGGGCTTTGAGAGGTGCTTTCTTTGAAATCAGGACATGACTTGATGGAAATTAATCCCCCTTCCTCCCTACTCTCTTTTTATTACAAGGCGACTCTCCTGAAGATCCTCACTGGGTGTCTGGTCTTCCCAGTCTCAACACTGAGATCAGTGCAGTCATCTCATTACTCTCCACGGGATCTGTGAGGTCACTGCTATCAAGTGGAGTGGTGCTATAAAATAAATTGAATGTTACACTGAGGCAATTGTTGAAGGTGATGGACAGAGTGGGCCTCTGCTCTGAACCACAGCTCTCCCTGGCTCCCGTGGGTGCTGCATACTGGGACCTGGGTTGAGCAGCTGGATGGCTGGTTGTGAAAAAGGTTGCAATCAGAATTAAACATGAGCCAACCTGACCGGTGTGGTATGTTGGCCATCCGTCACTCTCTGCCGTTCGGAGAGGCTACCTGTGCACATTCACTGGGCCTGTCAGGTATTGGAATAGACACAGTTGGCTGCACAGAGCTGGAATCAGAATTGCAGATGGGGTAGCAGAGGGAAAGAGAAAATACAGCCAATCAATGTGAATTGCTACAGTATAAAGCCACAGAGAGATGGTCTCTATTTCTCTCTTTCTGGCCAAAGATAATGTTAGGCTACAGTTACACTTGTCAATTCAATGTGATTTTTGAGCTCTGATTCTTAAAATCACAACTTGTGACAGTAAATGACTGTAATTCACTACGAGGCTTGAAAATCTCCTTTATGTATTTATTTATAGTCAGGCTCGCCTATTTAATATCTGGATCCTGTTAGGAATATTCCAAAGTACACTTCAGTGTCAGACATCTGGTTTTGTCCAGACAATGTGGACTATAGAATATGTTTCTACAGGTATTTTTGCTTGACTATGTCATGTGTAAATGCAAACATGACCTTATCATATGTACTATATATAAAACTATATATGAGATATTAGGGCAGATAAATCGATACCATAGTCACTTTCATCACCACATGCTGTTCTATGGGATACACATTTGTGTTTACTGACTTAAAGGGGAGTAAAGCCTGGTCCCTGCAGCAAGGAGGGACTGTGGGGCCTGTTCAGCAGAACACTTGTTAGACTGAGAGCAGGTTAGATGCTACATCAGGTGTTTGGAGTAAGGTGGTGCAGTCATCTATAGGACCGACCTAAACAGCATTTTGTGTTTGCGTTTCCTTTGCGGCATATGAGCCACTAGGTAGAGGTGATGTAATAAATCGGTTCAATAATCAATGCGAATATTTTGACTCTGCTGATTAACAAGCCTATAAACTTTGTGCATCCTTGTCCGTATCTCTTATTTTTCTTTGTCTTCTACCTCTGTACTATAGTTTTTTTGCATGTTGCATGTTGCATGCAGATTTTCACTGATTTAGCTGTTCAGCATTTTTTAGAAGCACCTCTCAGTGTCCGAGGCAAACAGGCCTGCACTCAAACTTCAGCAAATACATGGATTTAAATAGCACCAACAGCAACACATATTCAAATCTGTATTGATCAGCTTGATCACCCCTCTTCTCATTTTGCACTTCCAAAGTTTTATTTAAAGTCCAGTTTTGTGTACCAGCAAACATCTTGGCCTGAACTGCATGATCAAAGTGAGGCTGAGAAGTAGCCTTTGATCAGAAGCTACAGCCTTGAGCTTTCATTGCCTAACAAATGTGAGTCTGTATATCTGAATGTCAGTACTCTTTCTATACCGCCTTCAGTTTTGCAGTGTGTGCAATATGTGGTCCTGTTTCTGAGAGCTCGTAAACTATCCAGTTTCATTTTCAGAGACTGTAGGTTTTTTTTAATAAGCCACATACTGTGTCATGTTTGTATGTTTTCACCATAAAGTGCCACAAATAATTCATCTAAAGCAGCGCAGCAAAGAGAATAGCTGACTCTGTCGTGAAAAAAAAAAAAAAGAACTCAAAAGTCTTACATTTGCTCACAACAGCCGGTAACACAGCAGTGTAGCAGTGGCTTGCAGGCTTGGCACAGAGACATTTTGAAATGTGAGCTCAATTATATGTATTCATGCCCTCATAAATGACATATGTTGTCAGTTATAGGGAGTTACTAGTTCAAATGTGGATATGCACTGACAAATGGTTAAGCAATTATTCGCTGTAATGACTGAAATAAGGCATGTTGTGTCAGACAAATTGTTTTAAAAATGAAGGGAAAAAAGGTGGCCTGTTCAGCTTTTTTCTCACAGGGCATTTTAACAGGAAGTGGCTCGCACACCCAACAAATAGCAAGGCTTGTGATAAGGATTTTTTTTAAAAATGCATTAATTCTCCAAAGAAAATAATTTGGGTTGCTTGTTGGTTTCACAGAAACACCAGAGAAAGAGTTAGCTCATAACTGTTCACAATGGACTGTCCTCCAGCACACTGTGGGAGAGGCAATTTGTTGGAAGAAGTAAATCCATTTAGCCCCAACAGAAAGGTGGCGAGCAGATTTAATTGAGGTCTCTGGCTATATTTAAAAGGAGTAAATAATTTTTGGCCACAGCAGGTTATTTTGAGCAGGGGTCAAACGGCTGAATACACATCTCTGTAATGGAAAGACTACTTGAGCTGAAGTTCATTTGGTAATATTTGGGCTACCCAGGCTCAACATTTTCTTGTCATATCTTAAAAGATGTTACAGTCTGCCCTATTTTTCTGCTTGGTACCGCAAGATTAATACAGCTCTTTCTTTTGTCTGAATATCTGAAGTGGGGTGTTTGGGCTGAGATGTGTTTTGCCAGAGTAAACGGTGGATTGAGCTGCACACCTCGTAAGAATGTGTGTGAAAATACAAAATGTTTAATAGTTATTCTACAGTGCAAATAACTCAAACTCAGTGAGGTACAACACAGCAAACCATATAAAACACCTGCCTGGAGGCTTACATTGAGACGGTCCAGAGCCAGACAAGCCTTTGGCTCACTTCCTTTCACACCACAACAGGAAAATCACAATGGAGCACTCTTGACCTGTTAGCTCTGGATCTTTTATGACGAGTGGTGTATAATTGTGCCGTCTGGCCTCGATTATTCAGTGTCTCTCAAAAATCTAACAGTTATTTGTCTTCCGCTTGCCCTCTTGGCCTTTTTTTCCTTGTTATCTGCTACTTTCTGATTTATATGTCGCTTTACTGGCATGCTGGAGTTTGTAGTGTTTTTGATTACGTTTCCTTCAGTATTTTTCTAATGCATCAACTTGTAAACCAGTTTAGCTGCTGGCGCCCTAAAACTATTCTGGCATGAAACAGCTATTGCAGCATTTAGCTTCTAACCCCTCCTTTTCCTCTACTGCCAGTAAATGTTTAAATGTGTTGATGATTTGTTTGAAGGGCTGTGTCGCCGTACATGGCTAGTCAGCAGATGCCCTCAAGATAAGGGTACACCTTTTACTTTGGATTTACTTAGAAAACTTTGTTCCACTGTTGTGGTTTAAGCAATCAGGAGTAAAAGAGTGGAGCTTTGTGTTGCACTATTCCAACACACACAACTCTTGTAGTACCTGATAGTCACCTTATTTAAAAAGCTTCCAAAGATTATTTGTGCATATTTCCTCTATTTAAAAACCATCCTTTTTTATATACTGTAAGTCTTTATATGCTTTTCCTTCTGTCTTTATGACACTTATTGTCCCAGAACCAGGAAATGACAAGTTGCATCTTCCAGTTAAAGGGCAGCTGTAACTGAAGTCAATCAATATAGTGAGATTGATGACGCTGCTGATCCAGGGGGGATTTCTTTTTCTTTTGTTTAGAGCCTTACGAACATGTCGACTTCCACCTGCTGCCTTCTTCTTTACAAGAACCAAATGTCACCCACTTCATCACTGACACCATTTGATTACCTCTTCCTTATTAGTCCTTTATCCAGAAGGCCATAACTCTTCAGTCTAGTGTCATTATTTTGAGTGCGACATTAAGAGAATCAATATTTTGACACCTTCCTGTCCCATTGCAGGTAATTGAAGTCACAGGTATAGTGGATAATCGAGTTGCGGGAAGACATGATTGACAGGTAATAGGATAAAGGGCTCTCAAAGCTCTGAAGCGCTGACATTGTCCCAGAACCTATTCTGTGCTTCGTGAAAAATGGATTTTGGTTGGTAGAGTTAAGGTGGTTTGTTCATACTATTCTGAACATATGTGTTATGTGTTACTATTTAACCTCTTTCTTATCAATGTATTCTGTTTTTTTCATTCCATTTATATATCTTTTTTTAGTTAGGCCATCTTTCTTTTTATTTAGAGCGTGGTGTGTTTTGAAACCACGTTACCAAGTTTGGGTTTTGTGTACTTCATTGTAACAGTGTTGTGTTGAAGCTGGAGAAACAGGATCCTGAAGACATCTTTGACCAGACAAGTTGCAAGTTACAAGTGGCTTCTTGATCATATAGTTGTAAGAACATAACAAGACTTATACTGTCCTCTGCCTTTATGTCTACTCAGGAAGCCGCCTCCCTTGTTACCCAGCAGCACCTGCTTCTCTGGAGGCAACTAGCAGCCGGCACTATACCTCATTTGTGGCACTCTGCGAGATTTAATATAAATGATTCATGAATAGACACTGGTCGGCTTTAGTTTAAAAAATGAACGGGCTGGATCTGACATATTCATCATGTGCCCCATAATGCTGTGGATACGGTAATAAGTACCAGAACCATGTTGGGATAAAGTTCTAATATAATATGAGGCTGGAAATGCGGCAGGAAAACATGCTTTTTATTGTCTTCCTTTTGATTTTTTTTTTTCACTGACATCAGCCTACTTTTAAAAAAGTGGTAACTAACTTTCTTTTCGAGGTTGAGGTTAGCAATTTAATGCATGGCAGAGCATCTTTAGTTGATGCGTTCCTCTTAGTTGGAGATGTTTTATACTTCCATTATTAAGTCCTATTCTGCAAATTGCCTGATTTGATCCCCCTCTATTTTCCTTGGTGGATTAATTTTTTTTTTCTTTTTAGAAGGAAAAAGAAACTGGCTTGAACAAATCTTCAGTGGTGTGCCTTTGCATTGGAGTAATTTACTCAATGGCCATCTTTTCGATTTTATATAATGGATATTTTTTTTTAGATGGGTAACACCATGATGGGTTCAAGAGTTTCTGTCCAGTTTCCTAACTCCAGAAGTTTGCTAATCACATTTGTTTTTAGCAGTGTGACTATGATTTGTCTTATCTTGCTTTTTCCTCTGTTGAGCTTAGTCTTATCTCAGCTCCTGCTTGAACAGTTATAAATGGACAGTGCTCACAGTACAAGGCTGCGGAAGGTTATGTGGCAGCCTGTGTTTCATACCTATATGCCTGAGTAATGCACGCTCTTATTACGCATACGGGTGAGACTAATTTCTCAACTTCTCTTTTTCTGGAAAATCTATGATCTGTGTTTTAAGGAGACGTCTCTTTCAACCACGCAGCAAATTCATCAACTTAGAAAAATGCTGCGATTTTAATTTTTCACCTTTTCGCTACTAACATGATGTGAACCTGCACTTCCAGTGAATAAATAAATACTCTACCTCAGGTCTGAACGTTGCACCGCACCACTCCTGGTGCTCCGCCATGTCGTTTGTTGAAAGCTACAAATGGGTAACTCATCAAAGAGTTCTGATTCTACTTGGCAGTCAAGCTGCACACATTTCATCACCATGACTTAGGTTAGATTTGAGGCAGCCTTGACCAGGCCTATTCCCCAACGCACAAAAGAAAGTCTTTCATGTGGAAGGCATATGTCGTGCTTTTGCCACCAATGCTTTCCTCATCTCACTAACACACACAGAAAGCATAAAGTGTTTATGCCCCCATGTTCCAGAGGTCACATTCAGACTTTTATTCATTACCCTGTCATGTCAAACGACTCTATCAGCTTTCCCTATCGCATGCGTTTATGTGACTGAGGTGGTTAAGTAAAAATGCGGTGAGAGGTGCTGACCTTGACCTTTGACATGATGGAAATGTACGTACAAATGTCAAGCCAATAACTAGCTTCCTTCTCAAAGCTATTGATTGCCTAAACAGGGGCAGTTGCTGAAAAGTAATTCATTGGCCACATCAGACGAGAAGGGAGGGACAGGAAGAAAGGCATAAAACAAAATGGGTTGCTTATGCAAGTCACAATGTAAATACTTTTGGTGAAGTATTTAGACCCTCCATTAGTTTGCAGCCAGTAAGGCAGCGCCAACAGAGCCATTATATAATTTAGAAAATGTGTTTTAAAAAGAATATAAACAAGAAAGGAAGCTGTTCTTCCTTAAGTCACGCTTGGCCATTTATTTGTGAATGAATGTTGAAACCTATAATACTGGGTGTTGAATTCAACAATTGCTGGTTATAAACAAGCACTTTAGATAGCAGCACTGCACGGTTTGCTGTGTTTCCAGTGTGAAGACTGATAAACAAATCGTGCATACGATATAACAACACATTCTAATATCACTAATAGTATGCAGATGTGGAAACATGCAAGAAATAGATTTTGTTAATACAACCCGTCTACCCACTCTCAGTTTATGAACGTGCGTGTTGCCAAATGGTCATATTTCAAGTCTTTGAACCATAGCGTTTGAGGTATTTTAGGCTTTTTTAAGGGGAAAACCGGACGACCCTCATGCTCTTTCCATTCATCTTGAGCTGGGTTTATAATTCTCTGTGGGCATAAGTTTAGGGGGCGCCCTTAGTGGGGTATGAGGGGGCACTAAGCTTTCTCCAGCTGGGAGAACGGACTCTGCCCTGCAGGCCAGAGGCACAAGGCCTAATAATTGGGTCCAATTTAAGGGGATTTCTAGATTTTCACATTCAAATTTATAATGTCTGGTTTGCATTTGGGAGGTAAGTGTATTGGTTTACTCCTTTGGCCAAAGGACTGCTTTATTAATCCTCACAGGAAAAGAATAGTGAGTCCGCTGAGGGACTACATGACAGAACAGATAATGCTGTATCATAAGTCAGTACTTAAAGGGGAGGTTGGAAGACAGCCAGTACAAAAAAAATGTGTATTTTTTTCACCTACCTATCAGAAGATGTATGTTTAAAAATATAAATGGCACTTACAGAATTTTCATGCGCCATTATTTAAGCTGTATAAGTATAACTTTTGCACTACTTTTTCCACGGCTTTTTGAATCCTCAGAGGACAAGCTATGCATAAACAGAACAAGGCCATGCAAGTTACAATTAAACAGAGCCACAATGCAAACCCATCCCCAATATGTTTTACAATACGGGCAGGGGTATGGCTAGAATGATTAAGTTCTTATAAATTTTTCATCCCTGTTTTGTTTTTGTTTTTTTTGTGCATAGGCAATGAGCGCTTTTCAATATTTCATTCAGCCTTGCTAAAATGAAAGTAAAATTGTAAAGCCCAGATGTTGGTCTAATGAGCAGTTCTTTGGTAAACACACACAGAATAGCAGCATTATACATTGTACCGGCTGGTGTAGTTTGATACTAGAGAATGCAACACTGTTGCTTGTTTTTGCTTTTCAATTTGTCTGACAGCTAGAAAAACAGCATTTTGTTTACTATCAGGCATCGGCTATAAAAACATTCTTTTAATTTAATTCCTTTTTATTGTATGCCTCTTCTCTAAATCAGCCAACTTCTTGTACATACATGGAACTATTCAGTGCATCTGTTTGTCTGTCGTCCTGCTTTATAGCCACTTTAACAACAGCCATAATACAGTGCAGTGTTTGCCTGCTGTACAATGTAACAGTGGATTTGTTGATTCAGATTTGCTCAAGTTAGTCTGACATATGTGTGCAGAATTTTTCTATAAAAAATTTTAAAAAATCCTGTTTGAGACCACTGAAAGCGTTGCAAGATAGCTTTAGGGAAATGTGCACTTCACTTTCCCTATTTACTTAAATAAACAGAGTAACTACAGATGATGTATATGGCACAGCAGTGTTAAAATGAGTGTCCTCTCAGAAGCTAAATGGAAAATATGTGATTTTCACTCTGTTGAGGAGACAGCAGTGATGCTAGACTTGCTTGTTAGAATTCTGGCATTTACACACTCTGACAGTAACAAACGTGAACGTTTCTAATCCATGAAGGTCTTTAAGAGATGACTGTATAAAACATGAAACTTTCAGGCTAATCAGGGGTAGTGATGAATGAATCACAAATGAGGAAAAGCATCTTTGCAATATGATGTATAATATGTAACAAATTTTACACTATATGAGTCAAATAAAAGACGCATACTTATTGTCAAATGTCGAGCAGAAATTAAACTATCATGGCCTTGCTTTGGACTATTTGTCATTGTCTGTGACATGGACACGTGGGGCCTACAGTCCACTGGGAGGCATAACATACTCATCGCCTCTGACACAGCTGCTTTACTTAGCATAAACGCTTTCCCCAAATGTCTGAAACCAAGATTTATGCATCTGCATGCTTTCATCTTTGCATGCACATGAATATGCCAGTGTGTTTGTGTAGTAAGGTGAAGAAAAAAGCCAAATATATGCATAGAAGATATGGCTATATAATAATAATCTGAGAGGCTCATTATCTTAAAGTAATACATGCAAATATTGGGCAGCATGATTTAAATAAAGTGCATTTAAAGGAGCCTGTCCTCACTAGAAAAATGATGGCAGTGGTAGCATTTTTTAGGTGATTAAAAAATGGGCAGCACTTATATAAGCTCCCAACTAGTTGTGTGAATAAATGCGTGTAAATACATTTATTGTTTTTCACAATAAATTCCAAGCGCATGGCAGGGAAGCTTCAGTATGAGAGAACTTTCTGTAATCTTTTAATGTCTAGAGACCGAAACTATGGTTTGACATATGAAATGAACCTCAGTATTCTGTGCAAAAGTCTGGACTGTCTCACCAAAACAATGATGTGTTAGCATTTTAAAAATTAAGACTTGTGCAATTTGTAGTTTGGATGCTGGGATTTTGTGTCACCCAGCAGACCTTTGGAGACAAAAGAACAGGGAGCTGTAGAAGCAGGTTGCATGGAGGACATTTACCTATACTACCCACATTATAATGATACTAAGCTGGTGCAAAATCAGCCAGGTTTCCTTGTAGGTCAAGAATGATGGATTGAAATTCTACTCACACAAATAATTAAAATCTTTGTTTTGAGTTTTTTTAGTGTGTTCCTCAGTGTCCTGGCTTTATCCTGTCTTTCCTGGGAGCTGGTGATGTTGTGTGGCCTTGCAGTATTAAGTAACATCATGTACTGTCTGCTAAGAACATGACCCCACCTGAAAGTGCAGCAAGTTGGCTCCATGGGGGGAAAATAGAGACACCGCAACCATTCAGCTTAGCTCCCCTCAGAAAAGACCCTGTCCTGGGTAGAAGGCTCCGTAAAAGGCACAGTAAATGTCTCTTGACCTGCAAGTAAGTGCACCTGTAAAACAATGGGGGTGTGGCTTTAGTAAGGTATGCATTCATGGACTGTGGATAAAAGCATTTACCAAATGGCTTATGTTTGTGCTCTGAAGAAAAATGAGGTGCTATCATGCTACTGCATCTACAAGTCAAATTAAGTGTTTCACTCAAAGTCATTTGACTTTTAAATTGTAAAGAAAAAAAACTGTGCAGGCACTTCTTTTTAACTTGTGGGAGAATAGAGAAAAGGGATCCGTGTCGTCAGATGACAACATGTTTGGTAAAGAGCTGTGAATGTTTTCCATCATCTAATAAATACATAATTATCTTCCTGTTTTGGAAATGTATGAATATTTCATGTGTCATTTCTGCAGCTTTGTGTGCTCAGCTTCAAGGTGTGAATGTGTATAGCTTAAATATTTGAATATTTCCAAGAACAGATTAAAAAAAGAATAGCTTTCACACAGCAAAACACTCAGACAAAACCAATGGAATAAAGAGAAAAGGGGAACCTAGGGGGCATTGTGAGTTCACCCCAGCACTTTTAATTCATCCTGCATCAACCGTCTGCTGCTTTATTTCTATTCTATGTCACTTTCTTGAACTCCATCCTTGTGCTTGTCATTAGGATTTGAGGAATCCTCTTATTATTTGTAAAGCCTTTCAAAAATTCCTCCTCCTGCACAAACCTTTTCTGATGTAACCAGCTTCTGACATTGTTTCATGACTCAGATTCAGAGCCTAACCACCGACAGTGCGCTCCATATACAAACTGGCTACAAGTCAGAATTGCCATACGAAAAGCAGTTATATTACAGTGTTTCCAAAAACGTTTGTACTCCAATTTGAACCCTCAAGTCCTAAAGAATGAAAAAGGACAAAGAAAGATGGTGCCTTTGGTATTATCTTTGTGGTACATGGGTCATTTTCAGGCACATCCAGAGCATTGTTGTGCATCTAGTTTTCTCCTCCAACACCCACAAGCACTGGTGCTGCAGGCTCAGCCACATTGCCATGCTTTCATGTGGCCAGACATTACCATTGTACCAGCCTCAAGTACATTCTCTCTTCCTCTAAATGGGCCTCGTGGTTTTATAGTAAATGAGGAGAAGGGGGGCTGTCAGAAGCCACAAAGGCCTCAGCTTGGCTCGCTATCAGCCCGTTAAGTCATTATCATATGCCTTTGTTTAGACGTGACATGCTTTAGGGTGGGGCTTAGTCTGTCTTGTCTCAACATCAGTAAATGCTTGCATTCCCTACTAACGATGAGTAATCCCTCTCACCACACCCTTCTTACTACTGTTTAATTGGCTAATTTATTCATGGCACTTAAGCCTAACTGAGAGCTGGTATAATAAAGGCTTTAATACTCTCACAAAAAAGTTCTGAAGTTTTGCGTTGTTTTTATATTCACAAAGCAAAAATGTTCTCAACCTATAAACTCAACGTTCAAAGCTTTGACAATCTCACATTTCACGACAAATCTGAAAGCAGTTTCCACTGGCCCACCATCACATAATAATGTTTCTAATGGGTAAATGTGTACACACATTGCTGACAGCTTATTGATTACTGATCAGACTTGTCTAAGATGCTCTCTCCATCTTGTTAGCATTCAAATTGTTATTTTACATTAAGCAATTATTTTTTACTTTTGACTATCTGTGCAGAAACATTCCTTTGTCTGTGTGCTTCTGCAGCATCCTGTTCATTTTCTTTCTCTCTTTGAGATGGCTGATAATTGGCTTTCATTGGTGTTGGAAGCTCATTAATACCTCGTCAGCATCCAGAGAGATGCTAAGAGTATTTCAGAGAGCCCCAGACTCTGTGTTTCCATATCCCTGGCTGGACATTAATGAGATGGCAGAAGGCAGCAGGATTTTGCTGACTCCATCCATGCTCAGAAGATGTGAACCAGTCTTATAATTGCTAATTTACCCTTCCACACACCCTAGCAAGCTTCCAAGATGCTGTCGAGACGCACAGTAAGGAATAACCCTCTCCTTAATATCTCTTCAAAGAAAGAAAGAAACGCCTAAGGGAGGGAGACGACGTTTACTTTTATGAAAAAAAAAACATCTAGTTTAGTCAGATTAGACAAAATAAATATTGTAGACAAATCCCAAAAGCAGGCAGAGTATTGATTGTTTATTTTGCCTTGATTAAATGCTTCTTTACATTATTAAAATCCAGAAAACACAGGCAGAATGTGGCACAATACGCCAACAATGTAACCAGAAGTTCCTAACTAGATGTGCCTAAATAGAATTTTATGGTTTTAGAATACTGTGTGAGATAACAAGACCAGGAAGTCGCAGACAAAAATTAACCAAAAAAAACAAACCGACTACATTGAAAAGACATCACACACACACATTTACATACATATTTTGCCCTGGAGACACATCATTTCCTCTTGTCCTGTCTTACCACAGTCTGACAGGAAAAGATCAGCATCTCCCCTTTCTTCTTCACCCCCAGTCTTCTTTCACTTCTTCCACTCACTCATCACTACCTCCATCTGCATTTGTACGCCTATGTCTTATTTATCCATTCCTCTCAGATACGGTCTCGGGAGATGAGAGACATCTGCTGCACGTACTTTGAAGATGCAATGCGTTGCTCAATTACGTGCAGGGCCAAGGTCTCGTTTGCATTCAGTGGCGTGGCGGGTGCATCACTAACAGGTGGTGGGAGAGAACATGCATGGCAGGCCGTTTGATAAATAAAATATATTATGGTAATGTCACTGAGGGAAGGGGGAGATGTGACTATTAGTAAATTGGCTTGCACTGCATACACACACACACAGAGGGTGAGGTTTGAAGACGTGGACACACAAACACAAGCACAAGCTGCAAAAGCATAAATACTATGAAACATATTCCCTTGTAAATGTATGCATATGTTTATTCTCCTTCAGTAAATGAATTTACATACATCTCAGCATACATATTCAAGAATGCCAATTTGTGAATATGTATGCAAATAAACAGCGCTGTTGATGGACTGGCCTTAGAACCACCAGTACTAGCTTGACTGGTTCTGGCAGATGGAGTCTCGTATTTTGTGGGTGTATCAAATTTACCTTTCTCAAACCTGAGGCCGTGTGCTGGACAGAAGTTGGACAGCCACTCTACCATCAAGCCAAATGAAGAATGTGTTTTTAATGAGGAAGGAGGGGGGTTGATGGTGGGGGGTAGATTAAACTGACGTCTTCAAATCTGTTACACATGCAGGCATGCAGACACATACAGACACACACATTTGGACCAATGCACAACAAACACCACAGTTTAACTTCCCCTTTTCGACACGCACATGCAAAATCTGAGCGGTGGACTGAGGTCAAAGGTTGATATGCTGGAGGGCATCTCATGTGAAAAATGGGAGCCTTGCAATTCATCATGTGTTTGATCTCACAACAGACATTATCGGTCTTTTGTGTCAGAGATAAAGTTCAGTCAGACAATACTGATTCTGACTAGAATTGGTGCATGTTTGATATAGCTAACAAATTAATACTACTGCCCAGACTTCACACTGTGACTGCACCTAAAGAAGTTTCAACACACAGCACCCAATTCATTATAATTCATTGAAATTGACAGGTAAGAACTTGAATAACCTAACATTCCCTCTTCTCCTCTTTCTTTTATTTTGAAAGTAAGGCTTTGTCTGTATTTGATGTTAGATCTCAGGGTGATGTTGGCATTTTGGCTTGTCAATCACAGCTCTAATGAGAAGGGCACGGCATTGCTGGGATGAGGTTAATACATGACAAACAAACAAGAGAGAAGGGGGCCCTCTGTTCTGCCTTGATACCTGCCTGCTAGTGGGAATCAGGCCCAGATGTGTTATGGGTAACTCCTGGTGGAAGCAGGGACTCTGAGGGTCAGGCTAGGGCAGCTACGTATGCTCTTCATTGCACACAGCTGTGCTTGCCATGCAGAAACCCTTCACCTTTAACCTTGCGACCCCCTGGTACACCTTCTATAGGAATGTTGGGTGATTGGCTACTTCACTCCTCCTTTTCATTTCCTGTCGCTTCAGTTTTCAACAGCAGCAACAGTGAGCCTGCCGACGCCTCCCTGCCTTGTGCCTTAAAGGGATTTTCTGAGCTATCATGGAAGAGCCATGCAGCTTAAATATGAATTATAGATGGATTTGAGACTAACAGTAAATCAATAATGTCTGCTCAGGAATGCATGAAACTTGTTGCAACTCATTATTCAATAAGCAGTAACTCCACCCTAATCCCATATATTTATGTGTCAGAACACAGTTAACCACCCTGACCCTGTTTGATTTTGAAATTAAAGGTCACGTATGGTTCAATATTGTACCACAATGGATAGAGTAGAATTACATTTCAAGGATTTCCAGTGTGTCAGACACGATCTTGTAAGCACAGAGCCCAAGTGTTTGCTGCTGTTCATAGCTCAACAAAATTACAGCACAGTGTGCCTTGGCATTGTTAGATTCATTTGTGTTGCAGCTCTGGCAACCTTACAACACACACTTGAACTTCAGTCAACTCAGTGCAATAACAAAGGAACCGTAATGAATCAGAACATGGTGTAGATTTTATGATGTTCAGGGAGAAAAGAGCTGGGTTTGTTAGAAACCCTCAATTTTCCTGTTTTTATGTGCTAAAAAAAACAAATTGGGCATCTGGTGTCAAATGAGATGCCCTCCCCTATTAAGCAGGCTAAGTTCAGCTTATGGCCACTTTTATTGACTTGGGTCTGTTTAGTTTAATTATCACAATAATACCAATATTACCAACACATCCTAACAAGCAAACAAGTGCAGGATGATTGTCTGTGTTCTTTCTTACAAGAGAAACCTGAAATGAAGGATTGTCGTGTGAGTTTGTGATCTCACAAATTTGACAACAATCCGTCACCCTCAGTGTCAGCTTTGATGATTATTTTGTGCACTTATCGTCGCCTCCTCATGAGTGACCCTGCATCTGAACTTTTCTTGAATTGAAGATTTGAGTCCGTCGGCCCTCATGTTTTAAAAAAAACACAGAGATGGATCTGTACTTGATTCGGCAATTGGGCGCATATGATTGAAAAGGAACATATGGTTATGTGTCACAAAGGTTGTTCAAGATTTAATCGAAAAACCAGATAAATTTTGTAACTCAGACAGAATTTTGTACGGCCCCTATAAAGCTTTTCCCCTCTGAGACAAGATGTAAAAATAACTCTTACTTTAAGAAACCCCTCCTCATTATAGACTCCCCTCCTTTAGAGGAATAGAAGGATGGGGATTAAGACTGTCACAGATGATGGATGGGTGCTGTGGTGTAGATGAGGTGAGATGTGAGACGTGCGCTCACTTTTCCTTTTTGTCTCTTCTGAGGCCAAATGAAGATGAAGGAGTGGCATTTAAACTCTTTTGCCTTTGTGCTTCATCTCGTCTGAGGCTGGGCTCAGTTGTCTCTTAGATGCCTGGGACAAATCCATTAGCTCCGCTGTATCTCAGCTCCTGCAGGCGTCACCTTAGCTTGTGTCACTCTGGAGGCAAGTGAGGGAGACGGAGACAGATAAACTGAGAGACACAGAGACAGAAAGGTGGCAAGAGTCAATTAAAAGTAACAGCATGCTCAGTACTGCTAAAGTGGAACTAGAATTCACACATTTTGTGATTAATTACAGCAGGTGGTGTCATTGGTGAATAAATTAAATTACAAAGTATGTGCTAGGGAAAACAAGAGAAGTCTTTGAGCATCTGATATACTCTTATGCTCTTATGCAGTCTAAAAAGACGTCACATTCCCAGATAGACATCCTAACAGATGTGTTACATCTACCATACTAGCCCAGTGAAAGTTTAAAGTGCACATTAAAATTCAGACAAGTTTCACTAGTTAGTGACTTGACATTTACAGAGGGCCAGAGGACTATTATTGAATTCCTAGGTGCTACATTATGCTATTACAGAGTTAATGTAGCTTGCTCTTTTCTTGTAAATCACAGATTTGTGTGATCGTAACAATGCTCTCCACTGAGAAGGATATTTGTTGCAGTTAACTCATTGTTGTACAAAAGGACATGAAGTGAATCTCCCACTATATTACAAAAAAATCAAGTTTAAAAAAAAAACCTTGTCTTTGTACCTGCCAATAAAATCCAACAACTGATCACTTTAGTGTATTGTGCTTCTATTATGGTAATGAATAAGACACAAATAGAAAAAAAATAAACATTTGAGACATCAAGGTGGAAATTCTCACCATAGCTGTTCATCTTCTCCTCTTCTTCTGCAACTTCTGACAGAATAAGGAAGTAGTGATAGGGAGGTGTTGAAAGGTTTTATGGAAGGAATGTATGACAGTGCTGCAACAGAAAAAATCCAGTGATGTGAGACTGTAACTGTTTGGTTGGCACACCACACATCATACTTATGAACGCATTGTTTAGATGTCTGAAATGCTAGAATGTAGAAGTAGGTGTTAATACTATCAATAATTGAAGCTCCAAGCTACAGGTGTGAATTTGTAGCTGAACAGCATTTGGTTCCCAGTGTGAGCTAGCTAGGACAACAACCCCCAGTCAGCTTCCTGGTATTTAATGACCACCACCACCACCACCTGCCCCTCTGCTTCTGTTTGTTCCCACTATACCACCTCTTGGGAGCCATTGACAGTGACCTAGCATGTCCTTCATGCGTAAGGAAATGTTGAACACGCACACAATGTGAACAATGTTGTGTACATGCACTATATTTGAATGCTCTATTATTGTATATTTTCATCATTGTGCAAATAAAATGAAATACAAATCTAGCTTTACAGAAACTTGTAAACAACCCTTTGCTTTTTAATCAGACAGTGCAGCGCACCAGATGTTGCATCAAATAGCACAACAAACGGTCTTGACACAGTAAACTCCATCCAGCTGGTGCGCTTAACAAATTAAAACAAATATTAAAATACCACTTGACTCAGGTCTAAAGCTTTAGCGTGAATGTGGGGGAACACAAAAAAGACTTGTTAAGGCCATAGCCTGTCAGCGAAAGAAAGAAAAAAAGGATTAGGAAAATGAAGAAGCATGTTGTACAGCTATCTGTAGATTTTGGTGGTTAGCTGCATGACAGGGTTAGACAGAGAGTCAGATCATATTTTAGCTGTGCAATAGCTTTGTAGCTGGTATTTGGACTCAATGTAATTGGTGCTGTGGGAATTGCAGTTAAATGAAATCACCATCTAAGTTCACTCAGAAATGAAAATTAATTTGACGTGCTCAAATACAGCTATCTACATCATGGGAACATAACAGAGCAGTGTAAAAACAGTTCCTAATGACCACTTCATTTGTCATATGTAACTATATGTTCCCCTGCCTGGCGCCTTTAAACATTAATGGTGAACAACCGCATTTGAAATATATGGTATTAAGTCATCTTTGTTCATTGTTTTTATCCCTAATGTAAAGCTCTTTTATTTCTTGACTTGAGTTTTCTTAATGTGGACTACAGTAATATCCAAACTAAAAACAACTATCTGGTTGTTATTGGCTTTGTGATCCTTTCATCTAAGGGGCAGGGGTCAAACTTGGCTCGACAATAACAACTTTCTCAACAAGTTTGTATAATTCTTTTCCCTTAAATCTAATTATCGTGACCCACAAAGGACCCTTTACTTTGCTTTTATCACCTTATACTGCTGGGAGTGTAGAGATTGTAGCATCCCATGATGGCTGCAGTGACTGCATACTTTATTTTAATTTATCGTGCACACATGCCATTGGCAGAGCAGTCTGTGTGAGTAGGGGTGGATGACTTCCTCTTCTGTCATCAGTTTAATGGAAGCAGTCAGATGGAGCTACCAGAATCACTATAATCAGGAAGAAATTCAATTATTTTACATCTGTCATTAAAACGTTCTTGCTGAGTGCTTAAGCAGACTTAAATTGCAACATCAGATTAATGGTATAATTCTGATTTAAATAAAGGTCTTTTTCCCCCTTCCAGATTCTTATAACATTAAATGGCTCTCACAAGTATATGATTACCCAAAGTATTTGCAGCATTTTGTCATAATCATATAGTCTAATGAAAAAAAAGAGGTCATTAAGTGTAACATTGTCTCAACTAAAACAATAAGATTTCTTTCTGCAAACCAGTGATTTCATTCTCCCACACTCGCCCTGCCCTGTCCATGCACTGACAGTGTTTCCACTGTATGTTTCCTCAGACCAGAAGTCTCATGTTTCACGCAGAGGGTTCTGTATCTGCCGACATGCTCCTCTGTATCACCTTCGTTCATCTCTCCACAACTGTGTACGTCTGATAAACCATAGTCGCACAAATATATATGCTCTCTATCCTGTCACAGATAAGGTTTTTACTCTGAGCTTCACAACCCTTTCTGTTATCTCTCCTGCCATAACTCCGGTGTCCGGTGTTTTCTTTTTGAGAGAACAGGTCTTGATATTGTGTGTGTGTATGTGTGTGTGTGTGTGTGTGAGGTAATCACAATACATCCATTCCAGTGATTGATACTTCCCACAAAGTCTTCTGGGATGCCATGTTTTTACAGAAGGAGAAAGAGTGAACAGTTTTGTTTCTCCAAATGAAAAACAAATGGAGCTGGATGGAAAATTGTAACGGGATGGAAAGGGATCACTACTTTTGTGGTTCCATGTCAACCACAAGGTCACATACCAGAAATCAGGATCCCCCACAGTGGAACGTGCGTTTTTGTTTCAACGGCAGCACATTTTTAGTGCTGTCAGCGTTGCCATAATCATGGAAATTGGCCAGTTAAAAAATGGCAAATGCTGCCCACGACATTGACAGTGCCAGAAAAAGGGCAAAACACTTGGAAGCTTTAAGCTCAATGACAAGTATAGAATCCATGACATCCAACAATGCCTAGTAGCATGTGACTTTTAGGTTGAAACTGAACCACAATAGCATGCTGTACTGTGGCATTTTTCATTGTACCCCAGAGACATTAGAGCAATTACCTCATTAAGTAATGTGTCTCTGTAACTAAACTGGTCTGGTGAGCAAGAGACAGACAGGCAGAAAGAAAGAGAGAGGATAAGAGACAGAGTCAGAAATAGAGGAGGGGCAGCGGGAATGAGACTGCGTGTTGTATAATGAGTAAGCTATGGGCTCTTTTTCAAAGTATCCAAAACAGTGTTCAATAGCTACCAGATGGCTGAGGGAAAATACAGTGAGGGAAGTTGATTACCTCTAAGCATTTTCTCTTAATTTTACTGAAGCTGTGATGTTCTTAATACCACAAAGGCAGTATCTCTTTACAGCGTATTACAAAGTCGGCATGTGAGAGTGCCATCAGGTACCTCATATGAACAAAGTGATTTATTAAAAGAAATAACAGAATGTGGCACACAAGTGAGCTTAAAGTTAGGGTAATAATGTGCTTTGAATAATAACGTATCCAGTGTGTTAACACCATTATTCTGCAGCTAAATGCGTTAATATTTTAATGTAGCGCATAATTTTATTTCTGAAGTGGCCTGTTGGGAAGATAAAACCTTCTCGCCCTCCATCATTACTTCTTCTTAGTATGCAGAGTAATGGAGGTGAGTGTGTTTTTATCACACTGCTCTGTGAATGTGTTGAAGCATTGACAGTATTAAGAGGTAATTTCCACTTCCTTTTAGCGTATGAGAGTATGCCCTGGCAGCTGGGGGTCAGGGCCTGTGCAAGCCAACGACAGGCCTCGCAAGGATGAGGTCATAAGTCAGAAAAGGCTGGAGGATCTCTTGGGTGTCCCATATATGTCAACAGAGGTCCTGTAAACCCAACACTTTGCTGATAGATCACTAGCAGAGAAAATGTTTTGAAGGAAGTGCTGAGTCGTCGACGGGGACCTTGCAACATAACTGACATATCTGAACGCTATGGGCATAGAAAAAAAATATATTTTCCTGATCTCTGGTGTGCTTTAGGTGAAGTTCCTCAAAACTACGTCATGCACAGAGGGTAAAAATCCTGCTACAGCTGATTTGATCAGACATGTGGACCCTCTAAACTGTGTTAAATTACCCAGAGTGCTCGCCTCGTCGTCTCGTCACTGCAGCTGCTATGTAGCGCTCCAATTGCTCCTGGCTGCCAGGCTGTCGGTGTTAAGGAGTCTGCCGTCTACTTTGTGTTGCAAACAAAAGTCAATTACGGCAATTAATCTGGCGGGAGAATGGAATGGAGTTGGAGATTGTTTGAGTCAAAGTAAACACAGTCTCTTTCCTTTTTTTGTGCCTTGTGCAGATTACACTTAATGAGCACAGGACGTTGCATTTTTGACTATTTTAGCAGGATAAATGCACACATTTAGTAGATGGGGATCATGTCATGGACTATGTGCTGGCAGGATATGTACAAAGCTTGTTTATACTCTGAGCCTTGGGCTCACTTCTGGTGTTATCAAGTGCAGACAAAGTGAATGGGTGAAGACAGACTTTCAGAATAGTTTGGTTACAGATGGAGTGGATCATATCTTCAAAGGGGCAGAAACACAGTTCGAAACAGAACACTTTTACAAGAATGGTGTGTTTTAAATCATCTTCCAAAGACAAGCAAAAGAATCTGAGTGCAATAAAAATCCATATAAAAAGACAAAAAATATGAATGAATAAAGGAGATATGAACCATGCTTTAGAGAGTCATTCCTCAGGCTGCTCAGGTGGTGTACTGAGCATTTTCATTGGCTGCATTTCCACTGTGCCCGTTAGCTCTTAGTGTGTCACAGCCGTTGTGAGGTACCCAGCTGGTGGTTTATTAGCCAAGGCATTTAGTCAACCACTCTTGTTAAACTCCTGAACCCATACTCATACATTCTCCAGTTGACAATGGGCTCATTGGATTTGCTGATGGAATAACATACACAAAGAAGGGACCATGTGGCAACCATGATAAACCTGCAGAGAAACTGATCAAAGCTTCCACTGAAAGGGAATACAGGTTCTTAGCTTCCAGACTTCAGTTATTTTTACTATACACTATTCAGCATATGAGGTCTGCGTGCATGCGAATAACTACAAAGGCAAAGTTGAGCTTTGACATTCATAAAATATTTACTTTATAGTGCTGCCTTTTAGCAGGATGGCTCTTGCTATAAGACACAAGTCTTAAATTATTGACATTTGTCAGGAAGCTGATACTTATATATTCATAACTCACTGTTTGTATATTCAGATTTAAATATCAGTGGTGTTTCTTTGCAACCTTATGACTCCATCTTTGAATTAAATGATGAATAGTGTGCCTGCATTTGTCTAGCACAAGGTTTTTGCCAGTGGAGACTATCCAGAAAGTGAGCTGCTATGCACCAACAGCAAGGAGTAGTGCCTTTGTTCAGATTTCTCTGAAGCAATTTGCTGTTTGCCCAAACCTACTGGGACTGAAAGGACAGATAACTAGTAAATAACAATGAGGCTGCACACAAAGCATCTTGATGTAGACATTGCAATAGGGGCTGTGTAAGAAGGGAAGCTCACTGATTGATGATGAATAATTTTGTCTTGTATGTGTAGTATACAAAAATAAAATAATTTTCCCTTAAAAAAGTATTGAAAAAGTTACTGCTTCTAATCCACTGAGAGCCTTGTGACTTCTGTGTCTGGGCTTAATTTTTTTTTTTTATAGATTCCCGATAAAGAAAACTGTAAAATAAAACTCCAATTCGTGACCTTTGTCCTCCCCTCTCTGCTGAACTCTCTTGACTTCTGAGAGAAGTGCTGCTAGTTTCCTCAGCTGTTCCTGGGTTTCTGGCTATCCGATAAGCTGATCCGGCAGGCTCATTCCTGCCTCCCTTACTCCCTGACCTCTCTGCTCTCAGTGTAATTGCCTGAGAGTTTGATGGACCAGTGTCTCTAAAGCAGATGATGTCTCTCTGCAGCTTGTGATAACAGCTAGAAGGCCATGTCCTCCCTGACCACCACAGAACACTTTTAATGAACATGTTAACGTTGGTGGCAGAAAAAAAAATCAGGCATCTGCTAAGAAAAGAAAGTTTGTCTTACTCAGCCCCACAGAACTCTGGTTTTTATTTCCACTTGGGGGATAACTTCAAGCTTTCCATCAAGCACCTTTTAGCAGCACTTACGGTGCATGGTTACTGTATGTGGCCTGTTTTATGCGGATTCTGCTTAATTCAGATGTCAAAATCTTTGTCCTTCTTGTTGTGATCAAAACCGTCAGAAACTCTGTCTTCTATTTTTAGAGCATGTTTTTGTTTCCCACCGATGGAAGTTCTGCCAAGCCGACAGATCCCTCCCAGCCTTATGCACCAAATGTATTTCCATTGAAAACATAACTTGATGTCCATAATTACATTTAAGTGACAAGACTGAGGTAATTAGTAGACCAGATAATGGGACAAAATACAGGCTTATGAATTGGATCACATATGTTCTGATGTGAAGCATATGCAGGCAGTGTAGCAAAAAAAAAAGCCAAAACATGTCCTCAAAGAGAGAAACACATGTTACCAGAGAACCAAATTTGATCCAGCTTAGAAAAAATGAAACCCTTTTCCCTTCTTATCTTCTGTTTTGGAGGTTAAATAAAACGCATCATTCCGGACATCCAGGGCTTCATCACCAGAACGTAAATCTGCTGTACTTCTTCGGAGAGCAGGAAGTTGGGAAGGGCGGTGAACAGAGATAGACAGGTTGATGGATGCTCAGGCGCTGAGTCATGAAATGCATGTGCAGAAAGGAAGAGACTGCCCAGTCTGGCTCCTGAACTGCCCCTGAGCCACGATAGTGACGGACAGGGCGGGGGATGATAGATGAAGACGTACGACTACAGATAGACCATCAGATTAGTGGTTTGTTATACCTAATGTTATGGTGTAATCAATCCCATTCGTCTCATCCCTGTCCCCCACGTGACTGTTAGATAGACTATCCCTGCATGTCTGGCCTCAATGACATCCAGGTACAAACACTAGACTGAAACACAGTGCAGTCATCCCTCTTTTGATCTCATTTAAATGTTTTTCTTTTTTCTGTGGTAATAGAAGACAGCCTTTAAAATTTCCCCACTCACGTCACACAGCTTTTGGTGATTGTTCCCATCCTTTTATTTCCTCTTCTAAATAGAGTCTTTGCATATCACCAGGGTGCTCTAAAGTCCTGCCAGTTATTTTTCTTGTGGAGATGAGCTAATTGCTAATGGTACTGTTATAGTTTGCAGGACAGAACAGCGCTTGGATTTAGAAATTATAAATGTGTGAGGCACATGTTGACAGGATTTTGGAGCCAGGCAAGTTTGGAAAACTGCCTCAGCCACCTACAGGAATACATCCACAAGATTTAGCATTGCTGCAGTGACTGAACAACCAGATAAACACAAAATTAATTAGAATAAGAGTAAAGCCTTTAAGTTTTTGTCTTTGAGCTTAAAACTTCTCTGTCACAAATAATAATAACAAACCCAAAAACCTCTAAGTTTAGCTTCCCCAATAAATCGCTATGTAACTTCCTAGTCTTGTAGCTGTATTTTTTGAAGTTTTCCGTAGATGATGTATGGACCTGTACTACTTAAGTAAAAGCTCCAGGGATTGTTGTCCTCATGTAGAGAACTCACCCTGTCAGGTTTTGAAATATACAAAGCCCTGTGAGATAAGACTTTTCTGCTTTCTCAAAGACGTGAGAAATACACCTGAAAACAATGCTTGCAAACTCAACCAATTAGCAGCTATTTTCTAGACTCAGGGCCATTCCTTTGACTCTGTTGTCAGAGTTGTAGTTGCAACAGACCTACATCTGGCAGCCATGACAGGTAAAAGCAGAATAAAGCACTATTTCACCATCAGCACTAATGGGAATAAATGGTTTACCTAAGCCAGCTAACAGCAAACCACATCCTGCTAAAAGCACCCAAAGGTTCCCCGTCAATCTCGGGGCCCTTTCAGTGGAGAAAAGAATGTCTCGATGCAAAGTGAAACGTTTACGTTACGAAAATAACTTTCTTTGCAAAGTTTGCAGAAATGAAGAAAAGGGAAGCACCTTGTATGTGAATGTATGTGACAGTGTGAAAGCAGCTTCACATTGCCTTGATGTGAGCTGGTCTTTCCTGGCGTGACTTCTTGGGGATTCTGGTCAAAGTGGGCAACATATTTGGCTTAAATCAGTCCGCTTACTTGAAGTGAGATTAGCAGAAGTACCAGTGCTAATTAATATCACATGGAAGAGGAACTCAAGTCACTGGGGTTTGGGAGTGCCATCCTTAGGTGATGACGATGTAAAACATCTTGCAGTGTTTTGCGGTGTGGGAAAACTCCCTGCAAACAATTCTGTCCGTGACCCAAACTGAGTGATTAGTTTGTCTCTCTTTTAAGAAAAATTCCACTGAATAACAAATGCAGAGAAAGGAAGGGGTTGGAGTGCAACAAGCAAATCAGAAAAAGAGAATTTGCTTCTACGGTTCTACGGCTTTAAGTCTCCGCTCCTCATTTATCTGCAGCAGCAAATGTTTCACCACAGATCAACTCTGAACTCTTCTTTCCACAGTCTTTTATTTCTTCTCTTTTATGTAGGCCTGATGGGAAGATGATGTGAACCTGTGAAAACTGGCATATATAATTAGAAGATCTGTGTGTGGGGAAATATCTCTGAGTTCCTCTGCCTCGTTAGTAAGCTAGCTATATTTGTAGCAAGTTTGTTTTTTGATGAGATGATAGGTACTTTGTCCATATATAAATTCCATGAAGCAGACACTTAACACCTTCATTTCATATTTAATTGAATCCTGAGCATTTTGGTCAACTCTATTTTGGTTTATAGCGCAAATGATTCTCTTGTAATTACTAATTTTTCCCAAAATGGTTTACTTATTAACTAAAGGCTGAAATATCACCTCAGATACGAGACATATGAGATGATGTAAGTGTTAGATGAAAAGAGATTAAATAACCTGGAATAGAGCTTTCATTTTCGCCCACACACTTAAGATGTAGTCACTGGTTGCATGTACATAGCTAGACAAATGTTAAGTTATGTATATTTTAGTATTCTAGTATTCTGGGTGGAAGTCTGGAATAACCATTTCTATTGTGCACTTTGCTGATTATAATACAGGCTCACCCAACACAAGATATGATATGATCAACCTTTTTCACTGTGTGCACTGTAATAATGTAAAACATGCCAAAAAGAATCACTGCATCATGATTATTATTATTTTTTTATTATTGTTGATATAAACCACATTTACTCATAATTTAGTATTTTTATAAGTTGAAGTTTATTTCCTTTTCAGACAGTAAATTCTTATCAACTCAACCGTCCAATCAAGCCCAGTTTTTATCGAACTTTACAAGATTATGAAGAGGAAAAACTTGTTTACCAACCTATGCTGGGAAATGAGTTGATGCAGTGGATTTATATCTTAACTCATCCCCACACCCCAGCCTCCAGCCGTTAGCTGTTTGTGCTGCGTTAGCTTCAGCAATCAAATCCACATGTGAGAGCTTTGAAAGAAGCAAAAGAGAGAGGATCGGCAGAGCGGGGGGAAAAACACAGGATGGAGGACAATGAGGAAAGGGAAGAGTGCTGATAAAGAGATAGGGGGAGATTGGTTTTAGAGAGATACTGATGTATGAGTGCGACTGATTAGAGAAGTGGGTGGGGTACAAAAGGGGATAAAGATTTGGGAGAGGAGGAAGAAATGCATGGGGCTGTGAGGAAGAAAAATGGGCGTGTATGAGGAGAGGGCTGCAGAGAATGAGAGTGTAAAAAACAGGGGTGAGAGGGAAAATACTTGACAGGAGAGAGGGGGAGCTGGAGGACTATGACTGAGGGAGTATTCTCACTGCAGCTCAACGTGTCCTAGTTTTGATCCCTCTTCTCCTGGCCCTGAGAATGATGTGATGTTTTCTTATTAGTTGTGTGAGAGAGTGAGGCCACCTCTAATACACAAAGACACTTATTCATGCAAAATCACATTGGAAAGCTGAGCAATACTTTTGTTGTAATGCACTTACAGCAGTGTGTCTCTAGGCTGTAAATGTTCCTCAGGCAGCAACGGAGAACCTGCAACTGGGAGCCTGTTTTATAGGCAGGCAAAGAGAATAAAGAAAGAAAACCTGTACATCATACAATGTGGCACAGTTTTTATTTATATTTTTAGTTTTTGTGCTACAAAATGAATACCTGTACGAATATATCTCAAAAATCCTTTAAGGGACACAGACAGGTCTGTTTATGAATAAATCATTTTCAATAAACATTTGTACCTTCAGAGAAATAAATTGATCTTTCACAGATCAGGTAGTGCAGAAAATCAGGTACCTCTTTGGGAGGACCTTGTTCCACTTCCTGCAACTGAACGGTGGAATGTGTGGAATTAGTTGATTATAATTCTGTACAAACACACCAAGCTGTGTAAGATACTTCTTGAATGTGCAGCCTGCAAACGAGGCAGAATGTGCTTTTGGGTGCTTGGATGATTTTCAGGTGTGTGGCAGTTTGTGAAGGGTCATGTTCACTGAGAACAGCTAGTGTTTCAATTGGCTTTTCTCTAACCACACACCAACATATCCTAAAGGCTTGAGATATGTGTTGCCTCCCATGCAGTGTCGGGGTACAAGTTACCAATTTCTCACAGCAAGAAGTTGACTAGTAACAAAGTTACCCTACAGTGATTAGCTATAGCTAACCAAACCCAGCTAAAGTTATCCTAAAACAATGTATAAAATTGACAATATACTGTATGTTTTCTCACATTTGGGTTCCATATGTTTGTTATCAGTTGCAGTAACACTGGTATAGCTAGAAGGTGTCCTCCTCTGTGTGTTAGTCTGCACATCCTCACAAATAAACAGTACATTAGGTCAATAATTACATACTCAATGAAGAACACATGGCTAGGTTAGTACCAGATGGCTAGAACAGCAAATCTGGACTGATGTCACCTGGTTATGGAACAAACACCTACCATCAGGATCCACATTTCATACTTCTTCTGGGTTAAATGCTTCATGACGTCATTTTTTTTTCATTTTCACTCTGCTTTTTTTAGGCATTAAAAATAACTGGTTTACATCAAGACTGTGGTTTGGCTTAAAACAAATGTATAAAAAACACACTTTACAAATACTTCACTAGTTCCATACCACTACAAGTGAGTGACAGATACATACACAGTGGTCTCCTTCCTTTTAAGGGCCTTCATTTTTTTGTAGTGTCAGCATTTTGTACACAAAATAGACCTACTTAAATCATATAAAAATAGTCCACCAAGCAGATTAAAGGGGTTGACATGATTAGTCATTTAGAATGGGAATGTGTGGTGTTAATAGAGACAGCTTTTTCTACAAGGCTGTGTTGCTTTCAGTAGGATAAGGGTTTTTTATGGTGTCCAAATATAAGTATCCACAGTAATAATTTCTTACTGTATCAGAGAGAAGATATCTGAGACATCCATTACAACAGGCCTCAGTGAGGGAGGGTTTTATCCACCTTGAATGAAATCCAGCTCTGCATCTGGAAGTTTAGTCTTTGCGTGGTCATTTCTGAATGATACAAATGAACACAGTGTTTGGTTTTTGATAAGCAGTCTCTCCCTTATCATGTCCTCTTCCTGGAAGAGTGAGATATACGGCTGGTGATGGATCACAGTTAATTTAAGTTTAAGAGTGTTAAGTCATCCGACTCCATTTGCACATGTATGCAAGACTAATGATCGCTCGCCCACCTCTGCATGGGGATTCATAATTTGTCAAAGAATTCATGCTCCACTAATTTACTGATAACACTGTCCAGGGCAGTTTGAATAATCAGCTGCTTGCAATGTAACATTCCTAGTACAGCTTGTAGGGCTAACCCTGCTTCTTCCAAAAACAGTGATTGTAATGTAAACTATTTATACAGTATTCTCCAAAATACAATTATAAATTAGATATAACTTGGCAGGCAAAGCACTCTTCTCTTTTTAGAAAAGTCAGAAGAGAAAAAGTTGTCTCTTATGTGTTAGCTGAAAGTACCAGCTTTCTAGCTTGTAGTTAAGATTGGTCAAACAGACTGATCTTTGATGTCTCGTGAAAATGACTTCTTAGGTGTTGTGATTGTGTGGGAGAGTCTGGATCACTTAGTGCTAATCCATCTGAGAGTCATCTGTGCTTTTCTCTCACTCACCTTTGGCCTTTCTCAAGCTCTCTGGTCCCAATTCCGTTGCCGGTAAGGAATTGAAGAGGGGAGGTGGGGGCTTGGAGAGAGAGAGAGGGGACGTTTTCCTCTGGATGTTTCCTGTGGTTCTGAGTGTTCATAAACGTTTCCAAGCCTCAAGGTCTCGCAGGGCTTTTTCAGCAAACACTGGAGGGCAAGCACATTATTTGTTTCTGACTGACCACTAAAAGAGAACAGGGCAATCTTTAACTTAACTAATAGCCACCAGAGGGGCTGTCAAATACTGTGAGAAACACAGTCAAAGAGCACTGACATCACTTGAGCATTTCAGGAAGCAGGAGCATTGCTTAATATGTCACGTAGACTACCTCTATAAAAAAATGTCAAATCCTTGTCTTTTATCAGAAGCGTTTGGCATGCTGTGAGATTGGTGTTGAAGGACAAGGGCACTAGGAAACTGAAACCCAGACTGACCCTCCACAAAGCACTCCTTAAATGTTTTCAGAGGGGGGCTTGGGTGGAAGAAAAAAAAAACGGACAAGAAGATAATTGAGTGGTAAGCATAGTTGAATAGTTTGCAATGGGCCCAGGGGCTTTTAAATTAAGACCCGCTTTGACACTTTAGTAGAGGGGAGCACAGGCCAGTTGTGTGAGGCGAGATCCTGTCTAGGGCCACATCAGGCAGGAAAGGGGAGCAGGGTGGGTGGTGAGGGTGAGTGGCTGATGATGGCTTTAGTTTAGTTGGCTGAAGTGACCCCCCCACCACCACCACCACCACCACCACCGCCACTGCTATACCCCTGGCCACTCTTCTGTGCTGTGCATGGGGAGGAAAAGTGAAAGCGGATTTGAGGGAAGTATTGGTAAGGACTTGAGAGGGGAAGGGAGTTGAAAATACAAAGTGGAGAGAGGCACAGGAGGACAACGTCTCCATTTAGTTCAGCCAAAAAACAGCTGCTCCTAAATGTTCCCCCACAGTAAGCCCTGGGGACGATACCCCACGTACCCCCCAGACAAGCCTTGTCGCTCTACTACCACACATGCAGAGATTATTTTTCTTACTAGTATATGAAGTTTAGGGATGCAGATTTATTATATTCACCTTAGAGAGTACACTTCCCCAATCCATTTTCTGTAACATCACTATCGCCGTGCAGGGAGTGAATTCTAAGGATACATGAGCAAATGGACTATGGACCACCCTAGTTCTTGTCAGCGCTCCTCTTGAGCCCCAATGTCTTACACAAATAAACCAACATAGATTTAATGACGACTGGCTTTGGGGCCCTTTTCTACTTATCAGGGATTCAAACATTTACAGAGTGGTCGGTATATGCTTCATCAGTGCATATGTTTTTACTGCACAGTGCATGCCCAGATTATAAATTTAATTCAGTTATAAGGCAGGACTTTTTCAATAAATAAAAGTATTTATAGCACAATGGTAACTGTTTTTTCTCTTTTTCCCCTGCTTTTAAAAGTTTAAAATAATCATCTGTAGTTTTGTCAGTTATTCACAGACATATACACATATTTGTTTGTTTTATTCAAATTTTATATTCAATTTTTAGCCCCTGATGGTGGTCACAAAGACACAAATCACATTTTCCTAACATACCACATGTTTGTGAGAGACATTTTTTTAACTCTTCTCCAGCAGCTGTTTATTTTCAGGACAATCCAAGGAGGATTGTGATCCCCTAACATAAACCAAGGACTTTAATAAAGATGGATGCTTGCTTTTATATCCCTCAGCACTGATGGTTTTTCTTGTTGATTTTTGCCTGTCCCCTGAGAACACATACAGCGTATTATTTCAGCACATCTTCGAGATGAACACTTGTAGCGCAGAAAAGTGGAATCACTGACCCACTCCAAACTGTTTAGTTATATTAATCATCACCCAGGCTGTAAAGTTTGTGCTACTAAGACTGGGAGGGAGTGTTATTTAAGGATCTGGGCACATTAGAAAGACATCCCATTCATTGGTAGTTGTAATCCCAGCACCATAGCTCTGTAGCAGGTCTACAGGGATCGCACTGGAAATAATACATTCATTATTCACCGAACTACATTTGCAATTCTCATTTATTTAGAATCTAAAATGTAATCAGTATTTTGTTAATACTGAATGTAGCAACTAATTTCCTGAGGTTAAAGTTGACAATTCCAAATAAAGTCAGGGTGTGTTGTGCACAATGATAACCAGATGTTGCTTGCATGAACTTTTCTGTTCTGTGAAGGAAATATGACATAACAGAATCTGCATATTAAAAAAAAAAAAAAACACTGCTGCTAAATTTCCACCGTAACATTGACCAAATTCTACGGATCACAGATAACATGATAATTATAGTGAAACAGATGTGGGTTAATGTTCTGTGTTCCTCACACTCATTCAAAAGCATTTAAGGTATTTCCCCTTTGGAGTCCCCAGTCTTCTCAGGTTCAGGCGCGGCCTAAAGTGATGCTTGTGCATAATTTAAGCCCACAAACCACATATCAATACGGTAACTGCGTATTTATGTTGAAAGCAATTAGCTTTGAAAGTGTGTGTGTGTGTGTGTGTGTGTGTATATGTGTGCTGGTGACAGAGGCACGACTGTGTAACCGAAACAAGAGGAAAGGTGATTTACGTTGGTCAAATCGACCTCAGCCCATACAGGATGTGAAAACTGTTTTGAGGTCATCAAGCCACGAGCCACCTAGTAGATTTAACCTCATGAAATCCATGTGAGCGGCTGCGAAGTGTGTGAACATTTCTAAAGGTGGACCAATTAAATCTAATCACAACACCTACAACAGCGGCAGTTAACAGCGGTGTGAACACTGATACACTTTACAGAGCTTAGCTGGTGGTCCACGGCCTGGTAAAGGAGTGCATTCAGTTGTGTTCATTTTCATCACATGCATGAAGGAATGCTCATGGGATATACTTAGAGGGAGGGTTCAGACTTACATCTGCAGGCGCAAAAACATGACAACAGGTTTTGAATATAGGCTGACATATCCGTAAGAAAAGTTTCATTTTTTTAGTGTTCCAACATTGTTTAAAACTATGGATAAAGAATCTGTGAAGTCACATATAGATCTCTAAGTTGCTGTAGGAGGCTTCGACTCTCACCATGTTGGCAGCATTACAGTCTAAACTCTATCACCTCACCACACAGTCAAAAATTGTGACTGTGCTGCTGTAAAGTTGACCATAACATGGCAGTCTATGGGGATTGACTCACTTTTGTACCCAAGCCCCCCAGAGGATGCAAGGTTTGACATTCTACAGTACCATCTGCAGTAGTAGTGCCGTATTTAATGAGCGAAGTTACATTTACACTATACTCTTCAAAATAATGAGCAATTACCTTTCTTAAAAAAAGCAGTACTTCAGTAAATTGTAAGGTTGGATATATGATAACATTAGTGTGGTGAAGCAATCAAGCCACACGCAGTTATGATGTCTGAACATATCATTTTTCTTCAGTCTCAACCTCATTATGAGCATATTCTCTGCTGTCTGAGTCCGTTTCAGGGCAGAGTCACACACATCGTCAATGGCGGTGGTGAGTAGTGATGCTTTCCAGATTCTGACTGACTGCTGACACATACACACTCACACGTAATCACACAACCACAAACTCAGACCCTTTTTCTGTCACACATGTACACTAATTTTTACACACATTCTCCAGGCCACACAAGCACACACACACACACACACAGACAACCATTTTAAACTGTGCCAGCAGCGGTGGAAATATGGAGCACATTTTCAAGGCACTCACCGTGTCCTCAAGGAGAAATCCATTTCAAATGTTCCCAACCTCATTGATTTTGAAAGAGGAGCCAAGCCAACAGTTGTGTTTTGTTTATCAGCGAGTGATACGATCACTCCAACTTTAAATCAATTCACATACCGCGCAGCCAAGGCCAAAAGAGGGGATCAGACACCGTTTGAAAGAGCAGTGTGCCAGAGGCGGGCTGGGGGGTGGGGCTGCGTGTGAATACAATTATTATGTTATTATTGCAGAGGCAAGATAGCACTAGCCTTTCACTTTAGTAATTGAATCCAAGAGAGAAGCTAATTGGTTTTCAAATGAAGCATTAAGAAACAAAACCAAGGACTTAGGATTAAAAAGTGTGTCCAGTCACTTTGGGTGCAGGGATGGAGAAACGGTGATTAAAAACAGACAAGATTGAAGAAAAATTGCCACACTGGAAAGACAAAATTAATAGTAATAACATACACTACTACATACACCCCCCAGCATAAAGACAGGAAAAAGTCCATCTGTCCAGCAGTCTCTGCTTGGTCCTGCAGCTATTGTGAGCTACCCTTCACTAATCAAGTATGTCTGTGGACGGCCAGACTTTTGATCCTGACGCTGGCATTTACAAACTCAGCAGCGTGTGTGGGCCACAGCCACAGCATAGCAGTACATGGACACACACATGTGCACACACATAAGCATCAACAATAGCCAAAGTGTGCAGCCACCAAGGCACCTTCCCACAGTAACTGCACAGCACATGTTGTTAGCTACATGACTGGTAGCTCAATCAAGGGGCTGTTGGATTTTTTAAAAGGTATGTCAGACGTCCACACCACAGCGACTGGCATGTGTGCTGCATTTGTGGTATTCACCATGGTTAGTTTTTTGCCATCAATGGGGCAGCTGATGGTGAAGAAGCAAACTGGAAACACAGGCAGGGAAAGGCAGAGATTTAAAGCTCGGAGGATGTATCATGTAGGATGTTCAGTTCATATTTTGACTTTAATATTATCTTAAAAATATGAATTATGAGCAATTCATGCACATGTTGGAATGATGACAAACAAGCCTCTCTAACATCAAGGACATTTATATTTTATTCAGCTGTTGCAGGGATGTTTTCATCTTCAACCCTCAACCAGGTTAGGTAAATTATTTTTGCTGAAGTACTATTAGTCACTATTTATAGTAACATGTATCCTTATATGGATGTGCATTTGTGTCTGGGGGTCGTTATGTCAGTTAATGTTCTGTGAGTCATCTCAAGGATGCAAACATAACCTTGTCAGAGACATAGTTTCATGTCAGTGCTCATTTCACATTTCCTCTGGCTTGTTTTCTACTTTAAAGTATTTGAGAATGGAGATACACGCCAAGCCTGAGGTGATGGATAACAAGCACACTCAAAGATAGCCTGTGGCACCTGTTGCTGACTCTTGATAGCCTGGTGGAAGACCTGTCAACCTGCTCCGCTGGGACTCAGAGGGTGAGGGTGAAAGAGCCATGGTCCAGTAAGTGTGACTGGCTGGAGACGTAGGGTTGACTAGGGGCTGCCCCTGTGGCCATCACCACCACGCTGCCCATCCTTCATCTGGAAATGTAGTAAAAAAATGTACTTTTCATGCCTGACTCAACGGTCATGCTGCCATGCAGCCAGAGCCTTCGTTCTGCCTTTTGACAGGTGTCATGGCCCAACACCATGCTGCCATTTTCCTGCACCTGTGACTGACCACACTAAGTAGCTCCCCCTGGTTTCAATAAAATATCACCTCGGGAAAGAAAGATGTGGTCTGTGACTGCTGGCTGAGATACTGTCTATTGTCTGTAATTTCAGCCCAGCCCAGTTTTTGGCATTTCATCGCTGTAATATTGATTCTAGTCAATTCAATGAAGCTAATAAAGGCTCCTTGGCAGGATAACTTACTGTTGGCATGCTTGCTGTGTATCATTGCCAATAATGTGACATGAGTTGACAGATAATATAGTACAAATCCATGTACTTGTTTCCCTTTGGCTCCTTCAACTCTCATCTACAGTGCTCCTACTGTGAGGCCTTAATCACATATACACTTAAACAGTGTTTACAGCAGCTGAATCATAGAATAATGCCGCAGCTGAGAAAGTTCTTTTAGTTGCTGCCTTTCTTCTGATGTAGCCGCACAGTGTAAACAGTTCAAGTGCATTTGTTGGAACAAATGCAATGATTTTATCTCTGATTTGGTGGCTCCAGGTCCGTGTTACTCACAGGGATTGCTTCATTCCATTGTTTGTTCATCTTGACTTTACTCTGTTACAACACCGTGACATTATGTATTCCTTTGCCAAATATGTTTTGAGGCTCGTTTTACTCCTCTCCCCACATACCACAGAGCATCTTTCACATTTCAGCTGCATCTATTTGTCTCCCCTTGACTGAGCAACCCTGAAAAATTCATGGAAACTAACAGGAGAATCTGCGGGACACAGAACGTCAAGCACTGAGTGTCTGTGCCGCATTTTCATGGCTAATCATTCAGAAGTGCAGTGGATGGCTTACAATAAGCACGGTGAATTATGCACATTATACCAGTAAGCTTCTGTAGAATGCAGCCGAGCTGTCTGGCAGCTTTTCCACAGGAATATCAATCAGAGTTGCTACAATATGATGACAAGTCCAGCTAGGGTAACGTGGAGGAGATGATTCAGAGGCTGAATGATTTTATAGCTCATAGCGGGAATGTTGCCTTTGCTGTCTGGCTTTGCTTAAATATGTGGTCAGCATCATAAGCAGATTTATAGCTGCAAGGTGAATATGGAATGTGTAAAGAAAAATGATCAGCAGGTTAAGAAAATGTCAGACATTTTTAAGTCCCTTGACTTTAAAAGTTCTGAATGACCTACTATGTTTTTTAACATGCAACAATGACTTGCTCACTGTTCACTGAGCTTTGTTAACATTGAGTCAAATAATATAAGGTCAGAGTGGACAGCTTTTCTAATGCATATTTGAACTTGCCAGTGTAAAAATTTGCTTGATCAAGAGAGAGAGAGAGAGGACTGAAGAGTCCCATCACACTTGTATCTTGCATAAAGATTTGTGTAGACAATCTATAACTCTTTTGCTAGTTGTCATTCAGATGCTAGTTGAAATCAGATTTTCACCACACATCATGCCCAAAAAATTCATAATGACAATATTATTGTGATAGCTTGTTTGTTTTTAACTTTGTTTACTTTAGGAACTCCACACCATGTCATTTGAAAGCTCTCTTTGCATACACACATAGTGCAGGTAAGAACACACATATGCACATGCTTGCATTCAGATGTAAACACAGCAAACACAAATTTTCCTTCTGAGGTCACTTTGCTCTTATTTATTTCAGTTCTGCTTTATTTTAGTGTTTTGTACTTCATCTTACCCCCCCCCCCCACCCAAAAAAAAAAACAATTCCCCAAGCCCTTTTCCTGCCACATCAAGCAGAATTACTGAAGGAACAAACAGGGAGCGGGAGAGAAAGAGGAATCACACGGAAATGGACAGTAATTATGATCAGAATGAGGGGAAAACAGCGACATAAACAAAAACAGCAGAAAGCAGAAAAAGTTGTTAACAGACCTTATTACAAAATACTGTCCTATTGTTTTGGATGTGGGTAAAACAGGCAGGATTTTTCTGTCAACACAATGTGGAAAAATTATGGTATCAGGCTAAACCAAAAGGAAATGAGAAAAGACAAGGCTACAAACAGAGATTAGCATGTTTATCGGTCATGTGAAGAAAAACGGCAGTTTTGGGATGTTGTGCAGGCTTTCTGCTCCCTACTCTGCAAATCTGTGGCATTGCAAATCAGACTTGACTTACAGTATTTTTCAATGAACTGCACTGTGGCCCAGGTGGTGGACTGGTTGACCACCGTTCCTCCATCCTGGCTGCATGTCGATGTGTCCTTGAGCAAAAGACACTAACCCTAAGTTTCTCCAAATGCTTCTACTCTCTAGCTAAAATACAAGATCATAATTAGGAGGATGCAAGTCACTTGTTATAACTAAGACCTGTTGTGAGCCAATTTTGTAGCTGTTATGTTGTAATTCGGTAGAAAATACAGATGTCCATACATGAAGATCTGTAAATTTGGTCTGATTATTTAGTTTATGATTTCTGGATTTCTGGCTATTGATTTTAGTTGTATTATTTCCATTTTTGTGCCATTTTATTGGAAAAACATTCTGAAGTCTGTCCCAGTCTTAGGATTTTAGGGTAACCTGTCCCTTTAATATTGTAAATCCTACCAATACATAAATTGTGTATTTAATATTTAAATGCCTCTATCCATTTTATCCTTTGAGGTTATTTTGGAACTGTTAGCAAGCTCGTAGAGTAAGTTGCGCTTAAGTCAAAGTGCTACCACACTCCATCTTTGTGTTCAACTACACCATATCCCGTTTCTCTCAGCACAGGCTGCTGCCAGTCTCTATAATTCAGAGCCTGTCATAGCCTGGATTACTCCCCGGCCATTTCATACAACACCTGCTAGACTAGACGAACTCTGCAGTAATGAATGGAAAGATCCCATGTGAACGCTGTGACCCAGAGTGTACTCTAATGTTGCCCTAACACACCTTGCAGACTTGAGACTTAAGCTTGCCAGCATTGCGTCCTCATGGAGAAGTCTTCTTGTTAGCTTGATACCATTCACAGACCGGGGGTTGGGTTTACTCCTGGCAGGAGAACAGCAGCGGCATCCGAAATGAGATTCAGCTGACTTTTAAGCACCTATGTTTGAATTTATGCTGGTCAAGCAGCTGAAAAGTTTGATGCATTTGAAACTCAGGCTGTGTCTTGATGTTGGACCAAATGTAAGCAAAGACTGGTTCTGGGCACATTTGGTGGAAAACCCTCTCAGGTTTCAGCTGTCCACCAGCGGCCTTCACCCACCCCGGGGAGTGAACGTGAGGGGAAGGCCAAAATGTGAGCCACCCTCACACACATAAGTCCACATAAGAGCTGCTGGGTTAATCCTGTTTCAAACAAGCTAGGTTTAACCCTCGTCAACCCCTACCACCAGCGATGTTGACACACCACCCAAAATGATATATCAGGATTTATACACATATGTGCACAAACTATTAATTTGACCTCTTGCAACACACATGCAGAACATAAGGAGGTTCAGTTTATTGTTTGTTTGGTGTTGGTATGCAGCTGCCTTGGTGGTCAGACAACAATGTTGACAGCTGAAGGTCTGTTGCTCCACAAAACCATACATGCAGCTTTTTGGAGTTTAATGATATCTATAACTAATATGCTTTATACACATATGCACACACAGCAGGCGATATGCATGTCTGCAAACTTGCATACACATAAACATTCATACATGACCAGGCAGCTCATCTGGCCTTTCTCATAGCCAACACTGCCCAACTGTTAACCCCCCTCCCTCTCCCTCTTAATTCCATACACTCCTTAATGGAGGGACTGGCTTCTTACAAAAAGAAAAACGATGCCTTGTTTGGCCATGCTGGCAGAGGACTCATAACTCTCCCCATTTTACTTTTAATACCATTTTCTGGTAAATTTCAAGCATGTCAAGAGGTCTTCTCTTGTAACATGAAATATTTAGTTTCACAATTTTGCTGCTGAATCAAACACATGGAAAGCCTCAGACCAGTGAATGAAAACTGACCTTGAATATGCCGACCTTGCATACTTCTCACCAAATGTGTTGAGAGAGGCTTTACCTAAAAAGCAGGATTCTGTTAAACAAAAGAATCCTGCATACATTCCCCCCTCTCTCATTGTGCTGTGTTCCTCCATTAAGCACTTAAAATCTTTCACTTAACCTTGTCAGATCCAAAAGAAGAATTTCAATTGACGCTTTGTGGAACAAATATGGAACAAAGGCTTAGTTGTAGGTAGGAGTGTGTGTAAAGAGCACACTCATATTGCCCACAGTGAAGACATCAGCGAGTAAGATATAATAGTCCATGCCCATAAATGGAAGGTAACCATTTAAAAGCTAGTAGTAGTCAATGCATTTATCTGTTGGATTAATGTATTGACTACATATAGGAGTATCCTGTCTCCATTGCCTACATCATGTTACTGCACTGTTGCACAAGAAAAACTGCTCCTTTAAGACTGTATGTATTACCGCTGAAGCTCATAGATATTCATTTGTTTCACCAGCACACCTCTAGCCAAGTGAGGAGTAAAACCTTGTAAGGCATTGTAAGGCACACATGGGCTCTCCAGGGTTACAGTCAGAAATACCATCCAACACAAACAGTCAATTCTGAAACTTAGAATGATTTCATTTCTAAAGGCAACTTGAGCATAGGCAATCGTTGTGTTTTTTCTTGCATCACTTCAGTTTCTAGATAGTCCCCACTGGCGATATTCTTTAGCAAGGCAAACATGGTAAAAAGTATCTTTTCCTATAACATCCTGTGCACTCACATATATTTGCAGTACAAGTAAGAGGCGTATTACGAATGGCATCAAGAACACACCCCATGGATCATTTTTTAAAAACTAAAACCAAGCCATTTCATGAGTTCTTACTGCCCATCCCTCACCAGAAAAACATAACATAAGGTCAATATTTCAATCTTTGAAAAACGGAATGTGTGCGTTTTCCTCCGGCCCCATCTCTACGTGCTTAGTTGGCGTGCGGGTAACCTGAAATGGTGACTGCACTATGGAGTGGTTTTCCGTGTAAAATGTGGTTACTGGTATGAATGAATGCGTTTTAAGTGTTTTTGATGCCTAAACTTCTCTTGTGTTAATGGTTTTTAATGGGTCCAATGATGTCACTGGTTAACACAAAAGCTACAGGTTGTTAAACTCAGTCACAGCCACCTAGCAAAGATTCAAACATACATTGTTTAGGTTGTAAATTAGCAAAACGATGCCTTTTGATGGCAAACAATTCTTGCGTTTTACTGAGAATATAATGTTTTTTTGTGTGTGTTTCTGCATACTTCTTCATCTCTATCTTTTGCACTGTCAAAGCTGCAGTCTGTCAAATCCTTGAGGATGGCACACTGTTCTCCCGTGTGTTCGCAAAAGATTACCTGAATTTTTGACATTGTGGTAGTGAAATGAGTTTTGAAAAGGTTGACAATGAATTCCATGCATCAAAGCTACTTCCATTCAAACTATGGGAAGGGTTTTAGACATTCAAAATTCAGAGTTTTCCTGGAGATGATGCAAAACTGTATTATACTGAACAAATCACTTATTAGTTTCTTTATGCCACATCCTAAATGCCTCATTTAAAAAGCTTTCAACTCAATTGCGGTCCCCCCATGTGGCCTGACTGCACACACAGATAATTAACAGACACTCTGCCATATTAACTTGAATTGGAAATGAACATTTTTATCATCCATTCAGTGTTTGCTCACCATTGTTACACAGTGCAGTCATAATTTTTTCCTCTTCTCCCTTTGTGAGCCTTTGACTGTTTCACACTCGCTGCAGTGATGGAATTTGTTGTGTGTGCATGAATTCTTCATAAGTCGACACAGTGACTCTGCCACACAGCAACACATTTCATTGAGCGTAGACCAGAGCCATGACTTAATAACTCATGGCATCATCTAAATGCTTTTCCAATGAGATAAAGAGGAGACTGTGTTTCTCATTTTCTCTTCTACAGATGAAATGGCAGACATGGCAGCATGTGACCTGTCATGTCAAATGATTATAGAAGAGACTGGTGTGAAGAAATACACAGAGAGACTTACTGTAGAACGGAGGGTCCCCTTTTGGTGTCATTGTGTCGTTTTGCAAAGCATGTTACACAGAATTGACAGCGCAGGACTGAACCATTTTCAGACTTTGGGTCCTACATTTACATGGGCATGGTAATTGTTGAGTGATATCTAAGGACCAGGGTTCTTTAGTGCCACCCTGTGTCAAGTATATAATGACTCTGTACAAGACACAGTTTTCTTCAACTCTTCTTGAAGACCAGGTCACTGGTGTGCCATGTGTGGAATTGTACATGACTCCCTCTCCGTCTTTTACACATCATGTACTGACAGATTTTGATCAATCCCCTCTTTAGCTCTTCAAAGTCACACTTATCACTCACTGTTATTAGTTGGTACAAAGAGGTCCCTGCATATCGTGAGGACATGTCCTCACTGTCCTGTTTTACTCCCATATTTTGTGATTAACTCACTCACTACAAAACTTACTGCTGCATCAGCGTCTTGTTGACTGTATGGAAAAGACTGTTTCCTGTGGCTCGTTGTCTCCCTGATCCTTCTGTTCTCTGTGTTTAGTCTGTGTTCACTGTCCACTTTCCTTTTCCATTTGCAACACCGTTATTGTTCACAGCCATACAACATATACAGCTGTGCTCTCTCACCAACAGACCAAGGTTTGAGCATGAGCACCTCTACCTTTGATCTTTGCTGTTATTTTTGGTGCACGACTGTGGTTTTCTTCAGTGGAATGTTGTGGGCAGTTTAGGTTTATATGAAAAAGGAAAATTTTGCATTTACAAGATCCAGGCCAGATTATCTTGGATGTTGGGGTGCGGGCCAGGTAAAATGGGGCAGCGCTCTGGATTTACCCCATGGGGTGATAAAGTTTGACACATATGCTATAGGAGCAGTAGTACCTTGCTGCACCAGTGGTTTGGTTGCTTGTGCAGCATTTTCTATGTTAAGTTATGTTAATAACAGTAACAGAGGACGCATATAAATTGAAGTCCTATGCTGTGTGCACTATTTTGACATCTTGCCCATACACGTTCCTACTATTGCTTCAGTTAGATGACCACTACTGCTATTAGCACTTTACTAGAGACTACTAATGTAGACGAATATGTCACTTTTTAAATACTAAACTGATAAATATTTAATGAAGTACTTAATAAATAAAAAGAAGTAACAAAAAAAAAACCACCTGAAACAAGTTCTTAGTTTTAGGGTTTGTGCCCGTCAGTATGTGAGTGCACTTGCAACAGTACGAGAAGAGCAGACAAAAACAAAACTTTCTAGGTGGAAAAACAAGGGGAGATAAGGGAGCCATCGGTGAACTGTATGTAATTAACCTATACTCATCCAGACAGTGTTGGATGGGGTATTGGGTAGGCGAGCTGTGCAGTCTCTCAACTGAAGCTGGTAGTTCTGAGACTAATTAGGACTGTGTTTTGGTACAGTATGAAGGGGTTCCCATGTGGCACTACTGATTCATCGGCTGTGTGCACATCCAGGCTGCTCATTTGCGGTGAGGTGTGACAGCGTGAGACCCAATGAGTTGATGAGAGGACATGCAGGATGAGAGGGAAATAAGTATGTTCGGAGAAGCACAGTACAAAAAAATGGAAATAAAAAGTGAGAGAGGAAATGAAACAGTGGAAATCAAAGGAAGTAGGAATGATACAGGTCATGGGAGTGTGCAGAAGTAGAGGCAGAGAGACAGAGCGTGTTGGACTGGAAGGTCTGGGAAGGTTAATCTGCTTCTCTTCGCTCTGTGTCTTTCAAAAAGCTTCTACAAATAACATGCAAGGAAACAAAAAATGTTTCTACTGGAGAGGTTTGAGTTGCTTGGAAATGTATGAAACTGAATCTATACAGTATACCCTTAGACAGAAAATGAGTACAAATGACTTGAAGAAAAATGGATCACTGGTTAAATTATTTGGAGTTCAGGTCTCAACTGTGCACAAGCAACGTGGACGAAGGTTCAAACCAACACTGGACTTTCAGCAGATTTTTTTGTTGGACCATTAATCGTTACTTTCACACATCTTTAGCTGTTTGGATTATAGTTTGACTTTAAAATTTAACACAAATACATCATTGCAACAAGCCTTTTTTGTTGTCTATCACAGTGATGAGTCTCATCCTGATCCGCATCTCCTGATTTACAAAACCACAGAAGGGTGCATTTGTACAATAACACAGTTTGGATATTGTTCTACAGTTCTATCTCTACTGTTGTTTTACTGACACAGTGGCTTCTCAATGTGACCATTTATTTCAATGTACTGGCTGCAGTACCGTATATAAAGTCCATAAATACACACAGCAGGACTGGGAGATTTTGCATACATTTACATATAAAAACAATAGTTGTATAAATTGGCCAGATTGGACCTCCGATATCCCTTCAAATCTTTGAAAAGCAAATTGTTGCAAAGTGCTAATAGCATACATGTGTGATAACTGAACTAATAACTGAAAAACATCAAGTTTCATCACCTACAAAAGATTATATGCAATCTGTGAGTAAACAGCACACTGTTTGATGTTGAAGTAGTGATGTGAAAGGCAGGGAATGTGTCTCTTTTTTAAAATTGAGTAATCTATTATTAAAAGAAAAAATATGTCAACTTGCTATTTCCCATTATTGTTTTATGCACCACATCTTTATACTATATTTTGACGGTACTGCCCAAAATGTCATCTGTTTTTCACTCATTTCATGGACTATTACGATTGTTTATTTGCAGCAAATACCATGTAGTTACTGCCATAAACTGTACATCAATGTGAGGAAATTGTTCTACACTGATAATAGTTTGAACTTTTAAAAGCCATTGAACGTTGTGTGTACTTTTTTATAGCGCATCCACCACAAGGCTGTGTTTAGGGGATCTATTATCCAAGTCTATATGTGTCCCACACTCCACTGGTAACAATGCACAGCAGCCAGGTTCATATCCTCTGCTGTGCTTTGATCCCTTTTTACAACCTTAAAGCAATCTCACGCATGCCACATTAAAATCTTAGTATTGTCAGCAGAGGGAGGAAGTGCCATCCAAAGTGAATCATGTAGGACTCTTCACGTGTGCATATATCAACAGAGAGTAAAGATGAAGAGCCCTTCAGATTCACTTTCCTGCTAAGGCAGGGAGGTGGATGTGTGGGAGCTGAATGTGAGCAGGAGGGTGAAGCAGGAACACGACTCTAGCTTCTATAACCAACACACGGCAACAATAGTCCACTCTTAAAGAGGAACAGAGAGCTTTAAAATGTTTCTATTATTATTATTGTATGTACAAATATTTTATTTACATGTATTGTGTGTAATTCTGCTATGTTTTTAACGTTGAATACGGGTCAGAAGCTGCTCTGGAGGTTTTCATAAGCATTAAGAAGCTCAATCCTGCAGAATTTATGGAAATGTTACTCTAATATTTTATCTGCATTAGGATATGTTGTCATTGATCTGCTATTATATTAGTACTATTTTATGTAGTATTAAATGTGGGCCACAATGACAGCTGTGTTGTGCTCACTCACTGTTATGGAATGCCAGGTGGTTTCCTTTGGTTTAATGTTTTTTTTTTTTTTTTTTTCATTTTTGTTAGGTTTATATACAATCTGACAATGTGCCCATGTGACTCTTTCATTGCTGCCCCCCGCCAAGAACATTCTATTATTTGCCCAAGTGTGAAAACATCGTATCCACCCTAGTGACGTTGTCAAAGCCCAGTCTTAGCTACAGAGCTTATTACATCGCTGTACCATCAACCCGTCGACCACAGCTCTGATTGCGTATAGCCAAGAGTAGCAATTTCAGGATTTCAGAGCAATTGATTAAGCGGGTTTTGAACCAGATGTTTGGTGTGTGTCCACTCACTTCCTGAAAGAATTTTCCTTTCATGAAAAGATTGAAAATCCAAACTTGTAGGTCATGTTGCAGTGGAGCTCTGATAAAATGTATTAGCATTTTGATAGCGTGCTGTAGCCCAGAGCAGTCTCCACCTCTTCTTCCTTTGGTTTTGCAGGGTGAGTTAACACACAAGGGGGGCTGATGGAGTATTCAGTAGTCTCAGATCATTTTTTTTCTACAGTCCAATATGTGGAATGTTTTCACAATGGAAATGGTGGAGTCCCTACACACTGAACCATCTAAATACCAGTAATAGCATATTTACTCAATTGAGGTAAAGACTGCTGCCTTAGATTATGTTGTGTGATTACTGCAGCCTCGACTGGGATTCGGTGTCCTAAAGTAAAGTGCATACTGTAAAGAGCCCCCCTTACAAAGGGCCTTTTGTTTCAGTGGTTGGGGGGTCTGTGCACCCCTGGTTCCCCCTTCTCCCACTTCTTCTTCCTCCACTTCCCCCCCACTCACCCCCTCGTGTCTATTAAGCACACTGATTCCCAGTTCAAATTGGCCCCCTGTTATTAATCCCAATCACCCGGAACGCATCGACCGCAGCGCACCACGAAAACACATGTGCCCACCACCCGAACCCCCCACCCCCGCTCGGTGCACTGATTCTAATTAATTAATTACATCCCAGGTGATTGTACTTTGAGATGGAGAGAAGAAAAATAGAAGAGGGGAAAAAACTGCATCCCACAGGCACCACCAAATTGGCAAGAAAAGCTCCACAGCAAAAAAAAAAGGCCCAGTTCATTACTTGAGGGAGGAAGGCTTCTTGTAGCTGCTTCCTAACTACTGCTCTGCTGTCCAAGACTAAAATACTCTGTTGCCCCCACCTTTTTTTTCTCTTAACTTGCCTGTCTGCCACCCACACAACCCTTGCCAAAAACACACACTGGAACTAACCCGCAACAAATTGATAGCATATTTAAGTATTCAGGATTATATTTTTGAAGAGAATGGGTAGAGAATATGTTTTTTTTTTCCTAAATCATATTTCTGCCCATAGTTTTACTCCATAGCAGACAAAACTACTGAGCACAGCACTGGCACTTCCTTAAATAATAATAATAATAATAATGATAAATAAATCAGGGCATTTTTAGTATATCTCATTCATTTGGAAGTCAAAGGATCTGCAAATTCTTTCATGTCCTTCCAGTTTGCTTTCCTCCTCGTTCACGATACTTTGCGCTCACTCAACCAAACTTTCTTTCTGCCTCTCCGACGTTATCACACAGTGATCTGCTGATGTGAAAATGTTTGACTCGGCACTTTTGTCTTGCACCATATTTAAATTGTGATATCTTTCAATAATCTTAGACTGCATCTTCATCTGTAAAGTTCACTTTGAACTGAATTTGACATTGCCGAAGTTTGCAAAGCACTGCGAAGAAATTCTGCTGAGAGTTTCAGTCATAAATGAGACATGCACAGAGAAAAACTTGTACATAGACAAAGTAATTACTGATAGAAATTAAGAATTTGAGTAACTACTCATATCATTTGTCATCAGTTTGTTATTCTTATTTTTAATGAATAACTAATCTGCCACTATGGATCTATGTCTATTATTGTAATCGAATGAAAGTTAAAAATGTATGAGATGCACTTAAATAATAATAAATAACACATTTCACTTTTTAGCAGTGAATAGCAATGTTTTTTGCCTGCTCAAGCATATTCATCCTCTGTGCCCTGTTTCCCTAAAGAGAAATGTCTCTTCCTTGGTAATCAGTTGGCAGTTTTTATCCATGCAGTAATATTGGTGATGTCTGAAGTTTACCAATGTCACAAGTTTCAAATGCGAACCCTTTCCCCTAAAACTATCTTGGCCATCTTGAGTGGATCTATTTTGGATAATGGTTTATATTTACAGTTTTTTGAATATGGTATCATATCTTTCATCATTTCCCAAGTGTTTATCCAAAATATATCTTGACTGTGTATTTTACAGGTGGTTTAGCCACAGTCACTAATATCATCAACTTCTCAGTACATGTTGTCTTCCCTCTCGATATAGGCAGGTTATACATTCACTGTTACTGTCTACATGGACAGATGCCACACTCCTTTCTCACCTCTCTATGAATCTGCAAAGTGCTTCAGATGACCTGATAATCTCTTGGCAGGTTCTTCTGCCCAGTCCTCCTCAGGCACTTCCTCACCTACATTAGCACTCATGGGGTCTCTGGCAGGCTTGTACTACATGACCAAGTGCCAGGTTAGGATGGACCAGACAGGAGGAAATCTTTCCTTTGCTTTTTTTCCTGGCAAGTGAAAAATGATCATACAAACAGATTAGGAAACAAGCTGGCAGATGCCTCTTGAGGAACGCGGTTTTAGACCCCCTCCTCGCCTTTTATCCTGGAAGGTGATGAAGCTATTAAAGGTCTTGAAGATCACACATGGTGTTTGGCACAAGAATAGGAGCTTAATCTAACAAGTCATATTTAATGGTACAGAGCGTCCATACTGGTAATCGACAGGAGCTGCCAGCTCAAGGTTTTGGCAAAGATGCATCATTTGAAGCCAGTCTCATGAGTGAAGCAACACCATATGGAAATGGATTTAGTGGCTTGCTGTTTTTCTGTATAGGTCCATGGGTGAGAAGTTACCTTTTTGCATGACCCTTACAGCAAGGTCAGAAAACCAAGTCAAGTACGCAGTCCCTGAAGTTTACAGTAATCCATCAATGTGCTAAAGGCCACCTTAGTGGGTGTTTGTCATTATAACAGCTTTAACTCAAGCCTTATGTTTACACTGCTAACATAAGCTTTTCTTTATATCAACCATGCACACCAACAACAGCAACTTTTAAATATTCTCCTACTGTATTTTTGTAAATAAAAAAGTGACAATGTTTTCAACAGAGGGCACCATCTCCCAAATTTTTCTTGACTGCTGGTCAAATCTGTCAACAGGTGGAATTTGAGAGGTTGTACAGAGCAGAAACATATCATGACAGATGAGCTGCTGTAAAAGTGTGTCCATGCTGAAACAGGCCACAAATAACCAGTAGCTACTGTAAGTGTACACTGACACTCGGACAGCGATCAAGATCCTGAATCCTGTGAGACACACGAGAGCAGCATGAAGAGGCACCAGGCTAGTTCTGGTTTGTATAAGACTGAGCGCAGAGCAGAACAACACGGTCACAGCTTTTTAGTCTCTGTGAAACACACAGCGTGGAATTACAGCAGAGCATGTCATGTATTTTCTCCACATATATTTTATGGAACTGCTCCAACTTCAGTTTTTGCCAGGATTGTGTGCAATGGTCCTAGGAACCCTGTCGTGAGCATGATCTCCAACAGCGGAATGTGGAACGGAATGCTGTTCTATGAGGCCCAGATCCCGGACACATATTTATTTGCTCATTCATCACTTCTTGATGACCTCTGACCCACTACCGTGTGTTTTTGCTCTCTTTCACTCCCAGGTTCTCTTTTTCCCCTCTTCACTTTAGAAAAAAAAAGCAGATTCTCAGTCAGGGAGATATGTCAACATGCAGAGGGAGTCCGCAATTTAGTGTAAAAGACAGTATAGAGAGGGCCAAGATGCTGGACTTGTTCCAGGTGTTCATATTGTTTTTTAGCTTTTTTTTAACTCTTAAGATTAATGGCTGAGTGCACGGAGAAGTGTGTTTGAGACGTGTTCTTGTAGGTAGTTATGAGTGTCTTATGGGACACTGTGGTATGGAGAGGAAACAGATGTTGGTAATTCCCAATGGGAACACATATGAAGACTAAAGTATATAGAAGTTTAGTGAAGGATAAATAGATAAAGAGTTTAATAAGGAGATTTGAATCCTCTGGTGAGATGAGACTATTTGGGGCATAGTGTGCTGTTTGCAAAGTGGAAACTACAGATAAGTTCTACACCACATATGTCAAAGTCAAGGCCCGCATGAATGAATTATCTATGGCCCCCGGGATGATATTTGATTAGTATTAGAACCGGCCCGCAGGCCGTAGCCGCCCGCTGGTGTTTTGTACGCACCAATACTACATTTCCCACAATGCAACGGTAACCCGCGAACTCACTGCAGCGCAGCAAGCGGACTTCGGCTTCATCATTCATTAGCAGTCAGAGCAGATGTCAACTTTCCGCTATCTCCTCCCCAAAAAATGGCTAAACGGAAGGTGGATGCTGAGAACAGGGGGTTTCAAGCTCGGTGGGAGGCAGAGTACATGTTCACTGAGGTAAATGGCAAACCTGTGTGTCTTCTGTGTGGAGAAAGTTTGGCTGTAATGATAGAATACAATTTAAGAAGGCACCATGAAACGTCTAAGAAACACACAGACAAAGACAAGAATATTGACACGGAACAAAGGCTACAGAAGAAGAATGTACAGGACATGTGATTTTTCTTTGAAGGCAATTCTTGTCTGTGTGCCTGCTGAAAAATGTTTTCCCGATTATTCATTTAATCATTAAATAATACACTGTGTTAGGTCTTGGTTCAATAGGCTACGTGCAATCATTTCAATATGTTTTAATAAACATTGAATCAGTCCGGCCCTCGGCTTATAGCCAATTTGTTTTTTTGGCCCTCTGTGTATTTGACTTTGACATCCCTGTTCTACACCATAGGAGACAAATGGCATACTGTAGTAGTAAATGAAACAGGTCTCCAGCTTGTCCTCACTACAATAAGAGGAAGAATTTGAATAGAAACTGCTGGTGGCCATGTAAGTTGTGTCAATATGTCCATGTGAAATCTGCTGGACAGGGTTCAGTAGTATTAGAGTAGATTTAATGATTAAACCTAAGGCAGGTAAATTCATTCATTCATCATTCATCTGATTAAAAGGAGAACAGAAGAAAATTTTACAATAGTCATGTAAATATTTGTCCTGTTTCTTTTGTCCTATGTCCCCATATACTAAATCCACAGCACAATTTGTGCTTTACTTTGCTACCTTTTGAAATGACTTGTGAATGGCAGGGATAAAATAGGGTTATGTGCTGTAGTCAACTGCTGCACAGTGGAGCTATGAAACATCAAGCACTCTAAACATCTGCCAAGGGAGAGTCAGGGAGATTTGTGAGTCAATCTGCTCTTAAGGGCTAAAATGCAACCATCTGCCTTTGAATATGTAAAGCATCTAACATCTCAGCATACTAACGGTATAAAATGAATCTTTGGATCCTTCTGTTGTGTTTACTTCTCAGCAAACATTTTCTTGTTGAACAAAAGTTGGCAGTTCTGCCTGTACAAACATTAAAACCCATGTAAATATGATAAAGGAGTGAAAGTTGATATGCCTTTAGCTCATCTTAGGCATCTTATTTTTTGCACATTTTGTTTTTTAAAGAACTGTTTATTCTGGGCAGGCTTTGAAGTTATATTAAATTTGCTTCTCAGTATTCATTTCCTCATTCTTACAAACACACACACCAAGAATTGCATTGATATTGGTTAAATTCATGATAAACCATGGACTAGACAATCCATTAAAGAAGTGAAGTCCAGAACTGCTGAAGTGCCTTGACTAAATCTAGAGCTCCTGCCATCAACAAAAGACAGATAGCTGCTGCTATCAGTGACAAAGAGGCTTCCTCCTGGACATAAATTAATAGCATCAACTTGACACCAGCTCCCGGGGTTAAGTCTATGTTGTCAACATGCTTGGGCATTCTGGAGACAAATGGCACCAAAGAAGCCACACAATGCCTCTCAGCACTGCAAACACAATCAAACCTGTAGTAAAGGCTCTTCAGAGACCAGCAGAGTTCAGCAATGCCTCAAGACCGTGTTTAAAGTTTAAAGAGTGCATGAAATGTACCATTTATAAAAAAAAAAAAAGCTGATATTTTCTACTTCAACACCTCACATTTGATTTTGATAAGGAACGAAGGGGGGAAGGAAGACGAGACTTTAATTGTGGGAAACGAAGTAGTGTAGGACACAGTTATCTTACCCTTGTTCCAAACAATCAGCTAAAGGGAATTAAAATTCAATTCGTGTTCTTTTTTATCACGCTCAAGTTTTCTTGTGAGATATGCATGCCAGCCGTTCAGACTGAGTTACTCAGTGTTGGACAGGGGGAGGAAAACTTTTCCTTTGAAGAGCTGATTAAAAGTGGTGCTTAGTCTTAGTCAGAATCTGCTGGTCGACTTATCTATACACAAATTTGACAGGTACAAGATGACACAATGAAATGGAAATTCTACCTTTTTGTCTTATTTTAGGCCTAAAACACATCTTCTAATGGCCTTAGTCAGATTATATGTAGTGATACAGGAAGTTCAACAAAGATTCAACAGTAGTCAGTAATTTTTGTTGAACTGCTGCCCCAGAATCTACCAGTTTTATGTCATCTGGTGGACTTTTGCTGCCAAATTAATGGCTGTATGTAGGGAAAAGACACATTGTTAATGTGTGTGCTACTTGAATTCTAATGATCCAAAGCTGTTTCAAAATACCTTCAACTAGTGTTATTACTTACTAAATAATTCATGCAAGATTACAAGCTGAAAAAAAACTGAGGAAAAAAGTTTCCCCAAACTTCTAAAGAGCTTAAGGGTAGATTTAAGAGAAACACTTACTTGGCTGAAGGTGCAGAAGTTCAACAATCAACAATTTCTATTAAATAGTTTTTGAGTTTGTTTTTTTTAAACTCCAGTCAATACTTCACATCTGCACTTTGTATTGATTCGCCTTTCAAACCCAGCCACTGCTTGAACGGTTTTGGACTCAAATCTGTCATTTTTGTTTAGATTTGTTTGTTCTATCATTCTATAGTTTGATGTACCTATATCTTCTGCTCAACACCATTAGCTTATAATTTATGTGAAGGATGTGGTTTTCAGCCATCAGTGACGTTAAGTTTGTGCTTCCTGAAGAAAATTATATTTCCAGTCTTCTGGGTCTTGTTTTGGAGTTGAGTGAACAGGGTACCAAACACTGTTGTGATGCCAATATGGGACTGGATTTGGAAGTGATTAATGAAACTTTCATAACACACTCGCACGCACGCAAGCACATGCACACACACACACACACACACGGCTTTCACTTGTAGGCACATGACTGAGCCAGATGTAATGATTTTTCAGTGAATATACTGTTGGAAGCCCAGCTGCATATTGGGTAACACAACATAAAGTGAAATTAAAGTGTTTCCCTCCAATGTAAATAGGAGCAAAATAGATCTTTGTAATATGTTGGTTTTCAGTGCCATGGGAACTACAGTATGCCCTTCTTTTAATAGCTTGCTTTTGCTGAAATGGCACATACAGTGTGTGCTTATATTAAGAACAATAAGAAGCCGTAGTGTAACTATCCTCAGGTTGCCACTGCCGTTGTGGCAGAGGTTGGATTGCTGGTCTCGTTAAACAGAGACAATGCTGTTGAAAAAGATTATTTTATTGTTGCACTATTGTCTTATTATCTATAATAATCCCTTGTGGCGTAACAGTGTAAAATTGTTTGTTTTTCAATGACTGTGAAAACCTGAGTGCTAAAAAAGGAAATACTAACACATCTGTTTAACATTTCTTCTAAATGTAAGATTTATTGTGCTGTACAGTTCTTTTTCTCTCTCTGGTTTTGGGAGAACAGCAAACATTTGGATTGTAAAGCAGAAAAGACAGATAGCTTTGACAAATGACAAAGATAGGAGTGGTATCATAATGTGTCTGATCCTCAAAGGATATGAGGGGTAAACAAAAATAATAATAATAAAAAAACCCTACAGGTTTTCTCATATTTTATGGTTATTTAAAAGCAGGAACAGCACCCTGATAGTGGTGGCCTCACAGCATTAAAGTAGGTTGGAGAATAGGTGCCTGCTGGCAATGTGGAGCTTGTCCCTGTGTCCCAGGCTCCCAGGGAATTGGTCTTTAAAAGGAAAGGGCCATTGGCAGGGATGTGCTCAATCGCAGAGTCTGACCTGGTAAAAATGGGAGCTACACTGCTGTCACTCTAGGGTCTCTCTCCAGGGATGGAGTGTAATTATAAGAGTGAGGGCCCTGGGGCCCCATCACTCTAAGATCCACCCGCTAATCACACAACCCTGGCACAGGAGGTGGCTTCCCTTAGAAACTGAGCCAAAAACCTTTTAATGGATAAAGGTCAAACTCAAAGGTAAATTATGATAAAATGACTGTCCAGGTTAAAACATTACATAATATTTAATCTTCCATGCAGACCATCGTTTATGCAGCAATAGCAATGTTAGGGCCTGTGGACATTTAGGTGCATGTAAAAAGGTAAAAACAAATGTAAGAGAAGGTTGTTGGGATAAGGAAAAAGCTCTTGTCTTATTACTTTGTATGACTGGATTTTGTTATTATTATGAATAATCTCTTGCTGTCCTTGCAGTTCTGTAATCTGGAAGGCTACATAACTGAAATACAAAAATGATCTTGAGGTGTAGTTTCAACTTCATTTGCTGCCTTGACATTGTCAAAGAGACATTGCAGTTAATTAATGATGAACAGCATAGTGTTTAAGGCTTAATTTGATTAGACAGGTGGAGTGTTAATATGTGGATGTTCTGCTTCAGAGGCCTGAAGAATGTTCATAAATCAACAACGATTCCACTGCTCTGTAAAATGCCAACTTCAAATAATGTACTACACTGTGAGTCAGTGTTTTCTGGTAGTTGTCTCTTTTTTCCCGATCAAAGCCTCAATTACCAGTCTAGCCCTCATTATCTGTTATTATGCTCTTTCGCTAACTCTAATACCACAGCAACATTTGATCTTCCCCATCATCTTTCTTTGTCATCCCTCCTATCTATTCCTACTCAAGCCTTCCGATCCCCCCTTCCCCTCAAACCAGAAGGACTTTCAAGGTCTGCTCAGATAGCGTCACTGCGACTGTGCATCTGTTTCCAATTTTGTGCAATTAACAAGGCAGGCTAGAGAATGTTTCTGTCTTTTTTCCTCCATTTGTCTCTTTTCTGCTCATTTCTCCTCTTTCTCCTTGTCCCACCTCTTCTTAGCTCATGGCAGATGGTCATTCTTTATTTGCCGCCTAAATCAAAACAATGTAAAATCTCATCACATGTTTTTGTTTCCTTCTTTGGGTGGGCTGCTTCAGATAATAAAAAAAGGTAATCTATCACCTATGTCTATATAGGAGGAGCTGCAGAGATACACATCTCAAAGTAAAATGAAAAACGCAACTGCCACAATAAGTGACTTTACCGAAATGGCACAGGCCTGAACTGCAGATATTACTTGAGCGATGTGTACACAGCAGTATTTAGGCAGTCTGGTCTGTGGCTTGGTAATAGTTGTCTTTTATTTTTCTTGGTCATTATACAAAACCCATCTGAAAAGTGCTTTTAATTTCTTGCTGAAATGAGTGCTTTCCCAGTCTCCTCACTCCAGTTGGCTATAAATTCTGGGACTTGTGCAGTGTGCTTCGAATTCAGATGCCAATACAAGAAGAGCAGGCTGGGGAAGAGGCGGAAGTTTCTTATGTTTCCGGGTTTTTTTTACTAAGCCGAGGTACAAGCCTCTGCTAAGTCCTTGGCTGCTTTTTTAGGGAGGTCAGCAGGTACAACCGAGGCAAAACTACTAGCTGCCAGAGGCCTGAACCAACAAAATCACTGACAACCACCAGTGACAGCTTTATAGACCTGTGGCCTTTACAGGGTGTATTTTAAAGCCAGACTACACTTAGTTTTCTGGTAAACATTTTTCATCCCTAATGTTTACACAAACCTTCAAATGTATTCCATATTTTTTTCATATACCCAAAGGTCTTATTACTATCTCTATAGCAGATCCCATAGGCACATAGCAATAATCCAACTATAGCTACAAAGACAGCCAAGACTGAAACCTCTGTAGATGACACGACTGCTAAGCCAGTGGTTACACTTTAGCTCTTGCACCACAGTTTGACTATCCCTCAAAGTTTTAGCCAAACGTTGGACCAGTCCTCCTGGTCACCACTGCTTTCTTGTGGCTTTTGTCACAAATGATTGCCTGATGGGATATTACACCACCTGCATGCCCATGGTAGAATACCACCACATCAAACTGCAGCCAGTGGACGCCACAATGCATGGTCTTCCAAACTGCTCAACATGTGTCAAATGTGAAGAGGATGGGACAAATGAGTCTGTTCTATTGAAATACATCAAAGAAACTACCTGTAGCACTTTCATTACAAGGATTTCAATCAGCTTTCAATGGACAGTGATGACACATCCCTAAAAGTTTTTTTGTAGTCAGTATTTTGAGTATCACAGTGAAGTTGCTCCAACTTGAGACACTAATATTATTAATAATGGTAGGGTTCTGCAGAAGTCAGTGGCCATCCTATTGAGCCACTTCAGTGCACTACCTGTGGTCACACCACCAATGTTACAATTGATAACCTCTGTTACTACATACAGAAGAGAAATTGTGTACACTTCTCACCAATCCAAACTAGCCCACTGTGAAAACACCAGGCACTTCGAATGCTTCTTCCTCAATTGTTTGTTTAGTTTGGACAACCGCAACCAAAAGAATGCAGCTTTGATACCTTGCCAAGAACCAGCGCTCTTCCTCTCAGCTCAAGTGGCTGAAAATTCAGTGTGGAGTTTGTGTATTTGTCTAACACCAGTAGCTCTGGGCTTTAAGCATAAATTATGCATATCCAATGTATTTTATTTAAAATTAATTAGCCCATCTCCTAGCTGTGGATTGTTTGCCAATAGAAACAGTGGAATAGAGGGAAGGAGAAGGGGGGGACCAGTGTGATGGCAGCTGTGACTCCACGGTTCCCCCACTGCTCTCCAGGAGAAGATTAATAGTTAATGGAAGGCCTTTAGGCTGTGGAAATACCCCTAGTGGCCCTTATCCTTGCTCTGGGTAAAGCAGGGATTATTGTCAAGGTATCAGAGTCTGTCACAAAGCAAGCCCTCCCCTCTCATTCCCCAACCCTCTCCATCTTTCTTCCATTACTCAAATAAGAAAAACATTGGTTAAATTTGGCACAGATGCTTGGCAAAATCTGGTATGTATTTTCTACTTTGTTTATGTTGCTAATTCATATGTGTGTAACTTCACACTTTTTTCCTCATCCCCTCCTCGCCATTGGCTTATGTGATCTTTAAATAGGAAGAGAGCGGGGTCAATTTTTCAAACGTGGCACAGCGTATTATCTCTGGCAAGGCGAGTCAAATCAGCCTAGCAATTAACTTAGGCTCAGTGCCGCAACGCAAATCATCAGACTCGTTCAGGGTCGCGCGGATTCCTCTCTCTAGGCAATTAGCCTCCTTCATTAATTAAAAATTCTAATCAGGATGTTGGATCGATAGTATAAATCACATGTGCTGCAGCTCACTGAGGGAAGTTGTGTCTTACTTCCAGGGCCTGCATCGACAAAGTAATCAGCCAAACTCATGTGAAGGATTAATGATACAATAGTTGAGATGATTGACACCCTTATAAATATTCTAAGACATATGCCAATGCATGGAGCATACAGCAGGAAATATGTACGTCTTATTTGCTGATGTTGAAAATATATATGTTTGTGGTTAGTGTACACATGGCACTTTTTTTAATTGCTTCATGAAGGTAATTTAACATTAAAATGATTTTTACTTTTACATCAAATGTTTAAATTGTAACCACAGGAAATCTGAAGAAGCTTACTGCAGATGAAAAATTGCTTTGTTTGTCAGTTTCAAACCTAACTCAGTTGTTATTTCAGATAATAAATTATGTATTTTATGTATTATATTTGACATTATCTTATGACATTATCCAGTCACCTGTCCTTTTAAAGGAATTTCCTTGCATGACCTTCCATAGGGTTGTACGTAGTGAACCATGTGTCGACTTAGATAACTGCTGATGTCCAAAGAGAGCATTCCTGCACTACAAAAAAACATGCTAAGCAACTTATATAGACATATAGGCTACATGTAGAAATAAAACATAAATACAAACCCAAATAAAAAAAGAAAGAAAACATCCTGTTATTCTGTGGCCTTGTGTATTTCAATTGTGATGGAGGCTGTAGTAGAATTCAGAAATTGCTGAAAACAATCCACTGAACCTTTTCTTACTGTTGGTACATCATGAAGTGTTGGTCAGTCCTGACTCTTACATCACATGGGTGAGCCACTCATAATGGCTCTGGGGGCCAATTATTTTCTGGCTGAAAGAAAGTGCTTTTTCCATTTTTCCAGTATGTGTATGTGACATATACACATACATACACCCACATACACAATGTCTACCCAACTCAAACACGTACATACGTACACACACAGTGAATGATTTTTGAGACACAGGAGACACAGAATAAAGTTTGTCTGCAGTACTTTCCAATAACACTTTGCATTTGTTTGTGGTCTCGTCATTGTGGTTTGACTGTGAAAACATCCCCACTAAATGTTGCTGTTGTTCTTAGGTCAATTTGGGAGGAAAATGAAGTCATTTTGGATCCCACAAGAAATCAACATAGACCCAATATTTCCCTCTCATTAGCAAGAAAACGAGTAGGAGGAGATGGCGCAGCAATAGTTGCATTTTGCGGCTGATTCATTTCAACAGGAGGTGAATTACAACCGTGGTGTAGTCTTTCCTCCAATAGTGTCAGCATATATCAATATCTTGTTACTGTTTCTTGGCTCATGCTCAACTCTGAGGTCATGTGGCTTGCAGAAAATCTGTTGCTGTGTACAAGTTTGGCCACAGGAAATGATCTGAGAAGGACTGCAGGTGTCACTCCCTCCCGTATGAAGGACACTTAGGCCCCTGCGACATTTGTACCACATGGCCTTTTATTGATTGACAGAGTAGGACACTTCCTGCAAAAAAGTCATTGATAGCTTTGCTGTCTTAACCTCCAGTTGATCCTCTTCCTGATGTCTCCACACCATCAGTGGGTAGAGCTCATTACTTGGTTAGGCCTGTGGAGTGCAGAGGAAAAAAAAAATCGGAGGCCTGCTGTTGTATGTCAACACAGCAGGAGGTGCACAGTAACATTGCTGGGTACAGCATGTGTTGCAGACCACCACTTATCAGCAGGCAGATCCTATTGAGCCAGATATCGTTCTGTCTTAAAGCCGGCAGTTCAACCAACCAGTGTTGTATCTGTGCTCCTTTCTGTTGTAACTAAGTGCAAGTGCAGCATTTGTCACGATGGTAGCCAAGAAAAGGGCAGAGAAGGTGCAGATGGGACACATTTAACAAACAGGGACTGAAATAACAAATAAAGTAAAGCCCAGTATGGGAAGGCAAACCTGTAGAAAGCCCCCATATTAAGAAAACCTACTTATAATCCAAATATAGGTAAAACAGGTAGAGAAGTGTGGAGTAGAGTTGGGGTAAGCTGGTGACCATAAGAAGGATGTGATCCTAGACAGGACCCACCTGTAACTCCAAATAGTCCCTGTGGATGCCTGTTTTGTAATGCACATTTTATTTTGTGTACGTGTGTGTGTTGCATGTTTTTGAGATATAAATATGTGTCTTTGGAGCTTTCTGTTATTTTTAGCCTAGGCACTTTCTCCATTCTTCCTTACTTGCAAAAATCATTTTTAATATCTCATTTACTCTGACACAAGAGGGTTGATTTAAATGAGGGCCAAAGAAAACAATTAATATGTTTCCTCTTAAATCGAAGTTGCAATGGAACACACAAATCTCTCCTCTGCTTGTTTCCAGCCCAGGAAATGAGGACAGATTGTCTGAATTTGTGTGGCATGTTCCTTTTTTTTCTTCCAGCGAGATCTTGTCGCCACACATCAGCTGTACATATGGAGATTAATTGCACTAGCCCACAGCTCTTGCAAATCCTTTTTGCTTTTCCAAAAATATGCCTCCCTCTCTCCTATTAGCTGATTTGGGGGGGAAATCTGGGAGTTATTTTATTGTAATATGTTTTTTTCTTCCACTTAATCAGCCCTTTTGGAGTGGTGTTTTCCATCATATTTCTGGCTGTTTACTATTTCTTTATCGTGTGTTTCCGCTTGACTAATGCAGAGCTGCCTTGTGTAGCAGCCAAGCATATGCACATTCTTATTCCCACTTAAGACTTAGGTTTATTGATTTGTTTTGTTTCTTCATCGCTCATACAGAAATGAATGCCACACAAGCAGCCATTAATAAATCATGGGAGTTTCACTAGAACCAAACCTGTGTCCAGCTAGGTTTTTTTTTTTTTCAAATTTATGGCATTGCTGATATTATGTCAGCTTTTGCTGAGTTGTTATATATCACATTACCAAGCCTACTGACAATAAACAGAGCTGCATATCAAGAGAAACAGTTTGGTCTGAGTCATACCTTGACATTGTTTGAATTAATCTAATGTGGTTCACTGCTGAAAACTCCAGTTAAAATACATATTTGTTTCTCACTTAAAGTACTGTCACTTTGATCTATGGCCTGCATAATGATTTTTAGCAACTGCAATGTGGCCATTTTTTTCATCCAAAATGCTCATCTCACTTTGTACATGATTAAAACCTTGTCTGAAATGTTGGGAAAAGTCCTTCATGTACATAAAGATAGTGTATGTTTATGTAAGTCTGAGATCAAACAGTACAGAACACCCTTCAAACATGGAAAAAAATAGCTTTATGTGCTGTTATACTGAGTCATAGATGGTCCAGAGCAGACACAAAACTGTGCAGAAAATGGCCCTCTACTTTTGAAAGTGGAGGACTTGACCCATTGTTTTGACCTGTCTTGCTTTTAATTGCTCCCAGTTTGGATGATGTGATTGTGACAGAGCACAGACTGCTGCTACGCCAACCTCTATAGCTCTTCAACAGGACTTACAAATTGTAACCAAGGTGAAAAAGCGCAGCCAGCTTTGCCCCCTGTAGACAGAAACAGCAGCTGTTTCCAATTCTTACCTGAAATCAACAGTGAGTGATGTTGAGAGGACTTGCAGCACATGTCAGTGACAAAAGTTGTTTTGTAAAATACAAAAAAAACCTGTGAATGAAAGAAAAAGATCATCCTTTCTAGCATTTTTAGAACTGGCTTGATGCATTGCCAAAGAAATTCCCTCAGACATAACAAGGTTTGATGACAGGGAAGTGCCCTATGTCCAGTGCTTGATGTTCTCCAGTGTAGGCTTTGCTGTGGAGCTGCAGTTTTCTTCATATTTGTGTCATATCGAAGTTCACAGACACACTGATTGTTATCTATGAGAGAAGAGCCATTTCAGCCCTGCATCTAACAAGGTTACCATACTGTGGCTGTCAGCTAAATGGTGACGGGTGAGGTCACAGGCAGCACTGTAACCCCCGAGTCTCGAGCAAAACAAAGTGATGATTTTAAATGGGCCAGCCTTCCTCGGAGGACACAGGCCAATTGTTCTGCAAAGATTTCTGTCTGACTTTTGTCTGACTTTCACAGACCCCCATCACTGAGTAATATGAGCAAAAATGCTTGCTGTGATCACAGAATAACATTTCTTTCTTTTATTTTTTGTATTCCTCATGAGTACATTTCACAACAACAAACACTTGAGACAGAGCTTCAAATGAAATAGAGTGCAGGAGTTGCCAAAAACATGTTTCTTTAATATATATACAGCTAAAATAAAAGTCTTATAGATTACTACAGTTTTCAAATGACCCTGATGATTTCTATACATGCTGTTTGGCCCTTAACCGCAGGCCGCAGGTTGCTGTCCACATACAGAAGCCCTGTGTTTGTTGATTCAGAGGAAATAAAGGCAATCTGTTTATATTAAAACTGTGCAAATAGGTTGGTAGTCAGCTGGGCATACTCAGTGAAAATACACAAATGTATTCCAGTATCTAAAACATTTTCTTTTGTCACTCTGGCTAATGAACCTCCCCTGAATTTTTCTCTCGCCTCATACACACTAAAACCTGCCAAGTGAACACTCGGAGGTGACGACTTGGCAGTCGCATGTAGCAACCTGTGACACCATCCAACACTAATAAATTAAAGCAAACATTAGAGCAGAAAGGGGGGAAATGTAGGACGTAGGGCAATATTGTAATGAGTAATATCTACCGTAACAGTAGTTAATTGGTTGTGATACAGTGGATATAAATTACCGTGTATTTGGGGAGATTGGGAATTATGATTATGTTAATGTCTTCTTTCCATTTGCTCTCGTCACTTTATCAAACTTGACACGGCTGCTGCAGCTGTTTACAATCCTTCGTCGTTTCAACGCAGATAAACTCAGAACAGAGGCACTTGGTGATTACCAATGCACTGAATCATTGCTAAATCTGCATCCTAATCTAGCAATTACCTTCTGAGCCTTGACTTATAATTTATTTCGCTGGTTAAGCTTTTGTCTCTGCTTACTGTCCCTCGACTCTACAGCTAATACCTAAATTGCGACTGGAAAAACTGAAGCGGCTCCCTCTCCATCTCTGTCAGTGACTATTTAAAATTGCTGCTGCCTAGGTCCTTGTGAACAGCATTAATGATATGTTTACTCATTATAACTTTTTTTTTAGCTGTGGTTGCACCTCCACACAAGTTGAGATATTTCTTCGTCTGCCATGAGACACCGTATTTGTAATCTCTGCGGTAAAGCTGATCTATCAATCACCTGCTGTACATCTCAGGATCTTTTGATGGTGCTCAAGTCTGTTTTCTTTTTTTTTTTTATTGATTAAGATTGTATTTACAAAACAGACAACTAGGAACAAGCCTCACATCACACACATAAACTGGCTTTGCCCCTTTTTTAACTGCACGAATGCACAACTCCCTGCCAGTAAAAAGACAAATGAAGAATAGCACAGACTTCTTCAGTGCTGTGTTATCTCTGCCACACAGTCCTGCAGTTTCTCCTTTAATAATCTGGCTTATTCTCAGCGGAGAACACCTTTTGTTGAAACAAGTTGTGTTGACAATAAAGGCAGAGCTTACAAAGCACAGAGATATTTTTTTCTGTCAGTCTCAACATGACTTACAGCTGCTTCATATGTTGCAGTTGAAGTAAGAAACTCCAGGGCAGCTTCCCAGTTTTGTCATGCGCAAAGGTTCACAGGAATTTTCATAAATGGTTGTGTGTTTGTGTGCAGAACCCACTGACTGTAGACTCTGCCAGTAATGCTTGTCAGTGCATTCTGACTGGGCTGATAGAACAGAATGACCACTCCACTGCAGAGAGAACAAGAGAGAGAGAGAGAGTCCATGGACAGAACTATCACTGTGATTAACTGTAATGATCGGGGGTGGAAATGGGTGTTTAGAGGGTTGTGGAGAGGATGAGGCCTGTGCCGGCCCAATCTGGAGGGGGCCGACGTGCCATATGCATGCCTCTGTCGGCTTGGGTAATAGTCCCCATGTGTAGTGCACTGGTCCCTATCCCACGGGGTGCTATGCACACAGGAGGCCACTTGAAAGCCTATCTGGATGTAGCAGCAATCAGAGTCAGAACAAGCACACAGGGGAGTAATCTGTTCCAGCTTTTGGAGCGTGCCGAGGTTTGGGGGGAACCAAGATGAGACTGTATGTGTGATGGGAGCAGAAGGGGGGCTTATGGCTTCATTTGGACAAGGTCATGGTTAGTCAGATGGCAAAAACATGTCTGTGTGTTATGTGCGCACACATTTCTCTAAATTCCAGAACATATCTTAGACACAACCCGTCAGATTTGTAAGCAGTGCTGGCAGCCTGTGGCATAGCCGCATCATTAAAATCCCTTCAGCGACTGAGTTATAGGTGGTTTGTTGACTTCCAAGGACATGTCATGGGCGGTAGGTAATGCTTAAGATCCAATAAGGTTTGTGCGTCAAGCAACAAATATGCAGAGACAGCTCTAACCATCCGAAGCAGTAGCCGACATGGTGCAGCCCAATTTTAATCTTTTTCCCTCACAGTATTTCATGGCTGACTCTAGTTTTACAACTGTCACTGCACAGGGTAAACATTTGTAGTTTTGTGTAATGCATATACAACTGTATGCCAAAAAAGACTTTTGCAACTGCCAACAGTATATCAACAATAGTAAATATATGTAGAGCTCTTACTAGTATATTTATAGAACTTAAAAAACAGACAGGATTAGTTTTCAGATCCAATATACATCAGTGTCATGCCATCCGTTCTTCAAGGAGTTGATGAAGAAGACACACACAAAAAAAGAAAGGGTATAATCAGTAGGCAGTGACCCAGAGGAGGTCACGCTGAGCCTTGGGGAGTTGACTAATGAAAAGTCCAATCAGCACAGCAGAGGACGATTAGAAGGAGCCCCAGGCTGCGATGGAGGGATGGAGGAACAAGAATGAGAGGAAGGATGGGGAAAATGAATGAGAAGGAGATGAGCAGGGAAGAAGACCCAGTGGATGCTCCCATTAAACACACACACACACACACACTGCTCCCATGATGCTGATGGAGTGCAGTTGCTTGTGGTCAAGCTAAAGTAGCAAAACGGGGAGGCTGAGAGGAACAACATGTGTTAGTACTTTGTCTTAGCATTGGTTAATGATGGGGAGACATGGTAATAATTGGTGTTTATTTGTATTCCTGAATTTATTGCTCTTCTCCAGCTGATCCAGTAATGAAAGACTCCGAAGTTTAGTAAGCTATAACACACTGCCATTATTCTGCTCCAGGTCATTGCATCAAATTTGTTTGGTCTCAGGCAAAAAAATGTCATAAATTAAAAATTTAACAGATGATATATTTTTATAGACATGCTCCGCTAAAACATTTGGGCTTTATTATAACATTTGGAAAAAAACACCATTACACAGCGTGGGAAGTGCATTCAAGGTTCCAACCACATTTTAAAACTATTTTCTTCTCACTGTTCATAATCCAGCAAAAGTCACCCATGTACGGTTCTCTTTTTTTCCCCCTTCTTTTCCAGTGACGTCATATTCCACATTTGCACCTACAGAGCTGCCTGGCACAACTACAGACTACTGTTGGCCACCGAGAGGAATGATGCATCTGTGACCACAACAAAGCACCGCATTTGGCTTTGATCGGTGCGGCGCGTGCAAGCTGGCTGGTAACACTGACTCTTTTTTTTGCACAGTTTCATTGACTAACACATAGGTCACCTGCAAATGATCATGTTAGATCAGAGCTTTAAAATGAACTTTTTGAGGTCACAAGTCAAATGGGTACTAAAAGTTAGCAGTCACTCCTAATTTCCTCCTGACTTTCTTTTAATCAACCACAGCTTGCTGCATTCATCCAGGTACATTTGCAAAATAAAGGGCACAATATCTGTCTATGTATTTGGTACCGAAGATGGGAATCCATCCTCCCTATGACTTGGAATTGGACTTGGTGATCATTCTCCATCCAACCATTCATTTTATTAAACCTCTTCGTCCTCTACTACATGATCACAGGGCGGCTGTAGCTGTCTCAGCTGTGAATGGGTGAAAGGTACCCTGGACAGGTTGTCAGAGACAACACAACATGCAAGAACATGCAAAATTTAGCAAACTGCAAGACATCAAAAGGTCCTTATGCTCTGACTGTAGGACAGCCCTGAGTGTTAATATGCCTTTAAAGCCCTCGTGTGAGTGTTTTTGAGTTTGGAATTGTTCCAGTATCTTCTCCGTGTTTGTTGACAATGGTGACGCACAAGCTCCACCATTTAGTTTTAAATGCCAGACCTTGGTTGTAGTTTAAAAAACGCTGGTATTTCCTTCAAGTTCAGTTTTCAAAAGTGTTTGTACATGAGCTACTTTTTCCTTTCATGAGACCAGGACGCGCACCATGCCAAATGTTGCTTTGGTTACAAACCGACCATTTTCTTAGAACAAACATGTCAATTTCACTTTTCCAAATAGTATATTTAATGCCTTCGCTCGTACATGCTTTCCAACCTCTTCCAGTCTGGGGATTCAAACCAGTGTTCTTCCGGTCACAAACCTGCTTCCAAAACCTTCAGGGCACTGCTGCTCCATAAATCTGTCCCAGATCTCCGCAGCAGCTAGGAAAGTTTTTAGGTAGAAGAATACTTTTCCCGCCCTCAACAATTATTGTTGACATGTCCTGAAGCAAGGCACTTAGTCCCAATAGCGTCTGTGCAGGTTCTCAGCGGCCTGCCGAAGTTTTACTCTCATCTATGGTTCCAGGTTTGGGATGGTTTGCTCCAGATTGGCTAAGATTTGTTGACCTAAATTGAATTATTGATAAAACTAGCACATCTGCCCAATCTTCATGTGCATAAGCAGGCAGACCTTCAAAGCCTGTTTTTTTGGCCTCACAATAGAGTCTTTTAACTTGGCTTCCAAACACACAGATGATGACAATAAAAGTCTGCAGATGAGAAATGAACGTTATCCTTAAAATTACACATGGCTGGATATGATTGCAGCCATTGTTTTATGGTTACATTTTTCAGACACTGTCAGTCTCAAAACTGTGTCAGCCACCCTGCACACACCAGGGGGTCGTGACTTCTTTTGTGTTGGTTCGCCTTGTTCTCCTCGAGTTGCAAGTATTTCTGCCATCCTGTCGCCTTCATAGAGTCATTGGGTTTCTAATGCAATTTGTGCTCAAGGCAAAAACCACTCAACTGAGGCTTCTTCTTGCTCTGTCTCAGTCCTTTTTTCCTCTCTATCGCTCCCCATGCTTTTCAGTCAAGGCCCTGTGTTGGTATTGATTAAAGCAGCGTCTTTTTGTCTCCTGCCAGCATTTTCCACAGCTTGTTGCGAGCTGAGAGGAAACAGCAATAGAAAGTGGAGAGGGGAAAAAGGTGTTGACTAAATCCAGAGGGCAGAGAAAGCAACCTCTCTGCCATTCACCCAGTAGGGGAAACATTCGACTTCCCTCCCAGAAGTCCAGATGCCTGGAATAGAGTCATATTATGGCACAATATGGTGCCTGCAATCTTTTTCCACTACGCCCAGCTTGCTACTTCAGCCGCTGCTCCCTCCTTCCTGCTGTGGCGTTTGGTTTGATGAGGTCCTGGGAGGCAAGGCCAGTCGGGGTGTAAATCAGAGGAGCAGCCAATAGAACCACACCTGGAACAATATAGTCCAGTTAATGTGGAGTCATCTAGAAGGAGATGAATTTGCATCTGGGAACATCTGGTGGGACATTTGGACTTGCCGGCAGTTGGCCACACAGTTTTTCTCTATTTTTGAGAGTTGGCTGTCATTCTTATTTCTTTCACTACCATTCACTTAACTCTTCTAAATTTCCGATGCTACTCCCCACTGTGATCTTTCTGTTTTTCTAATATTTGTTTCCTCTTCTCTCTCTGTCTTTTTTCCCCTCCTGCTTTGTGTCTCACCATCTGTTTCTTTCTCCTGCTTTCTTCCTTTTCCCCTTCATAGCAGAATATCTCTTTTTTCCCACCTCCCCCACTTTGGCAAACATTACACAGAGATTTTCAGACTTTCTTGGGGACTGTAAACAAGTGTCTCCAACACTGCACAGACTTAACTTAGTTCTGATGTTACAGCTGTGAAAAAAGCAACCTTGCAAAACAAGGTAGTCAACAAATAAAGACATACTGCGTGGCTTATCACGGCAGGGTTTCATGTGATGCTTCTTTTGAATGTGAGCACAATTAGCAAAAGAATGTGACCAATTTAATCTCTATGTTTAATAGATGCAAATGGAGTAATGCACAATTAAACAAGATTTTAGTGAGAAACAACCAAGAGAAGTACAGCTGGAGAATGTATGTCCACAGATGGAATTTACAATACCTAATCAAGAAACAAGTATAAACACATTCAGACTTAGATTATCTCTGCTGCTGGGAGGATAAATTGGCCATCTACGACCTACTGTGAAAACAGACTCATTGTTGTGAGAACAGAAGTCTGGTCAACATTGACTGTATCAGCACCTCTAACATATTCATTGTTAGTCTGAGGGCCTGAGGCACCGCTGGTTAGTCTGGAGAGAAACTCCGGCATATGTATCCATGCACAGGAGGTCAGATGCTGGCTGTTTTTTTTAAAACATTGGTGCCATTAGCCAGCCTCCCATGGCATTCTTTGGATGCTGTGCTGCCTGTTGCCTTAGGGTGAAGGTCATTACATTTAATATGGTGGGGATAAGGAGCAAATACAAGATTCATAGAAGTTAAATGTGATGCTTCCATTCAAATTATGATACTTATATTAAAGAAAATAGCTCAAAATATTCCTATAGCACCACTGACTGTTCATTCTCAGCTGACTATTTTTAATTTCCACTCCCCGATCATCTCAATACTTTGTTTTTGAGAGTTTAAGAACAGTGATGATTCAACACAGAACAGGATGACACACAGAGAGAATCTTCTAAGCTAAAAAGTGGAAGATAGGAAGAACATGAAAGTGTATCTGATTACTTTGCCACCAATCATGAAGCAGGAAGTGCCGTGCATGCCTGGTTTCCATGAGTGTTCTCGTCTAAAAGATGGATAGGCAGCAAAAGAAGTAAAAGACATTCTGTCTTTGTCAATAGAGCAGAACTGGGTCGCTGCAACGTGAAAAGAATATGGAAAATGTCTGCAAGATTTAGTGCAAAATCAGTCAGCATAAATAGCAGGAAGAGAAGCCAATGAGCAAAAATAGTCATGCTAGCATTATGAGGGAAAGATTCTGTCTGTACATGGGTTAGGGTTATGGTTAGTGCTGAAAAACATGCCCGGTGCTGCACCGCAGCAACTGAGTCTTCGATGACAGACTCTGAATACCCACCGTACGTTCTGCTGTTGAAAAATTGCCTGAAGCAATGTTTAGGGTTTTTTACGGCCACAAATTCAGTCCAAACCACACACGGAGTGGACATTATTTAACCCAGTCTGCTGCTGCAGTCAGTAGAAACCCAAAGCCTTTAGTGAAAAGCAGTATTGTGTTGTAGACTGAGCTCAAAGGTTAAGGAAGCAAACACAGAAGCTGCATTACCATTCTGCAAGTATCAACTAGTTGAGGTACTGAAGATAACAACAGTTAGAGAAGTATACTCAGACACCAAAAACTAAAACAAAAATCTGTTTTTATCATTTGTCCGAACAGGGGAACAGTAAAAATATACTTATATTGACACTTTTATTATTACAGATTTCAGATTTGCTTCACTAGCTGTGATAACATGATGCTCCTGTTGCCGAGCAACATTGAAAAAAAAACATGGATCTGTACAGTAAACGTGGAAATTTAATGCTCCATGTGTGGAGAGCGGTGTAAGAAAAAAGTAAGAGCAAAACTCAGTGAAGTAGCATCCTGTTTAAATATTGAGAAGTTCCTTTTGAATAGTGTTAAATGGATTCTTTCACTAGCTGTTTATAGATGGCTTACTATTAACAAACACTGTATTTGTAGCAGTATACTGTTCATGTTGCTCCATGATGCGTATCTTTCAATATGTATGGTGCCATACTGTTATAAATTATTCCCAAGCTACGTTGCCACGGTCCAACTATGTGAAGTAACTCAGTGGTGGGAATGCACTCATGCTACTCTTTAGTGTGGGCGGTTCCATGACAAGTCAGAGCCTTGAAGTTTTGCTGTTTATTAATTAGAGAACTGTTTGTGTGTGTGTGTGTGTGTGTGTGCGCCTCCGGCTTGTCTGCAGTACTGATCTGAGAGATGATGACGATGGTGGTGGTGGTGGTGGAGGGAAGCTCTGAAGTGAAGCACCCACAAGTAAATTAGCCGTAGCTGTTGCCACATGAGCTGGCCTGCGTCAGCTGAGCTAATGTGAGCCGTGTCACCATGGTGGAACATCTTGGATGCAAATGCTCCCACAGTCGATTTTGAAAGTGGCTTTGGTTTGCATGCTCAGCACAAACAGAAAACAGTTTGTTAATTGTATAAATAAACACATTAACATGAATGAACTGCGCTATTTTGTTCTCATGTAGAGGACATACTGTAGGTAAATGCCAAGGAGAGTTTAACACTGTCAATTTGATTTAATTGAGCTATTTGAGGCTTACTCATTAGTAGAAGAGATCTTATTCCACAAGACTTGACTTTAATTAGTCAATTCAATTAAAGGCACTCATGATACACATTTAGCAGCTGCAAATGACACTCCTTCTAATGACAGCTGATAACAGCGGATCTGATTAATTGACTGTTTTCATGTATAAATTAGAATACATAAGATTCTGCTATGAGGGGCCGTCAGGGACATTATTCAGAATTACCTCTCACACACACTACTGAAACGCTCTTACACACACTACTGAAATGTTATCCTCTCACACACACTACTGAAACGCTCTCACACACACTACTGAAACTCTCTTACACACACTACTGAAATGTTATCCTCTCACACACACTACTGAAACGCTCTCACACACACTACTGAAATGCTCTCACACACACTACTGAAATGTTATCCTCTCACACACACTACTGAAACGCTCTCACATACACTACTGAAACGCTCTCACACACACTACTGAAACGCTCTCACACACACTACTGAAACGCTCTCACACACACTACTGAAACGCTCTCACACACACTACTGAAATGTTATCCTCTCACACACACTACTGAAACGCTCTCACATACACTACTGAAACGCTCTCACACACACTACTGAAACGCTCTCACACACACTACTGAAACGCTCTCACACACACTACTGAAATGTTATCCTCTCACACACACTACTGAAACGCTCTCACACACACTACTGAAACGCTCTCACACACACTACTGAAACGCTCTCACACACACTACTGAAATGTTATCCTCTCACACACACTACTGAAACGCTCTCACATACACTACTGAAACGCTCTCACACACACTACTGAAACGCTCTCACACACACTACTGAAACGCTCTCACACACACTACTGAAACGCTCTCACACACACTACTGAAATGTTATCCTCTCACACACACTACTGAGATTTCAGTGTAACAGGAAGGCGTTTCAGTGTAACAGGAAGGTGGCTCAAAACAGGAAGTGCTCTGGAGCATTCTCTGGAGGCACATGCTGTCATGGTGGATAATAGCCAGGGGGAATGTCATGAAAACTGAAAGGGTAAAGTGACGGTGCTTAAAATGAATCTTCATCTGTTCCTCTTTGTTTTTTGTTTATTAGTGCCAACTTTATTTTATGATGTGAAAGGTAATGAAGAGGATATAATAAGTATTTTTACAAGTGCCTTGCAGTGTGTTGAATCGCTTCGGAGAAATGAGCACAATAATTTTGACCAGGAAAGGCTTTATAGAGTGCTTGATGACCATACAAGAACTATATCTGCTCTTCGTGCGGCTGTGTCCAGATATGATCCTTGGAATAGGGATCTCAGTCACCTACTGGGATCACTGCACAGGTGTTTTCGCAATTTGCTTCATGAACACGAGGCCAGACAGAGGCCTGCCAATGCAGATATATTGTTACCCCCAACAACCTTCACTGGTCACCCTGGCCGTCCCAGATACACCATAACCAGTGAACAGATTTCTCACTGCATGTCCATTGGCATGACATGGCAGAGAATTGCATCTTGCTTTGGGATAAGTAGAAGAACTCTGCACAGACACAGACTGTTACTGGGAATTGAACCGCTAAGATATGCAGTCATGTCTAATCAAGAACTGGATAGCCTTGTGACTGTAATACTACAGAATACTCCAAATGCAGGGGAAACCTATGTCCTTGGAAGCCTGAGATCACGTGAGTTAAGGATCCAGCGTTGGCGGGTCAGAGACAGCTTGTATCGAGTGGATCCCATTGGCCGATCATTTAGACGCCGTCATGCTATAAGGCGGAGGGCCTACAGTGTTCAGTCCCCCAACCAATTATGGTAAGCTCACGGTGAAAGCCTTGCCAAGATTATTAGTAAAGGTACCATGCCACAATATTAAAATAATGTCCAGCATAACCAAAGGTTAAAATACTCACTGTGCTTAAACCACACATCAGTGTTTTAATATTGTTTTTGTTGTAGTTTTGTTTCATTATCCTGTTACAATCTACTGTAGATATTAAGATTATTTTTTTCCCAAACCTGTTAAGTCTTAGTGCAAAAGAGTAACAATACTGATTCTGGTCTCCCAACAGGCATTTCGATGGAAACCACAAGCTGGTCAGGTGGCGTCTTGTCATGCATGGCTGTGTTGATGGCTTCAGCCGGACTATTATATACCTGCGGTGTTTATCCAATAACAGAGCATCAAGTGTTCTGTCATTATTTTTGGAAGGCGTTGAGAACTTTGGTTTGCCTGCAAGGGTCAGATGTGATCATGGCATGGAAAATGTACTTGTTGCACGTTTCATGTTGGAAAGAAGGGGATTAGACAGTGTTATTACAGGTGTTTCAGTCCATAACCAGAGAATTGAAAGACTATGGGCAGAACTCAATAGAGTAGTTTGTAGACACTTCATAAACATATTTAACTTCATGGAAGAACAAGGTATTCTGGACTCATTGAATGAACTACATCTTTTTTGTCTGCATTATGTTTATTTGCCAAGAATTCAGCAGGCAGTGATGGAATTTATTAACCAATGGAACAACCATGGCCTCTCCACACAAGGGGGGCAGACACCTCTTCAGTTGTGGCATTCAGGTGTCATAAACAGCATTGGAATTCAACCAGTTATAAATGACATTATTCATATGGATACCCACTATGACATCAATGAGCATGAGCCTTTGCCAGGACTTCAAACTAACAATCACATTACAATTCCAGACATTAACATAACTATCAATGAGACCACAATGAACAGGATTCAACAAGTGAATCCAGTGGAAGATGATGGGAACTATGGAATTGATGTGTTCTCCTCACTCCTGCACATATTTCAGTAAGGAGGCTATGTTAGGAGTTTTTTTTCTACAGTGTTTTGTTAACAATTTGTGAAGCTAATAAACAGTGTCTAAATGAGACTAATGTATCCAGTAGTGAGACACTAACAAATGCATTTACATATGGTATTCAGGCTCTGCCAAACCCATATGTGTTTCCTAGGGCAAAGTCAAACTTCTCCTTAAAGACATGGTATGAAACATGGAGTGGCAATCTGATGCAGTTAACACATGTGTTGGCCATTGGGAACAGTGGAGTAGAAGAGAAGTCATCATCTCCTTTATGAATGAACTCAAGAGACGGACTTGGGGAAAAGCCAATAGGAGGGACTACAGATGCTCCAGTTGCGAAGGCCAATATTTTCTGTAGTTTAGATGGTCCTTCCTCTTCTATAAAACAGAACAGAATCAACCAATCATGAAATCATAATGCTTAAATAACTATCAAACCAAGTACTAGATTGATGTTGCAAGGTTGGTTTTCAGCCATGAAAGCAGAAACCAGGGTGGAAAGCAGAGAGCCGTCCATTGCAGTTAAATATCACAATTACTTGAGAGATTTTTAATTAAAGTAAAAATGTCACATAGCCACAGGAAAAATCCTGCTTAGTTTCTCTTTAAATGTATAAACTGTGTTAAATCTATTGTTACTGTAATTTTGGATGCCTCTGCCATTAATGCATTATATTGAATATACACATACATGCATATACAAACAAATATTCAATATTAATAAAAGATGTATTATTACTCAACCAAACAGCTTTAAGGATTTAGGTATTGTACCTTCTGTATCTTGAAGATAGTCTCTCCAGAAGGTAATCACCACTTCCTCTGCAACTCTCTTGTTGCTTCCTTCTGGTGACAGACGGATGGTGAAAAGATCATCTACCTGATCAGCAGTGAGGGTGCTTGGCTCATGGCAGAACAGGGGGCGAAAACTGTCTGGATTTTTCTGGATTTTATCCAGAACCCCTAGAGTTTTCAGTCCTTCACGGAATCTGGAAAAAAACAACAATTGTATTTGTTTGTATTTGTTGAATTCATTCAGAATGACTTGTTCCAGTTTAACCTCGACATTGTCAATTTGTTCCAGAAACTTAGTCTATGTTGGCCAGTAACGTTCTATTCCATTCTGATTACACCGACTGTAAACCAACACTGAATACCTTTGAAATGGACCTTGAACTCTGTGGATGACCTGAAACATAACAATATCTTGTACCAGCAGATCCCTGTCTCTGATTGACCGAAGAGGCCTCAGACATCCTGCATTGGCCAGGTAGTCAAGCAGAGGTGCCTTTGACATCTCAAGGTCCTCAATGGTTGTGCTTTCAGATACCTGGCATCACAAGGAGCAGCATACAGGCTTGTTACAGAAGCTAGTTATGGATTAATAACTTATTGGCAAGGGCTAACCCTTTAGTGAAAACCTCAGTAATAATAAATACTGTATCGCTGATTTTCTAGTGTTCCCCACAAGTTCATCACATTGCAGGCATTCACTGTGATGCTGTAATGCCAGTGGTTTAAAGGAAAGAAACAAAAGAAAGAAAACACACTTTAATGATCAAATTTGTTCATTAAATTGTGGCAGAATTCAAACTACAACAATGATTATAGAAGGTCAGCACTGTGCCACACTAGAGTGCCCCTGTAGTTCCTGTCATTGAGAAAAAGAGTTGCAACTGACCTTTTTGACTTTTTCCAAGAGGTCCGCATCAGCTATGTCTTCTAGGACTGGGTTTGCTGAAATATCAACCAGTAAAGAAAATACTACTGGTGAGAGGAAATTTGGTGGGGGACCACCATGAACTAAACTTATCGCCATAGCTCTGCCTGCTATGTAGTACCAGTCCTCTCTTAGAGCTGCAAAAAAAAAAAAAAAAAAAAAAAAAAACAGAATAAGAGGAAGTGCAATAATACTAAAAAAATCATTCAAACTTAGTAATGAAATCACAGTTAATGTACCAATTAAAATTATAACTCAGTCCAAAAATGAAAACATTGCATGTAAAGTTCACAATAGAAAAAAATGCAGATCAGTACCCGTACTATCGAGAGCAAAGTTTTTGCTGTTTTCTTTTCCCTCAAACATGGGGGATGTTGCAATGCTCTCCATTAGGAGCCTTAAGAATTCCCTCCTTGGACCTCCTAAATCAACCCCTTCCTCATTTTTTCCCATGTCATCTGAGAATTTTATAGACATCATCAGGTTGGGCTCATAGGACAACCTCTTGAATCCACGAATGGCTCCCTCCCAGACAGCAGATCTATTTATGTTAAATCTGCACCGCTGATTTACATTAATTTTGCTGGCCAGTTCCAGCAGTATCTTCTTAACTGGAACATTTTCCACACTATGAAAAACATTAAAAAAATAATGATCAGAAATGCAGTGATGTGACATTATTTTTAACAACCTGTATTTTGTGAAATTGCTGCTTATAATCAAGCAATTAATTTAAAACACATTTGTCCTATAGTAAAGTACTAGAATAATAAAATAATAATAATAAAACTAGACATGTTTAAGCCTTTAACTGTTCAATTACCCATATCATAACATCATGTAAGGACATAACAGTCTATATTAATAATCAGATCATTGTTATTTCTCAAATGCATAATCTATGTACACTACTCACTTGTGACTCTCCATACTGGCAACTATTGCCTGCTGTAATCCTTCATCCTCAGAACTATCTTCAGAAATGGTAGCAACGAGTGTTAAATAAGAAGAGTAGCTATCCTCATCAACACTGTGTGTTCCATTATGTCTCGCAAGGCAGACTTCATCTGGACCACTTATGCCTTTTGTACTGCTTGTGCCAGGACCACTGGTACCAGGAATACCATCACTTCCTGCAAGGGCCCCTCCATCAGGAAGACTTGTGCCAGGATTCCAGTTGCCTCTTTCCTCATTGTTAGAGCTGGTGCCAGGGCTCTCTCCATCATCACTGTTGATGCAAATACTAGCCCTTGTATTCATTTTTGATGTTGAATGGGTGCTATTGGATGAAAGGTGGGTATCGTCTTCACTGTCATCCTGAAACGGAAAACGAAGGCCATATATATATATATATATATACACACAGTATATATAAATGGTAATAACAAATAAAAAGGCACACTTACCAAAAGCATCCTTGATGGTTTTACATAAAGAGCTTTAGTTTTATAAACCTTATGGATCAGAATTCCATTCAGCTCCTGACCCTTTTGAAGTTTAGGGCACACCAGCTTATTGCCACAAGCCATTAGGAACTGGAGGCTACAGAAAGATGGGAGAGGGAACAAAGAAAATGTTTTTAATCCAGCTAAATAACATGTTTTACAATCATCTTAGAGATAGAATGTGAGTGTCTGTGTCAGTATGACACACATATGCATCATGTATGCCTTGACTTATTGCTTCTAATAGACATGTGACCAATTCACTGACACTGATAGTATGCTATTAAATGGATAGAGTGACCATGATTGTACTGTTCTGTAAGTGCGATTATTTAAAAAAAAATAGATAAGAAAGAGAGAAAAGCCTTTACCTGACATCTTCCGGAATACGTTCACCAAATCCATCCCTGATGCGTTGTATTACAGTCTCGTGGTCCCAGACCTTCTGGAACTCAAAGGCACTGAGGATGTGTCCACGTTTGTGTAACCATACTTTTGTGCCTTGTCTGCAGACAATTCCCCATGATGGGTTGGGAAGTAGTATCACATCTTTGTTGAAATGGTCATGATGCTGTGCACAGGCTCTGAAATAAGAACATCAAACTGCTCGTAAACAGTCAGTGCAAGTCAAGCTGTCACAGCTTATACAATTCAGAGGCACTCCCTTGGCTGGAATGCCGAAGTTATAGATTTCTTCTGGTGATAGAGTCCCACAAAACCGAAATTTCCTTGCTCTGAGACATTAGTAGAAACACAAGTCACGCAGACATGACAGAATGTCAGACAAATGTATCCTACACTGACATTTATGTGTGCTTCACCTGTAACGATGGCACCGACGGAAACAAAAATGATGGCGCTCTCCTCCGGCTCACCTGCAGCTCTAAAGATCGGCTGTCAGAGGAGCGCTCGGTTGTTCCTCTCTTTAGCCTGCGTTTTGCTTAAGTATCTATAAAAAGTTTAGCACAGTGGATGTGGCGCTGCACGGCTGCAACTTGCATGTGTTTTAACAACGGCAAGAAAAACAACAAAAAACTAAACGTCTATGTCTTCTCAGTTGCTGATAGCATCAGAACATGTAACCCTGGTTAGAATAAAAATACACAGAGTAAATATCTATCTCACCTTCTTCTCCTTTTGCCCGATGTCCATGTGCCGAAGCTCTGTTGAGCTTGATAACGCGGCACGGAGGTCCGGACCGGGCCAGCAGATGGCTGTGGCAGGCCGCTGCGGCCGCGAGATGGGAATAGCGTTGTAAGTCGACTGTCCACCGTGTCGGAACCTGAGGCATCATGTGACTGTTGCCCGGTTGCTGTTGCGTTAGACAATGTTCGAATTGTCTCCGCCGACGCCAAAATGTTATTTAGTAACGCGGCAGCTTCTGTTAGCTCCTGAGACGACATGTGTGCTCCAAAGACACTCCACTTCCGCCTTCCGGTTACACTGAAATGCCTTCCGGTTTCACTGAAATGCCTTCCGGTTTCACTGAAATGCCTTCCGGTTACACTGAAATCTCAGTAGTGTGTGTGAGAGCATTTCAGTAGTGTATGTGAGAGCGTTTCAGTAGTGTGTGTGAGAGCGTTTCAGTAGTGTGTGTGAGAGCATTTCAGTAGTGTGTGTGAGAGCGTTTCAGTAGTGTGTGTGAGAGCATTTCAGTAGTGTGTGTGAGAGCGTTTCAGTAGTGTGTGTGAGAGCGTTTCAGTAGTGTGTGTGAGAGGATAACATTTCAGTAGTGTGTGTGAGAGCGTTTCAGTAGTGTGTGTGAGAGCATTTCAGTAGTGTGTGTGAGAGCGTTTCAGTAGTGTGTGTGAGAGGATAACATTTCAGTAGTGTGTGTGAGAGCGTTTCAGTAGTGTGTGTGAGAGGTAATTCTGAATAATGTCCCTGACGGCCCCTCATATTCTGCTCTGCATCACTGACAAATATTTCTGAATACCAATTCACTCCTTTCCTTGCAAATTATTCCAGTAGCGAGAAGATTAACGCATTTATTCATTTTACACACGTTTACAGTGCTAAAAAAAAGAAAAAAAGAACTGTTCTTTAAGTAGGTCAAGTCAAGCAGACTTCACACCACACTGTATCCCTACCTGCAATACTCGGGTGTGCACACGACGAGGTCAAAGGCCAATGGCAGCACAGTGGGCTTGACATTTAACAAAGCGCATATCCAAGAATGATATGCACTGCATGTGCTGAGAACCACATCCTAAGAAAAGTACCAGCATCCAATAAATTCTGGGTGACCAAGCAAAAGAGGAATTTCCGACTTCTGCCAGTGGGGAATTGAGAAAAAGGGAAAGATGAGGAAAAGTGAGAACTGTTACTGACCTGACATAACAAGAGCCAAGCAAAATGATGACTCTTTTCAAATGCAGAAGTGATTGGATTACAGCTTAAATCCACCGACACAAATTCACAGTCATTTGTATTACAATTAAGTATATTAATTCTATTTATTTTCATTTACATTTTTAGGTATTTATTTAAAAACAAGTCAGTGTACAAGGCATCTGGTTTTCAGGGTTTAAGCTTTGGCCATGTTGAGTCAAGACCTTTCTCGCTTAAACACACATCCACACCCAAAGGGTATATAAGCAGTAAAGTGATCCCATTAATAACAAGTGTAATTAACCATGTAAGAACACAGACTGAATAAAACCAGCCGCCTGTGTGACCCTGCTACAAACCTCATTCGAACCTCAACACGGCATCATGCTTCAATCGCCCCGGAGGCAAGTCAGATAAACTCACTTCTTACTCCACAGGATCACAGGATTGCTTGGATAGGCGTTTGGAGTAATAAGATGTGATCTGAGACAAAGTTGTTTGACAAAATAGAGGAAACTGTGAGGAAGTGGAGTTAGATCGGTGGGGGTGGATGTAATGGACAACAAAAAATACCTCGCCCCCTACTGTTCGATCAAGTGCGAGTGCTCGATACTATAGATCCAGAGTGAAGAATTGTGGCTGTTCTGTGTAAGCTGTACATGTGTGTAGACAAGAAGAAGAAAGACTCACAGTGGTGGATTGTATGTGTGTGTGTGTGTGTGCTATGTATAGCAGATTTTGGTTATTAGAGTGTTGTTTTGGAGATACACTAGAGACACACACTGCAGAGGGGTAATGAATCCAGGGTGTGGAGTTGTAATGACAGAGAGGGCTGAGCTGAGGCTACTGTGTGTGTATGCCTGAAGCTGAACTCGGTCTGTGTAGTCCAGAGAGGCGCTGTGGGGTTTCAACCAAAAATTATAATGAATGTGAAAAGAACACATTGAAAATGAACGAATGTGCAAAAGTTCACGTTTAATTCTATAGAGTCCACAATGCAAAACCAGGAGGGAGGAATCTGATCAGACTACAAACACAGAGCCAGGGTCCTGCAACAGATGGCGTGCCCCCCCATTATCCAGGGAGACTGGATTTACATAAAACAAGGACAACCTGCCTGCCGAGCACTTTAAAATCTGTGTACAGTTCATACTGTAGCCGAAGCAGAGCTTCAAACGAAAAATGTATTTTCTACACATAGCACCTTGGATAAAACATAGATCTATAACTAACATTTTTGAAAGCATCATTTCACTTTTAATGCACCGAATATTTAGGGTCTGGACTATTTTTAGGTGGAACCTAAAGGGAGGGAGGGTAAATGGGCTTGTTTGTGACATCAGTTTCAGGTATTATCAGTTTTACTTCAGTTACAGTTAAGAACATCTTTATTGATTTTACAGCACAGATGGCCACTAACCCCCAACACACACACACAGGCAGTGTGTCTTCATGACAAATCAAATTATGTTGTGTGTCTCAGAGCAGAAGCCACTGTAGCCACTATATAAAAAACCCTGATGTATCAGTTTACATATTTTCTGTTAAAAATAGAGCTTTGTGTTAAAGTTACTTTCTCTAAATGGTCACAAGGTCGGGTTATGTGAATGTTTATGTGTGTTTATGTTTGCCGCAGAGTCCCAGTCCAAGTCCTTGGGGCTAACCTGAGAATAGTTAATGGTTCGAGTCCAGCATCGGGTGATGGAGGACCAAGCTATTTTATAATAGGTGTTACCACAGGGTAGACAGGCCATTGGTTTTGAGGTTGGGTTTCCCTTGTGCCAACAGAAGTGGTTTAATTGTGTATACCTGAGCTTTAATCAATGCCAAAAAATGTTGAAAGTAACATCAGGAATGTTGGCCATTAGCCAGGGGACCTTGATGAAATTGCTGGAAATATCCGCAGAGAGAATCGCTGCAGCCGGCCTGGCTGGCTACAAGGTTACTTTACACTTGGATTTAAAAAGAGAAAGAGAAAGAAGTCAGATGTGAATTTCTGATTTAAGCAGAAGAGAACATGTTTGAAACAGCAATCCTGTGTGCACTGCTACATGAGATCAATGAATTGAATGAATTCTGATTTCACATGGAGTGGTGGTCCTTTACAGAAGTGCCACCTTAATGGGCCAATGTTGGATTTGACACACTCACCAGGTCACATAATTTATGAAATCTCTCTCTCTGGTTGCTTGCTGGTTTTACATTGCTTCCTGTTGTCATGGCACCTTTACTGCTCTTTTTCTATGTTATCAGGTTTGTTGATGTGACTGGGGAAGCCCATGAAGGTGATAGACAGATTGTTAATCGCCAGCCATATTTCTTGAAAGTGCCCCATTTTTCAACTTCAGGGATGGTTCTGTTTAAACAAACCATCTGGTGCATCCTCAGCTCTTTGGAATTAGTGCCGTCCTTTAATGTCTCATTTGCAAAAGTCAGCATCCTAGGAAGGTAACCATGATAATTATTAGCATGTTAGCATGTATGAATTTCAGTCAGTCATTCTCACTACGGTATCACTTAAATGCAGATCTTTGCCTATATGGTATTCACTTTGCCACATTTCCATATATTAATGATAACAACATATACAAATATATAATTCAAAGCTCTGCACATTTATTGGGCAAGTGACATGTCTTTTAATTTAATTTTTTAGGAACAATACCTTTGGGCTTACATTAATAATGACAAGCAGCTTCCAAGAGGTGTACTTGGGTATGCGTGCCACATATATATTTCATTAGACTCTGTATGAATATGTATGAAACACACACATTCATCAACATCACTGCGAATGAGGTAAGATGATGTTTAAAGAACTTCGTCTCCAAAGAATTTATTATTCAAGATCGCAGACCTGCTGTGGTTGATGAACACATATATAAGGAATGTTCTTTCTGTGTGTGTGTGTGTGTGTGTGTGTGTGAGAGAGAGAGAGAGAGAGAATGTGTATGTGTGTTGACTGCAACACAACTCTGCAATACACACTAAGCTATTGGAATATGACTGTAATCCCTTGCCATGGAGAACTACAATATTGTTTGATGTACTTTGTACCAGCGTGAACTTGTTGACGTGCAGAGGAACCATCTTAGATTTTGAGGTTGAGGTTTGTAATATTTGTCTGAATACATTCAACGAGTAGGAAAACATATGACTTCATTTATTATGCTGGTATGATTATGTATATTTCACTTGTTCCTACTTGCCTCTCTTTACTTATATGAGACATCTTTTAAACTTTTTGCCAAATATTTTATATAGGATATGATGTTTTCTAAATGAATCCAATCAAGTTTCAGTTTCATGCATCATTACAGCACAGTTTCTATGGCCAGGGGCTGAAGCTGAAATCAGTGCAGAATTACCTTCATCAAAGGCCAGTATATGCTGACTTCCATTTTTATATAACTCATCTGTTTAAATCATTATGAGACTTTAGGATTCGAATAATCAAATATGTGAGTACATGCTGCTGTCTGAACCTTTAATTAGGTTCAATGGATGTTATTATGTAGGTTTTTTTTCTGTCTGATACTTTAATTTTGTCCTTTTATTTCAATTTTAGGGTGTCTTTTATAAAAATGTATGTTTCTGTTGAAAAATATACACACAGTCTTATTGTACTAGAAAGGTATGGGATATTTACTCTCTTTACTACTTTCCCTCTCTACTGTAGAGACACTATAATTTTACCTTAGCACCTATCTAGTTGTGTAGTGTATTGTTGCAAATCCCTCTCACAAGCCGGGATGATCCCCTGCATTGATCGAGCTCAAATGTTGGAGTATTACTTTCTTATCTGATATAAATACTTTCAGCAGGGTATTAGAACGCCCAAAAGCTCCATCTATTCAAGACTGACTCAAAATCAACATTAAAGTGTATGCAGGCTTTTACAAAAGCAGCAAACTGATGACCTTAAAAATATAAACATATTTAAAACAAAAACATAATGACAAGGTTAAAAAAAATCACTTTAGCTACATGAAGGTTTTCAATCTCCCCTCACAAGCAAAGCATACATAAACAAGTAGTAATGTTTTCCAACACATTAGTGGCTTTCTGCAAGAGAACGTGACGAGTGTGTGCGTGCGTGAGGTAACTGTAGGTGGATACACTATTTATAGCTGTAAGAACTCCTCTTGCCAAGTGAGATTTACCTCCTCTTGCTCTCTTAAATCCTCTCTTTTATATCAGCTGATTCTCTTCTGAACCTTTGTGTTTCATTGTCCTTTCTTCAGAAAAAAAGGAAGTGGGAGGGAAGCAGAGAATATAGCCATTTGTCTCCTTGGGCGTGTGTGAAAATGCTATTAGTAAGAGAGTGTGAGTGTAGACAGTGGGTGTAAAGTAGTAGCCGTAGAGATGGGGAATAGTGTAAATAAAGCTAAGCACACCATACACCTGCCTTTGAAGATAAAAAACACATCATAGTAATCCATCTTCCCCTGAGCCAGTCTCTTTGAGATCATCCTCTCTGTTAATATGGACAGAGCCCTAAACTGACAAAACCACCTGAATGTATTGTTTGAACTACATCTCTCTGGGAGATTATGAACATTTTGGCCATATATCAATGCATTTTGTTTACTATGGACAGATCATCTGCAGCAGAGCTTAGGTAATGTTGTTGTTAAATAAACAAGTGGTTGCTATATGCATCTGTGAGGTACACAGCTGAGTGCAATCCCAGCCTTAGACTCCTAAATTCCTTCCATTTTGGGCCTTTTAATGCTTATATGTGGTTCAGTGATTTATTTGATTTGTGTTGTCTTCATCTAATTTAATATGAGCAGGATTCTTACATATACTACGTTGATGGCCTGAGTCTTTACAGGGCTGTTTGTTACTAAAGCTTGTCATAGGTGACTCAGAATGTGTTTTCCTTTTAATTTCCTGAACCGCAGACTAAAAAGCCACTTAAAGGAAATTTGAGATTACAAAGAAACGATCATTCCCCTTTAACCTTCTTGACTAAGCTCCCTCGGTGGGTGATGATCCCTCCTCTGAGTTTTTGTAAACTGTCAGACTTCCCATTACAAAGTCTTGCCTGATTTACTGTGTGAAATGTTAAAAAAAAAAAAAAACCCTCTCCAAGCGATTTTCCGTAATCCAAGTAAGATGATTTGGCAAAGATCACAGATGCCTCAGATGTTTGCATTGTTTCTATCTGAGAACAGAGGGGGTGGAAAGAGTATGTGTCCTCCAAACTGTTGGTCCGTTCTTTCAAAAGTCCTTTTCCTCTGCGTCACCTCCGTCTCTGTCCCCGACAGCGTCGATGTGTTATGAGAAAAAATGCAGTCTCTGGAAAGTGTCACATCTGCATGGGAGAGACAGAGTGTCGGGGGGGGGGGGTGGGATGAGAAGGGGGGGTTCTGGGAGCGTGAAGATCTGTAATTTAATCTGAAGCTCTGGAGAGGACTGTTAGGGTTCACTCTGTGGGACAGGACAGGGCTGACTATGAATTCTGATCTAATTCAATGCAGGGGGAGAAAAAATAGCACAAGGGAAATGATAGTGCTGCCACCCCTCATTTGATTTGACTTGATCAGAGGGACTGATTTGCAGGATTAGAAAGGAATGGATACAGAAGGAGTTGTGTGGTTGTCTGTGTCTAGGTATCTGGGATTTTGTAGGTCAGTACATTTCCCTAAGGTTTCTGCAACTTAATCTTATTTCAAGTCCATGCTTTAATTCAGCACAGGTGATGCATATCAACATAGACCATTCAGACTGACACATACAACACATGATGTAAATACACCAACATAATATTATATCATATTGTTCAGGCTGTGTAAAAAGTAAAAAGAAGAGCAGTCATTAAAGAATCTGTGACCCAGGTCTCTTAGTCAGCAGCCATTGAGACTGTGTTGTTGCCAAATGTTGTAAACCCTGTTCAGGTAGGGCCCTCATATTTCTTCTTAAAAAATCACACTTTGTGCTAATGATCAGAAAGGTTAAAGATTGGCTCTCTAAACCTTTGCTCGACTCCACTCAGCAGCAGCAGCACAGGCTGCATGGTTTCTACACCTTTCTCCACAAATTAAACCTGTTCTCCTAAACAAGAAAACCCACTTTAGAAAAACATCATTTTGTAATTTAAGGTGTGTCTTTTTTTATCAAAGGATTCAGAAAAGATGCCCCCACTCCACTTGGGTGCTTTGGTGGATAACATCCTCACATAATCGTATCCTGAGGCTGTCAAATCTTTTTTTGTGAAGAAGAGTGAGAAGAGTGGCTATGGTAGCAGATCACATACTTATGTCTTCTGGCTGTGTGTGCACGGCAATTAAACCTGGTTCCACTTCAATGTACATGTGCAAAACACATTTGCCTGAACAACAAGGGCAGGGGATGAAAGGGTATGTGAGAAAAATGCAATCAATTTTGCAAAGCATTAACACCGGGGCAAGAGAATTTAAAGAGATTGCATACATTTGGCTTTTATTATCTTGTCTTGCCCCTCTCTTTCTTTATAATGACTCACCATAACTCCTTCTTTACCTTGAATTTAAAAAGCTGTTTACTTGCAGAATGTATTCCTAAAAGTTTGCAAGATACAAAAATGGCCTTGAGTACATGTTGCTGTGTATTTCTCTGAAAACTTCAAGTAAATTTTAAACTTTTTCATTAATTCTTCTATTGATAATGTTAAGATTCTGACCTTCGATCAGTTATTACTCTACAGTGGACTTCAGTGTACGGCTAAGATGGAAGAACTTCAAGGTGTTCACTAACTAGTCCTTTTTGTGTTCATGCAAATGCATTCCATGAACTTCTGTCATCCTCAAAATGAATTTTATTCTGTGTATAGTTTCATTTTTTGAAACCGTTTTTTGATTATATTTTGTTGTTAATGAAATGCTAGCTCTGATTGAATATTTAAAAATGCTCTGCACCGTTTTGAAAGGAAACTTTTTTTGTCTGCGCCGGTTCCAAAAGCTGTGAAACAGTTAAGTGACTGTTTGAAGTAGACTGTATATTTTTTCATGGACATGGTGTTCAGCCTACATGATTTTCATTAGCATTGCTTTGAATGTTGCTGCTCTGGTTTTAAAGCTGAAAACAGGATCAGTGAAAGAAAAGCATATTCACATAATTTTCCCCGAGTGGGGAAGCTTTTACTGATTTTTTTAGGGCAAAATGAATGATTGTTTTAGTCCAATCAAAACAAAAAAAGCTTAATGTGAAAACTAATGGAAGGAGTACAGTCAGCTGTATAATGGATTACAAGTCCCTTTAAAGAGTCCTCTTTATAAACCAATGGTTTTGAGAATTCATCATTTCCTCCCACTGCGGTTGTCTTGCTCTGTCAGCACCACAGTCATGCATAAAGTCACTTAGGTACAAGACCACAGAGGCAGATATAAAATCACTGTATTGCAATGATGTAGTGTGAATTTCCTTCCTGAATTAAGAGCATAAATCAAAAAAGCAGACTGGAGTTTTGTGTTTTACCCAAAGTCCAAAGTGCTTAAAAGCCAAAACTTGACCATAAATAAGGTTGTGTGGTATGAAAGGGATTTGTACCAGGGATGTTAAATATACAGCAACAGCAGTGTCACAACAAATCAAGCCCAGCAGCCTTAGGACACAAGGATATGTCAAAGGAAGCCCATAAAATCTACAGCAGCGCAGCAAATCAGTTTTCTCTCAGTCAATGTATAATAGACGACCAGGGAGATGGCGTGTGAGTAGTGAAATAATGTTTTACTCCTCACACACCTATTTTAAAAATATTTTAGAAGTGTAAGAGCTTGTGAGAAACAAAAAAATCATCTGTTGTGTAACTTTGTATCAAGGTTTATAGGTCTAATAATGTATAAACAACCACAGCTACTCAGCTTCTCCATCCTCCATCATCCACCCACTTTTCTATTCCCCACCCTCTTTCTCCTACTACTGAGACAGAAAAAAACCGAAGGCAACCTGAATATAAGGCTCTTTCTGTGCGAATTGGTCTTGTTGGAAGTGATTAAAAAGGGATTTGTGCCGGGTGGGTTGGGATTGTTATCACTATGTTTGATTTATCACCCCGAGCTCTTGAGGTGGGGGCCCCCTTGTTGCTGCTGTTAGAAAAACCATGAATTCCAGGTGCACGCAGCACCCACAGAACCCACTCTGCCAGGGTGGAAACACATCCAGTACCGGCTTTTGTGACAAGCCCAGCAGCAGACACCCACAAACACACATGCTCATAACTCATATTATGTCTCATACTTTGTCTTGTAGCAGAAACTACAATTGTAGGTTTCCTATCAGCAACGTCTCCCAATATCCCAATACCCCACATCTTTACTCTGTGATTACTTGAATTATATGTTAGTAAAATCTACACTCATTTTCACATCTCTTGCTGATGACACACAATACCTGCTGAAGTAACAGCCCATCTTTAGCTAAATCTATACCACCAAGTTTAAAATCCATCGCTTTTTCTGGTTACCACTGGCATCTCCAATAACTAAAACTAAACATTTAAAGCTTCAGATGTTATTTCATATCCTTACAAACTTTGTGAATTAGTATTGAGCTCAGTAATAGCTTCTGCATCTGTACTAAAGCATATGTACTAGTGAGCCATTACTAGCAAATCTCTTTAGACACTGATGATCATTTCTTTTCTATTTTTTTAATGATGACAGGATACATAACACTGACAATTGTGGGAATCCACTAAGATGTAAGTCCATATTTATTGCAATCAAAGACTTCAGCATATCTTCCTGGAGAATCCTTTCCTTGCTTGTTCATCTGTAACTAATGGCTCAGAGTAACTTAGGGCCATCTCCTGTCTCTCACTGCTGCAGCTATAAGGAGAAATAATGAGCGTGCAGTTTTTGTCAGGGATATCAGATTTTCTTTTTCTGGGTAGGAGTTAAGATATGCAGAGAGAAGGAGGTGATATATCATGTTTTGCCTGCATAAGGCGCTTTGATTTGGGTCCAACCATAACACAGCTAGAGAGATGACGTTGACTTTGCATGTGAAGTTTTGGGCAGACTAAGTCAATTAATGGATTTGTGTGCGTCTGATGACACTACCAGACCTGTGTGAGTGTGTAAGGTGGACGGAGGGGGGGTTGTGGTTTGGGATGCAATCAAAGACTTAACAAAGAACAACATCCTTTTGCTTGTTAAGGCCAAAATGTCTTGATAAACTTCTTGCTTGAAATCAAATCTTCTAAGTAGAGAAGTGTGGTTTGACCCATGGCGGCGATGAATAATGTAGAGGATGATGTTGCATGTTTTTACAAGTGGCTCATACTTTCATTCAGTCCAGATTTTCTTCTTCTTCTTCTTGGGCTAGTGTAGTTTTTTTTTTTTTTTAATAAAATGTTTAAAATAAATACATATTTGTGTAGGTATTTCAGGATTTTTGACATGAAGATGCATCATATTGTGGAACTGGGAGAATCATTTTTCTTTCAATCAATGGCACCTCTTTTGTATGCCAATCTGCTGTATCTTAAGCTCTTCAGCGGGGCTGTTACACATATTTACTCTTTCCATTCTGTTTGAAACATATGTGGATGTCTGGCAGCGGGAGAGAGCCAAATGGATGTGGTGCTGCTTCACATTGCATCTCTAGAATATCACTGAAACCTATGGTAGTACAGGAAAACTTTAATGAATGGTGTTTGTAGCTGATTAAGACTAAATGTATCTTTGTGTAAACAAGGACTAATTCTGTTCAATCTACTGATTGTCAGCACAATGAGAATTTGGTCAGACGACCACCAACCAGCTACCCCTGAGAGACTACAGCCAGGGATGGACCTCTGGGAAAGGAGAGGATTTCAACTTCCATAAGTACAGACAAGGGCCTGTGTTATGAAAGGAGACAGGGTCAACTGGGCGGTATGGTTACATTAGTGAGGCGCGTGCTCCCTGAGTGGTTCTGGTGTGGGTCAGCCCAGAATATTAACGTATATTAGTCAGAACAAAGGCCTGTACCAACAGTGGCAGTCAGCCAGGGGTGGAGAAGGTTAAATGCTCCTTGGGGCCAGCTGGAAACCATAACAGTGGGTGTTTTAGATAAAAAAAAATGGAGGACTAATATGCCTCAGATCAAGCAGACGAAACCAAATAAGGAACAATAATAGTACCAGTGTCCTTCAGGAGAGATCTTGTCTCCTATTGAGCTCTACTGTTTCTCTGTCACCTTGAACGATTTTTAAATGTTTGATCAGATATTAGAACAGAGAGCTAATAACTTCATGAGAATGATAAGTAATATGACAAGAAAATACAGTGGCTTTGTTGGCGCAGCTGTTTAATGGCGGTAAAGGCAATTATTAAAATGGAATTGACTGTAAATGTAACAGCAAGGAGTTATGTGGTGATACTGACGTTATTTATCGAGGTGTTTGGGGTCATTTGCTGGCAGCTATCTAATATGGAGGAGAGGGACTCCATATGGTTGTTTAATTCAATGCACAGCTTATTACACGTTCAGGAAATTAAAACAAAGCTCATGGAGCCAAAGGCAGTCAGCTAATTTTTTTTTTTTGCGGAAAACAGCTCATTTTTCATGTCTGCCCCTTTCATGTTGGTTTGGGACTTTCTGTGAGTGCAGTGATCTGGAACAATGTGCCTGTACATTTTTCTTTTCTATGTGTGTATGTGTGCGTTTGTTGAGCATTTGTAGACAATCATCTGGCCCAGCTTGCTTTCTGCAACCACATGATGACAGCACACGATGAAGTCACAGTAAACAGTGAGCCAGTCCTCATTATCACATGTGTGTGTTTTTGGATTTATTTCACTCAGTCACAAAACCCCCTGCTGTTCCTTAGTAAATATTTTTCTGACATGTCTCAGTATGGACATTCAGTCACGGCCTGCCAGCATGGCCTCAAGTCCAGAGCCTCTGTACACAAAGTGACAGCTTCTGACAGCTTGAAACTGGCCCAGATCTGCCTCCTAATTGTTAAAGTAAAATGTTTGAGGATTGTGGAGCTGCTGGTGTAATATTGTTTGAATAGTAGTCGTAAAATGCTCAAACCGACGTTACCAGATACCAGCTAATAGTCCTTTATGTAATGTTCTATTAAAAGTGACAATTCCTCCTCACTTACATAATGTTTTGAAATGTTTTACAACAAATTCAGTTTGTATAAAGTTGCTGAACAAACGTTAAAATGAAGGCAGCTGGAGTGCTTTAGTTTAAACAGATTGGTGGATGTCCCAATTTCCTTCATAGTAATTGAGATCAACAAGGACAATGTCCCAACAATGACACAGGAAATCCAACATTATTATGACTGATTGTCATTATTGTGACAATCAGTGTTAAAGACTGAGGGAAAATGTTGCTGCTTCTATTAAATGCTTTCTGCCAATAAAGTTGTCTGTATGTTGTTCATTATCTACCAAAATGACAACTTCTTCTACAAAACATTGTGCAGAATAGATGCTTGGAATCATGGCCAAGTAGTTTGTTTACTATGCTCTCAGCACCACATGTAGCCAAGGTCCAGCATCTTTTTAGGTAGCTTTTTAAAATACATTTTTCCTTTTCATTCACATCCAGTGTAACATGACCCTGACAATTTACAATATGTCAACACTTAGCGTCATCTCAAAAAACACTGATGAATATCTGGATGTGTTTTTATCCGATGTGATGGGCGATTAAAACTTAACTGGCACGCTTATTGTTATCATATTTTGATATAATATTGCTTAATATTGGTGTTGCCTAACTTAGATTTTGTTATTCTTTACAAACATTTTTTATAAGTCATGTGCTTGTTTCAGAGAGGAAGCTCTTTTTTGCATATAAAATGTTATTCCTTCCTCGGTCTTCTTAAACATAACTGAAACCATCATGGAAGTGCAGAAATAGCCGTTCTGTTTCACTGCAGTAATTTCCTTGTGCAGAAATGTTTCAGGTTAGTTAGGAGGTTGGAGGCAGGTTATTTTGCAGGTTTTTACAGACTTTGACCTCTGAAGCTGCTGGTTAAACTCATATTCTTATCAGCAGAAGTCGATGCTGCCTGGCCAATTTCCAATTTTTATTGAAAGGCCAATGTCAGCTTGATGCACTGGTCTAATCCTAACACACACACACAGAAAAAATGCACACACACAGAAAATAACTGCACACATGTATATACACACACACACACACAACTACCCCTTTCTTCTGTTCCCCTCTTCTTTTACAGCATGTGTAACACAGCCACAAACTCTGTTTTATCACCACCACCAGTGGCTTTAGCTTTAGTCTCCATCCTTCTCATTAGCCAGCACTGGGAAATGAGGATTCAGTAAAAATACAGAGCATCATTAAACACTGTAAACTGTATACTTGGAATGGCAAAAGAGCCCTGTAAAAAGGGCTGGAAGAGAGCCAGGGAAACTATTTAATTCCTCCAGCTGCAGGTGTGAGCCTCTGCTACAAATCACCCATGCTACAGGTTTAATTTGTAAAAGACAACAACATAAAACATATACAGAGTGTAAAATGTTTGCAGAACAAAGGCAGATGTTCTACTCTGAGATTTACTACAAGACTTGTTGGAGGTAATGTCTGGCAGATTTGTAATTCTATTCCCTGAAATGTTATCAACCTACCACAGAATGATAATGTGAAGTATAGATAAAACAGTGAGGTAGAGTAAATGAACCCATGAATGAAATGCTGATTAAATGGAAACTTAAGTAAAAAACTCAACAAACAAGCAATAGATGAAATACAGTATGACTGATTAAAGGTAAATATTTGGACAGTAAGTTAATGTTAGTCCTTTCTCACACTGAGCCATGAATGTCAAACAGATTTCACACCAAAGCATGAATAAAAGAACAGACTCTCCACTTGTGATTCTTAGGTTTTAGGACTCTATTCTTTTTCTTTACTTTAGAGAGTCAGCTGAAACTATTTGAATATGCTGAGGTGTCTGTGCAGTAAATATCTCAATAACCTACTTGTACATCTGAAAAAATGTCAGATTTAATAATGAGACTTTTACATTTCCGCAGGTCTGAAAGAGTGAATGAACGAACACGGCATGGAGAAATGGCTATTTTTGCGTAAATAGTCTCTTTGTGTGCCCTTTTAGCTGACGTGATTGGACCTCAGACAGATCTGTGCACTCAGGAAACTCAACCAGAGTATTTAACTTGGAAGGTCGAGGTGCTGCGAGACTGAGCCTGAGCGCTCAGAGAACCAGCTCACCTCACCCAGCCTGCCATAAATTCTCACCCTCTTCAGTCCCTCACATGCTGTGAAGCCTTATCCATTTTCCACATTTCAGTGGAGATGAGATTCTTGGTACAGGGCTGTTGCTTAATTGGAAAGTTGTGCGAATGTGATGTCAAAGTGCAACAACAGACACCGGATAACAGGGACTGAAAATAGGGCTATGGACAGCAGGGCCCCCTCGGCGCAGCTATACAATAAAGTCTGCTCCTGAGAGCATTATGTTCAAGTCTGCCATTTGTCTATTTCACATTATTTTTATTTTCATTTAAGTGAGGGCACAGTAAAAACCTGAGTTGCCTCTTACCCTTCAGAACTCTTTATTTCAGGCACATTACTTAAATCACTGGAGGTATGTTGGAAAAACAGGACACCCCATAAAACCCTGAAAATGGCCTCCTGTTTTAACATACTCAGGGGGAACTGAATCAGACTCTTTGTGAAAAGAACACTTGTGTTAGATTGAAGGACAATGAAATGGAACAGGCAAAGTTCAGGAGCATTTTTATTGTCCCTTGTTCGACTCAGGGGGAAGATATGGAATGAAACGTGTCTCTAGACCAAACACAAGCTTATTTCAAAAATATGACATGATGTTGCAATGCAATATGGGCCTGGCTCTGAGGTATAAACTCAGATGGGACCAAAGGAAAAAAAAACAACAACAAGGCTAAAGGTTTAAAACTATAGAAAAATATTTGACCCAAATTTCAATTTTGTTGATTGACAGGTGGGTCAACATATGCCCTTTTTATCTTGTTATGACTGACAAGGGCGGGATCAGAAAAAAAGACAAAGAAAAATAAAAGCACATTTAGGACAGTCAATATGACATCATGCAGGTTGAAGGACATTTTAATGGGAAACACAATCTTGTAAAGTGCCTCACAGATTACTTCATCATCCAGACTTGATGTGCAATCCTGACTTTCAGGCATAAGCGTCAACAGACAAATGTCACCATCCCAGCCTCATCAGCACATTCTACCGTTTCAATACTTCTTGGATGGAATAAGCCACATGCCCTGCATTATAATGTTGAAGCTGGAACATTGGATATTTGGTTGATGCACACTCACTGACTGTCTGACTTCTACCATCTCAGATGTCTTAATGTAATAAACACTAGTCGTCTTTCACTGTAAACACATACAGTACAGCACACCACCAGCAAACTTCCATAATGTTTATGAAGTAAAGCGGAATTTGATCTACAAGTTGTACAACTCTGAACAAATATTTTCTTCTAAAATCAATAAATAAGGTTGTTCCTGAAGCATAACAAGACAACACAATGTATGTGAACCATAGACTGACAATGTAGACATTACCCATTGGTTTTCTGACGAGCAACTTTGAGTGAAGTGTGAATGAAACTGATTTGGATCCGAGAATAGCACCCAGTCACTCGAAGTGGTCATGCCATTAATTATTCAGAATTGTAAGCCTCTGCAGTGTCCATGATTAGAAAAAGTATCTATAGAGACAAGGCTGTAAACATGTTTATTTAATGTTTATAGGGGTCTATGGGACTTCATTTTTGACTTGGTGGTTCATTAGCCCTGGTAGTTACCACTTGATGAGTCCCTAGAACATTGCGAAGCACGGTTGGTGTGTTGACAACACCTGCGGAGACACTGCTGGGAGAGTCAGGGTAAAAAAGCAACTGTAAAAATTAACTTCTGCCAGCAGCAGCCACATGGCTCCATTACATCAGACATGAAAGTCAGAGCTGGAACAGAACATAGACAGACAAACAGAAACACCAGCAGACTGGACCACATGAAGAAAACTGCCATAATCCAGTAAGGGTTGCTTCAGCAAGCGTCATCACGTAGAATTGAGGTCACGGGCCATTTGCTGATTATAGAGTTAAGATACAGAGAGCATGGAACTATTCATGAATAAGCTGGCTAGGATTGAATTTGCAAACAGCAGCTCTCGGATTGTGTTATTTTTGGATACATAGTGGAAACGTATTAGTAGACATGAAGGATTATTTTACAGTTTTAATTAGGTGCATTTATCAAAAGGGAAGAAGTGAACAAAACGCTGCTTCAAGTCTGTTGATCTTTCTTATGGTTAACCCCATGCAGACAATCCTCCTCATGCAATTGTTTTTATTGACATCCCCAACCATACCATTCCTTTGGTCATGCTGGAGGCTTTGTTCAATGGCAAGAAACAGCATCAGATCCACCCTCTGAGTCCCAGCGCATCAGGCGAGTGGGGACTCTTGTTTCATGCGGTAACCATAAAACATGCCCCAAGTGCTTGCAACAGTTCTGCTGTGAGCCACAGCCACAGTATCCCCCCTGAAACACTTCACAAGGGACAATTACAAACTTGTTGCAAATTATGGCTGTGTGCATTTGGGAGTTGTCAGATGATTCAAGTGGTTTTCCAAGCTGAAGGGGTTCTGAAATATTGCTATTTGTCTAGGCAGCAGCAGGGAAGAATGCTAACTCAGAAATGCTAACATCACTCATGATTTAACAATAGAAAATGCTGCCATACAGCATGAAGATATTAATAAATAAGCAATCTCCACTGCGTTGAAGCTGCACTCTTTTTAAATCAAGCTTTGATGTGAGTGCACAAAGTCACAGAGGATAATCAAATCAGGCAACCTTTCACTCACTTATCACATTTTTTTAGGCAGCGTTTCATGCACAGTTAATGGATTCTGGCGTGAAATGCAAAAGATCGATATTTTTTATTGCCTGTTGAGATTTTTCTAACCACATTAAAGAAACCCTCTGGTGTCACAACTTAACCCCTCACAGCGAAGATGTGATTTGTTCCCCCTTGCATACAGTCTTAGTCTGGTCATGGTCATACTTGTTCATCTGCTTAACATTGATAAATTATTAAATGAAAATGTATTTGATTTTTTTGTAGTATAACTCAGTCACCTTATATCATCTAAGGATCACAAGGAGCATGGAAGATGATTGGTATGCATCTTATCCTGTCTATCTGTCACATTCACACACACATCTGTTTGTGTATGGCTACCATGCAAGAGGTGCCCAGGCTGTGGGAGAGTGCAGAGCCAGCGAGCTGCACAGAGAGGAAGTCAAGTGTAGTGTGTGTGTGTGTTTTACTTTCCTGCCATGTCACTTTTCTTTATTTTTTTTCCAGCCTGGCCAGTGCTGTTGTGGCCCGTGATGCAGGGTCCCAAGGGCCCGGCGGTGAAATAGTAATATGGACCATCTGACACCTGTCAAAACAGGCCTGTTAGTTGAGCGTCAAGCCCTGTCAGCTTGCAGAGGAAAGTGCTACGCAGCCTCTCAATTTTCCCCCGCCTTTCCCCCATAAGTCTCTCCTCTCTTCCTTTCTTTCTCACTCTCCCTCTGAATCTCCCCCACTTTCACTCAGGTCCTGCTAACCCCCCCCCCCTTTCTCTAATCTATCTATTTTTCTCACACGGTGATGCTGCGCTCTGCCTATTTATCTCTGTCTGTTTGTATTTAGTTTGTTTCGTGCTTACACCCTGCTTGTTTTGCCCCATGTATTGTCACAGAGGATCGTGTGGATTTAAGCCACATCGGATACTAATATGAACCCAGAACAATCAGTTCAGGGCAAACCACAGTTCTTACCTTAAACTAGCCCTGTTTTTAATGGCTAACCTTAACTGGTTGTTGCCAAACCAAGAGTGAAAACAGAACGGAAATGACATTTGCAGTGTTCATGGAGCATTTAACGATAAAGCAACAGTGCAGAGAATCTCAGTGGGTGGAATGCTATGAAACGCACATGACTGTAGCTGTAAATGGCCCAAATGGCCTATACTTGTTTGTGTAGGTTATTCTGACTGTCTGTTAAGGTTCTAGTCTGTCTAACTATTGGCTAACAACCATGATACTGGTGGGAAGCTGTGGTTGTGAAACTGGTTAACTTAGGATGGAGTCCACTGAAGTCCAGCTGTCCTGCTTCAAGGAAAATGACCTGGATGACTAAGAATATTCATTACCTGTTCACCTGTAGCTAAACTACACTGGATTTTTTAATGCCTTGATACCCCTTGCATGCACACTGCTCCAACAGTAGAGATTTTTGACATCACTGTTCTTTTAGTTTTAAGCCGGTCTTAATGAGCAGAAACTGAAACTTTAGAAAAATGTCATGCTGACACCAGTGTTAACGTCCTGCTGATTATGCCCCTAACACATGAAATTTGCAACAATCCATATATGACACCATGTTTTTAGGAGTGTGGTGTGAATGGAGTTTATTTCTGAAATGGTGTAAAAATACTTGCTGGTCGATGGGTGGATGAACCCTTCGTGGCAAGGTTTGAAGAGGTGTTGTGAAGCTCAGTGTGGTAGCTCAGGGTGTCATGTGATTTTTTTGGGAGCGCCTTAGCTTGCCCATCTCCGCTAATCCAAAAATGAGCAAAGAGGTGGAGATGAGTGGAATTGAGGTGAGCGAGTGTTACTCAGGGAGACGGCTAGAGACCTCAGATAACACCCACATGCCACTCAAAGCAGTGACACCATTAGTTATGCATAAGCTTTAATATAATTTAGATGTTGGTCACTCCTTGATCTGAATGAGTTGTTTGCCTGTGTGTTGGACTGAGTTTGAACCTCTTCAGGATTGGCGTGTTCATTCTTTTCCTCACCTTTACCCCCCTTTTTACTGCAAAGAGTTCCTTCTGCTCTTATCCCCACTGCTCCCTTTACCTCACATCACACAGCCTCTGCTCCTCTGCTTCTCCTTTCCTGATATGCCAAAAAGATCCAGGGATGAAGGCTCAGCACCACTGCCTGGAAAAGCGCCTGTCACAGTGTGTCAATTCAGCTCAGTTGAATTACTCAGCGTTATCTGTTTTCACTAGATTGCAACTGGATTCCATTGTGGAACAGGAACCAGGCCATTTTTATTTTGTGTGGACTGGTCTTCCTTTGTTATGAAATCATTTTTATTTAAGAAAAGTTAAACAATTTGATGAATTTTGAGAATTTCCGACACAAAAAACTCACCACTGTGCATCGTGGATATACAAATATACACACTGCTGAACTGTACTTCAAAGCAGATCATCACATACTTTATTACAACCTTCACAGGCAAAAGCCATGAGCGGGGATTCTTTAAACAAAGGTTTTCAGAGTAAATTATTCCATTTGTCGAAGAAGATTACACTTGTTGAAAGGAAATAGTTGAGAGAAAAAAAAGGATAGATGAACCAGTAAGTTCCCTCCCCATTTTTCATGTTGTATTAAAAACATACCTCTGGATAATCTCTCATATCCTGCCTATTAAAAAGCTGTGCTGGGACAGCCACCAGAGACTCTAAGGGCAATTGTTTCCAGTGTAAAGTCATTAGAACCCATAATGAGTCTCAGGCAGACAATTCAGATGCTCTCTATTTGTCGTTCCTAGTCAATAGTGACAGAAACTTAACCAGAAACGACAGAAACGTAAACGTAACTTAACAGTATTATATGGTCCAAAATAGTTTAAAAAAAAAAAAAAAAAAAAACCTCCTTCTACCTTCTGGATATGATGTTCAATAATAAGAATTGAATGTCTAAACCATACCCTGGAAAAATGACAATAATATTGACAGTATGTTGTTTGACCTAGCTTGACTTTGAGCAAAAATCCTGCATTTAATTGGATTTCTGTGTGGCATTGATCATGACTCACATGAAGCATGCTATGGAGGTTTTCTGCTTCTAATTCAGGCACTGCCCAAAGCAGCAGCAGCAGCTGATGTTGATATGTTTATGTTGCCTTGCCATTTTTTCTATTGTGCCGGCTCTACCAACAATCAGAGTAAGAATACTATGAAAATTGTGGGAGGAGAAGGGTATGAGAAGCCGACACGTGCAGTCAATTTGCCCGTAAAGTGATCTAATAAAGCGTTCCTTACAAAAAGGACAGTTGTGCTCAACGTGGATCACTTTATAACAGCAGTGCTCCTTTGGAGTGCATCTATTTTCCTTATTCTCTCACTCATAATAAAGTGATCCAAGGGTTGCAAATGTGCTCTATTAATAAAGGCAGAATGGGTTGAACTGCTGTCTGCTCACAAGTACCAGCAAAGGGGAAGCATTAGATTGAATGTAATTGCCTCAGTTAGACACACCAAGAACCATATTAGAGGTTACACTTCCCTCTGCTCGACTCCACACCCATAATGCCACTCTGCTGTTCAATGAGACGACATTATGCACCATTCTATGCTGTAGTTACATTTAAGTACCTGTATTTCTGTGTCAGGATAATGGACCTTGGCATTGAGATATATGAGGTGTTTCTGATCCAGTCGCTGGGCTGGTGCAGAGATGGCTGATGGAGCGTGGGATGGGAATGGATTCTGGCTGACGAAATTATAACAGAGATAAAAATAAACAGTCCCCTGCGTAAGTGTTACGGAATAATAAGCATAACCCCAATCAAGCTTAATGATGTTGTATTAAATGGCATTTATTGAGAGAGTGAGAGAGGGAGACAACAGCTGTGCATTCAGAGGAGAGATGGTAAACAAGATGTGGTGGCTGGTGGTGTTTGTAGGGGAGGGATGCGACATTGCAGGGTCAATACAGATCTAAGAGATGCTGAGCAGGGATTGTAAAAAGTTTCCTTTAGCTGATAATGTAGAACATGCAGTATGCAGACATTAAGCTGCAGGTTAAGGTAGCTGTTTCCTGCTGAACATCACTTGTCAAGGGCAATTGAATTAAGAGCTTCATTCATATTCAGTCTGAAGAGTTATGCCTCATGAAAAATGAGCGAACAACCCACATAGCACCTTTTTCAGGCTGTGACTATCTATGTGTGTGCACATATTTGAGCGTGCTAACAGAGAAATCGCACTGGAAACTATTCCAGAGCAGAGAATTTAAACCAGAGTGCTTTGTTTGTATTATTACATTTTTCAGACTGAGTATGACTAAATGCCTCTTAGTCAAATGGCGCCAGTATGCTCTGAATGCACACCAGTTGTGTTTCCTGATCTTTGTTTCTGCACATCTCTAGAGCAACTGGGGTGGCCCCTTGTGTGAGTCACAGAGGCCTGATCAGAACTAGAGGAAGGCCCAAGGATGAGGAGGAGCAGAGGAGTTGATTTTGGCTGGAGCCACAGATTTCTGAGAGGAACTGAACCTTTTTCTCGTTTCTCAGCTACACCTGGCTCAGGATGAGGATGAGGCCCCAGGCCGGCCAGCTTTTTCGGCTCACATGCAATAAAACAAACAGGTGGCGCTGGGTGGTTTCTCGCTTGTTAGGCTGTCACTTGCCATTGGCCAAGAGTAAGCATTTATTTAGGTGACTCAGCCACTCATAAACAGCTATTAGTAAGGGATTTTCAACAGCTCACATTTGGCTCTGAGCTTAGCAAGCTGGGGGACCAAATGATGATGTGGCAAGTGGACAACTTTCCACTGATTACATCATCGACGAGGCTCTCAATGATGACCTCTCACAGGCAGGATAGTCTGAAATAACAAGGTCAAAAATAATACGGCTTAGCGCAGAACTTCTCTCAAACTTGTGCCTTTGCTTCTTGCCCATGATTGTGCCTTAAGGTCCTATCCAAGGACTGCCGCAAAAATGCCCGACTAGGGAACAATCCAACAATTTAATGTCAGCAGTTCACATCTTTTCCTCTGACTCCTCAACCTCAAAGTATGAGAGAAAAAAATAGTGTGAATTCTGCTACATATACAGTCTTGAGTCCTCCTGCGACATCAGGTTGAACTGTTTCCAGTCCTGAAATACTGTACCTCTTCACTATATCCCATTACCTGTCAGTTTCTATTCTGCTTTTTTTGGATGAGAAGGCATATTATTTTCCACTTTAATAGCATGATCTCTCAACAGTGACTGTCAGCAGCTTGGAACATGGTTTTCACTCCTACAGCTTTGTCCTTGCTTCAGTGGACAGAACAGTAACAGGCTCCATTGAAAAGATGTCGACAACATAAGTGTAAGAGCAAGTTTTTACGACTGTATTCAGTGCAAAAGAAAATATATACAGTATATATATATATATTAAAGTTATTGTTTTAAACTGTTTTTATTTTAAACAGTTTTGTCTTTGTGTAGTAACAGACTTCCTTTGCTTGATGTATTTATGGTTTATTACAATGTGTTATTTTTATTTATTTTTAAAACAGCTCGTGGTATCAGGTGGACTCATAGCTCAGACTCCTGGCTGAAAGTCTTCCACATTGCACTTACCCCAAGCATCCCTAATCTGTCTCCTGTACCGGTACCAGTTATATGTTCTGAAAATAGCATAAACACAACCATGTGTTATATATGGCCCATTTGTTATTGAGCAAATGGGGTGATTTTTTTGTCAGGAAAAAAATGCTAGGAAGGATAGTCAAACAACCATATATATTCATAGTTTACAGGTAATCTTTATTAATTCCTATAGCTCATAATCAAAATTCACACCAGCGCCATCAGTGCTGCTGTTGCAGCACTTGTTTTACTGTCCAGTGAGCAATGTCATTGGAGCAACTGGGGTTGACTGCTTTGCTCAAGCATACCGTGACAGGATTTCAGAAACCGGCCTTCCCTTCCTCAGTCTGGATGGCAGGGATGGGATTCCTTGAATACCCCATCTCGCTTAATTGTTTTTCCTGAAAACAGGACCTGTGCATTACTCATTGTAAGGATTTAATGCATCACTTCTTTTGGATTTTTAGGATTTTGAAAACAGATTTCCAATTGTGTTGTTCCAATTAGTTGCATTGTTAAAATGCATGATAATTGGTTGATTAGAGATTTGTGTGTCACGGGTGTCAGTGCTCTTGGAGTGTAGAGTTAAGTTTGTTATTGCTTTTCGGAATCCAAGAAGAGTGCTCCTTCATTATAAGTATTTCAAGCAGAACAGACCAGAGGGAGAGGATTTCTGTATGAGAGACTCACTCCAACTTTCAGTTGCCCAACCAGCCAGTGTTGCTAATTAAACCTTTGGTCCCAGCTCCAGTGTTAGTGCCTTTACCACTCTACCGCAAGGCCCCCAGGCTCAGTGGGCATCAGGGGGCCACTGAAGATGTGTTTGGGGCAATGGAGCATATTGACTATGTCACATAGTAGGTCACTGTTTTTACCCAGCTGAGCTTTGCCTCTTTATCAGCCCCTAACATCAGGGTCTACTGGTCACACAAATTAAGGGGCAATTAAGGCACTGAAACAGCAGAGAGATCAAAGCAGACGACTGGAGAAAAAGCCACTCTGGAGATTTAAGCAGTTTTATAAAGCAGCAATAGTCTGGCTTAATAAGAATCAGGACAATGAAAATGCATCATATTGTTCCACATTATGTCCAAGCAAAACAAAGGTTTGTTTTAAAATGGGTTAGATACTGTTTACCCACTTAAACATGGTGTTGCAGTGTAGTTGTTATTCTGCAACATATGCATGTTGTGCAGAGGATAGTTCAGCTGGGCAAAATCACTATCTTTCAACTTGTCAAAGATGAGAGATTAAAAGGAGGAAAAGGTTGGAGAGAATCCAGTCTGCAGAGAATTTTACAGCTCTAAGCTATCATTGAGATTCCTGTATCTCTGCTAATTTCCATCAGCGTGACAGAAAGAAAAGGGAAAACAAACAACAGCTTTCATCATCTCTCACTTTTGTTTCTTTGCCTTGTGCACAGCAGCAACTCATGCCAATCTCAGACCAGTCAAACAGTTCCTTCAATGAAATGCGCTTCATGGATTAAAATGTAATTTGCTACAGTTAATGAAATGCGTTCCGTATAAACACAGGAGTGCTTATTGAGTTGGGGTTTGGGAGGTGGGAGCAGCCTTTAAACAATGACAACCAACAGGTCCTTTGTTGAGAGTCTGTCTGATGTTTGCAGATGGGCTCTGCTGCTCTTGGGAGAAATGTGATAGCGTTGGCTAATTTAATTTCGATATGCGTGTAACAGTATCTGTCTGAGTGCATGTGGCTTTGTTTACCGTAGGTGCAGAGATGCATTCTAAAGACCCAGCAGTTTAATGTACGTGTACTCGTCTTCAGACACTCATGGTTCCTTAGAGCACAGACTTGTGTACCCATGTGCTTCAGAAACTTGGTAATATTTCATGTCTGGCTTCTATTTCTAGCACGGCGTCCACCTGTCCTGCCACCATCTCGTGAGAAACAGAGACAAACCAAACGCTTAATCAAGGGCTGATCATAAACCAGATTAAGCCTTTACTTTGAATCTGAAATCTGTTATTCCACTCCACTGCGAGAAGGAAAACATCTGTGTGTGTGGCACATTGAGGAGCACAGCAGCTTGCTAGACAGCCACGCCTGTCTTGTTAAGATTGTACACAACCACATTTCTCAGCATGCCATGTTATTTAGAAAAATGCTAAAATCATGTGGTGACTCCTGTCTGTGACAGTCAGGGAACATAGCTGATAAGTATATCTCACTCAGCAGATTAACTCCAGGAGGAAGTGTGTGCGTCTGTGTGTCCTGTCTGTCATGTCTGTGTACAAGAATGCACACAGTACATGAGCACATTTGTGTGAGTGGGTGTATGTGTTCTTGTTGGCTGTAAATGCTCTGGATGAATGTGTGTATGCTCACATAGATTTGCATGCTTTATAATGCTTCCCACAGACTCAAGACGCACATTTGTACAAGCCATACAGTGTATGTGAAGTCATTAGCCTTGTACTGCTATGTGGAAGCAATGTAACCGGTTAGGGGTTAGGTTATATCCACTGAGCGGCTGCATGAGTGTGAGTGTTTGTGTGTTGGGGTTTGCTGAGAATGTTGTTGGCTCCCTATCTGTCTGACAGTATGTGTGTGTCTGACTATCCTCTTGCATGTGTGCGAACATGCATTTGAGTGTGTGCGAAGAAGCAACTTGTGGCGTGTCTCGTCTTCCTGGCGCGGAGAGAGTTTCGCCTCACTGCCGGGTGGAATGCACTCTAAAGTCCTCTTGAATAATTTGTTTTATGGAAAAAATTATCGACAAAAGCCTTTAACAACTCTACCGTACCAAATCTGTAGACCACAGCACACACTCGGTCTCCATTAATGCCTACTGACATGCTACAAGGAAGGATAAAAATAAGTTTAAAATGTAACATTTAATGCTGTTTAAATCCTACAGTTTATTGAATGATGCACTAGTTTTCCACAAAAATAATAATTGAATTAAATGAAAGATATCAATAATGAATTGAAATACAGTGTTAATGAGGGCACCATGCTTTGAGGCCAGTGCAAAATCCTCTTAACTGGTTATGGATAAGGTAATTGATTCTTAGGGCCTGGTCAATCCTCAAACCTCCTGGTGATGCTTTATTGATTGGTGTTTGACTGCGACTCTGTGCCTTGAACATAAATTAGCAACCGCTGACGTGCAAACCCAGTGCTGCATTAGGAAGGACTTGGCACATCCTAAGTAATGACAGGTCCTCAGCAGCCATCTTGAGACTCATAACACCAGACACCAACATATTAAATATTCAAGTGGCAGAGGGGGGGAGATGAAAGGTTTCTAAGTGTTACCCCTTTGGTTCTCGTATTGACTTATTGCCTGCCTAATGCTCCAACCTGTGCTCAGTGTTTGACAACGTTAGTGTGAGGGGAAAATCTGATAAGCTTGCCACTCACAAACCAGAAACCATCTCCACTCCACATTTGGCTACTATAAAAACCTGAGTGGGGGAATCAATAAGAAAAACAGATGTCTGAATTAAGTTATAAACAGTAAGGGAAGGGTGTCCTGACTGTACACAGTCATGCCATCATAACACGCAGACCTGTTTTCATCTGCACCCAATGTCTGACTATTTAGGAATAGGTGGGGGGGGGGGTCGCCACTGGTCGTAACTGTTGTGCATGTTCAGGGATGCTGACGCGAACAGCGCTGTCTGGACACAGGGCTTAAAATAAAGCTGTTAATAAAGACATCTGAGGTGAGAGATCACAGAGGGTGAGTATGAAGAGAAAGGGAGTCGTCATGCTGTCCATAAGGATGGGTGGTGGGGGTGGGGCTAGATTTTGCAGAGCTGGCTATCAAAGACTTGCTTGTTACAGGAAAGCAAGGGCATCTCAGAATGCAAGAGGATCCACTCAACATTATATCGGCATCGCAGGTCTATCCATCTCATTGACAGGTCGGTGGCGTCGAATGCCAGAGGGTGTGACATTGCTGACACTGGAGTGTGCCCTACACACACACACGCAGCACACATGACTGGAGTCTCAAGATTCCCCCCACCCCCTACTGTCTCACATCTGGAGGCGGGTGGGGGCAACTTGATCTCTGACCACAGCTTGGGGGGTCATAGCAGGAAGGACGAGTGGGGGCCCTTTCACTTAAGCTGATCCCTTCTAGGCAACTCTGTGACACTTACATATGAGGTCAAGATCGTAAAACCTCAGAATGTACAGTTGCTGGGGTTGCAGGGGATTGGCGGGGCCTCTGATTGCTGGGATGGTGGGGGGTCGAAGCTAGGCCTATTTGTATCCTTCGGAGTGTCAACATGTTTGAGTGTTTGTGTGCATGCTTTTACTGCATGTATCACGGGTTCTTCTGTGAGAGAGGGTTTCTGCTCTGTCAGTCTTTTTATAGTTTCATATATGTGTGCATATAAACAATATCGTCACTGTGAGATTTGTGTCAATGTTTAGATATGTGTGGGTGGTGGAGACAGGAGGTCTTAAGGCAGCTGAGAGCTTTAGCCCAGCCTCAGCTGACCATGTCTACCCCATTCATCCTTGTCATGTGGATGTCATTGCATGCATGCATGACTGTTTGACTTTCCTCTGTAATGAAAATTCCACATGTGGCACATCAGACATGGTTGATGTTAGCTGTCCTCACTGCTCATCCTGGTCTGACGTTATACACTCACACATACGCACACAAGCAAAACCCTGGAGGGAACAAATGACAAATGTTTCTCCTTGGTGTTCTTTGGGGAGATGCCGTGACTGCTTGAGCTGTTTAAACCAGTACTCTAGGACAGTGACACTGTCATTAAAAAGACGTATTCAAACTAAGTGCAAAAAAATAAAGCACTGCTCTTCCTTGAATGGTCACTTGGTCCAAAAGTGTGTCAACTCCCATAGACCTCCATGTTAAAATAGCCAACTTTACAGCAAGAAATGTGTACAAACAAAAAGAAAACTTGAGTTGGTGGTTAGGTGGATTTATGTGCAGCCAAGATGGCAACAGCCAGAAGCTCCAAGCTCCTTATTGATAGTCCTGTTTAAAATTTCACTTGGAAGATATAAACTTAGCTTTTATGCCCTAACGTTACTTTTATAGACACTAAAAGTTGGGTATCATCATCAAAACTCTTTTTCAGGAATGATTTCAGAGACATCAAAATGTGTTTGTCAATATATCTTCATTAATGGTTAATCAATGTGGTGACAAGGGGATCACTGTACTGCTAGACGTGTTGTATTGAGCTGCAAATTCACCAACAAGTGCATGACAGATACAAAAGGCTCGTCTTTAAATGCGAGTGAACGTTGCTCTGCATTTTGGTATTCATCCCATCTTTTCCCTCACTCCCCTCCTCCCCGCATCGTGTTGCCAGTGGATGGTGATGATGGGACGGGATGGATCTTTAATAGATTTGTCTCTGGCAGCACAATGGGAGGAGGGATCGTTGTTAACATTATAACATATCGATCGCTTCGACTCAATTTCCCAAGGCCCTGTCACACAGGGGCCATTACTCACAGCAGTCAAACCCTCCACCACCACCACTTCCACACATACACACACCTTCTTTGCCATGGCTGGCTGTGACAGTGCATGTCTACATGGTTTCACTTTGTTCATTTCCTATGACCCCTTTAACCTCCCTTATATCCTGCCCCTTCACAATTTAGTCCTAATTCTCCCTCATCTGCTCAGTCAGTCTGCACGAGCATTCCTGCTATATGCACACAGCTCTAAAGATGGTTGCTTGTTCTTTGTCAATGCAGATTTATACTTATTCACCGAAGTGTGATGGTCAAGCCAAGGGGCCAGCATACCACTGCGTCAAAGCTTAAGAACTAATTGGGAGGGTCCAGTTATTAAAATGCAATACAAAACAGCCATCCACAATGATATTGCAACAGTCAGCCCAATCTAAGCTTTGGATGCTTTGTGTGTCTACTTGAATGTACAGTACAGACTGATATGAACAAAATCCTGGTCATTAAAATGTCTCAGAAAGCTGAACGGCACAGTGTTGATGATGATGGTAGCTGAAGAGCTTAATTTGCTCCACTTGACTTGTTCCCATAGCACAATGAAAGCATCAGGATCCAGCGGGAGTGCCTCAATAGATTTAGTGTAGTGACAATAAGCATCCATTTGTCTTAATGTGTTTCTATACACTTTGTAGACAGTTCATTAGGTGCATTCTTGTCAAATCTAATTTCAAAAAGCTTATCCAACCAATTTTAACAACTAACTAAAACCTGTAACGCCTCAGATATGTATTATAATGACTTGATTGTTTAGCCTAAAACAAAATCACCAGGAAAAAGACGTAACAAAAACAACTCCAACAGGGGCTCCTGAGGTGTAAATAAAAGATGCCTCTGTTTCTCACATATCTGACAAAAATTGGTTGTAACAATGTCAGCTGAACTATAATTGCCATATATGCTAAAAGGAGTTGCTACTAGCAACAGGTTTTCCAACCAAATCTGTTAGAAGATTGCAGTGTATGTGTATATACTATATGTATATTTGAGGCTAAAACAATGACAGTGAAGTTTAATGCTGAAAATAATATTGGCATGAAAACAAACATTTGTATTGAAGATTGTATTTTACATTTTTTTTATTTTATTTTTTAGTTATAAACTTCACTGTCACTTTATTAGCCCCATTTATATTGAGTTGAATATGTTGAGACTGGCAAAATTTTAAATGCAGTAACTCCTGACCATTTAAAAATGAACTGTGCCTATAGCACGGCTTTATGTATTTGGTTTGTGTGGGAAAAAAACTTAGAAACATTCCCCATTAGTTCTAAGGTAGGCAGTCAAAAGTTGTCTGTAGATTGGTATTGGAGCCCAATTGAAGCCATAGATCGTACATTCCTATGGATGAAGTGTCCTTGATACAGGCTCAGTTCTTCCTCCACCCTCCATCCAAAGGAGGAACGCTTACATCTAATTATTATGTTACATCATTACAGAACATGGAAACTGGCATAATAAAGAGTTCTTCTTTTCTATTATTATCTTTTCAATTTAAGCCATTCTGTGGATTATGTTTATTCTTTGATCTTCTTAGTGTAATACATTTAAGATAAAATAGTTTTCATGTTTGCTGGAAGCTGTAGCTATAGTGCAGGACTGTGATCACTGGAGTGCTTGTGCAATTGGGCTGTGCAGCAGTGGGTTAGAAGGTGCTGTTTTTGGGAGCAGCAGTGTCAGGCATTGAGGAATTTCTCTTTATTGACTGCTTCTTCTTCACACTGCCTTTGGATTGCAAAGTTTAACAATAAGAAATTGGTGCATGATGACATTGAGAACAGAAGAGAGAAAGATAAGTGCCTGCTGAGAGAATCAGGAATGTGCTGCTAACTTCAGCCAACGCAGACATTAAAGTAAAGCCACAGTGCAGCAATAGGCAGCTGTCATGTAGAGTGCATCTAATGCTAACACATCCAGCTAAATCACCAGTACTGAACAAGTACAGATATGGTACAGACAGGCAAGTGATCAGACAACTGAAACAAGTCGCTGCATCTCCTTATTTTATTGTACCAAACCAACCAAACAGGTTAATAAAATGATACTTATTTTTGAAATTTTGATGAGTATATCTGTCACACCACCAGACACTCAAATTTGTGAGTCTAATATAATAAAACATGTAACTTATGTTTATAAAAAAATCAGTCCTGAAGGTGAAAGAATATGAACACATGCTATTATGTTGTCTTCTTTTGTGGTGCAACAGTCAATCCTGCTTTATACAGTATCAGCCTTGGTCTGAGCATAGTGTAGCAGTTATTTTAATAGCAGGGAAACACAGAGACGTCTTCCTGGGCTGCAGATGTCTCTCAGCTGTATGGCTGTACGGGATAGAACTGACAGGCCTGAAATGTCCGAAGACAGTCTGCTTCAGAGGGACTGTCCAAGCCAATATCCAGAGCAATGGATCTAACCAGATGTTAATAAGATGCGATTGTTACCCAGCTACAGTGTTGACCTTGTTTAAAGGCCAAGTTGTGTGAGTGTGTGTGTGTGTTGTTGTTTCAGAATCTGTGTGTTATGTAATGAAAAACAGAAATATGTTTTTTTCTTTCAGACACAAGATAACTTACCTCTTTTTTAACAATTAAAACCATGCCTGTTCCAAGGCCTATATATCTGCCCCATTGTTTTCATAACCATCTTAGAAACAACTAAAATCCACCCATCGTCCAGCACTGTACATCACAATTGGTGAATCCAATTGTCTTGGCCTTTTCTGTCCCTGCCTATTAGATGACCTGTTGAAGATGGATGACTGGAGCAGTTCAGGGTCAGGGAAGAAACCTTCTTTATCCCTCTACCATGACTGTGAAAGCTCATCTTTGATCGAAAGGCTCCTATGTTTCCCCTTGTTGAGTGATGGTATGGAAAATGGAGAACTTAAATATCAATTTCCTGGATGGTCATGCATCACCTACAGGTTATCTGTCTCCTGTGTTATCCTTTTGAGTTTTGATTTACCTCACCCACCTACATATCACAGATCGGCTTGTTTAGACAACTTAGTTTCTTCTTGGTAAACAAAAACCTCTTTAAAAGAAATTGTACGTTATACTTGTGGAATGTATCATAGCTATGTGTAGTCGTTTCTAGAGAAGATGTTTACAGGGCCTTGTTAACCTGGGACAATAGCAATCATGTTTACATTTATTTTACTAAGGAAGTCGATGCTTTCTTTCCCTTTTGGGGGAAAAAAAGAAACTCTTCTCGGATGTGTTTTAGTGAACATCTTTTTGTAGAACAAGGTCCACAAAAGATGTGCACAAAAGGCTGAATGAGTGGCTGCACAGCAGGGTTTAATAGTGACTGCAGGATAGCCCACTGAACAAATCTCTGAATGCATGTTGAAAAAGGCTGCTTGAACCCCCTGCAGAGCACACTTGGTTGAAAACCAATAAAATCATCCTGTAAAGGAGTCATGGCCCAGAAAAGCTGCTGATTCAGACAAGCATGACATTGCTCTTTGTGAGACTATCAAGTCTGCCATTTAATGATCAAGTTTATTTTTGTCACATCATGATTGCAATAAAGTAAACTATGTGTGAAACAAACCAAACAAACAAAAATCTAAATAAAAGTCCATTTAGTTTTACTAGTTTACTACCTAACACCATATAAAGTCTGCTGTGTCATCTAATTTTCACCTGTTCCAAAGGTGATCTATCACATTCCCCATCATGCACTTATTTTATTAACAACCTGTCCGCGTTTTTAGGTTTCTGGTGAGCAGCAACAGTCAAAGCTTCAAAGGATCACAGCACTCTTCTATAAAATGTTTTCCTCTTCATTAATGACATCTGTCTCTCGTTTTATATCTTTTTCTCTCTCACCTCATTTTGTTCCATCTTTTTGTAGCCACACCCATTGTCTTTGCATTCTGCCTGCTTTTTTAAGTTTGACAATGACCATCCCTGATCTTCCAGACGAGGCCCAAAGCTGTCCTTGAACTGTAGGGGGTCAAGAAACTAATTTGTTGTCTGATTTAGAAGCTTCCCAGCTCAGTGAGTGGCCCTGACCCTGTGCGAGGCGTGGTGAATTTTAATCATAGGTGAGGTTGGAGTTGGGTACTAGCGCCAGGATAATCCATACCTGAAGGACAATCTGTGACAGCCCTCTGCACTGCTAGTCCTGACTGCATGGTGAGAAATTAACATTTCCAAATGTGTTTGTATTGAATTGGAATAAGGCACATGTTGCTGTGGCATGAGCATATAGCGATTAATTCTGCATGATGCACAATATGGTGCAAACTGACACACATGATAGAGTGTTAGTGTTACTCCAAATGTGTGACAGAGAAAGAGATGAGCAGATTTGCAGATTTACAGATTGATAGGTGTTAGTGTGTGATAGACTTCAGACTGAGGGAAGTAAAACAGAGAATCTGGCATCGGCCTTGTGTTTGCAGAACCGTGGATAGGAGCCAAGCAGGTGTTTGTGAATCAATGTGAGCTTATTAAAGCCAGAAGGAACATCATTTTCTACACTCCTGAACATTAAAATCAATCTTTAACTCCCAAAAAAGGGTCATGTGAGGTGACCATCTCTGAGAAATAAAAATGGTCTGCTGAATGCACTGAACTGGCAAGGGAACCACAGGCAAAGAAGAAAACTAAAAATCAACTGTTTGAATTTGTTTTCCTGCAGCAATGTTAAAGTTCTGATGCGAAGTGTTTAAAGGATGTATATAAAAATGTTAATAAGACTGCAAGCAGCCTCTTCTATTGTGTGTGAGGCAGTGCAATCAGCAAGGGAGACATAATGTAAATTAAAACCTTAAATGTCTTTTTCTTTAAACTGGAGCTTAGGTATTATTCTTTCAACCAGTTGATCTATCGGCCTTGACTGTTGTGGTAACTGTGGTAGATATAAATGGGGACTGTTCAGTCTAACTCTAGCATAAATTACCCATGCTAGGTAGCTTTGAGCTGGCCTGCTTGCAGAGAAAACAGCTGCATACACGCCCTTTGAATCGTGTTGTTGGTTGCCAGGTTGGTGACAGATGGGTTGAAATTGTGCATATAGTGTGTGTAGATTTTGTTTCAGAGATAAACTGGTAACTTGGGGGCCACATTGTTGTGTTTTCTATGGTAATTATTCATAGTTTGGGGGGTCAAATGATTCTTTCATATAAAAACAAATAAACAACCAAACAAAACAAATGTGTGTTGCCCAATATGCACAATGCATTTGTGTTATAATAACAGAGACACATGCTCTCCACAAATGGAAGAGTTAACATTGATTATTAGTTGCTAGGTTTTGCACTCTATCAACCCTAGAAGGCGTAGAAATATTTTTCTTGGCCTGCAGAGAAGAAGACATGTCAAATCCTGGATTTGATTTTTAAGGTGGATGTGTGCTTTTTTGGATATTGCCTTAAAGGGAATGTTATGAGTGAGATTTGGAGAGATTCCTTCTGGCATAACTGTACATACTCTTGCAAGATGAAAACCAACCAAGAAACATTCTGGTGCTTCTGTATTACATCAGCTAAATTGAAAATGTATTTTAATTTGCCTAGTTCCCTTGAAATGTGATTATGTTTAAGTTACCTGGTTAAGATCATCAGTTTTTTGAATAGAAATAGGAACTGGTCTCCGTGCCGTCTTGTTTTATCTGTGTGACAGATTGCTGCTGATCCACTAAATGATTCCTTATATTCAGCTCCTGATGTCCCACAAACCTTTTTCTCCCCTTCTACCCATCCGTCTCTCCCTCCTTCCCCCAAACACTCAGCATCGGGGTTGTGCTTGAGTGAAGCATTATAATAGCTCAAGGAAATGGCCCTTCTTGAGAAACTTTCAGGGAGCTGTCAAAGGGAGAAGATTAATGCTGGGCCAGTCTCTCCAGGGGACTGGGACCCCCCCTATTCCTCTCTTCGTTACCCATTTCTTTCACCGACCCCTCCTGCTCTCTCATCATCCTCACTCAGCCAACAATAGCGTGTCCCATGCAAACAAAAGATTTACTAACAGAATCACTCTAAACAGCATGCACATATTCATTTAGTTTAGTCTCAGTTTACTGAAACATTGTTGGCATTTTGATGTTTTCTCAAGGGACTGCAAAGTGCTCTGAGGACAATGCAGCATTGATGCGCTTATTATCCCTTCCTAGATGACTTTATATCTCTCAGGTTGACATGTTAGAGAACATTAACGTTTGGTTGGCTGTCATTGGAAAGTCCCAAATGCTTCACAACAGTCATTTAAAGGACAAGATTTTGTCTCGCAGACCCACATCTTTCTCCAGGAAAAAAAAAAATCAATCTGCTGCTTCACTCTAAAAGTTAAAAGCAAAGAAACATGCAGTAAGCTTTCAGGCAGTGACATCCATCCACAAACACATTTGCCTGCCCACCACTGGCTCCTTCTGTGCCTGTCGTCAAAAATTCACTTCCTATGTACTTGACACTGCTGACATGGAGGCCTGTCCTTTTTCTTGGAACCTCTTCCTCCTCTTCTCCATTTATTTCTAACTTTGGCTGTCTTTCAGATTAACCCCACATCCTACAGTTGACTAAAAGGTCTGCTCTGCCTCTCTGTCTCCTTCTCTGCCTGCCTCTGGCCCTCCTGCCTACCTCCCATCATCTTTCCACCTTTTGAAATTGATGCACTTGACATGTAGGTAAGCTCTATTTGCAGTGTGACTCTTTTTGTTTGACCTTTGCAGTGATCAGTAATACTCTTCTTTTTTACTTGCCCAGGTTGCTGTAAGTGATTTGCTCTTGTGTGTTTTTCCTTATGTAGATTATTGTGGAATCCTGTATATCAGTACATGTAGCATTGTGTTGGTATCTAAGAGGAGAAGCCCAGAAATCAGCTTAGCTTTCAAACGGTGTGACGTGAGATCACTTCGCCGCATTCTTCCCAGCTATTCTCCATGTGTGTTCAACGTGAGATGAAGGACACACACATCCACTTGTAAAGTCAGACCCATCCAGCTGCACAGCTGTTGAGAAGATGGGAGGATGATCAACTACTCAAACATTCCTCTCTCCTTAGTCCCCCTCCCCACCCCTTTCCACCCTCATCTTCTCCAGTTTTCAGAAAAGCAGGGAAAACCTCAGCGGGATGCCCTTACTCTCTGCTCTGTAGCTGAATCAGCCATCCTCCTCGGGGACTGCTTGTTTGAACTTTTTGAGAGTCAGAATTTGTAACGATACAGCGATACAGAGCAAAGTGGTGAAGATGCAGCCATAACAGAGCAGTGCACATCAGACCAAGACGAGGAAGGGGCCAGATCAAACAGAGTCCTTAGGGAGTAATGATGAACCTCAGAGTGAAACCTCCAATCTCATCCACAAAGCCTGGTGGCGTGTAAGACGCCTTTTGTCTCACAAACTCTTCAAGTTTGTGACCTCAGTCTATCATTTGCATCCAAGCAGCGTAAACAAGCATGTTTTTTTGTGCGGCATTCCCCGGGCCCACCCACCCATCCGTTCCACTGACAACACTGAGAGAGAATTAAACCCTTGAGGCTATATATGGTTTTCTGCAGCATACACTTTGAACAAAGACTGAAAAACCCTCCTAGCAGAATTTTATGAGCCAAGATATTTCTCTTTTTTCTCTCTTTCGCTCTCTTTTTTTTAACTCAATTCCAATTTGTTGTTGTACATTTGTGTTGGCTCGGCTGCAGTGGCTGTGCAATAGAGATGACAGGGCTAATTACATAGCTCAGAAAACGTACACAGAGAAACCAAAACAGTCATGTTTTTCTGAACGCTGGACTGAAACAGACAGCCGGTGGCACTGACCCCAATATCACACCGTATTTATTCATCTGACAGAAACCAGCAGCATGGTGCTGATTTTGTGCCACTTGGGCTCGTCTGCATCGCTCTGCTGTTTTGAAAGTGTGGCCAAGTTAAACTAATGAACTGTTCTGTTCTCTTTAAAGAATAGACTGTCCGTATGATTAGACACAGGTGAAACCAGGACGGCTCAGCTCTGAGGAGAAAAACGTCCATATAAAGGGGGTCGAGTCCCGGCCTGAACTTAATCTGGGTGTAAAATGAACTTGCCCTAAGAGAACCTACTATGAAGAGCCTTTAACATCAGCTCTATCATGGATTATGTGGAATAAGGAAGGATTTTCTATAAGTGCACTGTGAAATCCTTTTTTTCTGTCTCTTGTAACTTCGGCAGTATGTAACTATTTGTACAGAGCACATTGTGGTTGTGTGTATGAGGTTTGGTGTGTGTGTATGTGGCCATAGAGCAATGTCTGTGGAAAACTAAATAGCCCTCTAACAGCCTAAATCTTTGTTAAAAAAGGCCAAGAGAAGGTTACAGACAGTTGGCTCATATTTCACTATTTTTATCCCCCTTTGATTCAATAAATGTCAGGTTGACTTCTTGAAACACTTCATGCTTTGAATGTGTTTGGGTTCACTCCCTGATGCAGAATTCAAAAATAGTCAGACCCCAAAAGCAGTAGTTATGCGACGACGACATCACAAAAGAATGCTCCATGTGTGCATAAACATGAAGACGTGTTAACATTGAACTGTGTGGTCCATCATCACAGCCAAAACCACATCAGGCCAGACACCCACTGTAATTGCTTTCTTAACATTGGAGCAACACGCTGACATGATTTCTCACACTACATAACTGCTGACAAAAAAAACAAAAAACAAAACAGAAACATGTATATAATGCATGTGAGGTCACAATAACACCTCTTCACGTATAACTGACAGAACCGCTTGATTGCTAATGGTTCTCTTTCATAGCATTCGTTTCGTGTCTCACTATGGGAGAACGCCCCCTGCGTGATCCCGACAGAAGCTTTAATTACACTACACCAGCCCTTGGGGCTGGTATCAGTGACGTCTATGTCAGGAGGGACCGCCCTCCTCCTATATAATAGGCTGACATAGCTTCAGTCGCCATTCAAACACCTCTTCTCGCTTCTCACAGAAGCCTGATGACAACTGTGTTACTGGGTGCCTAGCTAAACTGCCCACTGATTCGAGTGAAAACTCGGTCACCGGGCGCTTGGTCCCACACGACACGGTTGCTTCACAGCTGAAGAATAGTAGAAATACTATTCCACGCTATCGGTGAAAGTAGAAATACTCTTGCCTCAAGTAGCAATACTTGTCACAGCCGAAGTAGCGATACTTCTGCTAACAGCGGGTGCGTTAGCATCGTCTGTAGGTAGCAATACCACTATACAGCTCACGCTAATAATACCCACAGCAGGTAGCGATACCTCATCACAGGCTAGCCAGGAAAATAGCCATATTTCCCTGAACACAACCAGTAGCTGCACAAGCTAACGCTAGCGCCCTTGAACCCTATGCTAGTCATGGCCACGGCTAACAACCCCGCTGAAGTCGGGAAAAGCCCAAAGCTTTGCCCCTGCGGCAATAAAATGTCTAGCTGGGACACTCACCCCGTGTGTGCAGCATGTCTGGGCGTACCTCACGCGCAGGCGGCTATGTCCTCCACGGACGATTGTATCCACTGCGCTGCTTTCCCACGCAAGTTGCTCCGCCGACGGCTAGCTCGCCAGGCTAGTTTGTCCGGCGGTGACCCACTGCTGTCGGAGACAGCCTCGCCGCAAGGCGGGGTGGATATGTCGGGTGGGGCGGCTGAAGCGCTGCCGCCCGGGCTGAGTTGGGCAGACGCAGTTCCCCAGACTGCAGACTCCTGTTTCCCGTCAGAGGAGGGATGGGAGAGCCTTATCCGTGTCGACCCGAGACGAGACGCTGATGACGAGGAGGGAGAGTCTGCCGACTCCGAGCTCCTGTTATCAGACGGTGACGAAGAAGAAACTAACTTCAGCGTCACCGGCGGGGCTGCAAAGCCGGGCGTCGCGATGGGAGAAATCCCTTCGGCGCTTTCTCCCCTGGATCTCGACATGCAGGACATGTGCAAACGTGCCGCTGTAAGGCTCAACATCCCGTGGCCCACGGTTCAAGCCGAGGAAGTCAGGTCTCGCTTTGATGGCAAGAAGCTGCCCAAAGCAAAGAAGACGGGGAAACAAGTGCTGCCAATTTTCCCAGAGCTGCTTGATGAGATAGCGGCTACGTGGAAAGCTAAACCATACAGCGAGAAACACCCCATCTCGGGGAGCTCCCTGTTGGATTGCGAGGGGATGGAGGCTAACGGCATCCGCCAAATACCTCCCATTGAGCCGCTGGTAGCGACACACCTTCACCCGAAGACGTCCCTGTCCTCCTCGGTTTCATCTTTTCCCTCCAAGACAGACCGCTTTCAGTCCAGCCTCACTGACAAGTGTTATAAGGCGGCGGCTCTGTCGACCAGATCTCTCAACGCCTCCTCTATCCTGACGGCCACCAGGCGGAATTAGAGGAGGACATGACGGCTAAACCAGATAACTCCCTGTGGGAAGAAATCTGCGTCATTACGGACCACGTCCTTCGCCTCCACAAGGTGGCTATCCAAGCCACGGGAAGAGCCATGGGTCTTATGGTCCTGCAAGAGAGAGCGCGCTGGCTGGGGCTCACCAACCTCACGACTAAGGAGAAAGAGGAGCTCCTCGACACTCCGGTCGTCCCTCATGGGCTCTTCGGCTCGGCTGTTGCCTCCATGCAGAAGAGATGTGAGGAGAAAAAGAGAGATGATGAGGCGCTGAAACTTTGCCTGCCGAGGAGGGCTCCACCTGTTACTCCCGGCACTTCGCGTCAGTCATATGCTCAGGCTGTCTCTCACCCGGCTCCTGCTTATCGGATCCCCAAGGTGTCCAAGACGCAGGCAGCCCCTCCAGCCCCTAAAAGCGCCGGCAACCCATGGGCTAGGAAGCAGTCTCCCCATGCTCGGCAAGCCGCTCCACCACCTCAACCCGCTACCGCGACGGTGAGGAAGAGGAAGCGGCAGGCCTGACCGCTTCTCCCCAGGTGGAGGGCCGACCCAGGCTGCCCCCCCAACGGGTCGCCCTGCCCTTCTCCAGCTCAGTTCCAGAGCGGGTTCTGCGGGACGTTGCCCGCATAGAGTGCAGCACTTGGGCCGGTGTTCACGTTCGAGTGCCCAACAAACACAGACAGCATTCTCAGTGTTGCACAAGCACTTCTGTCTTGCACTCTGTAATAAAACAGTCCAATGCGCATCCAGGCAGAGAGCCGAGGGCGCTGTTGACTATGACTATGAAAAAAATGCAGAAAAAAGATATGTTAAGACACACAACTATCTTCTCTGCTATAACACAGCCCGCGGGGACCAACATCCCCGCGGCTGTGACGCGGTCCGCCCGGGCACCTCCATGCAGCAGGCAGGAGTCACCGGGGCGGATGGGCGTTGGGTGTTACGCACCTCGACCTCAAGAGGGCGCCAACGTACCACATATGACAGAGTTGCCGGTCAGCCCGCTTTCTCTGCACACAGAGAATTGGGCGGCCTGCACACGGTCAGAATGGGTGTTGAGAACCGTTCAGAAGGGTTACAGACTTCAATTCAGAGCCGTTCCACCTCATTTCAAAGGGATGATTTTTTCTCATGCTCAGGGAGAATCCGCAAACATTCTCCTAGAGGAAATTTCCACTCTGAGGGAGAAAGGAGCAATAAGAGTTGTCCCGCCCGAGGAGGCCCACAGCGGGTTCTACTCGAGGTATTTCCTGGTTCCAAAAAAGGGGGGGCAGGGGATGAGGGCCATCCTGGACCTCAGAGCCCTGAACCACTATTTAAGGAAATACAAATTCAGGATGCTGACACACGCCTCTCTGCTGCGTTTCGTGCGGGCAGGCGATTGGTTCACATCTGTCGACCTGAGGGATGCATATTTCCACATTCCAGTGTATCCTCCACACTGGAAGTTTCTCAGGTTTGCCTTCCGAGGGACAGCATACGAGTTCATGGTGCTGCCGTTCGGCCTGTCATTGAGTCCCAGAGTGTTTGTGAAATGCACAGAGGCAGCTGTAGCCCCACTCAGGGAGAGAGGCATCCGCGTGGCCACTTACATAGACGACTGGCTTGTCGCAGCCTCTACACCCCGAGAGGCGGCCCACCATACAGATGTTCTCAGGGAACATCTGGTGAGTTTGGGGTTTCGCCTGAATATGGAAAAAAGCATGTTGACACCTTCTCAGTGCATCACCTTCATAGGCCTGACTTTGGACTCTCTCCAAGGCAGAGTTTTCCTGTCTCAGGACAGGGTGGTGGCAATGAAAGGATGCCTTGCACTGTTTCACAGGGGCAACACAGTCACACTCAGACAGTGTCAGAGGCTGTTAGGCCTGATGGCCTCGTCTGTGGTGGTGATACCCCTGGGACGCCTGTACATGAGAGGGCCTCAGCGTTGGGTAGCCTCCCTTGGCCTAGATCCTCTCTGAGATGGTCATCGACGGGTGAGGGTTTCTGTGGACTGCTCACTGGCTCTGCGCCAGTGGAAGAGCCCAGGGTTTCTGACCCAGGGGGCTACCATGGGAACTGTTTCGGCCAGGAAGGTGATCTCTACAGATGCCTCTCTCACAGGCTGGGGTGCTACACACGAAGGGAGGACAGTGAACGGGAAGTGGGGCCCTCACATGCGCTTCACCCACATAAACTGTCTGGAGCTGATTGCTGTTCATTTGGCTCTAAAACATTTCCTCCCCTGGCTGCGGGGACACCATGTCCTAGTGAGGACAGACAACTCCACCGTGGTAGCCTACATCAACAGGCAGGGAGGCTTGAGATCTCTGCGGTTGCATGCGCTGGCACACAGACTGATAGTCTGGAGCAATGTGCACTTTCAGTCACTGAGAGCGACTCATGTTCCAGGCGTACTGAATTGCGGGGCGGACCTACTCTCCAGGGGGATCCCTCTATATGCAGACTGGAGACTTCACCCAGAAGTGGTGAAGCAGATTTGGCTGCGGTATGGACGGGCGGCAGTGGACCTTTATGCGTCAGCGGAGAATGCCCAGTGTCCGCTGTTCTTCTCCCTGCACGACCGAGTGGCTCCGCTGGGGATCGATGCACTGGCACACGAGTGGCCACGTGCTCTCCTGTATGCTTTTCCCCCAGTGGCTCTCATCCCTCCAACTCTGGCCAGAGTGAGGGAGAAGGGGCTGGTCGTAATCCTGGTGGCTCCGCACTGGCCAGCGAAACACTGGATGGCAGAGATTTACCAGCTTCTGGCGGGCACGCCTTGGCAGCTGCCATTACGCAGGGACCTGCTATCCCAGGCACGAGGGGAAATATTTCACCCTCACCCAGAGAGGCTGGCTCTGTGGGCCTGGCCCGTGAGTGGTTTAACCTGAACTCAACAGGACTCCCAAACAGTGTCATTGAGACTATTCAATGTGCTAGGGCCTCATCGACTAGGAAGTTGTATGGGCTTAAGTGGCAAGTGTTTGAGAGCTGGTGCTCGGAGTCCCAGGCCATTCCTTTTCAGTGTTCTGTGGGGGTGATTTTATCCTTTCTGCAGGACCTCATTGAGAAGGAAAAATCTTTTTCAACCATCAAGGTGTACCTGGCGGCAATCTCTGCTTGCCATGTTGGTTTTGATGGTAAATCTGTGGGTCGACACCCTCTGGTGTGTCAGTTCATGAAAGGTGCACGACGTAAATTGCCGGTATCTAGGTCTCTTACGCCGTCATGGGACCTGCCCACGGTGCTGGATGCTCTTTCTGGTCCACCTTTTGAACCACTGGATCAGGTGGACTTGAAGGTGGTATCTCTTAAGACAGCGCTGCTCCTGGCCTTGGCCTCGGCTAAGCGCGTCGGTGAGGTTCATGCCCTGTCTGTGCACGAGGCTTGTACCCATTTTTCACCAGGGGGCGAGAGGGTCAGTATGCAGCCTAACCCAGCCTTTATCCCAAAGGTGGTTGGGTCTCTCTCCCCAATAGAGCTGGTTGCTTTTTATCCACCGCCTTACTCCTCTGAGGAGCATCGGCGTCTGCATACGCTGTGTCCGGTCCGTGCACTAAGGACCTATCTGGACAGGACTCAGGGTGTTAGGCAGAGTGACCAGTTGTTTGTGTCCTGGGCTAAGCCATGTGTGGGCAAGCCAGTCTCAAAACAGCGGCTTTCCCACTGGATTGTGGAGGCTATTGCTCTGGCTTACACGACCAAAGGTCTTCCGCCTCCTGCTGGTCTGCGTGCGCACTCCACTAGGGGCCTTGCTGCTTCCTGGGCTCTCTTTAAGGGGGTTTCAGCCCAGGAAATTTGTGCAGCTGCAAGTTGGGCTTCACCCCACACTTTTGCTAGGTTTTACAAGTTGGATGTTACAGTTCCAACCCTGGCACATTCAGTTCTTGGGGTAGGGTTTTCACGGGGTACAACCCACTCTTCGTGAGGCCCCTCTGGGACAGTTGTCATTTTTACAGGCATGTCTGGCAATCCGGGAGTCAGTATTTCTCCCATAGTGAGACACGAAACGAATGCTATGAAAGAGAACTGGAGGTTATGGCTATAACCATGGTTCTCTGATTAGCATGAGTGAGTGTCTCACCAGACCACCCTCCTTGCTATGGAAGCGAGGAAGAGGTGAGCTTGTTTGAATGGCGACTGAAGCTATGTCAGCCTATTATATAGGAGGAGGGCGGTCCCTCCTGACATAGACGTCACTGATACCAGCCCCAAGGGCTGGTGTAGTGTAATTAAAGCTTCTGTCGGGATCACGCAGGGGGCGTTCTCCCATAGTGAGACACTCACTCATGCTAATCAGAGAACCATGGTTATAGCCATAACCTCCAGTTTCCTAGCTCATGTGTGTACATGGTCTTTTGTTTGTGGTGGTCAAACGAGGACAAACTCTGCAGACTGATGTGATTAAAAGTAGCGACTACAGTTTTTACTCACAAGACTGACGTCCATGATTTAGTTACCTTTTATTGTGATTTATTTCTAATCTGTTTTTGTTTACAAACATCAACAATGCAAACTCCCGTGTGCAACAAAGCTTACTTGCCATTTTCTTGGCTACTATGGTGATAAGTGATGCCGCTGCAATTGCAGAGCACATTGTTACACCTTAAAATCAAACACTGCTGTTGTTGTTGTGAGGATGTGCTGGGTAACACACATATTGAGACAGAAGTTCCTCTCTTTAGCATCAACATGCTCTCCTTTGGTTCTTGTTTTAGTGTGCTTTAGTTTCAGATCACAAAAATTAGGGATTAGAATTATTCAGAATCTCATAATTTATTTCAGTTTCATTCTTGGGATCATTGTTGAATATAAATTTGATTGCGCTAGTTTTATAGTTTAAATTAAAAAAAAAAAGTTAAAAAAAATTATAGAGATTATAATCTGGAAGAAGTTTGACTCTCATAGGGCTGTCTGTTCTCCTGCTGTCCTTGCTACCAGTCTCTATTAGTTTAGTTTTATAGTACATCAAGAAATACACTCATATAATTTCATCAGTTATAATAAGTTTGAGGAAAGCTTATTGCCCAGTGGACACACAGTGGTGAAAATGTATGATAATTAGGCTTTTGGGACCCCAATGTAACTGCACAGTTCATATTTTTAATAAGTGTAAGCTAAAAAGAGGCAAAGTGAAATGTATTAATTGCATTTTCAATAAAAAATGAGCCATCAAATGTTGAATAAAATTAAAATTGTATAAATGATCAGTCCCTAAGTCTGCATTTTTTAGATTTAGCACATTTCCTGGACTTTTGTTTCTGGGGTCTGCCCACATTCGAACTGATTAAGCAGCTTCACCCAGCAGCTCCAAGTGTTAAAGGTGTGTAAAGTGTTATTAGCAGTAGCTCTGCCTGACCTTCCCAACACAGCTGGGGCCCCTTTAACTCAGTGAGGTCAGGACGGGTCACAGCTTAGCTAACCATGTGACCATGTGAGGTTAAAAGATCAAGTCCACTTCCACAGAGGGCAGAATTTAGGGGCAGCCGCATGGCAATTTAAGCAACATGCATATATGCCAATAATAGTCATGCCTTTGTGTTGCTGCACAAACAGTGGACATAATGCTTATGCTGTGTAGTTTATGAATAAAATAATAAATAAAACATCTTCTTATCTTTGCCTAAAAGAGTGTAGTCATGCTTCATTATGGATATGTTTAGGCCCGTGGATGTGTGGGTCCTGCTGAATAAAGCATATGTGCGGAAACACACGTCTCTTTTCTTCTAACTTCAAAGGCAATTACTGGCACACGTGTGCATAAAATCACACAAGGACTCTTGAAAGTGTGTCAATATGCATACATGAATTTTTCTTTCCTTTGATCAACATCTCAATCTCCTGTTTTTGTATATCAGCTCTGTCCTCCCCTTCTATCCTGTATAGTAACACACACACACACACACACACACACCAAATACACATGGGGATACACACCTCCATACATATACTGTATGTGCAGCCAGCTATTCAGCCTTTGCATTAGACACTTTGCAGACATTCCAAAGCACATAATCATCTAATGAATTTGAAGTTTGTGATCGGATTAAAATATTATTGTTTGACATTACGTGTATATCTATTTTACCAAAGACATGTGGGAAATAGTAATGCTTCCAATGCCATGCCAAACATTTGCATAAATATATTTCTCCTGCAGCCTACCTGTTTGTAGTCCTCTGTAATCGCAACAGAAAGCCATTATCTGCTGAAAACCACAATGCATGTTTTTTATATAGTTTTACATTCTAAAAAGTATGTTGTGATTGTTGAGGTTCAGGCTCTTGAATCAGCTGCCCCGTATTCTAAGACAGAAAGGCTCCAGGTCCTGTACAATTCTTTAGTCATTTTGTGTGAGTATTAAGTTGGAAAGTGGCTGAAAATGTATTGAGGTCGTGTCATGTTATTCCTCCGTTGCCACTGAAAGTTTCTGCTCAATCACTCAAAAATCTCCACATATGTTCTCAGCAGATTCCTTTAATGTTTCATTGATGAATACATGAATGGTCACATATGTTAGCAAGCTCACTGGGCTGGTTCATGTAGTTGTTTGAATTGTCGAAGCAAGGACAGGTTAGTTGTTATCCCACAGAATTGACCATTCACAGTAACAAAGATGGTGAATATTCATAAAATTTACATATAATGAATACATAATAAATCCACCTCTATCTACAGTCTGTGATTGTTACACATTGTATTGTGTGACCCATTAGAGAGATCAGAGTTCATGTCAATGTAATTACTGCTACTGCCAGAAGGGGGAGACAAATGTTGTGCAGTGTAGCTTTAACAGTATTCTTTTCCATGGGGATACAATGCAACATCATTACAGTCAGATAAAATGATGATAGCCACCGGTTTCGCCAGCGGTACAGTGCTGGAAATATGACTCATTATTGTTCCATCTCATACTTTGCAGGTGATGGATTGATAATAATGAGGTTAGTTTATGAAAAATGCATGGAGGCTAAGCATAACAGAATCAGATACATGTTGTAACTGCCACCTCTCATTAAAGACACACACACATACATACATTCTCACACATATTCCTCTCTCACCTCCTGGCTTCCAGGAGCCTGTGATGCTTTACTTTATTCCTCCTGTCCACCCACTCAACACCAACTCACTAATCTCTGGGCCTCATTGACGGCAATCACTTGTGTGTAACTTTTGGCAGATAAAGTAGCCTTTAGATCACCCTTTCCCCTTCCTGCTGATTTCATCACTTCCCTTGCTGTTCAGCTATTGGACATTTAGGTAGTCTGCTCACAAAGAGGGGCCGTGTGCTTCATCCGTGTCAGGATTAAACTGTTAACTAGGGTGTGACAAGTTAGGGAGGCCATGCCTTTGAAATGCAAAGTGAACATAAATGGGAGGTAATAACCATGATGCTTTTTTTTCTTCTCTATGTGAATGTTGGTTTGAATTTTGTCAAGGATTAAATTCATTGCTCGCTATGTATCAAGTCAATTCCGGAGACTGTTTGTTCTTAGTCTCAATAGCCCTGAGGTCTGGTGTGACTTTGAAGTGGTTTTGTTCCCCCCCAAAAATTGCTGCATTTCTTTAAGCCCCAAGAAATAATAAAATGGCCGTAGTTGGAGAATGAAATTACTGGGCTGTTGCATTCCCATTCATCATATTAAAGAAATGTAGTCATCCAGGAAAAAAAAGAATGAATAAGTGAACACAGGGGGATCAAGTGGAATAATCCTCTACACCACTTAAGCTTGAGCCAATTTTTCTCTTTAATTACTTGTGAACCAGGTCACTTTTGACAGTGTGGTTGAAGGCAGAAAGATGGCAGCGGCCATGTGAGAAAAGACCTCCCCTCTGGTCAGTTGCAAAAATGTTGACCATGTCTAAATTGTGTCAGGTATGTCTGGTTCTGTTGAGGGAAATAGGCACAAATGGTCAGGGATTAGTGGTTTTACAATACCAGACTGCTCTGTGCTTTGAACCAGACTGTCATAATATAGAAAGTGGGCCCTAAAAACCGGAGGTGACAGATGAGACAGGAAGTTTGAGCCACTTGGCCACCAGGACGTCCTGTGTTTTTTTTCTTCTTCTTTTCTTTTAAAGTGTAACCAAGCTGTTTTTGGAAAACCAGCAGACTGAGTGCAGGTGTCCATTAGATGCTCATTACATTTGAAGCAGCTAAATTTCAAGGAGTTAAGCTGTAAACCATCAAAAGGCCCTATGCTGAAACAAGACCTGACTCTCAATAACACAATTATGATGTGCACACATATAAACATGAATAATGAATGACTGCATGCTGAATAAATGCATTTTCAATCTTGGCATGTTGGTTGAAAAAGCGCTGGTTTTTACGTGGTTGAAAATAAAAATTTATGTTAATTTTTTATCCCTTAGTATACAGCACTACTGCAAGGAAAGCGGTTTGCATTTCAATGACAAATCCAGCCCGAGCCTCCACTCAGACATTTAAATCCAAAGTTGGAATTTCAATTGGAGAATTTTCATTTCAGGTTCCTTCATCTCTCCACACATCCTGTTGGCATCTCACTCTGCATCTGATGGACACCCATTCTTATTGTCTGTGGTCCATTTAATGCATTTCACTGACATCATGGTTGAAAGCTGTTTATTTTCAGAGAAAGCCTTTGATAATGGTGTTCTGCTGAAACATCACAGGATAAAGACACTGCTTCTTAGTCAGGAGCCAAAAGATGGTTACAATAAAGGCTTGTTTAGACAGCCGTGGATCAATCCCAGCGACAACATCTCTATTGTATAACGTCTAACTTTAACTAATGCGTAAAGGAAATATGGAGAAAACTTGTCTTGTATGACATACAGCTTTTTGTTTCCATCAACATGTGACAGGAGGTTTGCTAAAACACACTGCGTAATGAGCCAGGTCCACTCTTCCAATAACAACTCACTGCCAACTTCATTTTCTTGACTCCTGAGAGCACTTTTTACATAATGAAATGAGCCATCTTTCTAATTCTTTGCCAGCAAGTTACTTTTTGCATTTACATCAGTGCATTTACAATGGAAATTGTAATTTAATCATGCACTACATTATTTATTTGCATTTTTCTAGGGCAACATATTGTAGAGTCACTGGAAGGAGATGAGGAAAAACAACGAGAGACACAAAGATGGAGTGAGGCTGTTTAAGAAGACGTTTAGAGGGAAGTGAAACATGCTGATGTCTGCCATAAGGTTTTGGCATGTGACCCTTTCCGTCCGTGTTTGTGTGGTAGCCACTGGCAACTCCACATAGTGGTTTTGTCAAAGATAGATGACATTGTAATCCAGTTAGACATAAACCACATTCTCATCAGACTTCTCTCTGACCTGAAAACTAAAATTCATGTTGTTGTGTGAAACTGGAAGATGTTTTTGTTGCTGTCGTTTATAGATTCCAGACCCTTCCAAAACTAAAACAACAACATCTCATGTAACTATAAAGGGTTTCAATGCAAGGACAATTTTTCTGCAAAATACACAGGACAAACCACTCCTACACACTCCCACAATGTTCTGTAGTGACTTGTCCAGTTCTCTGCAGTGTATTTGCAATTTCAGAAAAGTATGACTGACGTTATCTATGAATCATGCTGCAACAATACTGTACAAGAGATATATCACAGCTGACACTCAGCATAAATATATCCTGAACATGTCAGCAGCAAACTACAATGTAACATCGCTGTGCACGTTCATACTTTACAACAGCAGGCGCAGTGCTCACAGATTAAAATAAGCAGGTTCACATTCATTTGAATGAATGTCCTGAGTTATCTTGTCCTGTAGATCCTCTTCCACACAGGGACACAGAAGTTTTACTTTTAAAAGTCAAAGACGTTTGCTCATGATCTTACTCTCTCTTAGGGATTCCTTGTGATCGGCAATAATTCTCAGATATCTCCCAAGACTAGTGGGTTCCACCATCAGTGTGTGTCAGTTCAGATTAGCTGCTAATGTGGCTATCATATGACACAATGTGCAAAAAAAGGTCACATTTGTATTTATTTATAAATCATCTTACATGATTTATAAAATTCAAATGAGCTGCCATCAACACAGAATGTTGATGAAAAACATGGGTTTGTTGTGGAAGTGATAAACAAAGAAAGTATTCCAATGTTCTTGCACAGTGGTAGGTCGGACACTGCCAGTGGTCATTTAAGGTACTTAAAAGTAACAGTTTTTGTTATTCTGTGTTGGCCTAATTTTTCAGACCTGGATGTTGCTGTGTTATATAAACTTTGCATGTTTAATGTATGCAGTCCTTTAGATCATTCATGCACAATGTAAACCATCGTTATGCAGATTCAGGTTTGTTTTCACCATTGGAATTGTCCTTTCTAGCTTCAGGCATTACATATCTTCCTCTATGCACATGTTCACCAAGAAAAAAAAAGCAGGAACAGCTCCTCATCCCCACCTATCCATCAAACTCAGAAACAAATCCCACTAAGGAAAGCTTTCTTCAGGGCACAGAGGTATGCTGTCCTCCTAATCACACATCCTGCTTTACAACAGCTCTTTTGTCTCCTCTACCATCCATTATCCATCTCTTTGACTGGATCCTCATCAATCAAGAACCCCACCATTAAGCTTGTGTATTCAATTTGTCATTCACCCCTCTCATTTTATTGCCAGCAAAACACAGGGCAAAATATGTCTAATTCTGACAACAAGTGGATAATTGTAGCTAATTTGACATTGGCCACAGGCAAGAATGAGGCAGGCTCTGCTGTTTTAAGCTGTCAGATTTGGCACAGCGGACACCTCTCCTGAGGGTGAGAGGGGGAGTGGGATGTTGATTTTATCAAACAGGTGCTTTATGAAGGAGCTGATCTGGCCTTTAAACAAAAACTGACATGCTGTCTTAATATAGTTTGGGAAGCTTGATATGTATTGATTAATGCTAAAAAAAACTTAGGATGCTTAAAGTTGCAGACTGTGCTTTTATGGAGCATTTCTTGGATAACCTGCACTTCCTGTACCAATGCCTCAGAGGAAACAAAAATTGCTGTAGTCAAGAGCTTTTTTTTCCCATCATAAATAGTGTACACCCTCCGCATCATATAACTACAGTTTTGGGGGGTGAAATGGGTGGTTAGCACTTTCACCTTACAAAAGGAGGATCATAATATTAAATATCTGATCTTCTCCATGTGGAGATGTGATCCCCATGCCTGGATACGACTGTATAGGTGAGTCAAAGTCACTGTATTTCATTTGACTGTGTACAGTACAGGTCAGTTTCAGCTGCAAATTAATTCCAGGTTGTCCTTTTGCTTTTGAATGTCAAACCCCAGTTTCATGTTTGATCAGCGAGGACAGATGGATCACAGTGTCATTTAAATAACTATAAGACCAAGGTGGGTATAAACTCAACCACCATCAGACTCTCTTCTACCTCCACAGCCTTCTTTCTGTCATAAAATTACAGCCAGGCGTGTGAGCTAGGCACAAATTCAATCAAGAAAAGGAGTGTGGGGTGGAATGGGAGGGGGACTATTCTAAGGCTACAAAAATTTAATTTGTTTTTTCTCATTCCAGGGATGGGAGCCCAGGTCCCACTCCCTGTATCCACACCCCTCCCTATGAGCACCTTTCAATTTGCCAGATTAGCACCACTATTGTACCTCTGGCATGTTCCAGTCAGAAACACACACAAGCGGCACAGCGACCCCCCTCCAAAACACCACCACCAACCCCCAACTCTCCTCACCTCCTCTGCTCCGACCACTCCCCATCTCCCCAATCTTATTAAACTAATTAACTCTCTCCCCCTTCAGCCCCCACCCTCTCCCCTCCCCTCACCCCATTCCATCTCGTTTAGTTGCTTCTGCCATCCCCATCCCGATCTTTAATCACGTTTAAGGTAAACTTAATGCACCTCTACCACAAACCCCTGCTCTGGGATGTCATGTGAGCGGCAGAAGAAGCGCTTACCATTAAAAGTGTGTTCGTTCAAACTGTCTCTCTTAAAAAGGGAGAAGAAAAAAAAATAATAATGCTTGTATGAGACCAAAAATATTCTGTTTCCATGGCAATATGGACTTAGTCAAGCTTCAAGTAGCATACCATATGAGTGTTTTAGGTTTGACTTTTCCACAAGCAAGGGAAAAAGCAGAAGATAAAACTGGCTGAACGTAGTTTGATACTAGATATGCTTTTCAATTTTTACTTTTTGATTTTTACCTGGATGATTGTTTTTTTTTTTAATCTCAATTAAAATGTATATTTGTTCATCCAGAATAAGATTTTGGCAAGTAGAAAAAAAGTCAATATTCAGTCTCAGATGTCTGAGACTGTATCATTAGTTTACAGTATCTGTATCATTATGATTAGCAGGCAGCTGCAGTCTTAAGCAAAGAATTCAACAATATAAAAAATGACTGCACAAAGTCCATGCAGGCTTATCTCTACACTTCTTTGTTGCTATTGGAAATATTTACAACACAAAAGGGAACACCCAGAATTACGCCTTCATTCCTATCAATCACACCTCACACCATGGATTGCTAGGTGAAATTTAAAATAAACACAAAATCCACCTCTAATCTCTTCAGTCTCAGTGTTTACATCAACACATAAACACACACAGGAGAGAAAGTCACACTCCCCTTTACTGAAGTGCACATCTTGACAAAGTACAGGATGTGACCTTTCCCTTTCAGGAAGGAACACTTAAGTGTGATGAGAGACAATTTATGACAGTATAGCCAGGGGAATCCAGGTTACCCTTCTTTAGAATAACAGTCATTCTAGGTATGGCATGTTTTACATTGCTTTCCTTAAACAGATGCAACCCACCTTCAGAAAATGTCCTCTACAGGAACAGGTCATAGGTGTTGGAAGACAATATACTCACCATTGAGCCCATGTGTGAATAGAGCAGGCGATTCCTACAACGAGGAAATGAGTGCGTAGATGATGTTGATGTTTTTCCAGAGTGTAGCTGCTACTTTTTTCTACCTACCTATGTGGTGTTTTCCACATTTTTGCTGATTGCAGATATATATATATATAAAAGCTTGAGTCAGAGAAGCAGGGCTAATGTATATCTACTGTTTTAATCACACTTTTCTAAACTGCAGTGAAATCAAATGTTATTCTGTCTCCTGAATTATCATCTGTAACATCACTGTGACTGTTCGTGTTGTCTGAATTTCACCACAGGAGGGAAGGACTGACCTCCATTCACTGTGAATATATACTGGTATTTTGTACTGAGCAGCACATTTCGTCAGCCTTTGATGTCTATACCCGAGCACAGTGTGCAGATATATGTGGCTGCAGTGCGTCTCAAGCTGAGAGTCACTGTGTTTAACCATTTTAGACCTGGACCAGAGCTACCAAACAACTTCAGACCCTTATAGTGTTTGTCAAAACGGAGTGGTTAACACCTTCATGAGACTAGCCGTTAGCTGTGAATGGGTGGGGGGTGTAATTTACTCAACCAGGATTTGAAAGCCAGTGTTAGGGTCTGTCCGATTGTTTTCCAGGATGGAGACACGTGCACCTTCCTAAATGTTAGGTCACGTGATTGATTATTCTGTTGGCTCTTAGCACCTCCTTCCCCCACAGCTAAACCAACAGAACACTTTACAAACAATGCCACACCCTAGCCACACATCCCCTACCGGCATCAATCCTTGATTTTAAGTCCAGATCCTGACTTTTTCTTTTCAAGACCCGGAGGGCAGAACCCCCTTGAAGGATTAAAATAAGGCAGGAAGAGACAGAGGGAAGCTAGGAAGAGATGGAAGGATGAGCCCCTGTTAATGGGTGCTGGAGCGGCAGCTGACAGAAGCCACATTGTCAATAGGGTGTGAAATTCCTGCTTAGATGGGACCTCCGTCTGGTAAATAGCTGAAGGGACAGAGAAGGGGAGGAAGCGCGTCAGCCTGTCTCTGCACACGGGTCCCCTGAGCCTTCCCCCTCATACCCATGGAAAGAGAAGGACGGTTTATCCGTGGTTGCCGATGCCCGACCAATCTCCCCACTGACCTCTGTTGGCAAACAGCAGGGTGGCTGCCATTAAGGCCAACAAAGCACTATAGGTGAAGAGGCCCTGCTGTAGTGGTGTGTGGCCTGAGTGCTCACACAAATAGCTATCATAAAATAACACCACCAGTTGGGACCAAAGGGCACCAAAGGAAGGGAATGCATCACATAAATGAACCCCACAGCGCTCAGCCTCATTGCTTCAGCATATCACTGTAAGTTGATGTAATGTGAGGAAACACATCCTTTGATGAAAATGGGAAGGGCATAATAGACTCAGCTGTCAACTCAAATACACAGCTGTCACTGCAATATGACTTCAAAGCAACCTGAACACTTTACATATTGTCACCATAATACAAACGAAATGACAGCGTAAGCCTTTTGACAAGACAGACCAACAGCACAGGAATCAATCTGATCTTTGTCTGATGTGATCAGGTAGACAGATACAGAACTTCAGGTCATGAAACGACCTGGTTCCATCCTATTAACAAGTATGTCGACCTTTATTGGGCCTGGGTCACACCACTTTATACACATCCTCACCTCAAACTCGGTGACACATTTCTCCAATAACAGCCCATTAATTAGTTGAGTGCATTACACTGTTCAGAGGTGGGACAGTTCTTTGCCTGGAGCTGGCCACCCCGTCTCAGGCGGATAGACACATGCAAATCTGTTTGTTTCATCAAGTGTGAATTCAATTTGCAAAGTTCTTTTTAATCTAGAGCACCTTTGCCCCCAGCGCATTGGAGACCACAGAGCTCCTTTTCAGCGAAGTTTTGATGGAAACGAGGAAAGGAAAGGGCAAAAGGAGAAGGAGAGGTTGATAAAGAGAGAGAGGGAGAGGGAAAGAAAGAGGCTGAGGTGGGCCTCTGTTGCGGAGGGTGAGAAACTCAAGGTCCTAAAGCCTTGGGGAAACTACATGAAATGCTGCCAGGATTTTTTCCCATCAGCACCCATGGGAAACGTCTCAGCATTCACACAGAGCAGCAGATAATGCCCAAGACAAAATGACAAACAGTGACAGATAGTACTGGGTAGAGACAGGGGAAACGAGAGGGAGAGAGAGAGAGAGAAAACCAGAGACTGACGTTATCAGCATTTCTGTACCCCTTTTGTAGTCTGTTTTGTCAGGGTGTTTCTCATGCTTGTCTGTAGAATGTGTTTCCCCCAGTGAATCCAGCCAGTTGAGAAAACAGGGATTTGCTACAAAGGCAGAACATCACTTTTGTGCTGGAGTGGGTAAAAGAGGGTATCACAGTCCCTTGCGAGAAGTTTCCTGAAAGCATGAGAGGAGAAGTGTGCCTGATTTGAGCATGTAAGGATGCTGGCATACAGCTAGACAGCCATGCATTGTCTCATACGCATTCACAACATCCCACATACTCAGATTCTACTGTTGATTCCGGGATTAATTGTCATGGAATGCATTTGGCAGGCTAAAAACAGACACCTCACGTCCTACCACACGATGCCTCATTCAGGTTTGGGTGGGTGTGGGCCGGTTTATGTCAGTGTGCACCGATGACAGACAGGCAGTGTGGGCCTTGCACTGTCAATGTCGAGGCATGCAGTGTCATGACATAATCTGTTATCACATGAATGTGAATCAGCCCCAAAAGCAACAGACTACAAATCACATCAGCGAAAGCAACAACATTTTCCATTTTAGGAAGGGGAGATGAGTATAAGGCCCCTCGGGCTAAAAGGAGAGGTTGTCTGTATTTGTATATTTTTTTGTGGTAGGCAGACTGTATTTTATGAGGCAAAATGATATCATAGGGTTTCTGTGCTGTTTATGGCCGCTCTCATTTGCAGTGTTTTTCAGTTTGTTTTGGCTAAAAAAAGACAAAGAAAATGACAATAACATTTTTTTTTTATTTAAAAACATGGCATGTATTTCAAATTCAAATCTGGCTTGGCGAGTGTCACCACAAACCAGTCTGTGAGCAGCAGTTGCACCACAGAGAACCTCACCGTCCTCCTTTATGGTACAGGAAATGGAGTTACCCCAAAAATGATACAAAGCAGCTGCACACATTTTAATTCTTCCTTTTACTATTTTGAAGAGGAGTCAGTATAAAAAAGAAAAAGAGAGAGTAGGAGGGGTTTAGGCTTGTTAGCAACATTAAAACAGCAGGGGTGTACATCAAACTGCACAGAAAATACGCTTCATACGTTTTGTTAAAAATGGCAAATAGGGATTTAAAACGGCACACGCTGCTATAAAAAACATGTGAAATACAGTCAGCGAAAAAATTAATTGCATTATTTTGTTTTTTTTTACTACTAGAATTACTATGCTGCACTGTGTTTTGAATATTATGATTTTCGATGTGATTATCATATGAATCATTTAGGCTAATTAGCTTTTATTTGAAATTCCACTTCAATCCGCTGCAGTCTTGGCTTTCATTGTGGCACTGGTACATTCAGCAGAGTTTCTTGTAAACACTTGTGTTATTCTCTAAATTAAATGTATGAGGGCATTTTTTTCGAGACTGCTGGAGTCCGTGGTCTCCTGTCTGTACCTTTGTAAGCAGTTATCTGCTTTGAAGCCCGGCTACGTTCTGTCTCTGGGCTTCTCTGTGAGAAAAACTTAAATTGGATGAAAAAAAAAATCTCTTCACTTTTTCTTTGTTCATGTAAGAGAAAACTGAAAAAGATGAAACAGAGTGGAACCTTTGGGTTTTTCCTGTTTTATTTTTACAATGGATATTCTGTGTGATGACCCCAATTCTTTCTCAGATTAACAGTGTGAAGTTTTGCAGGTCTGGCTTATCTCTGTGTGACTAACAGTTCTGATGACAAGTCCCTGCAGCCCACAGGGATGAGGACAGACAGTTTTGACACACACCACACCGCTGCACTGCTCCACCTCAGATGGTCGCAATAATCCTACCGTATACCATTACACTACATATAGACTAAACACAAGGCCAGGTGAGAGAATGACAGAGCGACATGTGTGTGTGTGTGTGTGTGTGTCTGTGAGAGAGAGAGAGAGAGAGAGAGAGAGTTTACAATGTGCATATACCTAAGCATGCATTTTTGGTTAGAGTAGTCATGTTAGCGTGTGTGTGTGGGGGGGCCTGCTGGCCTGTCTCACCCGTGTCCCCTCTAACACTATACGTTTGTTGTGTGTATGTGTGTGTGTGAGTCTGCTTGTGTGAGTGTGTGTGTATGTGGGTAATGTATAACAGCCTTGCCTTAAACTTAAAAAAAGTCACAGCCAGGAGGCCACTTTGAAATACCAGGTGCTCATTTGGCAAATCCAGGCAACTGGGGTGTTTACATTTCAGCGACTGAGAGGGGAAAAAGACCAGATGCCCCCTTGAGCTGCTCAGCAGCGTCCATACAGAGATCACTCACAGCGCCATGGGTGACAGACCTGTGTATGTGTGTGTGTGTCATGGGAGGGGTATGAGGATATAGAAAGCCCTGTGCAAAGTCATTAAACACCATGTGATGTCGTGCAGCAGGGAAACATGAAATAAGGCAACAATGCTGAAAATTAGCCACTCTGGTGGAGTATGTTTACTTGAACTGAGCCCATTCTCTTGCTGTACTTGCTGCTTCTCTTACCCTCGTATTACCCTGTTCTCATTCTCTCCGCCTTTTTGAATAGCTCTATTGTCTTCTCTCACTTTATTGACACACTGTTTGCAAATAGCTCAAGTACTTCCATATCAGTTAAGAAAACAGCGTGGCATAAAAAGAGAGACTATGTGGAGGATGTAGTGAACACACACAGAATGTGCACACACACACACACACACATACTGTATTCATAGGCAACCGGTCTCTTGCCCTGGCTGGTGCTGCAGACGCTTTTATTGTTTCATTATGTCCACTATCAATTTACCGGCTGTAAATTCTCTCTGTCGTTGATAATACATTGCCTGTCAATTTTCTTCACAGCACCTGTTCATAACAAATCACTGAGGCACTCTTTTTGACTGATTGCTTCTTGGCAGAATGCTTTGTGTTGTCTGTTTGTATCAGCAACAGGCATACAGCGGCTGAATGGTGGTTACGGGTTGGTTTGTGGGTAGGTGCTGGCAGTGCAACAGTTTCTTTGTGCGTGTGTAGTTGTGCCATAAAGATAGGTGGGGCTTCCTAAAGGGAGGGGAAAAAGTCGGCACATACATAACTTTTCTTTGTGTCTGCACATGTATACTTTTACATTTTAACCAAGTAATAAAACACCACATTTGTGTCATTTACAGTCCTGCTTTATCATTTACTCTTAAAATCAGTAACTGAATTCCTTATATTATTTTTCAAACATTTCTAAGGTATTCTAATGTTTTCTTAGAAAGTTATAGTATCATATTGTGAAAAAAAAACATGTGTGCTTGTTTGGGTTAATGTCAACCTGTGTGTCATGTAAATGTCACTGGGGATTGGAAAGTGGTTGAACTTGGCCACCTCCTGTGTGTTGCTGTCTGTCAAATACTTGCTGGGTACAGTCATGTGTTTGTGTGTGCGAGAGTGTGCAAGCACAACTGCATGCATTCATCCCTGCTGCCATGTGCATACTGTGCAGACTTGTCTGTGCATGGGTGCACCTTCTTAAATTACATATCCGCTTTACCAAATTACTTTCTCTGCCAGGGATCTTTGCTTCCCCCCCTCCTCTGTCCGTCCCCCTTCAATTGTTACAGCATGGATGAGTAGAGAAAGAGTGAGTAAAGATTATTCGAAACACTATACACAAAAGCAGCTACATTGCTTATGTTTGTGTAGCATTAAATAGTAGTACTTCAACATTTTACATCCTCCACATAAATGCACTGTTGACTGTGAAACTTTGGGAAGCACCTATTTAAAAATAAATAAATAAATAAGTTTGTTTGCTTCAGTCATCTGCAGTAACTCAGTGATTACTGACTATGTTGCAAGTTTCCTCTGATACCAGACAAAATACAATAGTAATTATCCGTGAATCAGCCTACCTGTCTCTAATGCAGCGTAACGTGTTGTGACTCATAGGTGAGGTGTTATGAGTTATATCCCAGTAGCGCAAGCATCACTTGATGCTCTAAATATTGATGATGTAATCGCATGTGTAAGTGCACGGACATGTCAGAGCCCTGAAGCAAACAACACAGCCGCCCTGTTTTCTGTGCTTATAGGATGTGTTCGGGAGACATGTGTGAAACTGCAGGGTGACTGTGAGAGTTTCATCTGTGTCTAGGCCTGTGATTGTAGAGGCATTTATCTGGAAAATACCTTTTTAAAAAAATGTAAAAGAAATCAGTAAAGGGAGGACAGTCATAAGAAAATGTGATAGTAATCCATTTGTGCAGACATAAAAGATGGAATGTTAACTGCTACAAGTGTTTGCAGCTGGACCTGCTGTTGTTACACTGCATCTGTGAATCTTACTAAGTGGATTCTCAAGCACATTAAAAAAGATGCGCACAAAGAGATACTGTGACTGGCTGTGAGCACTTTCAGGCATTCTTTTCCAAGGTAACTTTGCTGTGGATTTTTGTTTTTCATTTAGACAGCAGTAATATGCACAAACAGTTGTTCTGGGCCTCCTACATCTTCATCCACATTGCTCGTTCTTGCAAGTTCTGTCTTCAGATCAGTGGTGGAATGGAACTAAGTATTTGTACTCAGTAAAAATAAAATCATACATTCTACTCCACTACATTTCTACAATGTTTAGCATTACACAAAAATATGGATTGTGTTGCTATCTCTGACGTTTGAACCAATCGGGTGGCTCCATCAGCTCCAGTGATAGCAGACACATTTGCCTCTGCCACTTGACGCAGACTTACCTAAATGAAAGTCCTATGCAGGTCCTCCTAAATCTGCTAATGCCTGGATGTCTTTCTCGGTTATAATCTTGTGTCTCTCTCTGACTATATGCAGTTCAGAATTGACCTTTACCCATGCTGAAAGAGATACTTCATTTTTACTTCTTCAAGTAATCTTGTCTTATGTGTGACCGGGTGCTAGTTCAGACATATGGCTGACATTCTCTGATGCTGTCAGATGAATAGGGAGCAGGCCTGTGAGTGTTTGGGCAACTGATTTTTTAATCATAACCAAATAGCCACCTTTGTCCTGGGTCAGGAATGACTAAATCAGGGTTAACAAAATGTAATTTTTTGTAGGAACTGTAATCATAGAACTTTCTAGTTTTGTTTTTGCCAGGTACACATTAAAGAATTACATTTCTAATCTATTGGTTCTGTATGAAAGTGTTTGTGGCAGTCATGGCATGTTTCTGCTGTGTTTTGTTGCTTAGGGTGTTAACAAGTGCTGAGGGAGTATCAAGTAGTACAGAGGAAGAAGCTAGTAGGGACATACACAATGCCATGCCGAAGTAATAAGGGCTTTAGTTACATTACGCATATGCTAAGTTAATAAGGACTTAGCACGCACACACATATGGTGCAGAGAGCACATCATGCCAGCTCACACTGAGGTAATAATTGCCTGGCTTGCACACAAACACGCACACAGACATACACATTAAATAACTACAGTCTTGCACCATCTTGCCAGGTGCAGCATCACCGCATTCCCAACAGGCAGCAGACCAGTCACATGACCACAACACCTTTCTAATGGATCTACTCCCACTCACATGTCTTTATTCAGAAGAACCCTCTTACCCGTACAGGGAAATTCATCAGTATTTACTCAGTATTAAGTATTAAGTATTTACCCAGACATTTCCTATGGGGTGCCCACATTCAGGAGTGGTGGTTAAGGCCCTCTGCTTCCCATTATGCATCTCTTGCAGTTATGGTATGTCATATGGGTAGTGTGATCGTGCAGAGAGAGAGTGCAACCGGATGGGAGCCATGTTGAATGGTAGCAAGGCCTAAACTGAAACCATGTGCTCCTGCGGTTTGAAATTTTGTCATGACTAACTACCTCTGGGAGAGCCAACACAGAGCTGGACACTGAGGGGGGAAGAAAATCCCTTTCACTTGACTGACAGTAACTAGACAGGGACGATTTGTTGTGATTTGATGCCCATAAAAATTTGACCCCAAAACTATTGACCTCTGGTTCAGTCAGGGGCCTTTAAAGTATAAGTTCTGTGTGTGATAGTGTTAGGAGTGCAGCAATAAATACACTATCACAGATTCTGATATGCTTCCCAGCAGCAGAACATTCCTCCATGAGTTAATTTCCAGGCTTGTTTCTGAGGAATGTTGATATTGACCTTCAGTAACCTACAGTAGAGACCATCTGCCACCATTTGCCACTGTTGCCAACCCTTAGGGTCACAGACTGCATGGAAGATTGCTTTTTGCAGCTGGACATGCTGAAATGTCAAAGGTCAACTGAGGGATGCTGGATATGGAGGAAGAATGGAGCCCACAAGGGAGACAGCGTGTTGACATTGTTTTTGGACACTTTGAACAATGTTATCTCAGACAGTGTGGGGCTATGAGCCAATCAATCATTCTGTTATTGGACCAGCTCCGGTGATTATTCATCCTGAACCTTTGATATCAGCCGATGTCAAACGGATCCCTCATGAGCCTCCTTACTTGCTTACTGTCTGGACTTTGTCCTTGGGCATTTGTCACGGCTGTAATTTATCAGAAAATTTACTTATTAAAGTAAATTGAGTGTTTTCTTTCTCAGTCCAACATGAAAGAAATCCACAGCTAGAATGGAAAGGTCTAGAATATTTATGAATTTAAAGCGATTGTGTTGGCACAAGTTCCACACAAGATATTTCAAGCTCGGCCATGGATGTTAGAAGACAGCATATAAATCTGAACTGTACAGGCAGGAGGAAAAGGGCACACATGCTGGGAAGAATATGCTTTCACAATGTCAATGATAGAGGCAATGTGCAGCACACAGGATTTTATTTTTCCATTGTGTGAAGAAGGAAAGCTCTGAAGCATACAGCAGTGTTTCTGCTGGCCAGTGTCACTGACTTGACCTCCTTCCACCGACTCTGCCACTCAGGCCAGACAAAATACAGAGAAGCCGTGCCAAGAGCAGGCAGGGAAGAATGTCAAAAGACAATTAAAGGGGTGAGTCAGAGGTGTGTGGAAGTGTTTACAATACTTGCAACCGTTCAGACTACTATCTTAAAAGTTATTTAACTATATAAATATGTCACTGCTTTTTTCAGGTGACCCCCTTGTCAATACTGCACATATGACAAATAAAAAACTTTATATCTTTAAATCCTATTTTTATTCTACAACTATGATTCAGCTGATGTACAGTTCCTCTTTTACATGGCCTGCCTGTAGAGGTACAGAATGAAAAATGAGATTTGAGCATTAGTATTTAGAAAAAACTGCGTTCTATGTCTGTTTTTACCTTCAATGATTTAAAAATTAATTTTTATTATTCTATTCTGTTCTATTCTATTCTATTCTATTCTATTCTCCTCCTGCTTGATGACAAACAACCTGTTGGTGTAACAAACCACAACTTATTAAAATGTCCTTCTTAATCTGTAGCAAAACAACACTGCCCATACCTTGGTTGTAGCCAGTGTAGTTTAGTTTTAGTATTTCCATACTGGTCCATATATTTATTCTGCTTGCCCACATGCTGATCTGCTGCTGATCTGGGCTTTTTGATACCTATCTTCTTTTTGAGTGGAAAATTAGGGCTAAACAATAGTATACTGAATTGTTATCGACGTAAAGATATGGCTTTTGTGTGGCTGAACATACAACTGAATGCCCTCAACATGCCCACTACCTCTTGCCACTTTAGTACCTGAACCCCTTACCACACAGCATGTCTTGTCAACCACGCTGAATGTTCTCTTGTCAGAGCTGAAAGGTTATTTCTCTTGCTTTTTGTCTACGCAGCATGTAATTTGCATGCTCAGGCTTTTTGTCAGCTGTGCATGTATGTGCCCGCATGACACTGTGATCCTCATGCATGTATCTGGCTGCGTCTGTCTATGACTGCCTGTCTGACTAAATGCCTTCCTGTCGGTCTGTCTGTCGGCACACAGACATCAGGGTCGGGGTGATGGGAGTTTGAGTCATAAATCTGCAGTCAGCTGAGACTGACTGAAATATATCTTTTCTCAGTTAGGTAGAGAAGGTGCTGAAAGGTGATAGATAGTCACGAGCAGCAGACAGACAGTAGCTGGTTGTGGCAGAAGTTTGGGACTTGGTGACGGTAACGGGAAGAGGAGGTGGCAAGGAGGTGCTGATTTACAGCAGTGGCAGGAGTGGAGCTGGAGGCGACACAGGGGATATGGTGTTTTGTGTGTGAGAGTGGGAGGGTAGATGATGGTGGTCTCCTGTGTTAAGTGCTAGGTCAGTGGTGAAGGCCTGGAGGATTAAACCCCCACATTCAAAACTCTTGTGAACAGCCCCTCCTCCCCTCTCTCTCTCTCTCTCTCTCTCACACACACATACACACACACTTCCAGGGTTCCAGCTTTGAGCTTTTGTGAGATTCTCCAGAGCCACCCAACTCCTCCACCACCAGTACTACCAGTACACTCCACTTGCACACACACAGACATGTACATCCAATGGCACATACACACACATCAAAAGACACTCTAACATGACCAACAGCTCACCATTCCCTTAATATTGCCAGAGTAAAGCGATCCTCTCACACTCACATCACATTAGTGCCGCTATTAGACTAGACCCAGACATGAGAGCTACAGGGTGTGTATGTTGGGGTGTGTGACGTCCGCAAAAGCGTTATGCATGCTATAAGGAGGGGGTTGATTGTGTGTGTTTGTCCAGGCATGTGATTTGTGAAAGGAGGGAGGGAGGTTCCGTGTGTGTGTGTGTCAGAAAAGCTTTGTGTGAGAGCAAAAGTAGAGACACTGATATCCTGGCACGAGATGAGTGGGAGGAAGGATGGATGAGGTTAGCGAAGGTCTGGCGAGGGCTCAGTAGGTGTAAGCATGAGAAATTTCCATATGGCAGTAAAATGTCTGCCACTTTACTTATTGAGTTTCTAATGTGTGCCAGGTGCTGTTGTGATGCTCTCAGGGGCACTTAGCCAATCGTCTCTCCGTGTCTGTGTACAGTGTGTGTTTACATGTATGTGTTTGAGGTTGCATTAGGGCTTCAGACCAGATAACACACTTCTTCAGGGTAAAACTCGGTGTCCACAGTTTGGGGTTGGAGTCAGAGGATGTTTTCGTTATGGGTAATGGCTATGTTAAGTGTCCAAGCAAAAATATATCAATGCAACTTCTCTTAAAAAAAAAAAGCCATCTGGGTGATTTCAGCCTATTACAGTCATTGTATAACAAATATGGTTGTGTATAGAGTTTTAGTGTTACCATTCATAGGTGGGAAAACTCTCAATCGTTAAACTGGACCCAAATGACACACACACTATAAAACTATAGAAAAATATATCTGCTCCATAAGTTTTGTCCAAAAAAACCCAACCATTGCTGTTAAATACAGACCTGGATTTATTAATGTGGACATTTCAGTCACTGGAAAAACAGTGTGTTGGTTTATACCAAGCCCATATTTATGGCTTGACACATTTATTTTTTACACTGGCAAACAGCTGGGGGTTCAGGAATTCTCCAACACTTACTCTTGGTAATCTTCAATTCATCACAGAGCAATTTTTTAACAATCTGCACAGTAATATAATAATATTAAAGTCTGAATTTTATCATTGTGTTTACTTTTCTTCGGCAAGTTGCTCCTCATTTCCTTTAAAGCACATAGAAGCAACAAAGGTGGCAGTCATGAACTTCTGGTTGCCCTGTAATAGCAAGCAGACAGGAGAGACATAGGCTTCAGTGGTTTTGGCAACAAATGAGAAAGTCTTCTTTGAAGCCGCCACAGATCCTCTTACCCACGTCGCTTCACTTACGAAATGATTTTCCTTTCAAATGGACTATGTCGTTGTGAGGTACACACAGGAATTCTTATGGGAAACTGACAAATTTTGTGTCAGTGAGAACTAACCCCCAAACACGAGGGAGACATTATTGCTTTTTTCCCCCTTTCTCTACTTCTGGTCTGTAAGTATCATAATAACACATTTAGACTAAAACACTTTATCCTTCATTGAAAATATGAGGAAAGTTAGAAGCTATAATTTATTTAATTTTGTGATTTGTTCTCTTGTTACTATGTCTTTAGAACCAAACTCAAAGCTTCATAGGCTTTTCATTCTTGTAATATTTTTTAAATCTATTTAATTTACTTAATTTTCCTTAAATATTCCAACTTTACACTTATACTTAAGTGTCTCCACCATCTTGCCCCACCAGTAGGCTTTAATATTCAGCCGTTCACATGCAAAGCTCCTGGTGAACTCCCTGTCTGCCAGTTTAAAGCAGACGTTGGATTTTCAAACATTTTCTGCTGCGGTCAGACCTTGGTCATCGCATTGTTATTTTATGAGATCGTATCATTTGTTAGGCTGCTGTTCTTTAGATTTTATCAGTATACAACACTGACTGTCTGCTGACAGACAAAATGAATGTTTAACCCATTTAAGTCCATTAAGGGACATGAATTGAAAATGATGTTCAGGTCTACAGAACACTGAACACTGCTTCAGTTTTGATGTATGGAAAGCAAAGAAACTGCCTTTGGATAAATAAACTTAATACACTTTATACAAAGTAAAACAGCTGTATACACTTGTTATAGATATTATTGTTGAGTCAACAAACAACATGAGTTACGGTAAGTTTGATAGGTAATGTGTTAGAGCAGTAATTTATATCCTAATAACATCTCCATTTTCTTCTTTATATTTATTCTATGTATACATATCTTTTATATAAAAGCCAGACAGTTGCTCTAAATTGCTGAATTAAAAAAAAAATAGGATGTTCCACTAGCAACATATCTAACAGTAAAAGTTTGACGTTACCACAGATTTTTTTATTATTTTTTTTTATTTTTTACTGAAATTCTGACTTATTCTAACAAACATAACAGTGGCCCGAATTACATTTAATTTACAGAAATGGCCAAAAATAATGCTCTATTTATGTATTAGCGGCCCTTAAACAGTGGCAACATAACAGCCTGCGGAGACACGCAGCAGACCACACGGCTGCCTGCTCCAGGATATGACATACAATCACTTTTCAGCTTTTACAGTAACAGTGACAGAGCGGTCATTTATCTTCACCTCCACACGTCACAGTTTCCGTCTAAAAACAAGTTTTTTGTACAGTTACAAATGAAGTGCTGTACTTAAAAAAATAGATAACATTAATAGTGATTGTAACTTTTATTTAAAGAGCTCCATACATCAATATTCAATATGATTAATAATGCAGTGATTTAGTGGTCTGCTATATGATGGCTGTTCTGCCTCTGTTCTATATTTCTAATTTAATTAAATGCATCAGCTGACTGTTACTATTAAACAAGATGAAGTGGAGAAAAGGTTTCTCCGCATCTAAGTAGCTACTGAAATGATGTTCTGCCTTTTGTTTTGTCAGCAGTCCTGTAATTACCTCAGCGACCAAACGGCCATTTCCCTTCATTTAAAGAACTGCCAACAATTCATAGAGCACCTTTTTAACAGTCTAAAAAAGAAGCAGTATATTTATGGATGCATTTTTGAACTGAAGTGTGTTAGTTTTTGGTCCTTTTTAAAACTTTACCCGAGACACATACTGTGATAAAAGTGCAGAAAATCGAGGAGAAAGGCTGTAAAAACCTGGTCGTGACAGATGCTCCTTCTTCAACTGATCCAAGGAAGAGGAAAAGTAAAGTGTCCTCCTGAAAGGAAAAAAAACAACGCTGCCGAGGACAGTTTTCCTGACCGGCAGAGTTAAATACCTCACAGAATTAAACAAACAAAAAAGACTTCAGAGCGATTTAAATAATTACGCAGTTTTTATATTCCGATCGTCGCTTCTGGGAAAGTTTCTGCTTTTGTTACAAGTTTGAATTTTACAGAATCGTTCGATGCCAGAGTAAATATATAAATTGGAATGAACGTCTTTGTGCTTCTTCTTGGGCTGTCCTTTCAAATTATAGCGTCAAAACCGAGTTTATATATTATACATTGTTTTGAAACCGATACGAAGGTGTTTAAACGCACTGGACGCGATGATGTCACTTTCTCACTGAAACTCAAAAAGGGAGAAGGATTTGTTTTAAAGGACACAAAAATGTTCAGAATGTCCTCAGAAGCTTTCTTTAAAACAATGAAGAGCTTGGAAGTGTCGCCGCTGAAGAGAAATGAGTTTTAAGAATCAAAAAAGTCATCTCACAAAGCCCGGTTCCCCCTTTGAGCGGAAGCGACCCGCAGGGGGGCGCTGTGCGTCCACGCACTGGGCTGCGAGCCCTGAGGAGAGAGAAGGCAAGAGTGGCACACTACAGAGACAAATAAGTAATAAGTAGATAAATAATAAGGAGCAAATTCACATTATGTTTAGTAGTTAGTGTTTCAAAAGTCTTGAAACACACACATATGTTAAGCTATTGAAAATATTAAATAATTTTATGACAAACATATTATTATGTGTGGAAGAGAAGAAGAAGCTGTGCTGCTTAAACTGCTGAGGAGACGCAGAAACGCGTAAAATGCGGACAACAGTTTTATTTTGATAATAAACGTGAGACTAAATGATTGTCAAGGTAGACATTTTTCAGTGCAGCTGCTTAAACCGTAAGCCCTCCTCCTCCTCCTGGTGCCCCTTGGTCTCTCTCTCTCTCTCTCTCTCTCTCTCTCTCTCTCCTTATTCCTCCACCGTCCTGTGTGCTTCATTCCAGTGCACAAGCCGAGCGAAGCAGACGCTTTACGCAGCAGCCAAAGCCGATAAATTCGCTCAGGGAATAAACATCTATAAACCGCGGCTGTTTCTTTATAGGAATACCACTTGATCGTGGACGCATGTGAGCGTGCACATGCCTGTATGGGACTAGGACTATGATTGTGCCACCAGTGCGGCTATCTCTGCTCCTCTGACCACAGAAAAGTCTTCGGATCTCCCGGAGAAGGCTGTTATTTCTCTCTCTTTTTTTATTGAGTACCAACGAAACACTGCTGGAAATATTCTCCGGATGCTGACCACGGACTGGACTACCTGTTCTCAGTTTACACGCTCAATGCGAAGGGAAGGGACTGGAAGACTTGCGCCCGTTGCCCTTTCTGTGGTTTAATCAGGCACTTTTGGGAGATCACAGAAAAAACCAAGGACAGGAGGGCTGCTGATTTTTACACATTTCATTCCAGGGGGGTGTTATTTCCTCTGAACTCTCACCTTTACGCGGTTTGGTGAATGGGGGTAACTCTGATCCTGGAGGCTTGACACTGCTGGGACGGGACTGGGTGGCGTGGAGCGTCGGATCACCCAGGATTGTATTCACTCCACACGCACTCTCTCTATCTCTCGTGGGTCTATTTACATGTCCAACCTGACCGCTTTATGACAATGGATTACTTTCTGCTTTTATGCGGCTTCTTGCTGCCTGTGGTGTCCGCAGTTGAAGGTAAGAAAATTCATCTTCAGAATGTGTTGTGTTGTGTGTTCTGTTGCTATCCGTTATTTCTCTCTGTGCCATGACGAGCCTGCACCCATGCCTCTCACGGGCTGAGCACCACAGCCCAAATCTCACGCGCGTGCCCTCCAAAAATCTCAATTTTCTCCAAAACTTAGGTCTAATTTTCAAAGTGGCCATCTGGCTTGTTTTTAGGGGATCGCTAATGGTATTATTGGCTCTCGGCAGCGAGGCGCACTGTGGATTCAATACACAATTGTTATGCGTCAACTAAAGCTCATTCATTTCAATGGTAGTTGTGTATTCCCTTTTTTTTGTAACACCAGGTACAGCCGGCTGCTGGTGCTTTCTGTGTCACTTTAGGGAAATTAACTCCACGCTGTATCTCACTGAGGAGCCGTGGCTCTCTCTCCCCTCTCTCCCCCCTCCTCCCCTCACACACTTTCTCCCAGGTCGGCTGCGTGTATTTTAGGGTTGTTTGAGTGTGTGGCCTTTTGACATCTGGACTGTCGGTTTAAGTGCACAAAAATACCATAATTATCTGTTTTGATAGCCAGTGAGCAGAGTAGCTAAATTATACAGATATTTGTTAACTTATACAAAATTACAATTAAAAAATGTATTAGCTGGTATTTATTTTCGTTTCTTCATCACTTTAATTCATGTTTATTTTTTGTATGTAATAGTCGTATCGATTTGCTATTTACAGTCATATTTTCAACAGTTGCTGCCATCGACAGCCCGTCTCTTTTAGCTGAGTGTAGATGTTTGCAGTGCGTAAAATCAATGAGAAATTCTATCTGTCGTTAGCTGGAGACCCAGTCTTCTGCTGTGTCTCCCTTACAGATAGGAAATCTCTCTCTCTCTGTGTGTGTGTGTCTGTCTCTCTCTCTCTCTCTCTGCAGTTCTGAAGTAAGAATGAGATGTAGTGGAAATAGGGTTGAAAGAGGCCTAAAGCTTGAACTATGAATGTTGGAGCCCAGGCGAGGCTCCCGGTTGGCTTGTGATGCCAGTAGGAAAGTAGGACAGTGGGCCACTGGCTCAGGCAAGGCTTTTCTTCCTCAGTTCACTCCTCGCCTTGTCCGCACACGGGTTGAGTTTTGTTTTCCACCTGTACAGATAGTATATTTGACAAAATGTGATTTTCGAGGCACGTTTCATTTCACTGGAATATTTTCTTCCTGATGCCTAAATAACCTGGAAAGAACTGTTCCTGCTCGTAGAGACTCAGCGTCACCTCTCAACTCACCATACATGTATTCTGACCTTAATTTCACGAAAACATCCGTGGGTCCGTTACGGAGAAAGGGATCGCACTGTCTCTTGATCTCTTCGTGAAATCACCATTCAGACTAAATTGCTTTTCACACTACAGCTCGCTCTCTCTGCCAGGACCATGCGTAAAAAATAAATACGCGGGTGAAAATAGTGTAACGCTTATCTGATAAGGTGTTGTTGCCTCTATAGATAACAGGAGAACGAAGTGGGAAAGCGATAAGGATTGCCATACAGAAGTTCCTTCTGTGAGAATCATCAGCTTCTCCTGATGAAAAATAAAGTTTCTCGTTTTCATAGGGACCCCCCTGCGTGACCCCGCTGACTTTATACACATGGTTTGCGTGGATGAGTGGATTGCTGTCGTGCAGCAGGAGTTGGGGGGTGCAGAGGTAGATAAAGACAGAGGCAGTTTTCTTCAGAGTGTAGTGTTGCTGCGCGCACACGCTTGAAGTTGATGTATTTTGTTAGAACAATCTATTCCCCACACAAGTGATTCCATAAATTGTACCAGACTGACCTGGCTGGGGGTTTACCTAAGCTTTTAATATAGCCGAGTGATTTATGGCTGCTGCTGGGACTTCTCTCTGGGATATCTGGGTTTATGGCGAGTTAGGGAGAAACAAGCGGCCTGGCGAGAGGACGCTGTCCCCGGGTGTAGCGTGCGTCTTCGTGGTCAGGAGTAACACAACACGATGAAAAGTCTTCTAATAGATTTATGATTTCTATTTCTGATCACGTCTAATTCTCAAATATATGCAATTGCCCAGTTTACTAAACGTCTTCATCCCTTCTTCAGTGTACTGTTACTTATGAAATTCTGGCCCAAATGCAGCCAGGGCCTGTCTGTACTCTGTGGCAGAAAACCGTCTGAATCCAGATTTACCCCATTTCCACTGGTTGGCTGTTTTTTATGTGGCACAAATGTGGCCCGTAAATGAGTAACAGTTGTTTTGTGTTGGGGTTTCCTGCACAAAGCCACAAAATAATTAAATATCTAGGTCACTTATTTTTTAATTTCATGGAATCAGGGTTTCATGAGTTTGGATATTCAAATGTGTTTGTTGTTAATTGCCGGATACCCCCGACCTCTTATTCCGCTTCACTTATTTTCCGTTTTATTAGATAATGAGATTCATGAGCATGTGTTTTTGTTAGTTGATTGTTGCACTGCTGTTGGAATTTGTATATTCCACGATGAGTGTGAGCTATAAGAAGTAAAGGCCTTGGCTGTTGAACTTTTAAGGCTGCTATCTGGGAGCAGTGGAGACAAATTGCGTCGATGACAGTTCCTCTGTAGCGCACATGCGGTTTGCTTACCCTTCGGTGTAAATTACCTGTGATGGAGAGAGGAAGCACAGAAAAAAGAGAGAGCTATGAGCCAGGGCACTTTAATAATAATCAGGGCGCACCAACGCGCAGTGCGCGCACCTCAGTGCCGTTTGTCTTTGTCTGAGATTAATCCAATGTCGAGGATCAATCTATTGTGTTCATATGTGCAGGAAATGTGACTGTTTTATTCATTTGAATACAGTTTCAGGTGAAAACTACTTAGGACGCGTTGAGGTTTTACATTTATTTACTAGACTTACTAAACAAATGAGCCACATTATGTTTGGACTGCATCTGGTCCAAAAGGAGGACAAACGGACTTTATTGTCACAGCTAAGGGTTCCCCACTCAGTCTCCGTGTTTTGTTTTTTCTATTTATGGCTGTTTTCGTGGCGTGATTACGCACAAGCATGGCCTTTGTAGCGCACATGTTTATGTTTTTATGTGGGTGAGATCACACCTCCACAGGAGCTTTCCTGTGCATGTTTTCAATTGGCACGTTTCTCATCAAAATCCCCGCTCTCTCCTTCTCTCTCTCGCTCCTTTCCTCAGTGTGTTGTGATAGGTTCCTTCTTGCCTTCATCGTCATCATTATCATTGTTTTATTATTAAATTGTTATTAGTGCCCCCTGGCAGTTATACCAGAGCTGCAGCAAAATGTAAATTTATTTACGAAGAAGAATCTGTATTCACTTTACGCATAAAGGAAAGTTTTTTTTTTTTTAAAAAAAGTAAAACTTCGAATCAAGTAAAGCTGTAAAGTTTGGTGAACAGTGGATAAATGCCCACGGGGTTGTTTCTGACCTCCGTTCACGTCTCAGAAGCCGTCCGGTGGCAGCTTGATTTATATCTGTTCAATTTCAAATTAAACTCTAAGACCAAATTTGTTCCATTTATTGGTTTTAACGTCTTCCTAAAGCGAAATTGACCTTCGTGATAAAGTGCGTAATGGGCCCGTTTTGTCCGGCACATTGGTTGTCCTAAAGGCCTTCATACACAGCCCTAATTCAGAACTGCAGCATCTGTGTGTGTGTGTGTGGCCTGAGCAAAGCTGCTCTGTCAAACTTTACTTCAGCAGCTCGTTTACATAACATTCAAAGGCAAATCAGTGAACAAATGTATTTAAGTTCGCCATTGAAGTAACAAAAGGACGTATTAGTGACTCTATGGTGGCCATTATACAGAGCATTCAAGAGCCAAGTGGAAAGTAAATTAGCAAAATAAAAAGACATCCTGCCAGATCTAATAAGGATCAGCAACTGAAGCTATCTATCTATCTATCTATCTATGGTTCTGTAATCTAAAAGGCATTTCATGTCACATGGCTGCTCATATTTTATAATTCATATACATATTCATTAACGCCCGAAGGTTGACTTTGTCTCATGTGCATTATACGAACGAATACAAGTTAGTCCATTATTAGTTTGGTTGCCCAGCAAAATTATTATTATTATTATTATTATTATTATTATTATTATTATTATTATTATTATTATTATTATTATTATTATGTTCGTATGTAATTGTGTGTATTAATAAACACAGAACTGTAAACATTTTTTAAATAAAAAACAATCAAAATATAGATAACATTTAATTAAAGAAAATTGCCATACTTTTAAATGACTTACATATTTAATTTCTACCAAGAATAAACTGTTTACATATTTATTAGTGTTGTTGTTATTTTAATACAGTCTTAATTGAGTTTCTAATACTTCAAAGCTACACTTTGACAACAAGCTGATCTCATCTTTCAGATGCTTGTACTTGTTTTAAGGGGAAGAAAAAATATATATAAAACTAAAACAAAAAACATATAAGAAAACAACTGTGCCAGTCTGTCATCCGTGCCAGTATCATGGTACTTTGACCTCAACAGGGATCCCAGCCTGTCCATATAGGTCATATGCTATATAGGCTGCTGCCATGTTGAACAGATGTACTCTGACTTAGGTTCAGATTTGGCGTAAGGCGCTCAGGAAGACTTGAGGGGGGAGCCGGTGACGACATGTTGGGTGGGATAGGGAGGTCCGGTAGGTGGTCAGTAAACAGGGAGGATTTGGATCAGGGACCCGGAGAGCAACAGAGTTGACAGATTTTACAGATGCAACGGGTCTGCGGGATCACTCATGCACACCGACTGACGGTTCATGGCTCAAATGGCGGCATGGAAAGATTCACCGAGCTGGAATTTCACATGTAAGGCAACCAGCAGCCATGTCAGGCCTGCTGGGGCCTTCTTACACTAGGAAACAGACGAAGCAGAGTGACCAGTGAAAATAAGACACCTAACAGGGAAGCTATCAAAGCAGCCTTACACTGTACTACACAGTCTTTATTGAGGATGAAACCAAATCACTGAGGAATGAAACTGAGCCCATCTCACTGTATTTGTTTAGGACCTAAACAGTCAGGGGTTAAATCTTACCAAACACCATCTTTACAAATATAGTATATGTCATCTGTCTCTATAGCCTGATGTAAAGTAGCATCAGCTGTGATTATGTAACATAATGATTGCAGTGACAGATATTTATAAAGTGGTCTATTGACTAAAGTAAAAAACAAACATACATTTTGATACAGTTAAACCCTGACCAACTCAATCACACTAATATGGCATGCATGGGACCTCACATGATTGCTGTAAAAGCTTAAACAGTATTATTGTTCATGTAAACAAGCCAGTGTACATAATCTGACATCACTCTTTTTTACGCATGTAACAAAAATGACCAGAATTTGTGTGTGTATGCATCTGTTTTGTGTATGGCATTTATGTGCACAGTCTATCCTGGCATCCGACAGAGGGGGCCTTGTGGGATGGCAGGTCTTTGACACCCACCGTCGAGAGCAGGCAAGGGGAGGGTGAATGTGTCTGGGCCAGCCCACCACACAGACACACTGCTGCTGTCTGTAGTTAGCCGAGCAGAACAAGAGAGAGAGAGAGAGAGCAGGAGTAGAAGATAGCAAAGGAGAGAGGGCCGAGCTAGATGGGTGGCATATCTACGCAGCAGGAGTGTGTGTGTGTTTGGAAGGTTACCGAGGTTAGAGAGTGTTTGTGTGTGCATTGTTAGGGGGTACAGTGTGTACGGGTATGCTCGCTCTGCTAAGGTGGATTAACAAAAAGTAATGTGATGGCTGCACAGAGATGGAGATGCTATTTTATTCATGAATGAGAAGAACTGAGTTTAATCTCAAACCACAATAAAGCTGATGTTTTGATTGCTGCTGCAGAAACTTCTTGTGCATATTGAACAGAAAAACAAAATCCTTTCAGACTTATTGTTTTTTTGTCTTGTAGTCCCTGCATAAGGGAAAAGAAAACAGAGTTAATTGACAGGCCCTTGCATGTATATTGTTCCAAATGGAAAAGCCCAGCATATGGAAATTTTACAGCGCCTGTTCGTGTAGGTGGATGATGGGTGTTTTATGCTGCCAAGCGCACTTAGGCAGGGATCTTCCCCCCTCTAGTCCCTTACCGAAACTATATTAATGACTTTCAAAATACTGACGAAATGTTTGACATAATATTAATGGCCATCAGATTTGGTGTTTTATAGTCCCTGTCTGCACCGGATGTCCATAAAGTGCAGCTGTGTCAAAATGTCCAGAATAAAACTGAGTTAGTACCTGCTGTGATTTCCCTCCGTGCTCAGCCCACGTCCTGTGACCCCCATCCATAGGTCATAAACGGATCTCTGGGTAATTTTGAGGTGGGGCTCACTCCCCCCAACGCTATAGTCTAGTTCCTTCTCAACAATAGTTGTCCTAACACAATCAAGCTCCAGGGGTTATCCCGTTCCAGGGGTGAATAAAAATATATTGTAAGAGGATGTGTATATTTAGAGAGACCGGCTGTGCAACTTTCCACGGCTCATTGAGACACATAAATACACACACAAACAGAGCAGGTCAAAGGCACAGTCAGGGACCGGGCACGCTTGACTTCTGTTGGTCATCAGGGGCAGCCTGCATATGAGGGCATGCATCAAAAACTGCTCATGAGAGATGACTAAGAGCAAGTATGAACACGACAGCCCTTATTCTGCGTGTCATTTGTCAAATAGGAAAAAAGGAAGGGACAGTTGAAGGAGCATAAGGGTGGAGTTTAAATAGGTCAGTTTCTTCATGCAGCAGTTGAGGAGTTTGATCCTCCTCGGGGCCTCCTCCTACCATTTTTTTATGAGCCATGGACTCTTGTAACAATTTTTTTGCTAACGGAGCAGAAAGAGATCTTTGATATTTGTCTTTAAAAATGGCCAGTTACATCTGTCTGGAGAGTGGACACAGCTGTAAAACAGCATGCCTTAAGGAGGGGAAGAAAGGCCACATTACCTGGTTTCAGCTTCTGCCGGCCTTGTTAAATATATAAGTAAAATAGGGTTGCAGGAAATAGTGAAGGGGATTTCTTTGTTGAGTTTAACCATGCCTGGGTGGTTAATGGTGAAGCAGACAGCCTAGCTCCAGGCCTTGTTCCTTTTAAGAGCAGGGAAACAGCTTTTGCTAATTTTCAAACAGCCATCTTGAGTAAGCCTATGTGTGATGATAGGCACTACTTCAAAAGGAAAGCTGAAGTCAGGACTGATGTGATGGGCTCAGATGTCCACTGTAATTAACCATAATACATGTGTGAGAACTAGAGTGGTTGAATGGTGTATATTTTACTTGGTAAGGGGTCTGTGAGAGAGTGTTCCCGTTCACACAGTGCAGCGTAGCATCGGGCCACTATTACACCTTATTCTGTCCCACTTCTCATCCTTGGTGTCAAAAACACTCACCACCTGCACTTCATCTACACTTCAAAAGGCCCGCAGGCGAGAGGAGGGCTCCCCACTTCTATTAAATATTTCTCCCTTTCTCTTCTCGTCTTCTCGAGACCAGCGGTGGGTTTAACTAGACCCCTGCTCTCTTATCAACAGTTCACTGAATCCACTTCTTAAACGCACTTCTCTGCACAGCTCGTATAGGGTGAATCCAACACATTTCATTGGCAGCAGCACCAATCACATGTGACCTTTTGTCAAGATATTTACATAATCTCTATGCAGACGCTGCCAGCTGCGGGGAGCATTTATTTAACCTCAGCTCAAGTTGAAATGGCGTTAAGGTGACACTGTAATGTTTAAGTGAGCACAATATTTAGAGGACAATGAAAGGAAGATCAGAGGGCTGTTATTAAAGCAAGCTTTTTTATGAGGGCAATCTAGCAAATGTAGAAGTGTTGCTTCTGGTTTGTTGTTACTCAGACGGCCCTAACACCTGTCCATTTGGTAGATGGGGGCAAGCACTGTGTGTGTGTGTGTATGTGACACAGATAGCACTCGTGGTGAGTGTTCAGCAGCAGGCACCGGAAGGGAGGGGAGGCCACCCTGCGGGTTGTCATCACTTCGCAGAGCTGCTATAAGAAAGACTATTTTTTCTTTTGGTAGTAAGACCAGCTGTAAATTAATTTCCTTGTATTGCCTTTTTTTCATTATAAAATATTGCTTGTTTACTTCTTTGCACATTCAATATTTGTACTGTGTGCTGGCATGTCTGTTTGAGATGGTGGTTGTTAGCTGTGATTTTACCAGGGATTTGACAACAAGTGCTGTGAGAGACTAATTGCAATGAACCAGATGAAAGCATCAAACAATATAGGCTGACCCCCTCCTTCTGTGCCACATCAGGCAGAGCTTCCCTTTCTGCTCCCACACCCTATGGAAATCTCTTCTGACCTCTCCACTAACCAATACACACGTACCACACATGACTGGTGACAGTCAGACGCAGAGCAATACACACATATACACGCATTACCTCCACCGAATACACATGCACTCAAGCCCCCGCACAATCTTCACCCTTGCACTTCTTAGGGTCAGAGCCCACATCCATCCACTCATCTGTTAATGAATCAATCAGCTCGTTCTATTCAATTCATTTCTGTCAGTCCCAATCGATCAGCCTCTTTCTCCCCCATCCTGACAGAGCAGTGGGGGAGCACAGATAGAGAGGAGAAGAAGGGACTTGAAACATCCAGACAGTTCAAAGACTCCTCATTTCTTATCCACTTTGGTTCCTCAGAAATATGGCGTTTTGATGGTGTGTAGCAGTGTGCAAGTATGTGTGCGAAATGAAAGAGAGAGAGAGAAGGGATTAAAAAGATCAAGCAGAAAAGAAACCTTATACATAGTATCTGACCTTCCTTTTACCTTTTGCTATACTCGCCTGTTGGTACTGTGGGTTCCGGTAAAAGAAAAAGCAGATAGCAGATTTTACTTCTAGGGATGCCCCCTTCTTTTTGCTATGAAAGCACCCAACACTCCTCTGGAGTTCGAGCATCTAACTTGGCTTGGTGAATGATGTGCTTGGTGAGTCCAACTCTCACCATGCTCTACTCCCACACCTACTGAGTCAAAGTCAGAAAGGTTATCATTTATTAAAGCCCATCAAAGATGGAGCTCCGTGTGTTTGTGTGTGTGCGCACGGCCATGCAGAGTGAGAGAAGATGGCAAGAAAAGAGGGTTCAAAGGGTTCTCTCTTTCCAAAGCCACTTAGTTCTGTTTATTGGCCTGGCAGTTCACTTCTAAAGGTGTTGAGCAAAGCAACTATGTGGGCCAGAGGTTGTGGGGAGCCAAGGTCAGCTGAGTTTAGGGGAGAAAGTATGGCAGGGGACAGGTAGGTAGCGGAAGAACAGAAGGGAAGTAGTGTGGAGAGATGAGCAACGGAGCAGCAGTAGGTTCTGAGATGGTGAGATCTGAGTAATCTCCTGACTTGGAATATTGCCACTGATTCTGTCGTTTCAAGCTTTTCCTTTTACACCTTGTAGCTTCCTCCCAGTTCCAGAGTTTTACCTGAAAAAACCCTCACACACACATATTGGTCCCCAAATGAAAGGTCTAGACTTTGATGTAGTCTGGAGGTAATCTGCCGCAGGCTTTTTTAATGAATCCGACAAGCAAGCCAGTGCCAATCAATAGAAACATTGTGTGACAATTTCAAGATGCAATCTCTGATATTGTCAGAATGGCAGATGGAACAAAATAATTAGAGTTGAACAAGAGGCAGAGGGAACAAATGGGTAAACACACATTGTATATGAGTTGTGCACACAGGCTTACTAATAGCCGAGCATTGTGGTTTTATTACCTGCCCAAGGTTAAATGTCCGAGAAATTCAACGCCTTGTTAAACCAGGTTATCAATGAGAACAAAGTACTTTCCGACATCTGTTTATCCTTACTGAGTGCCAAAGTTTACCTTTGCTTCAAATGGTCATTGATTTATATAGACCAATATACTTCATTGCCATCTGATTAGAGGATGTCTGGGTTTGTATAGCTGCACTGGTGGAAAGCCACAATGTTTATCTGCTAAAATCTTTCAGGTCTCCTGCATGTATTGTGCCAGCCAGACTGTTTGGCCTCTTGGGCAGTCCTGTGCCAAGAGGAAAAACTGGAAGGTTCAGGCCTATGATCTCCCTGCACCCACTTTTAAACTGTCAGTCTAGCTCTTTATTTCTTTCATGTCATCCTTTTTGTCCAATGTTCTGCCCTCTGGCCCTCTTCAGTTCTCTATTCTGTGTCTGCAGCTTATCACAGTTACAGTAGGCCCTAATTGCAGTATTATTTTCCCCCGCCTGTTATCTCGTGCCCTTGTGATATCAAAATCCCAACAGCGACAGTAAGCAGCTGGGAGACAGATGCTATTTACTGCTTAGAAACCCATTGTTGTCGTCTACTACTTGATAAGGTCTTGATTGTTGAGATGACTTCCCCTATTGTGGAATAGAAGAGCAAAGTCTTCAGCTAAAAGCTATGGCAAATGCACCTTACCCCTGCTCATTCCATGGAGTCAAATTGTTTCCTGTATCTCACGAAAGCCAAATAGCATTCTGTATACACAAACAGGAAACAAAAAAGTAATGTTCAAAGACTTGCTTACATGACAGGTCTGACATGCACTATTCTTTCAACATGTCATTTTGCCCTCGGCTTTTTTTCACAAAAACATGCTCTGCGCCTGTCAGCTTGGACAATACGAAAGATTAGCGTAGAAGAACGGCTACAAAAAAGAAAGGGAAGAGTGCCTCTGTGGGCTGTAACTTAATATGCTGCTCTAGGTGGCAGAGGGAGTCTAAGTGTGAGTTGCAGTAGGTGTCTGGGTTTTAAATACCTAGCCAAACAGCTTAGAGTGTGAAAACAATCAGCACAGACATGAAAGTGGGAACACACACACAGAGGTCAGATAACCCCCCCGCCCTCTCCGGCCAGATGGGGATGGTCAAAGGAACTCAGGAGAAAGGTTGTGTAGGGAGGGGGGTGGCTTGCAGTGTTTATGCCACCAGTGTCAGAAAAGGGATACATAAGCATTACCCCCTGTGCCACTCTTGGCCTCTGTAAATCCCCAGGGGTGCAGGAACTAAAAGGGTGGTGATGATTAGAGATTCAATTTGGCTTGCTATCAATCAATGCCACCAAGATAGACAGGATCACTACCGATTGCCCATCCTTGCAACCAGATTGGGTTCGTGCCTCTTGGGATTCACGCCCTTTTTTCACGCTTTGTTAATTAAGCGACCAAGCTGCCCCTGCACTTACTTATTTATGAATCTTGGCTTCGACCGGTACTGGAAACCACTTGGTCTCCCCTAATTAGTCCCCCACTAATGGTCCTGCTTCCAGACAATTCCAGACCCTTATTTTGTGTATGCACACACCAAACCATAACACTCATACGACCTTGACGTTACACAACCCGCATTGTCTGGTGTTGTGTTTCCGTGGTGCTGGATAAAGTGCTCCACATGGGATAATGAGGCAACACTTAAAAAAATCAATTTCCATCTCCATCTGTCTAAGTAATTCCTCACCTGTTCATTAGCTCGGTACTAAAGTGGTGTGGATGTGGAAGATGACCTGAAGATACAGAACAACAGCCCTGAAGTTGGTGAAATATTCACACTTTCCCACAGCAGCGTGGGCTTTGCAGAAGCTTCCATAATTTATTGATATGTGTTATTATTTTTTATAAACAGTGCTTACTGTTGACTTCACAACACCTTTTTGATCAAAGTATGGCAGCAGCATGACATCATTCCCATAACCCCAGTTGTATAATTACTGCAAACACTGTGCCCAAAAGCATTTTTCCCCTTCCTTATAATGATGAAGTCACTGTTCAGGGTCAGTAAGCCCATCCACTGCGGCCTTGTGTGGTGCAGTTTGAATCCCATAAACACTGGTCCCGAGTCAGATTTACTAGTCAGCAGCCCTGGGGATTCATTTGTATTCTTCCCACTTAGGCTGGTTCAGGGTCAGGGCTGATGACTAATCAGGTCAGTGCAGATCCACACCCTGTGGTTGAAGCTATACCAACCCAACCTTGCTCACTTGGACCACCAAGTGGCCCAACTGATGTATTTGTGCTGAAGACAGATGGAACACACACGAGCTGGATGGAAACATACTGATATTTTTTTGGTGTCTCTCATTCTCCAAGTATCCGGTTGTTGAAGAGAAAACAAACTCGCACCTCGTTCTTGTTTATTCCCCGCTGATTTTATTGCCATGGGCCACAACAGAACTGAATGCAGCGGAACATGTGCTAATGGGTGAGTTTAGGCATAAACACTGGGATTGTTATTTTTTAACTAGCTAGGTTTGCCACTGGCTGCGTTATAAGTATCACAATAAGGCAGATGGTAGGTAAGGGGCAAGTTGTGGTTTAGTTTAAATTAACCATTGGTTGTCTTGGACAAGCCATGGGTGAAATAAAAAAATGTCCTGTTTTCCATATATTTGTATGTTCAAAGACACATGGTGAGAAACCTGTTACCTCTTACTTCACCTTCAAACACTGCTGTTTATTAGTTAGTCTAAAAAAAATCCAGATAATATTATTTTAAAGCTCAAAGGTATGCATACATCCATGCGGAAAATCTGTGTGTGTGTCTGTGCTCAAACATGCACTGTGTGTCAGCACATTAATCAATGGGTGCCATGGCTGCCTGGCGGCCTTGTGGCTGGAGCTCCTGTGTGTGTGTGTAGGTATTGGTGGTGTGGGGTAATTGGTGACACCCCTCTCCCTCTAAACTGCCAGCTTTAGTTACACATCAATGAAGGGTGAATAATACATTAGCCAGGGCAACCCCAATGCTCCTACATGTCCCAGAAGGACAGAGATAGAGAGGTAGACAGATAAAGAAATAAAACATATCTTCACTGTATATAGTCTATAAATAGACACAAAACTTACCGGTAACGTCAGCCTAGTGTCCCTCTCCTCTCTTATTTTGAAGTACAGCCAGTTTAGATTTATGCTGCTACAACAGGACACCTGCTGATGAAAGAGGAGGCAAGACATAAACTCTAGGCCAGTTTGGGATTTGTAAACTTGCTGTGTGTTTGTGTATAAAGGCTTTTGAGTGTGTAACAGTGATGTGTGTGTGAAAACTCTGAATTTCAGGCTTTGTGTCCTTGCCAGCCTGTCTGCATGTGCATACATGTGTGTCTCTGTGAGTGTGTGTGTGTGTTGCTAACTGGTGTATGATTTATTCCTTCTTTCTCTGGTGCTGCTGTCTGGGGCCCTCTGTGTGTCATGCCAATGCACAGAGGTCTTTATGTAATTGAAGCAGGCCCCTGAAAGCCCCCTGCCATATGGACCTCAGCAGCCTTGGATGTCTGTCTGTCCATCCGTCAATTTCTTTTAATTGCCCAGAGCCAGGATTCTGTGCTGCGGCCGTCTATTGAGTGGTTTCTCCATAGGTTAAATACATTAATATGTAATAAGGTTTGGGACATCACCAATCCCTGACCATGAGATGGACCAGATAATGCTGAGCTTAGCCAAGACTGTAAAGCTCTGTAGTCCTCCTTTCTCGAATAGTCATCTGTCTCTTACAGAACCATACATCCTTTACACAAAGTACTTTAAGTTAAATGGTTAAAATTCAATTGTAATGTACATGTGTAAGGAGGAGTAAATATTAACATTGACACTGCCACATTTTAAGATTTTTATGGATGCTACAAAAAACTCTTATCTCTCCCTCCCTCGCTCTCTCTCTGTCTAAGCAATTCTCCTGACCAATTCATTACTGGTGCTTTTAGCTGCTAAAGAGGAGAAGTCCATTTGCACAGAGGAGGTCTAACAAGTCAAGTTATTATAGCAGCCAAGTGTGAGATTAATTAACTCATTGGCGATTAAGAACACAAGTCCAGCAAGAATCTTGGTGGCGGTGAAGGGGAGGAGAAAGAGACAGAGAGACAGAGATGGTGTGTGTATGTGTGTGTGTACAGAGAGATCCCCCTCCAAAACAGATCAACATGATTAATCTCACTGAGCCGTTTGTGGGTATGTGGCACTGAAAAACAAAATAGCCATAAATAATAATGGTTACTCCCTCTGCACCTTTTTCACTCTAAGTTAATGATGCCAAATAACAAATAGACACATTTATCTGCCACCACCAGCTTCAGAAATAAAATTAAGCCTGTTGAAAATAAATATATAAAACCTTTTCAGGAATCGGTCTGCAGCTGTTTGTCATTATAAACCATTAACTGTTGTTCACATTGCAAAGAATGAATAAAAGGCGAAGAGAAACGATGCTGTATCCAACTACTGTATGTGATTCAAGAGAGCAATGACGCTGTCAAGGTTCAGAAACATGAACCACAAACCTGCACCTACAAAGAGAAAAAGAAGAATGGTAGGAATTATTGCCATATTTGTGGAAGACAGGCATTGTTGCAAAGGTAGAAACACAAGAGAAAGGAAAGAAGGGATTTGTGAGGGGAAGAGAAATGCAGCCAGTCTGCCCAGTTCACCGTGCCCAGTGTTTTATACAAACAGCATCCTGTGCGTGAGTGCATCTGGGTCACTGCTCCTGTTCCTGTTTGCATTTTCGATGTTGCATGCTACATTAAGGTTTTGTTTTTTACATAATGCACCACTCCCCGACGCTGTATGTTAGGGGACAAAGAGAAAGTTGTTGATCTTTGTGTTTTTAGATTTGCGTGGCTGTTGCAGAAAGGGCGTGTTTCAGTGCAGTCAGTCACACAGGCCCGACAGAGCCCTGGCCTGGCAGGTTGAATTCCTGACTTTAACTGCCCTGCCTTCCCTTTTGTTCGTATAGTATCTTTGTCCTGATTGGCTTATGGCTTTGCAAGCAGGTACATTAGCCGCATGTCACCTGGTCCTCCTTATCCCTTCTTTAAAAGAAAAGGCAGTGTGGGTGTAATAGTGTGTATGTGTGTAAGTGGGACGGGGTAGAGTATAATTACTCATCTACTAAAATTCCCCATTTGCCTTTTTCCTCCTTTTTTTCCTCTTCACAGGTAAATGAGGGCATACCTGGGAAATTAACATGACTGGCGGTGATAATTGACTTGATAATTAGCCTACAACATCTTCATAAATCATCAGCGGTTGCTCAATGAGCCAAAAGACAGGTTTTAGTATGTTTAGCTGGAATCCTTGCTAATAGGGCAGTCCCCAGGTCCTATTTTGGTTCTGTTATTTTGTTTACCCTGTCTGTGTAAGTTTCCGAGGAGAAGCAGAAAAGTAACATGCAAACCTCAAAGACTTTTGGTTTCTACCACCACAGTATTTTCTAAACTGTTTTAAAGTAATTGGAAGCCACTGGCATGTGGAAAATGTGGACCACATTTGGGGCTTTGCCCCTCACTGCAGACGCATTGGGCAGCTGTTCCGGGTGTAACAGGAAGTAGCCATCTTTAATTAGATTCAACTCAATCATTACATGCTGGACTGGAAGTGCGACGTAAGGTGATATGATACGTTGGCAGATGAGTGTATTAAGGTAGAGACAGGGGAAGAGAAACACAGCTAGAGGGGCAGGCAAAGAGAAAAAGTCAGAGAGAGGGAGGGGAGCTGTGTGTTTGTGTGAGAGACTCAGTGGCTGTTGAAACAGAATGGCAGAGCTGGGTGCTAAGCCCTTTTCGTGTGGTGCTCAGCCATTCAAAAAACCTCAGCTTTTATTCAATGCCCGGTTCCAGCTCTTTCTAGGCTACACCCCCAGTGAACAAACAGGATTTGTGTGTGCGTGTATCTGTGTGTGTGAGGCCTAATAACATGTCTCATTTTCTGTTTGTATGTATTACGCATAATGCGTATGTATTAGCATTATGTAAGTGTACAGTATGAGTTTACGTTCCTCTCTGTTTGTTGAGTCAGCCATTGCTGACACAAAATTGTCTGAAACCTGCTATTAGAGCTGTGAGGTAACACACACACACAATTCAACTACACAGGCAGCACAAAGGCCCATCTTCTACTGAACAAAGGTGTGCGTTTGTGTGTTTGTGTGTGCATGTTTATGCCTCTGAGACACTCAGATAATCAGCAGCTTCCACCCATGCAAGATAAATACTCATTCATTCACACAGGTGAGTGTGTGCACATGCAAACACTGTTTGGCACCAGTGACATTTTTTCCATTGAAATCCACACATAAGACCCCAAGGACATGTTGCTGCTATCACAGTTCTGTATGTTTGGGCTGGAAAGCTGTGTTGCTATCTCTTATACAGTCTGCTGTCGCTGAGAGGAGAGGAGAGGAGAGGAGAGGAGAGGAGAGGAGAGGAGAGGAGAGGAGAGGAGAGGAGAGGAGAAAAGGACAGCAGTGAAGTAGACAATGACTCCCTGGGCTGCAGTAAGGCAATGAGCAAAAACAGTTCCCATCAGGCTGCACGTTAAACACAGGCACTTCAGGCAGACACACAAACATGGAGACGACACTGTAGATGTCTACACACACATCCACACACAGTCGACTCTTAGTCTCTGAAGGCCTCTGTGTGTCAGCATGCCAAAAACACAGTGGCAATGAAAGAAGTGCAGGAGCTGTGGGGAATACAAGAGAGCATGTACCAGCTCTCCATCTTTTCCTCTCCTTCCTTTTCTCTGCTCTGCCTTTTCTCCTCCTTCTTACTCACCCCTTTGTTAACTCACCAGGCCCTCTTGCTTTTCAGTCCAACCTTTTCTCCCCCCGCCCTCCCTCTCTTTGTCTCTGCTTTGAATATCTCCTTTCTCCTTTTTGCATTCCCTTCTCTTACTTCCTCCCTCATTTCCCCCCACGATACCTACTATCTTCCTTTTTTGCTCTTTCTCTTCCTGCTTTTGCTGAATTCAATAGAGACTTACTAGCAATAGAATGTACACTGAATTACTTTAAAAAGAATCACAAACAGCCACACCCAAAGCTAGGAACCATTCTCTCTCTCATCATTCAGTAGTAGTATATTCAGTAGTTCTTTCCTTTGGGTCTCCAAGGTTGGTATGTAATGCACTGAAAATGCATAGTCCATTGTTGCTTAGTTCTTTAACATTTTAACTGACTGCACATAGTTTAACTTGGCGTTCCAATCCAATCACTGAGCAAATACCAGTTCATTTTCTCTCTCAACAGCATTTCAACGGTCTAGTAATGGGCATAAACTGACCTTGGTGAGCAAACCCTGGATGTTTCATTTCCAGTGTGGTCTCTGTGATCACAAGGTCTTTCACAAAAATCCTGTGATGTCACAAAATGACACAGAGAATCTGTAGAAATGTGACTGATCCATCAAGGTAACATATACGGGCAGATTGATGGCTTTAAAAAAAACCCTCACTGTCACATGTGGTATGCTAAATGTGACCTGGATGAAGTCCTGACCCTCACCTGTCACAGTGTTTGTCTGCACCACTAATACCTCAAATCCCTCAGAGAGGCAGAGGCGCCTCGGGAATTTGTGCTAACAGGAAAACACGCAAAGATGGTGAATAATCATATTTAGTCTATCTTTCCTACCTGCATGATTCAATTTAATTAGAATTCTATCGTTTAATTTTAATTAAATTATAATCTATCTTTCCCTCTTCTAGTTTGACCTTTGAGGCGCTTCATGCGTATTAACATCTGCACTAAGTCACGCGATTCCTATCAAGGTTGCGAGATATGGAGTGCCATTTCTTCATTGGCCTTATCCAGTGAGTAGCTATGGGAGCCGTCTGCAGGTTTGGGCAAGAAGTATCAGCAAATTAAAGAATACCTACACTAATCCATCTTAAGTAAATGACTCTGATGCCCCCCTCTTTTATAGTTTTATCTTTGTTAAAGAACACACAATTAAATAAATGCCAAAATACACAGACCCGTCTTTTTGATCTTGTTTTATAATGATATTGGATGAGTTGTTGCTTGATGCTAGCTGCAATAAAATATGTGATAAGTTGCGTTGCAGTGTTTTTAGAAGGAAATAGAAAAGTTAAATAATCAAAGAATGCGCCTTTCCCCTTGCTTTCCACTGAGGTGCCCTACAGCAAGGCTTTGAACCCTCTGCCAGTATGCTCTTCGGAAAATCATCCCAGCGCAAAAGTATATTACACAGTTATAAATAGGTGTGGTTGAAAGATAATGGTAGAGCTGATGCTAAGAGGTGTGTTGCCTGCCTTCTTATTTTGGTGTGTCTTTTTATAGCCGTTTAAAACGCACATCTACATGTGTTGATGTGTGTTTGTTCACCTTTCATCTGTGTGGCAGGCTACTAAATCAATCAGAGCTTGCTCAGGTTGCAGTTACACTATATTGTGTTTTAAATATGAATCATATTCCAGGTATTGCTGCCTCCCTTGGGAGCGTGAGGTAAAATGAAATGGAGTCAACAGCTGTAGCAGAACAAACATACGCACACTCCACTACACACAAATAGACAAAGGTATCTTTCTAGCTTCCTCTATCTAATATAAAACATAAACATTTCCACAAAACTCAAAACAAGAAGACCTGCATTTCCATATGCAGATCTTTGAGGTGAAAGCAAACCTGCTATGCACTTGCTAGTTTGCATTTTTCGGTCACAGCCGGCTGAGTCATTCCCCAGGAAATCAGAGGATGGCACACAGAGGCGCAGGACTCATGACGACACTGTTGTGTTTAAGTAGTGTTTACAGTCAGCATTTGATGTTTAATTTGGTTGGAGTAGGAAAAATAAAATCAGACACTCAGACTGAATTTTATATATATATAAAAAGCTACAGGAGAGGTGTGCATTTCCAGGAAAGGTTGTAAGTGAAAATATTGCTTCATTTATGATGAAGTTTGAGGCAATAGTTTCCATGTTGGATGAGGTAAACACCTCATGTCCCCTACGGAAATCTGGTCCTATGCCCATTTCCTGGTGGTAGTTAAATGCAGGCAGACCTGATACCCCTAAAATAATCAGTTGCAAATGAGGAACATACCTTTCCCAAAGTAGGGTGCATGAAAAAGCATAGAAGGAGTGAAACAGTATTTAAATGGAGCAAAAGTTGCAGGGTCTGGGATGACTCCTTCACAGGGAAATTTCAGTAGGGAGTGGAATCCAGTAAACTTTAGGTCACACAGGAAGACATGACTGTTAAAGAAACCACAAAGGTGGTTAGATCTTCTCAGGCAAAGGCCCGAAGCTTTGCTGTTAAGTCACGACAGTCCGCATCAGCAGTCTCAACATTACCTGCTGATGACTATGTACATGTTCAGTAAAAAAGGGCAGGGAGAGACAGAAAAAAATGGATGTTATGAATGTTGAACAAAAGTGTTCACATTTCCTTCTAAGTGCTGCTCTCACAGTGAATAAAGAGGCAACTATCTGGTTGAAAGCATTTAGCTGGAGATGCCAGTGTCTCAGTGTTTTTTTCTTTGCAGGGCAACAATGACTCGAATTTTCTAACCAGATCGAAATAGACTAACAAAGCAAGAGATGAAGCACATACACACATAGTCCCTTTCACAATAAGAGTCTCAGCCAATAAAACAAATGATAATGGCTCAAGCTCCGACAGTGAATGTGCATGTTTGAGTGTGTATGCGTTACGTTGTCAATGCTGTCAATGGAGGGGGCTCTGACTTATTCAAAAGCAAGCCAACACTGAGCCATTGAGTAAAAACAGGAGACAATGTGGGCAGCTGTGAATGCAGGGTTGGGTTATTAACTGGAAGGTTGAGGCAATGTATACAGTCACTCATGCATACACACACACACACACACACACACACACACACACACACACACACACAGAAAATAATAGGAAGAGACTTTTTGTGAGTATCTTTTGTCACCAGTAAAGTTAAATCTAGATATCCATCCACACTTAACATTGACCTAACAACAGTGCTTCATCCATTTTTAACCCTTTACATTGTCTCATCTATGACATCAAACTGCCACATTGCTCATTCCTGTCATAGCAATATGGGGCTCTCTGAACACTGAACATGCACACATGCTGACGCACATGTATTCACACACACTGAGGCACACCTGGTTTTGCAGACAGATGCCCTCAGGGCTACCTGTTCGTCAGATCCTCCGTGCTTTGTAATTATGTGAGTAGAAGGGGGAAAGGGAGGGGTAAAGAGGGAGGAGAGCAGGAGGAGGGTAAAGACAAAGAAGCCCATACCATCGCCAGTACAGGAACTAGACTAGACTTCATGAGCCCTTGAAAGAGGGCAATACCCTCCCTAGTTGTAACAGACCCACATACGCACACGTTCGCTCACATGCATACATGTAATTTCGAATAGCAGCTGCTCTAGCTTACAGTGTCCTCCTTGCTGCGATCAAAGCTCCTTTCTTTTTCCATTTCAACTGTTTTGCTTGGCTCCGCTTTCTCAAAGCCTCCAACAGAAAACAACATTGTTGTTTGTTTTTGTTTATTTATCACAAAGTCGCAGCGTCATCGGGTAAGAGCTGCTTGTCAGAAATTGCCACTGGAGACAAGATGGGCTAAGCAGACAGACAAAGAAAAGAAAAAAACTGTCACACTGTCCAAAATCCCCCCAAAAAAGGATTTGGCCTGAAGGTATCTTTTGACGAGAGAAAAATAATTGAGGGCAGGGTCTTAGTCACAAATGCAGAGAGAGCATAGATTTGATTTCATCAGGGTTCCCCCCTGGGAGATCTGATGCAAGAACAGATAAGTCTGGGGGAAGAAATATAAATTGATAAATAAGAGAAAATGAGAGGGAAAGGTAGAAAGAGAGCTTATTTACGAGGCATCGGCAGGGGTAGCGCACGCACACACACACACACAGGATGAACCCATTGTGTGACAGCCATTGTGGGATGACTGACAGTGAGTGGTAGGGATGAAGCATGTGTGTCTGTGTGTGCTAATCGGGAGGGGTTGTCATGGGAGGCGAGTCCGTTCAGGAATTCCACAGAGGAATCAACTCCTTGGCTTGTCCATGTCGCAGCAACCAATTACTGTGTGAGCGTGTGTGTGTGTGTGTGTGTGTGTGTGTGTGTGTGTTGCGTTGCGGTGGTGAGGGGTGCTGAAGGGGAGGTCTTGCCATAAAATGGAGGGGACTTCTCCTAATCATCGCCCTCTGGCCCTGCACAAAGGCAAAAAGACTGCTTGGACAATTTGAATTTGAATAGCATCTCTCCTCCTGCTCTCTTTTACCCCCGTGTCTCTCTTCCTCTTTCTCTTCCTTTGCCTCACATTGGATGACAAAAGTGGAACCAACAAAGATAGCTCACAAAGCAATCAGGCTAATAGTGCTAATAAGTTGAGCGTGGGGTCCTCACTCTCAATGTTGACACATTTCACTGTTTCTGTGGCTAAACAGAGGCTCAAGTGTTTGGCAACCAGACGGCATAGTAATTTAATGGAGTGGCTACCCCATGCCAGGTTGCCATGTGCATGGTCTGTTTGACTGTAGAAGAACACAACAAAAGGAACTCAAAGAAGAGGTGGGAAGAAGATAATTAACTAGTGGAGATGCCTCAAGGGAAGGATTTTTGGGAAGGAGTCATTATGGGGGTTTGGAGGTTATTTTTATTTCTGTTTTTTTTTTTTCGACTGGCCACAAAATTCTGCTTTCATCACGTCTCATTAATACACTTAATGCCTGAGGAGAACCCATTTTGTTAGCTAACAGGAAGCTATGACTGTAACACTCAAGCTTGTGGAGGCACCTTCAAGTTGTCATCTGACTGAATCACGCGAACAAAGGCAAGCATGCCAAAAAGCTCAAAGAAGTTGCAGCAAGATAGGAACTAAATCCCTCACCTGTCTGCTGCCTGCTCCCTGCGACCTGGGGAAACAACTACACATTCCTCTCTCTCAATAATAGCCTTTCTTCCCCTTTCCTCTTTCGGTCCTTCTCTTTTTTCTTTCTTTTAAGAACTCTGCTTGTTTGAACAAAGAAATATTTTAAGAGGCTTGTAACGCTGTGTGTGTCTGTGTGTGTATTGGATGTGGCCATAGGGACGAATGCTTCAGTGCCCTCCCCTGTTATTAGGTCTGCCCTGTCATTACGGGATTAGAGTGTAGGGGTTGGCTTTGCGTGCATGTGTGTGTATGTGTGTGTGCGAGTAAGCATTTATTTGTCTGCATATGATCTCTCCAAGCCTGTTTGTATTTCTTCAGTTTTTCTCACACAATCAGAGCATGCAGAAAAAAAAAACATTTTTTTCTCCCCACGGTTGTTATGATAATCCCAGGCGCATTTGACCTCTATCATAAATAACACTTTGCCAAAGCAATCCTCAGGTTGCTCAAGCAGCGACTTGCTAATTGAATAGTCTAACGTAAGCGGTAGGAGGGTGAAAAACAGTCGTCTTCACGCTGCACGTCACATCCATCACCGCGCAGCTTGAGAACATAAGCACAGACATGGTGATTGGCAAGAAAAGGAACAAAAAGTGTAGGCTTTTAAGTGGAAGGTAGAGAGAGAAAAAGAAATTTGAGAAAATGTGGGATAAACAGAGGATCAATGAAAACAAAGGGAAGGAATGGGGAATTAGATCCATCATTTTGCAGGGATTGATGAGACAGAAAAAAACAGGAAAACAAGAGCGTGTGTGGAAGATGGATTCAAAAGCCTTGTGTATCTCTGATCCAGTGATACCTCCCACATCTGCATGCTTCACTCTCACCCTGTGTGTATGTGTGCTTAACTGCAGTAAATTTGCATGTTCCTTTGCCTGATTTAATCTCTTTACTCCTCCACCCTACAATCTTTCCTTTTTTTTATTTTTCACACTTCCAGGATTTGGGAAAGTAAAGTTAGAACTAAAAGGCAAACAAGTGCACTTTCTGTGTACTGGGGAGGGTCTTGCTGTCACACAGTGGCGTTTCTCTTCTAACCTGTACTTCTGGTTTTCTTTCTTTTCTTTTCTCGGGCCCATTAGGCTAACTGCCAGCATGGTTTTAGAGGTTTTCTTTGTTTGCTTTAAAAAAAAAAAAAAAAAACCTTTTTAACCTGCCACTCTCGCCCTCAGCACATTGAACATAGCTGTGTTGTCCATGGATATGTAGCAGTTTCTGGTTTGTTTTGTCCCTGTGTTATCTGCATCTAAATGTATTACCTGATTAATTTTTGACATAAAGACAAATGAGCAAAGCAGTATACACACACTCATACATAATGGCACACATAGGGACACACTGACAGAGAGGGAGTGGCTGGGTTAGGTCAGGGTCATTCAGTGCTTTTGCTCTGGCCCATTGACTCAGGATTGGTGCTCCACTTTGGGCACAATATGGGGCTTTGCACCAAATATACACACACACAGACACGTACAATTGCCCTCTGACACACAAACACACTCCTGGTTGGGTTAAACAATGCAGATGCACATGCGCTCCAGAATGATCCACTGTCCAAACTACTGAGTCAGATTGCGCAGGTGTGTGTGTGTGTGTGTGTGTGTGTGGGTGCTTTGCATGTCTCTCTTTCTGCTCTGTGCTTCCCGTTCTTTCTGTCTCATCTATGCCTCCCCCTCCCGTTCCCTCTCTGTCTGTCATTGTGTTCCACCATGTTGTCATTTTCAGCAAGGTCAGCTCTAATGACAAGCCAGCGCACCATACACAAACCCCCAGTCGTAATAATAATAAAGAACAGACAGCGGAGGTGTATCATTTTAACCAGCCTATCTAGTCAGGGGGAAGTCCAGCAGCTAAGATGTACTGACACACCTTCGTAGATGAGCTTGGTCAAGTGAAAAATGTGGCTGCATCTGGTTACAAAGAGAGCTCTCGGCAAAAGCAGATTGCCTGCGTGGTTTGTTTTAAAGTGTCAGCACAGAGAGAATATTGCAGGCAGACAGGAAAGAGAGGGTTTGTGACAGAGTTGGATTTGACCCTGTGTTGCTGTGAGAGAACAAGATATTCACTTCTGAGCCACTCCCAGGCAGACAGTTCTCGCTGCGTGAACTGCCTCAAAGTGAAGCTTTCACACCATCTTCCTTGAGGGGGGGAACAAGTCAAAGTTACATCTGAAATCTGACTGTATGTGTTACATGTCTAAGAAGACAGCTCACTTTGGCTAGAACTCGCTTGGACCTAATATTTTTTTCCCACAGTTGTAATAGGTGCATAGAGATGTCAGAGACACCATCACTCAAGGTATGCAGGGGTGATATTCAATGGGAATTCCCAGCTGTAGGAACATGCCGACTCTACAGAGTTAGACATAATTCACGAGGGGGTTGAGTTTGTTTGCGTTTGTCACTGCTGGTGCTCCTGAATGCAGGAGTGGTGACAGCAGGTATTTGGAGAAGAGATGGCAAAATCCTTGGGTTATACTGATTTATGCTGTACCCATATCATATTTCCATATTTCAGCTTGCCAAGCAAACAAAAAAACATAAAAGTGTGAAACAGAGAAAACTGAGACATGGTGGTGAAGCAGTGAAGTGGGCAAAGAGAACTCTTCAGGTTCATGCCTTGCAACCTGAGGCAAGAAAAAATGGAACATCTTGCATTCCCCCTCCGTGACCGGGGACAGTGCAATCTCACTTTCTGGCTGTGCCGTTTCATCATTTTTTTACTATCTTGTAGAACAGCACAGTGGTTGAGATAATAATGGTGGCTGCATATTGCGCCTTGAGCGCCAGGTAGTAAAAGAGTCGACATTTATAGTCTTCTTTTCCTGCTCTCACATGCAGCCTTCTATGCCAGTAGAAACAAAACGAGTGGAAAGTAGAGAAGAGAACAGGGATCTTCATCCCCCAGTTTGTGTCTTTTTCTGTGTGTGCCAACTGGCAGGTGAGCTTAAAGTGTGCATATATTTTATGTATTGACACAAAGCGAATCTAACTGAAGCGTTCTGACCTCTGTTCCACTTAAGAGCCACTCTTTTGTGACACCTAACTTTATTGGGACTCACTCCATTCAAGCCTTCTGTTGGGTTATATATCTTGTGGAGTTTTACGACATGTTGTTCACTGTATGTGTGTGTGTGTGCTATCAAGTGTGTGTATGTGTGTTACTTTGCCCTGTTGGAAGCGAAACCGCTTCTTAGTGAGACCTGCCGTTGTTTCCTTTCCCTTGTTTAAAGCAGGCGTCTAATTGAGACTAATTAGCCAAACAAGGAGCCTCAATAAAATGTCATACAATACCTCAGTGATCACCCACCTAGGTCTCTTTCTGTCACACTCTTGCACACAGACTCGCACATACAGTACCTCTTTGTCTAATTGAATGGAATACCGCTCTAAGAACGTCCTTTCTGTGGAGTTATTCATCCAGTTATCTGAGAGCAGCTTTGGTCAAAGCCTCTTATCAGATCAGTTTACAAGTTTTATGACATTGTTGTAAAGCTATTGAAAGTTCTATTGATCTTCTGTGTCACCTTGTTCCTCTTTGTCTGACCTGGTTGTCTCCTGTCTGCTTCCGTTTTGCAGAGACGCTGATGGACACAAAGTGGGCCACGACAGAATTAGCATGGACTGCGCATCCTGAGACCGGGGTGAGTTTACTGGCCATCGAATGTGTTCATGATAACACAAGAGAGGCGACAAGGGTCTTTGTAAATTTAAACTTCACATATGGACAGTTAACGGACCATCCTCATCAGTAAATCACGCGACATGTTTTAACATTCAACAGGATGCGCCTTTTAGTGAGCAGAAAAAGATTCACTGTGATCCGATTTGACCGACCCACCCAGTCACAGATGTTTCTTTCCCCTCTGCATCAGTGCGCTTAAAACATGTGAAAAGCATCACTATTCTCATGAAATAGCTTTTTAAATACTGAAATATATCTTGCCGTTGACCCATTGCACGTCCGGGCACCCAAATCTACCTCACACAAAGTGCCAGTGACAGCCTCATCTTGCTTTCCCATGTGGGCTCCACAATGGGCTAAAGAGCAGCAAAAGGAGACTTGACCCCTCCTCAGTGATACTTCAAAGACCGCCAGCACTCCTCCCCTCGCCTTTGTGTGGTCCTCTGACTTGGCCCTTGTGTTTTAAAATGTGGGCCCCCATTTTTTATATTTTGTTTTTACCCCAACGCACTCACGAGAGACCCGCTAGCCACCTCAGCTGTAAACAATCACTATTACAAACCCCCTCACAGCCTGTCATGCCCTCTTTGACTTGCCCCTCTCCCTCCTCCCATCCGTCCATCTTCCTTGCTTCCATCTGCCCCCACTCCCTCCCTCTTGTGAAGCTACAATGCAGCAGAGATGCTCCCACCAGTTCCAAGCAGGCATGGCATAGGAAGTAATAGCTGCCTCCCTGTTTCTTTTCCAACCAAACCTGCAACAGATGCTCCTTTTCAACACATACAGTGGCGAGCCTTTTGCACTCCAGACTTCCCACATCACCTAAAGAATGGAGATGTATTTCTCCCCAGGCTTTTTGTTGTTGTTGTTTTGCAGCAGTGCCACAGACGCTGCTTGTCCTCCCTGAGTTATCTTTCCACCCTTTGTGTTTTCTCTCCTTTTATTTTTCTCATACATGCCACAAAAAAACAATCAATCATCACTGTTGTCTTGTTCCCGCCTTTATGTCCACCATGTTGTATACGTGTTTATTTTTATGCTTTTGTCATCGTGCAAGGAGAACGACACAACCTGTGTTTATGTTATGGATGATGAGTGTTTAAAAATCACAGAGAGGACAAACAAGCTAGCTCTAAGGGTGGGGAGAAACTGAGACAAAGTAAAATCTACAACTCCGCATGACAAGAGGAAGAAAAAAAAATCTGTTTCTAAGAGAAACATGTACTCACAAACAGACTACATACCACATGTACACATGTCTGAGTCTCAGCATCTCCTCGTTTATCAGTGTTACACAACAGATGCAGATAAAGCAAAGGTACATATTTTACTACTGATAACAGCAGGGAAGTTTCTTAGCATACTACATTCATACATACATCCTTTCCCCTCTGTGTTTCCGCTGTGGTGTTTACATCTCTCAGCTTCACTGTCTGCATTTGTCTGAAAAGCCTGCGGCATCAGCACAAAATGCTGTGTCTGTGTAGGTATGCACGTGCGTGTCGACACCTATCAAAAGGTGTGTTATTGTTTGAATTTTCAGCTTTCCCCGCGTCTCCCAGATTGTGCGCATATATGTCCATAAACCATATTATTTATGCTCCGAACCAGATGGGCGATGAATGGGGAATTCCTCCTCAAACCTTGGAATAACACCCGCAGGGCTTCTCATAACCATACATTGACAACAATGTGGCATGGTAGTTAGCTTGTGAAGATAATAGCATAGAGTGTCTGCTCAGCATGTTTGAACATGTCATAAACAAGCTTAAATGTTCTGAAAATTAGCCTAGGAGAGCTTATTTATACTAGCAACAAACAAAAAAGAAATGAAATCCCACTAATTAGTACCCTTGAGCTTGTTGGGACTTTAGTATATCAGGTAATTTCTAAATCAAATAATCCCAGATTATCTAACTTTCCATAAACATGGCTGACAGTAAGTGTCAATGAATGGAAAACAAGTCATCTTTGTTTCAAGTAGTCATTGCCAAAGTGATGCAGAACATTATTTTGGCTTTCACAGAGGCATCAGAGCGACATTGCTCATTGTCACGTCAAAGCAAAATTTGAAGCTTTGATTGGAAAGGACACATGGAAAATGGAGTGGATCGCCAACCTTGCATAACGATTCATCATCCCGGAAATCGATGCCAAGAAACTTGACCCTTTTTCACACGACCTACTTAATTCGTTCAGGCCTGGTAAGCAGGCACTCAGAGTGTTTGCCCACTGGTGCATGTCTCGGGGGGATGACCTCTCTCTCTTTTGAAATACACGCACCTATACACATGTGTATACACTCGAACAAACACGCAGAGCAAGTACAAGCTCAAACAGACAGACCCACAGAGGCACAACAAACACACAAATTTGTACAGACACACACTTGGCTGTATCGCTTTTTTTTGCAGAGGGTGATTTATTACACAGAACTAAATACCCATTGACACTTCATGCTTTTAGCCATCCCATTGACCTGGCTGGTGATTATCGATTGCCTCTGGTTGCTTCCTCCTTCTCTCTCTCTCTCTCTCTCTTGTTGGCCCATCATTTTTAATGCCACAGCCGAACTTCTCCCCCTCTCTCCCTCAAGGCCTCCAGGGTCTTGGATGAATAGCCTTGTCTCCACCACATCCATATCACAGCTTTAATTAAGATGCTCAGAGCACAGATAGAAACAACTGGCTCTGAGGAACAAATTGGTGCCTATTTACCAGAGTTTTGAGAGAGTCAAATATACTTGGGCAAACTTCAGTCTCAAGGGTGCAACCACAGACAGTTAATTGTCTCTAATTTTAAGTCCTTGCATTTGGAACTAAATTATTCTAGTCTTTTAGAAATGGCAAGGTGGGGGAGTTTAAGCATTCTCCAGGTTCAGTCCAACAGCCATGTGAAGATTATGAACCTTTACACAATAAAATATGTTGCCAACTCTTTGTATTTCTTTCTATTGTATTTTAAAAGTGCTATGCCAATAAATATATTTGCCAGGTCTGGCTGAGACGTACATGCACTCAAATGTTTGTCTGACAGAAAAGGAAAGGGGAACAGATCCCACAGCGCACGCACACACACAGATATTATACACACAGGAATGTTTGAAGTGAAATGATTTAATCGTGGTGTCCTCATTCCAGATTGAAAAATACATTAGATTACAGTGTCTCACAGCAAAGCTTTTACCGTCTAGCTCGCTTGAGCTCATTTAATGAAGCTGGTAATCAAAGTTTAGAAAATTTAATCCCATTTTATCCTGAGTAATTCTCCCCCTGGGTGCTGTGGTTGTATTGAAAGATGTAGAGTAGTGTAAAAACAGAGAAATGTGAAGGTTAACCAGTGCCTTTTCCCTGCCTTTATTAGAGGACGTTGCAGTCATTGCTCTATAATTGAAGCGTAATTGGTTGTGAAGCAATGTGGCTGCTACTTCCAAACAGATATGAGGTAAACATGCTGTGGTGGCTCTGTGGTGAGGAGGTGACAGGTTGCTGTAATTGTGATGAATTTGCAGTCCTTGTCCCTGGCTTTTCGCTACACTAATCAGAGATGAAAGCCACACCGTGGCAGAGGGAAATGGAACTGAAAACGGTGCCAAAAAAAGTCCCAATTTTTTTTGCCTCTTTCTCTTTAGGTCGTCTTTTTTGTCACGTTGCTGTTATATACTTTGTTTACTAAGCAATATGATCAACATTTCTATCATCTAATTTGTTTTTTATATGTTCCTTGTGTCTCTCCTCTCAGTGGGAAGAGGTGAGCGGCTACGATGATGCCATGAACCCCATCCGGACGTATCAAGTCTGCAACGTACGCGAGCTCAACCAGAACAACTGGCTACGCAGCGACTTCATCCCACGAAAAGACGTTCTTCGTGTGTACGTGGAGATGAAATTCACAGTGCGTGACTGCAACAGCATTCCCAACATACCAGGTTCCTGCAAAGAGACCTTCAACCTCTTCTACTATGAGTCAGACTCAGACTCAGCCACAGCCACCAGCCCTTTCTGGATGGAGAACCCTTATGTGAAGGTGGACACCATTGCCCCAGATGAGAGCTTCTCCATGCTCGAGTCTGGACGAGTAAACACAAAAGTCAGAAGTTTCGGGCCGCTGTCAAAAGCCGGGTTCTACTTGGCCTTCCAGGACCTTGGTGCTTGCATGTCACTGATCTCAGTAAGGGTGTTTTACAAGAAGTGCTCCACCACGATTGCCAACTTTGCAGTTTTTCCTGAGACAGCAACAGGGGCTGAGGCGACATCTTTGGTCATTGCACCAGGAACTTGTGTCCCCAATGCCTTGGAGGTGTCTGTTCCACTGAAGCTTTATTGCAACGGAGATGGGGAGTGGATGGTTCCTGTAGGATCCTGCACCTGCTCTGCAGGATTTGAACCAGCTATGAAGGATACACAGTGTCAAGGTGAGTGTTTTCACAACAGATATTTTAGGACAGGACAGGATTTTATTGCTCAGTGTTTATGGTGGTGGATTAAGAAATTCTTCACTAGGTTACACAGGGTTCAAACATTCTCTAAAGAACAGTGTGCTATGTTGCCACAGTCCCACCTCCTGGAAGATCATGGAGTCGGGGGATTTCCTAACGGCAATCAATAATGGATCACATTATAAATACAGAGATACAGATACACTATTTGCAACATTTTAGTTGCGTAGTCTGCATGCAGAGTGAATTACAATCGGTGTGTAGTAAGGGGTCAAAAGGGGTCAAAGTCTAAAGGACACTAAAGCTCATCTGGACACATTGCTGCTGATTGAGTGGGGATTGTTGTGGCATACAGGTTACAGTCTCTATCACTTTGTCCAGCTGCCACATTATTATGAGTCATTTATTTGCCTTGTTGTCTTTGACACTTTAATCCAATGATTACAAGGCAGAATAATACACACTAGATGACGCTGTCAGCAGGGTGCTGTTCACTCCTCTGACCTCAGTTTTGCTTTGCAGCTGCTCACTAAATAAATGGAAATGCAGGTTCGGCTGTCTCTTTATGAAAGCCGGGAGGTCTGATGGAAAACATGACGGGTTCACAGAGGCTGAGAGAAAGGTGAATTTAAACAGCAAGGTCTTGGCTGAAATGGAGTGCAGGTGACAGAGGGAGAAGAATGAAGGATAAATGGAAAATGTACGTGTGTGTGTTCAGGGGTACAGGGGCGTAAAATTAGGCTTAGGGTTGTCTAGGTCAAATGGAGAGGGAGAGAGGGAAGAGCTGGCAGGGATATTGATCGGGGGGGGGGGGGGGGTTGATTGCAAGGTGTTCAGTTCATGAGCGTCTTGTGCATCATCCTTGCTTGCTTGGGTCCAGAGGGCTCATTCTTTTTTATTATAGCAAAGAAAGATGAAGCTGAGTAGACCTTTTCTCCAACATCCATGCTGGAGATCAGCCAGAGAGTGGGTGGATACTGTAGCAGCTTCTTGCAGACCCTTGGATATTGAATATGAGCTCCCCTTTAGAAGGATAGTGTATGTGTGAGAAAGCATAGTAAATCTAAAGCGCGGTGTGTGTATGTGTGTGTGTGTTAAGAACTCATTTGTTTGTTCCTGGCAGCTCAAGGTTAAAGCCCTGGTGACTGGGCCCTGATAAAATGTTCTCTAATCACTGGAAACCACAAGAGATAAATCTCCCTCACTTCTTTTTCTTTCCCAACATCACATCTTCTCAGGTCCACTCCCCTCCTTTTCCCCACTATTTTTCATCATCCTTTCACAGATTCCTCCTCTTTCAGCTTTCCCGTCCTCGTTTTAACATTCAGTATCTTCTCCAGCACCTCTTTCTGTACCAGTCTGTACTTCTCCAATTTCTGCCTAATCTGAAGGCCGTTGCTCTCATTAATAAGCCAACAGATTTACAGTAAGGATGTCAGCATTAATATTAATCAATGAGGCTCCTATTTTTGCCTTTCCGTTCATTTGCCACACATTTTTCACCCCCCAATATTCTTTACTTCTTTCGTGCCTCACACTTTCCAATTTCAGCATACACTCTAATCACTTCCTTAAGCTCTGTGTTCTGCATGAGAGGATAAGACACAGGGGAGTGAGGAAGAGAGAGGGGGAAAAAAGAGCTCCTACAGGATTAGCATTTTCTATGCCTCCACCTCTTCCACCTCTCCTCCCTTTTTTTCTTCCTCTACCCCCTTGTCTGTCTTTCTTCCTCATTCTTTAATAGTTCCTCTAAGGGAAAATGGATGAAAGGAACAGGATGACCCCTTTACTCACTGGAAGTGATTGATCAGCACTTTCAATCTTTTCCTGAAAAAAACAGCTTCTTTTAAAGTGAATGCTCTCTCGACATCTTTGGTCAGGCTAACTTGTTCAAAAACCAATATTCTCATTCTCCTGTGAGTTGAAAAATGTCTGGTAGTTCACTTTGTGTGAACTCAAATGAACTCACACGGGTCAGATTGAAGACGTTCTACTACCTGGTAAAACTGGAGGTCATTTCTTATCTGTTTATCAAGCGGTACTTCCTGTTAGCCAGTGGTGTGGATGACTCTGATTAATGGTGGAAGAGCAAATACACTCAGTGCTAATGTAGACGGTGCAGCCAACTGGTGCTTTTGTGCTAATATTGAACTTTCTAAAAAAACAGGAAAACAGCAGGGGCGGTAAGTGGTCTGCTGTAGATTCGACCTCCAACCTCGGGTTGCAGAGGGAGCATAAATCCAACCCAGAGTCTGTGGTGGTAATTATAATTCAGTCGGACAAACACAGCAGCATGTCCTTGACATTGACGAGCTAACACACTAGTGGGTCAGCTAATCAACTGGTCCTTGTAAACTTTGCCTGTCTAACCTGCTCCGGTCTTTTATTATATATAAATATATATGGACAGCGGCAAACTTATTCATCTTTTAACAAGACAGTTAATGAAAGATATCCCTGTATGTCTGTAACTTATCACCTGAGTTACAAAGTTAAAAATCCAAACAACTGCTATAAATTAAAATAGCCTATTTAATGGAAGTGGTCCTATCTGATTAACATGGTTTTATATGGTTGAGTACAAGAAAAACAAACAGACAAAAAACATAATTTTGCCACCACGGGGAAAATTACACTCACCATAAGTGAGGGAATTGTGCACAAACACATGCTAAACTTGTAAGATAAGATGTGTCCATCATTTTCACCACTGGACTAGAACATTCAGCCTCAGTATAGTAAGTCATTGCATCCTGCATACTAAAATGGGGGATTAGTGAAAGTTAAATGCTTTCCTACTAGAATGAGATTAGTAGACACAATCCAGCTGCCAGTGGCTACGATTTAAACAATTCAGTTCTATTAAAGTTGTTACTCATATTTTTCCTCTCTCTCCATCTTTCTCTGTTTTTCCATCAGCTTGCAGCCCTGGCACCTTTAAGTCCAAACAAGGGGACAGCTTCTGTGTGCCCTGCCCAGCCAACAGCCGTGCCAGCTCAGGGGCAGCCAGTGTTTGCTCCTGTCGAAACGGTTATTACCGCTCGGACACAGATTCTCCAGACTCACCCTGCACAAGTAAGTGAAGTCTGCTTTTAAGTGTAGAATTTGTATCTTTTATTTTTTTCCTGGACAGAGTAAAATACTGTTGTTTCAGTCAGACACTTAAACATCTGTTGTGTTTTTTTTCTCCTGTCAAAATCAGAACAGGGTTCACACTCAAACTGTAGTTTGAGTGTTGAGTGAGTCCAACTTCCCTCTTTGAATTATGCCCACAATAGCTGATAACAGCACTCACGACAACGTTTCCCACCACCCACACGGATGGCAAACATGTCTGCTTGCTTTCCCAACTATATCAAAAACGTTATCATCCAGCCCCTCCCCCTCTCGCTATGTAGTCGTTCACTATGTGACCGCCCCTTTACAGGCATTAAAGTAGAGCAGTTTTCTCTAGTTGCACTGTCTTCGTTAAGAGCAAACATGCACACATTTGAGAAAATTCACTGAATAGTGTTGCTGGGGTGGGGGGGCTGATTCTCCCACAGAGCAGTGAGAGATAAGACTCCAGTAATTGGATAAGAATTGCCAAGACTCTGCCAATAGTTTGTCTTGCTTGTTCCCCCCAGCACTTCTCTCTCTCTCACACACGCACACACAGTAGAAATAAGCATGCAATTCAAATTGGAACTCCTGTCCTCTTTTTTCTGAAGAACTGCTGGAACAGTGTCTTGTTAAGAAGAAGAAAAAATGTTCTAGTTAATGCATGAGAAATGTACTAATACCAGCACACAAGCATTATTCTTGGGTCATGAGTTGCAGCTATGTAATGATGAATGTTTGTGTGTGTGTGTGTATAATGATATGTAAACTGTGTTTTCCAATATTATTCTTTCTATTGTCAGGGTGTCACCAAGACATTTTTCTTTACACCTATTGTCCATGGAGATTAAATTCATTCTCATTCCAAACCTATTTTCCCCATCTCATCTATGCTTTACCTCTATTCTGCAGCTGTTCCATCAGCCCCACGCAGTGTCATCTCCATCGTGAACGAAACCTCACTCGTGCTGGAATGGAGTGAACCGCGTGATATGGGCGGCCGTGATGATATATTCTACAACGTCATCTGTAAGAAGTGCCTCCCCGAGCGGGGAATGTGCTCACGCTGCGATGACAACGTAGACATCTCGCCGCGCCACCTTGGGCTGACGCAGCGTCGCGTGGCAGTCCGTAACCTGCAAGCCCACACTCAGTACAGCTTTGAGATCCAGGCGGTCAATGGGGTTTCCAACAAGAGCCCCTATACACCTCAGTTCTCTGCAGTAAACATCACCACAAATCAGGCCGGTAAGTACAGCTGCAGCCTCGTGGCTACCTGTCAAAGATCAATATTGAACTTGTGGGCAGTGCCAACTTTCAAAGGCTAGAGAAAAAAAAAGGTACAAAAGAATGTCAGAGAATACATTCTGAGCTTAAGAAGCAGAGATCAATTTCTTGTCTGCATGTAGGAGTATGTTACATGTTTCCCTTTGAACAGGGATTGAGAAGGAAGACATTCTTCTGAATGAGCTTAGAAAAGGGACCTTTTCCACACGCCCACAGCATGCTCTGTACTAACACTGCTGCAAATAGCAATAGCGAGGCAGTGTGTATTCAAAGTGTTGAACCTTCAGTATTCTAGCTGCCCACTGGCTCCAACCCACCGATCCCCCAGCTCACAGCAACAACAGTATCTAGGCCAATGTAGCAATCAGGGCTGAGACGAAATTATTTTGCATCCAGGAAATTGAAACCCAGCTAATAAAGCATGTATACAAAACAGCTAAATAGGTACATTGCTTCGTTCGTCATTCGTTATCTTCACAGGTTCGGTGTACCATCAACAATCTGAATAACTTTGAGCACTCTTGAATTTACCCTGCACATTTGCTCATGCTCTTGTTATTGAAGATCTCTCAGGGATCTTAAGTTATTCCTTGGCTGTGTTTAGTCGCTCTGTTAAATTTGCTCTGAGACAACACTATGGATTATCCTGTGCTCCTCCCCCATCATCTTTCTTCTCTGCATGGCCTTGTCCTTCTCACCTCTAACCCTGTGTGCATGCTTCTTAAAAGATGCTTAAGGACACAGGGCCCCATGTGAACGCCACATTGTTTTATGAGGGGTCCAGCACTGAGCTGACAGAGACCACTGTCCACATATGGGCGCTTGGGGTCAGTTGTGTGCAGAGACGGCAGTGAAGGGAAAGGACAGGGTGGGAGAGCATCAACTGGGAGCAGATTATCCATTTGTGTAGTCCCAAGACGATCGGTGTGTGCGTGTGCATTCACCTTTTAAGAACCAAAATAAATACTAGGGCTGTGATAAGCCCCAGGGGCCACCTCCATGGTTACTGCAACGTCTTCTCCCAGAGGAGGGCCCCTAATCCCTTGGCTGGAGTAACCAGGAGATCTGCCTAGGAAGTATTGTCTTCAGCAGGAGAAAGAGAGACATGGAAAGATGGCAGGGGAGGGATAGACTCTAGCAAGGGGAGGTTTGGGCAGCAAAGAAAGAGACAGAGACAGAAGGTTGTCTGGTCACACATAGTGGCAGCAGGGGGGAGAAAGGAAATACAAGGGGGGAGGATCAAAGAATTAAAACCTGAGGATGTAAGTGCTCTTAACTAAACCAGAGAGGGTTGGGGTGAGGAGAAAGGTGAGAAACCAAAGCAAGACTGCACGTTGGATGATTGCATAGCAGCACCCCTTAACCTGTGTGAGTGAAGACAGAGACTCATTTGTGACACTTTAAGACACCAGAGAGGAAATCTCATATGCAGTGGCCAAAAAAAAGAATGTGAAAAAGGAAATTAAAGATGATTATTTGAGTACAGGAATTTTATTTTTGAAAGGAAAATACCAGGTAAGACAGTGGAAGTTATGAAACAAAAGCAGACTATGAGGGGGGAGTGAGTCAGAGGTACAGAACAAGCCTGAACTCAGAAAAGAGGAAAGAGAGACATGGAGGCAGACAGCGCTTGGCCGTTAATAGGCACATGCGAACAAAGCATGGAAAGCTTAAGTGGGTGGAGTGGCAGTGTGTTGTATACGCACAAACCAATGCATGCATGGGTGCAGTATAGTGACATCCCCTGAAGCATATGATGTTAGTTCAGCTATAGGTGTGAAAGGTCTACATCTGTATGTGTGAGCTTACTTCTTAGCTTGTCTACAGTTAGAGTTTGACAGAGGAGGCTGCTTGTACCAAAGCCCTACCCATCAGTTTTGCTGTTTGATTCCCTTGTCACAGGAGAATTAGACATCCCCTCTCCTTCCCCTAGGACTCCAGGAAGGGAGAATTTGAGCATTAGTGGGGAATGGTTCTGCATACTAACTATTGGCCAAAGCTTTTCACAAAGCTCACAGCCTAAGACTTTGTCTGCAGGCTTCTGTAGGAACACAAAGGGCAGAGAACTTCAAAAGACATAACACAGAAAACGATAAATAAAGCGGATTTTCTTTTATTTGTTTAATAGCTCCGTCTGCAGTGCCCACAGTTCACCTGATGGCGGCCACAGCGAGCACCATGAGCCTGTCCTGGCTGCCTCCAGAGAAACCCAATGGAATCATTCTGGATTATGAGATTAAGTACCATGAGAAGGTAAGCAGCAATGTAAGTGAACGCCTCTAATTCAATCCAATTTCATTGACTAGCATGGTCTCTGTTTCATCTGTGTTTCTGTAAATGTGGAAAACAATGACTCTGCTGATAAACACATGGTTGCTGTGAGGCAAGTCATTTCCATTCTTCTGTGATCATCCTCTTCTACTTATTTCCCTCTACCCTGACTTCCTCTTGCTTTCTCTCTCAATCGTTTCCCATGGTTCTATTATGCTCTGCCCTTTTCTGAGCCCCTCTTGTCCTCCATCCTCCCTCAATCCATGCATTGGAAAGTTGCTGTATTTTCTAGAGGCCCAGAGAGATGTGAATGGATTTGCTTTGGGAAGACAACAAAGGCATTCACTGTATATCCTCTGTCAGTTTAACATACCATCGACAGTGTACAATGTGCTTACTCTGCCTGCATGGTTAGCTTAGATTAGTATAGACTATGTCAGGAAGTGTGGAGGATCAGAAAAGAAAGAATGAGAAATGTGAATGACCAGGAGGGATTTCTATCTGTTATTCATTGTCTTTCTGTGTGCAGGATCAAGGTGAGGCCATCGCCCATACTATGACTGCCCAACGCAGCAACGCCCGGATTGAAGGCCTCAAGGCTGGTACGCCTTATGTGGTGCAGGTCCGTGCACGAACAGTGGCTGGTTATGGTCGCTACAGCAGCCCAGCTGACTTCAGCACCAATCTGCAAAGTATGCTACTTCTACTTTATTACCCTGGAATATTTTAGAATATTTCAGGCTCAGCAGAAATGGCTTTATAACAGCAAAATGAATGTTATATATGTTTGAGATATGTAACCATTTTCTCTGTTTGACCCCCTAAAGCCGACCCTCCAAAATCCTGGCAGGAGCAGCTGCCACTCATTGTCGGATCAGCCACAGCCACCTTGGTCTTCATCATTGCAGTTGTGGTCATTGCAATCGTCTGTCTCAGGTCAGAATTTCAGTGTTGCAAAACATATCTGCATTATGTTGTCATGTTTAAACAGAAAAGGCTTACAGAAACATTCATGCATAATATTTTTTTCTTCAAGTAGAGAAAAAAAACTGAGATAGCTTCAAATGTCAACTTTGTTTGCATGTCCTCCAAACCACCCCAGAACAGTCTCAGTGGATTGTTGCGACACCTGCGAGGCCACTGAATGCCAGATTAGCCTTCTGAATCTGTGAATAGTAAACAGCTTTGGCCAAAATGCTACTTTGCTCACTGGACACAGCATGGTGGAGCAGCTGTTGGGCCTGATAGGCCTGCCCTCATGGCCCAGCACTCAGAATCAACTGTGCAGTTGCCCGACCACAAAGAACCCAGATGCGCCCCTGTCTGCTGGGCCCAATTGACTAGGAAGATGCGAGTGGCTGCTCATACCTTTCAAAAAGTCTGACACTGAATCAGCTGGGTCTAACCACACTCGTTTATCCTTATACCACTCATTTGTCAACCAGCGAGCTCAGTGCGTGTGTGTATATATATATATATATATATATATATATATATATATATATATGTGTGTGTGAAAGGTTGGCACCCACTGCTGACTGGCGCCCACTGGGTTCCCTCCACAAGCCAGTTCAGGCAGCGGCTGACAAGCGTAGGCATCGGTCACGCTAGACTGAATAATAATCTCCCTGGATCCCCCTCCTCTCCTTCTCCCTCCTGCCTCTTCGTTCTCTTCTATTTTCACACCGCTACATTGTGTCTCTCTCAGGGTCTTGGCTTAGCCGCTGCTCTGCCTGCCACGGAGGAAAAAGGAGAAAAACAGTAATAATACACACGGAGCTTCGGCATATACCAGACCAAAATTAGAATTTGAAATAAGATGCAAATCACCATCGGGTATTTTTGCCCTGGTTACTCGTTAGACAACAAAGGAAGCACATTAACATGTAATTTCAACAACCCAGCCCCCTATTTTTGCCCCCCCCCCTCCCACCACAGTGCAAGAGGGATATGTGCAGGAAGGTGTGTATACAGAAACTGAGCGCAGATAAGTGATTAAAAAAAAAAGGAGGGAAAAGAAAATGGAAGCGAGAGAGAAAGATTCCGTGTGGAGAAAATAAGATTCAGGTTGAATGAAAATGAACAGTGTGATGTCTGTAGGGCGAGGAAGGCAGACAGCTGAGCTTGCTGTTTTAGTCTGCTTTTGTCTTGACTGCTCATTTTGGGGGTACCGACAGTGAATGGCTTTCACTTGCTGCCTTAGACAATGGCATGATATCCTTTTGTTTAGACTTGCCTTACAGTCCCCAAGTATGAATCACTGTACCAACAGACATTGATACAATCTTTATCAATGTGTCCTTCGCTCCCAGTGCAGAAACATCTTCACCGAGCCACATTGTAGTGCAATCGCATCTCAGGCTGCAACCAGACGTTATTAAGGGATCTGTTTTCTGCTCCTGCCTTTGTTCCATTCCTCTGTTTGTGCCCTGCTGTGTTAAGTCCACGTGACTCAGGTTGTCTTTTATCTGTCTCTACAGAAAGCAGAGAAATGGTTCAGAGTCGGAGTACACAGAAAAACTGCAGCAGTACAGTAAGTGTCTTTGCTAAGATTCCCCTTCTTTGTTCTTTACGCCACATTCCCGTACTTCAGTGTATAATAACTCTGCATGTTAAACCATTACACAGTGCCATCTATTGTGCAGATTTTGTTTTGGCAGCAGAGATTCACTTTCCCGTTCTTGCCACTGAATCCCCAATAGTAACGCCGGGAATGAAAGTCTACATTGACCCCTTCACCTACGAGGACCCCAACGAGGCAGTGCGCGAGTTTGCCAAGGAGATCGACGTGTCCTGCGTGAAGATCGAGGAGGTCATTGGCGCAGGTAACCCAGCAAAGCTCCTGAGCTACAGGGGGAAGACTGCTAGTCACCTCCAGGCCATACCGTTAGAGGACTTCACACCAAGCGGTACTTTCACTCAATTCATCGCTAGCCCTCTTCTTGCTCCCCTTCTTACCGCACTCGTCACCTCTTAGGATCCCCTTTCCCAGTCTCACAGATGTCCCCAGCACTCTTTTATGTTTAAAGTATTACTAGTTGTGTCCTCTTTAGTCATAGTGTAACTCACAGTGCTAGCACCCTTATTGTGGATTTTAGAGTAGCTGTAATACCTTTGGTATGGTGGTTTACTGTTTCACCCCATGTCCTGAAAACATGCAGCCCAATCCTGGAATGAGAGCAATGCACTGAATGGAAATTAATTTTGTTCAAGTATGACATAACAGTCATTTTTAACTGATTGAAAATCTTTGTAAATCTAATGGGAACAGATTTTGGACATTGTAAGACTGCCACACCATACAGACAGGATTTATTTCTCAAGGGGACATTTTAATCCTGTTTGAGCACATGTGTATCTTCTCCAGTACTAATTACAGCTCTGACATTTTTTATTTTTTTTTGGTATAATTGACACAGAAACATCAACAGAATTGATGAATTGGAGTAGTCGGCCTCCCCTTGGTCATAAACATACAAGTATGTCAAAAAAGGTTATGGCTATCTTACATTAAATCGCTGTGCGTGTGTGTTAGCCTGGGGATTACATAACATGAGTCTTGTTTCCAAAGGGCACGGCTAATATTTATCTGCTGCATCCCTCCGAAAATAATAAATCTATCTGGATGTAGTGTGTGATGTTAAATTGTTTTCAGTCCAGGATCGGCTGCCTCTGATCATGCCCACTTTTTTTGAACCTCTTATTAAAAAAAGAGGGCTTAGAACTCTATGTGACCCTTGTTCCTGACACTTCTCTTCCACTATGTGGTTGTGTTTCCCCTGTAGTGCCCCTCCCTTATATGATGTTTTTAGACAGTGAAGTATTTGATGTATTTTATATATTTGAAAGTAATATCTCTGCTTAAAAGCTGCAGGACTTTTCCATGTGAAGTTGAGGTTTTTTATTATGGCAAATATAGCTGAGCCAAAGTGGAGGACGTTGTGATGGCAGAGATGGGAAATCCCTACTACTGCTTCTGCTACTACCATTACTACTGCTACTACTACTGCGACAGCTCTTCTACTGCTGAGGCTACTACTTGAAACCCGTCGCGCTTCCCAGCATTCGCCTTTAAAGTGACAAACCCTCAACCCCTGTCTTCCCTGTCCCCTTCCTCTCCTCTGCCCCCAACCTCAATCCCACCCTCCTTCCCTACCCACCCCCCCAACCCCTCTCCCCTCACTTCCCCCACTTTGTCACCTTTGCACCCATCTCGCCACATGTCACGCTCATCGCCTAATTTTTCTTGCACACGCTTGGTGTAGACTCTAAACGTACAGCGTCCACAACTCCGAAAACCCCCAAGCTTCTATCTCCACCCATCTCCTCTTACTGTGCTCGCTTCTCCAACACCTCTGAAGCTTAGCACCGACCCCCTGTTCCTGACCCCTCCCTCCTATGTTTTAGATCATTACTTTACTTTGTTTTTGTTTGTTTTTAGTTGTTTTTGCACCATATTTTCTATCACCATCCCTCTCACTTACCATGTTGTTTCTGTTAATCTGTAGTTTAACAGTACAAAGTCACTGTATGCTCATCATTTCCACCACCATCCCTTGAGACTGTCCTAGAGTTCTGGCTTCTCTTGCAGCCCCTCCCTCCCTGCCCCACCCCTCCTGCTACCCTTCCCTGGCTCCTTGGTTCTAACCAGTTAACTGTCCCCTCTCCCCTCTGTTCCCCCCACTCTCCTCCACTCTTCCGTCATGCCTCTCTTCCCTCCCTCTTTCTCTCTCTCTCTCTCTCTCTCTGTCCTTCCACCTCTCCCTTCTCTGGCTATCTTACCTGGGCTCTCGCAGGAGAGTTTGGGGAAGTGTGCCGCGGTCGTCTCAAGCTGCCGGGGCGTCGGGAGATCATCGTCGCTATCAAGACTCTCAAGGTGGGCTACACTGACCGCCAGAGGCGAGACTTCCTGTCCGAAGCTTCCATCATGGGCCAGTTCGACCACCCCAACATTATCCGTCTGGAAGGTGTGGTCACCAAGAGTCGACCGGTGATGATCGTAACTGAGTTCATGGAGAACGGGGCGCTGGATTCTTTTCTAAGGGTGAGAAAACAAAAAACAAATGTTAAACGGACACAAACAGCTCTGATATTGGCTACACCTGTATATGAGATTTTATCAATATTGCAACACTACCAAGCAAATCAGCCAATCCAAATCTGCTTGATCTGTCTTTTTGGTTATCTCACTTTCTTTGGAAATTCAAAAGGTCTTCTTAAGCTCAGGTGCAGAGGCACAATAGATATCTGACAAATGCTGCATTCAGGCAGTTGGTGACATTTGTAAAAAAGCAAAGTCTCAAATGAATCTCCACCTCAAAGTCACATCATAGATTGTCTGCCAGCAAAAAGGGTGTAGTACAAGAAAATATAGAGCAGGGAGGGATTGGGGGGCTCAGAAAGATATCACACTGTGATGAAAGATGCGGGTAAGACGACATATACAAAGAAAGTAAGAGACACTGAAAATAGAACTACAAGTAAGACCAAGAAGGTAAAGAGACAGACACACTGTGTATGTATTCCTTTGAACATGCAACCTTGACCAACAAATCTTTCTTCCTTTGCCAGCTCAATGACGGGCAGTTCACTGTGATCCAGCTGGTTGGCATGCTGCGCGGCATCGCAGCAGGCATGAAGTACCTGTCAGATATGAACTACGTGCACAGAGACTTGGCTGCCCGTAACATCTTGGTTAACAGTAATCTGGTGTGTAAGGTGTCTGACTTCGGCCTATCCCGTTTCCTGGAGGATGACCCTACAGATCCTACCTACACCAGCTCACTGGTAAGTTAGTGTGAACACTGTGTGTATGTGTTTGTTTTTGTATATGTGTTTGTGTTGTGAAACATTAAAAGATGCTAAATGCAAGTTTTTGACATCAATACATCACGGTTGTTTTGAATTTAATGGTAAAAGCAGTTCATTTAAACATATTGTATGTATCCAACAATTCAGAGCTTCCAGAAGGGCTACAAATGGTAGAATTATGGCTACATCCATTTTTAGACTTTTGGGTATTTTAAAGCCATTTGTTTCCAAATGTTTTCTGTGAAACCAGAGAGCCAAAGAGACATCCTCCTAAAAACTGTGTGCCTTGATTCAACTCCAATGGTCTTAGCAGGCATAAAAACCACTTGAAGCATTGGTGGAGTAGTGATGGGTGTACAGTTTCTACAACTGTCTTAATTTACTTAATAAACTCTGCGGCTCTGAGATACATCTGCAACAGCTGACTTTAACATGGTGGTGATGTATTGATGTTGAAAAACACACAAGTATTCTTGTATCTTTTTCATGTTTGTTTTGTACGTACCATTTTCCTGTAAATGTTCGACTAACCTCGTGTGTGCATGTTGTTTGGGCACAGCATGCACCCATGTGTTTGTGCATCAATGTTTCCCTTAGACTGTTTTTCTCACCCTCTCTCTCCCTCTCGTATGTGTGTGACTCTGTGTTTGTGCTCCATCCCTCCAGTATTTCATGCTCACCTACTCATTCGCATATCCACAGGGAGGAAAGATTCCTATCCGCTGGACAGCTCCAGAGGCGATTGCCTACAGGAAGTTTACCTCGGCCAGCGATGTGTGGAGCTACGGTATTGTCATGTGGGAAGTAATGTCATATGGCGAGCGACCGTACTGGGATATGAGCAATCAAGATGTGAGTTAAGATTTTTTTTGAACCCATAAGTGGTACTATATATATATATATATATATGCTCATCTTTACTATCAAATTACTATTCCTACTTATGGACCGACGATATATATAGATATCTATTGCAATATAATCACTGTTTCATCTTGCTGTCATGTTTGCTCTGTACTGTATCATGTTTGTATCATGTTTGCTCCTCTCTCTCTCTCTCTCTCTCTCTCTTTCTCCTTCATCCTCTCTCTCTCTCTCTCTCTCTCTCTCTCCCTCATCCTCTCTGACTAGCAGCAGGACTGGTTCCCCCTTAAGTTGACGGGTCCTGCTCAAGGTTTCTTCCTCTTAAAGGGAGTTTTTCCTTGCCACAGTGCTCTTAGGGGGGTTCCTGTGAAGCGCTTTGAGACAATGTCTGATTGTAATATGCGCTATATAAATAAAACTGAATTGAATTGAATTGAATATATATATATATATATATATATATATATATATACACAATTGTATTTGTGAGGCACACATTTACATATAATATATGAAATGCAAATCTTTAACCACCCACAGCCGCCACTCACTTTAGCCTTTATCTCCACAATTTGTGTATATAATGTAAATCCTTCTTTTATGGCCTTTTCCATTATCTCCCTCATGCCTCATTCACACGTACCATCAACCCATCTGCCATTAGTGTTGTCCATCCTCCCACTTTATCATTCTTAGTGTTTAGAAGTGGTTGTGATTTCTCTGTTGTCTGTCCATCCTCAGGTGATAAACGCTGTGGAACAGGACTATCGACTGCCTCCACCCATGGACTGCCCCACGGCCCTACACCAGCTCATGTTAGACTGCTGGGTTAAAGAGAGGAACCTACGACCTAAATTCACCCAGATTGTGGCCACGCTGGATAAGCTCATTCGCAACGCTGCCAGCCTGAAGGTGGTCACCAACAGCACACAGTCCACTGGGTAAGTCCTTGTCATCAGAATGAAAGCCCTATCAAAGCAAGTTGTGTGTGTTATGTAGAACTTCAGAAATATTTTTTAATTATGCGGCTGTGTCTCAGCTTCCCTGGAGTTTCTTAGTATGTTATTGTTGGAGAAGACCTCTTGTAATACGGTACAGGGGGTAATTAGTTTATTGAGTGAAGCCACTTTACCTTTCAGTTATTATAGTACCGGCCGAGCTATTTTATTCACACCTTAGCCACAGCGGCTGTGATAATGATTTATGCTGTGCAAATATTCCTTGTCCAGGTTGATACAGCATATGTGAGTCACTCTGACTCAGCTGTAACAGTCTCTTAACTGCTATAAAGTGCAGATTTCTTTCCATGCAACTCTTTAGTTCTCACAAATGCAGAGCTGAGCCATTATGCAAATCCAAATCACTCAATAAAGCCCTTAAAGCACACTCCTCCACCAAATGGGAGCCGAATCAATGATGTCACATCTACATTTAGCTGAACTATCTTCCTTTGCAACCTGTTTCTTGGAAAGACTTTGGAGGTTGCAGAGTTGGAGCGCATAGCAGGAGGTGGGGGAGGGGGTGACCTACCTATCTGTCCCTGCATTAGGGTCTTTATGTCCTGAGGGAGGGCCGCAGACAATCCTGGGTTGGGCTCATGGGGAAAACCGGGGTCTCGGTTGGCCACCATAGTGACGTTCTTAGAAGATTAAGCTTGCGGTTAATTAGCTCGATTAGGGCGATGCAAAAAAGAGATGGGAGCGCCTTTTAATTAGCCACTAACGAGATTTTAAACGGGCCAGCGGAGAGGTGGCCTCCTGCCGACAAACCTAACAAGGGAGGAGTGAGGGATGACAGTCATCCTGGTCGGCACTGAAGGGTGGCGGGAGGTTACAGCTCCCCAGCTAACACTGTCTGACAAAGGAGTCATTTGGTCATGTGTACAGTATGTGTACTGTATATAATGCATGTAATTGACTCCGTTAAGGAACTTTGGTGACATCCATGTTCCTACTGTTAAGTGCTATAGAGAGGTTTACACTTCAGAAATTAACAATGTTAAATTCGAACTTTTCTGTGAAACTTTGACATGTATTCATTATGGATTTTGCTTGGCCTGTAGCAGTCTTACTACAGTAGCTTGCAATATTATCCAGCTTTCCTGCTGTGTTTGTGCTTGTGGCTTACATGTGTCCAGCAATAGTCTGAACCTTTTTGAAGCCAACTTTAGAGGAGGAGGACCAACAATACTCCATTAAGAGAAGCCAGAGTCTGGCGTTAACGACAGCCTGAGGCCTTGGGCTCCAAAGCACAGGCCTTATTAAAAATCACTCCATCTACACCACTCAATGGAGCCTCTGTACCACTGTTATTAACTCCCCCCTCTATGCCTTTTTCTCTGTTCTCCCTCTTTCGCTCCCCATTCCTCTTTTAATTGTTAATGAATCTAATGCCATCAAAAAGGATGACAGGGATCAACAGAGCAGAGAGGAGAGGAGACAGTGGCGCTCTTTCTCTTTGCTTGCTCCTTCATCTGTTTCTTCACCTCCTTTAACTCCCCCGTCATCCTCTCTGCCTCCACCTCTCTTGTTCATCTGCTCTGCTTCACTCTCTGAGTTGTTGCGTAGTTTTATTAAAACTTCCAAGGTGGCCTCTCTATCTACAGCATTGATCAGCACATGAGGGGATTTTTTTTTTGGTCTATGCAAGAACAAACACATTTTCAGAAACAGCCAAGATGGTTAAAGGAATAATTACACAACTAAACAGATGCACAGGTTTGTGAGTCACCTCTTCCAGACTCCACAAGATCGTGACTCAGTCTTAGCATGCAACCACACACGCGTAAACGACATCTGTGTTTACATGCCATGGATATTTCTCTCTTTTTCACAAAGCGTTTTCAGACAAAGTCTTTCCACCTCTGTGGGGTTTGTGTTGCACACATCCTTGTATGGATGTCCCAGAAGAGCATATGTTTAAACATTCAGACACTTCCTGAGAGAATATACTGCAAATGCAATAATTATGGACTAACAGGCATATGGCTTATAGCCTGCTGTTTAAGCTCACATTCATACAGGCAGTCCGAATTTGATTTGAAGTGACCAGAAAAACCGCACGGAATCTAATCTTCCCAGATCCGATTTAAACCACATTTGTAGGTGGTTTAAAAGTGCAACTCAGTACAACCGCACAGATTGAATTTCACTTTTTTTCACTGTCTTGTCAATCCCACTGCAACACTCTGACATCTCACTGCAACAAGAAGAACATGAACCACCAGAGAAGCACAGAGTTGTTCGGATACTTTGGGAGTTTCGTGACAGTTCATGTTAAAAACATTCTCTATCTTTTGACAAATGTCCAGTCAGTAACTAGCACATATGTTTTATTTCTTAGCTGCATTAAAATGCGGGTATAGTACTCATTAAAGGACTTTTCTCAATGAACACACATGACCTTGCCTGACCGGCTGCAGCACCAGCATCCACCGCCCAAGCCTCCAGCCAGTCTCTCTACAGTCACAAAAGTGCTCCACCAACACCCCCTCACCCTGTACTCCCTACCCCTGCACACAACTCCTTACATTTGGAGGAGAGGAGAGGAGAGGAGAGGGGGGAGGAGGAGGAGAGGTGGCACTCAGCAGGGGGGCGTTTGGGGGTGAGGTTGGCCCGTAGAGGCAGTAGAGTGACGACCTTAACCCTCTCTCTCTCTCTTTCTCTCTCTCTCTCTCTCTCCTCCTCCCTCCTCCAATGTAGGGTGTCCCAGCCCTTGCTTGACCGCTGTGTGCCAGACTATACCACTTTCACTACTGTGGGGGACTGGCTGGATGCCATCAAGATGAGCCGCTACCGTGACAACTTCGTCAACGCTGGATTCGCTTCCTTTGACCTGGTGGCCCAGATGACAGCAGAGTGAGTGGAGCTAATCAGGCCTAACGTGATTGACTGGGCTGAGTTTGAGAGTCAAATTAGTGTACAGACCGACCTTGAGGGAGTAAAAATAGTCTCATGGCTAAACTGAACACGATAAGACATAGATAAGTGAGCAAAGGCTGAAAAATAAAGGACATTTGACCAAACTGTTACATACAGCGGACATTCTGCTGTAAATATATGTTTTTATGCTTAGAAGACATAATACCAGATTTTATAAAGGCAATGATCTACTGGCAGCACAACTCCTGTTGCAACTGAAAGAGATGAAAAATATTATGTAGGAAGCAACATAAGGAAACAGAAAATCTCCTACTCTGTTTTCAATAATTTCATATGTAATTGTTCAGTCAGGATAGGTTTGCAGTAGAATGGAATCACCTGCTCTGGAATTATACAATACAAATCAATACACAATTTCACAGAATGTTTTTTTTCACTAGTCGCTTCCTGAATCTCCAGCTGATGACACACACCAGCTCTCGCCATGTTTACAAACAGGAAATGATGTAATGGTAGTCATGGAAATTGAAGGGCCAGTGATGATCAAATAAATGAATTAGGATTATAATGATAAATAAATCATTCTCATTAGCTGCATAATAGGCAATGGAGGTGGGGGTAATTTGTTTCAATTTGGCTGGGCTGACAGGTGTGGTGTACTGGGGCTCTCTGTTGCCCTTAATGGCCAGTAATTCGTCTAATGGTGCCCATTTATTATCATTTCATCCTCCGTCGCTGTGCTGATGGGGACGGCAAAATACGGAGAAGAAGAAAAAAAACTAAAATACACCATTTATTTGTGTGAAGTCGCGATCATACAACCTGATTTGGAAAGGACATGTGTGTGGGATTGGATGCACATGTTTGTTTTAAAGCCACAAAGTCATTGAGACAAGCAGTGTATGGTGTCTGCTTGTTATATTAGATTATCCAGTATTTATGCGTGTGTGACTGAGGAGAGAGGACGCAGACAGTGGCAGAGCCCCAACAGTTTGATAATCGCCGCCCCAGACGACGTCTGCTCTCTCCTCAACTATCAACAGGGGAAATCAAACAAGCAGGCGGAAAAGAGAGGTTCTCGTGATATTATTGTACAATGTTAAACCAACATGGCTACGATGATTAGATTATGCTGTCTGACTAATGACGGCAAAAGCAGGTGTGCTCTCTCCTAGGCCTTTTTAACAGTGTAGTAATGTCAGCTGTATGTCAACAATTTCATATCGGTTTCAGCTCTTTGCTGAAAGACTGATTTACACTTCCACAGTCTTTGCTGTAGTTTCTTTTGACGGATGTATTTTTAAGCACTGAGGAATGTTTTGCAACAGTGGGCAACTTAAAGCTGATTTACTGACACGCAGGCCCATTTTAAGTATGAATGACAGCCTATTAATGGAGAAATCTGAGAAATATTTTTCTTTTTTTTTTAAAGGCTGTTGCTTCGCTGCCCTGTTTTTCTCACTGGGTTAGTGTGGATTCTGTGAAATCTACCAGCTGCCAAACAGTAGCAGAAGTTTGCTCTTTAATCATTAACTATCATTATGGACTTTTTGACTCCCTTCTTCTGGCCCACCTGCTGGGTAACATAAGCACGTTGCATTAACACTCACTACAGAGCCGGATGAGTGTCCCCATTTTGCTAATATTCTCTCAGGAAACCATTTAATGGGTGATTGCCAAGGTGACGCAACGGTGTCCGTTCTGGTAGAGTGTTTGGTGAAAAGTAAAATTTGCACTTCAACTTAGGTCACGTGATGTTTGTCTGCCTTTATGACTGAGCCACCTGTTCTTATTTTTTTTCTCCCCCCTCCTCCTCTCTCTCCCTCCCTCCCTCCACAGAGACCTGCTGCGGATAGGGGTAACGTTGGCTGGCCATCAGAAGAAGATTCTTGGTAGCATTCAGGACATGAGACTACAGATGAACCAAACACTTCCTGTCCAGGTGTGAGCAACAGGACACAACAGACCGATGCAGTCGAAGGACAGCCAGACAGGAATAGAGAGGGGGGGGGTGAAAACTGTGCCAGAGAGGGCCACTGGAAAACCCTAGCTGCCTGACCCATCTCTGCCAATTAGACACTATGAAACTGGCTTGCAGTGCCTCTGAATATATTTTTTTCTGTTTCTCATTACCACTTACATTTCCTGTTCCTGCCTTTTTTTGTTATTCTTTGTTTCTTTTTCCATCCAAACTGAATTTGTGCGTTTTATTTTCAAAGAGGAGAACCTTTTTTTTTAACCCCCAATGCGTGCCTCACCAGCTCTGGAGTGGGTTGATGTCTGCATGCATGTGTGTTATAGTGAGGTCAGCCTTAGTACTGTAACTGAAATGTCACTCTCTGATCCTCACGTTAGAGCTCCTCCCCTTGACCCCCGCCCCAATTAAGCTGGACATAGTAAAGAAGTTATCACCCTGGTATAAAAAAAAAAAAAAAGCAAACACACATTTTCAAAAAAAACTAAACAAAAACAAACAAAAAGAGGTGTGTTTAAGACCACAGGAGATAGAGGACAATTCTTTCCCTGATAGAAGTTGTTTTATTGTGCACGTGTGTTGTTCTCCATCTTCATATTGAAGGTGTGTTATCTAAAAGGGCACTTGCTGGAGAAGGGTGAGGCGGTGGAGGAGGAAGTATGATGGGCTGTGGTCAAAAGGTTGAGAGGATGACAGAGGTCAAGAAGGTCAAAGGAAGGCGGCCGTGTTTTATTTTGGCTGCTGGATCCTCAACAAGTCACCAGACGACCTCTTCGCTCTGACCTGCTGCGACTCAGGATAGTTCCACAGCGTTTGGAATACCTGCTCATCAACTATTTTTTTTAACACATAAGAAATGTTTTTGTTTGTCCACACTACATTTTTGTTGTTGTTTTATTTTCAATTTTGTTTTTTTTTTGGCTTTCTTACATTTTTTTTGAGAGAGATTTGTGGTTTCAAAACGGCCGGTCAAACCGAAGTAAACCCCCCCCCCCTCCCCTCACATCAGCAGGACACTTTATGTGATTGATGGTGGTGGTGGGGGGGCAGTTGAGGACTGTGGCAACACTATAGAAAGACCCCTTGGCCTTTTGTGTGCATTTTTTTGTATGTGTGCGTGAATGCGTGGAAGTGTGATTAAGTGTGCCTGGATGCGTGAGTGTGTTAAGTTGCACACGAGTATACTGTACAATACAGCTTCCTGCTATTTGCCATCATGGAGAATTAACGCATGAACTGAACTGTGATAAGGAGCAAATATATCTGAAACAATTACGCTATATTCTGTGGACAACTGTTAAACATTCTTTTTTTATCGAATCCAAAAAAATGGACTTTGGACACACACACACACACACACACACACATATATATATAGAAAATTATATATATGTATGCTTCATGCAGAGAACTGAGAGAAACCCTGATGGACACCTTAATTTCTACTTACTATTACCTGGATTTAGAAATAATCAAAATCCTTATTTTAATTTCTTGACATCCTGCCCTATGTATTTATTTGTACCTCGCCCACCAACCCCCCCACCCCACCTACCAACCAACGCCCAGATGGAAGTTAGGCCTTTTGGGACAATGGACTTGAAACAATCAGAAGGAGCTCCAAAAGGATTCACCTAATGAATTGATGATTATTAAACAAATGAAATTGCATATAAATTGGATATTGTATTTTTGTTGTTGTTCTAAACAGCCTGTACATGTTTTGTAACAAAAATAAGATAAATAACAAAAGAAAAATGGTGTTTTGACAAAAAAATGGAAGTGTTGTTGTGAAATATTTGATTCAGAGTGAAATGAACTGAAGGCAAAGGGAGGGATGTGGGAAAGAAGAGGGAAAGTTAAGTATGGTACTTTGTTGTGTGGGATTTTGTGACGATTTAGCGTGCACTGCCTGAACAATATTAAGCTTCCTCAATCCATTCTTAACCCTAAAAAGCATTTGTGAAGCACTGAGCTGTTACTGATCGTCTTCCAAACACATTATTTTTCAATTCAAATATAGTCCAATGCAGCTTATGTAGGACTGTAAAGAAGTTATTAGAAGAGAGTTTGTCCTTATCAGCCCACCTGCCAATCCCTTCACAGAGCCACAGATTTTGGAGCTCCATCACCAGACTTCCCTGCAGAACCTGTCAGAAGAGAAATCTATTGGTGTCCGTCTGTTAGGTCGATTAATGCAGCAGCCAATCAGGCATCTCGAGGATATGATCGTGCAGTGACACAGGGCTGGCTGACCTATCATTATCTCTCTTCATTTCCTGTCTGGCCTGCAATCATCCTGTCTCAGCTCGGGTTGCTGCATGATTAGTACAGTGCAGGATCAACAGCCCTGTCATGCAGACAAGCCAAAATCTGCAGCGCATACCCTCCCCTCGTTCTAAATGATAGCAGCTGCATCACTGAGACCGTGCTGTTCTCACACAGCTACGTTCAAAGGTGCTGGATTAAGGACTGGGACTGATCTTCCAGACATTCTCCATACTGTTTGGGTTGGAACTATCAATGCAATATGTGAACATTATTACTTAGGTGTGTAACGCCAGTTTGTCAGCCCCTCATAAGTTCCTTCAGAAGTCATGGAAGATATTATGCAAAAGGTCAATGTGTTTCCTGTTTTACATCTTATTTCACATATTTGTCTGTTAGCACACTCTGTTAAGGGCTTACTAACCTGTAGGAGATTTTATTTAACAGTAACATAGTTTGTAATTCTCATATTATGCTTAGAATCAGAAGTATTGGCCAAAACTTTAAAATAAGTCATTTCCCGCTGAAGAAAAATCCCTTTATTTGAAACATTTGGAAATGACAGAGAAGCAGAATTAATTTAATCAGAATCTAAATCACTCACTCACTTGGCTAAGCCCCGCTGTTACAAACATGCGGCACCAAACAAGACACAGTTGATAGACATAATAATATTTAGAAAAAAAGGAAGAAGCAGAAGGGGAAGAGGATAAACGAGGCTAAACACAATCAGATGGCAGACATGCCTACTCATGAAAAATGGTAGTTTATGGCTCGCATGAACTATTGATGAGGTGCACATGCTGTTCTGGGTTCTGGGAGTTGTGTTCACCAAAGTCAAACCGACTGTGAGTGATGAGCTCAACTGGCAGAAATTGCACATATTTAAAAGATTAAACCGCCACCACTTCAACTGCAAACAATGAATCTTTGAGGGGATTTTTCACACATTCATGGGAGTGTTTCATATTTAACACAGTCACAGAGAGGAAACGGGCCTCCTGTGTGTGTGTTTTTTTTGTTCGTCCGTCTGACTGCATGTTGCTGAAATGAAGATGGACGGTGAGAGTTGTATGTGTGTGTGCGAGTGTGTGTGTAATAAAACAGTTGCCATTTTATACAGAAACATTTTGATTAACAGGCTTTAGGCTGTGGTTATCTGTGTGTGCCAACATGATTCAGACTATTCCTCACACCTTGTTTTCACCTTGAAGCCCCTCTTTGGCTTTTCTTCCATTTTACTTTAGAAGAACATATACAGTACTGTCTTTTATTCTGTCTTCTAACAAACTCACTGCACATCAGTTTTAAAAATCCTTCTTCAGAAAACCATGTTATAGAGAGTATTGTCTATGGGTTGGGGGGGTGGACAAAGAAGTGAGAAATGCAATTGTTAACTCCTCGTTAAAAAAGCATTGAGATGTATTTAATGGTGCAGACATACACAACAAATTACTAAAAAATGATGATGATGATGATGATGCATTCTTGTAGAAATATTTTTAAAAGACCCTTTTTGCAATTAAATTATTTAAGAAATGTGACTTGAGATGTCTCCTGTGTTGTGTTTTGAATCGATAATTCGCGCGGACCTGTTCTTTTGTCCGTGAAGTGAACCAAGCCAACTTATAATCACCCACCCATGTTCTGCAGTCAAGTAATTGCCCAAGACAAACACATTCAATCTCACCACTTATCATTTATGGCTGTCTCTCACTCCTGTAATCATTACCAGAACTTTGAATATATATATATATATATTTTCCTGCTATCACAAAAACATTTCTTCTTTGATAAAGTGGCACCAGTCAGATAACGATCTGCTTCAGATAAAGACATTTATGTGTCTGTATGTGCTCAGTGTACCTGTGAAGTGACACAGCTCATTTCCCATCCAAAGCTCACTGATTTGATGTGTGTGTTTAACACTGGCTACAAAGTTACGGTAGATAGAGTTAATCTGTTCCTAATGGTTTATTACTTTCAATTATTTTACATAATAGTGCTTTGACATAGTTGCCCTGTGATGGACTGGTGACGTGCCCATGGTGTACCCCGCATCTCTGGGATAGGCTCCAGCCCCCCCGTGACCCTGCACTGCAGGACAAAGCAGGTTCAGATGATGGATGGATGGTTTGACATTACAAACCTGGCTGCGGCATTTATTTTTGTATGAAGGAAATTGTCCCTGCTGCCAGTTTCCCTAGCACTCTGCACTTTGTGTGGCCCAAAGCTTTAGTGCATGCAACATTACACATGCTTGTCAAAACACAGATTCAGCAACTTCAAGAAATGACCAGTCATCCCTGTGATTTCTTGAAGTTTCTGATCTTGTGCAATGCTCAATCACTTGTGACTCCATCTGTGACTCCTATGCAATGCATTATGGCTTATATAAGTTTGATTTTAAAGTATGCACTGTATCATTTATAGTTCTAACATCAACCAACAAAACCAAATATGCTGCAAAATGAACAGGGAGCTATGGGTGCCAGCATCATGGAGGGAAAAATGCTTAGTTAACATGACAACTGAGCCGATCTGCTCTCAGTTTTTTTTTTTTTTATATTTGCAGGGACATGTTCACAGTCCACAGCAGAGCCGTGTCAATAACTTGCAACACGAAAGCTCACCATATTGTCTTTCAAGCCCACTAATTAATACGAGCTCAGCTCAGCTCTGCAGGCACCGAAACAACAGGCTTGTTTTCCAGCAGCAAGGAAAAGATGCTCAGATCATAGATTCTACCTCATCTGCCCCTCGCCTCATCCCCTGGCTCCCCTTTTCTCCCCTTCCCTGTCCAATTAAATACAAAGTCTTGCATTGGTCTTTTCTTGGTGTACATAGAGCACATATTTCAAAATACTCGCCAAAGTTTCAACAACAGAAGATTATGTGGGTTCTTTTTGTGTTTCAGTGGGCAGAACTTCTTGTTTTGTTACATGACAGACTCAGTGGACAGCCAAAATTTCACAGACGCATAATTTTTATTCTCTCGTCATAATCACATTTTTTTAGCCACTGTGGCACTTCTATAAAAAAAACCCATACAATAAAATACTTAACCACAAATACTGTGTGCACCCAGGCAGAGATTGGCCACCATATCATAGGTTTTGAGCTTATTTTGACTAGCCCAGAGCCGGTGCTCCTTCACTGCTCAATACATAGTATAATCTGTCAGTTTGAAGTAAATATGGACCAATGCCAAGATGAACTAGAGCACTGTATACTTTTCTACGGCTATTGACAGAGTGTCACATTACACCGAGCTGCAGAATATTGATTGTCTGCAGGCCTGTTTCATCAAAACATGTCATAAAATGCAAGAGAGAATTATTAAGACGTCAATAAAGATTAATTTCTTATCGGTACTGGGTCAGCGAGGGAACATTAGCATAAATATTGCTATGCATTAACATGTCTTAGCCACATGTCGGTCAGGAAGAGGATCAATGAAAAACATGATCACACAGCAATAGGGGAAAAAAATAAAACAAAAATCCGCTTTCTTACAACCTCGTTACCGACTCCTTCCCCTCGTTTCCAAAGCCAGACTCCGTCTCCCTTTATTCTTTCTTAGTCCCTACAGACTCTCCCCTCCCTCTTATGAGCTCTCCGCCAACACCCGCACGCCCGTCCTCTGTCTACTTTTTCATCCTTTCCCAACTCTTCTGCCATAATCCCTCTCTTTCACTTCAGCTTGGCACAGCTAATTGGTCACGTCTGTACGATGACATGGGGACCTGACATAATTGCTGGACAAATAGCGAGGCGTTTGGCTTCAGACCTGTCTCAACTAAGCTGTACACAGACACCAGCCGACTGGAAAGCCTAATTACCACTCCAGCCCCACAAACTTGCTAATTGGCAAATACTTCCAACAAAGAAAAAGGGCTGAGTCTATGCCTGTTTGTCTGCATCTTTGAAGTCAAATTGTTGTGAAAAATAAAAGTGATCATCTCTTAAGTTTTATTGTGTTATTGCTTCTGGATGATCTTGTTTTCTGTCATGCTAATGCTAATTACATTTATGTTATTGTACTCAGATCAGATTTCCCATTTCCCAAGTTTTATACAAAACATCCAACACCATCTTTCCAACACTTACACTCACCTACAGATGTCATTTTCATCAAATTTTCCCAAAATCCCCACACGTTCTCCACTGTTCATAGCAACATCACAAAGGATTATCCTATTGCAAAACCCCTGAAATATTTGACCACCCGCTCACATCACCCCCTTCTCTAAAAGAGGGGACCCGGCCTTTTCTGTCCCAGAACAAGCATCCTATTGTTAAGTGTTTGGGTGCAGCTGCATGGTTGTTCTGTCTGATGGGCCGAGTATGTCTGCCAGAGACACAATATTCAACGGGACTGCGCCCGGACACCACGGGGTGACCTGGAGTTCACGGTCAGAGCCAGGAAAATCGGTGGGAATCTGTCACATGTGAGAGGTATGTCAGCCTTCAGGTGCAGCAAGGCCACTGAACAAGCACATCAGGAAGATAAGATGTCCCCCCCTGACTGCAGTTATCAAGATGGAGCCTTAATTTACTGTAAACAGAGCGTAATACCACGACCATGATGCGTAAATCACATGGCTTAGCACAGAAACCGCACTGACGTGGGCCTGCTTCTCGGGGGAATGAAGCAAACACATACAGCAGCGCAATTCATGATGCCTGATGAGATAATGAATTTACTTGATTCTAACCTTCTGCTGACTCTTGGTGTCCTCATTATAGTTGAGCAGATATCAGTGGGAGCGGAGGATCTTACAATATATTGGAGACAAATGTTCAGGACAGGCTCTTAATCAGCTAATTGTGACTCTGCCTGAAGTTGTTAACAGGAAAAAAGAATCACTCCAGTGAATGAAAATTAACAGCGATCACTCTGTGTTTAGCTAATGTAATTCTGAATAATAATACCACAACAAACATCTGCTGGCCACAGTTCCTTTTGACATGAATAATCCCGCAGCACCGTCAATAACCTCGCCACACCAAACCAAAGATAATTAATAGCTTTCGCATCACACTTATGAAAGACGTTCATGACATTGCCGAGTCGAGGTCATTTTTTCCTCTCCATTGGAGTCATCGGTGGGCATGAAGGAAAGGGCCTTGTTCCTGCCTGACATCTCATTAACTGCTCGTCGATATTTATCAGTCTTAATCAGAGCTGTGGCAGGTCCGGTGTGATTACTTCCTCGGTGTGAAAGCAATCGCACCTCGTCCTCTCCACTGTCCTTGATTTATGGATGAAAAAAACAGACTGGCATGGTTGAGGAAGTTTGAGAGGACGGCGAAGAAAAAAAATAGAAAGGGGATGGAATTGAAAGGAGCACATTCCTATAGCTTGTACTTTATCTCTCCTTGTTTTAAAGATAGAATACATGAGCGTCCAAGCTCGGCAGTGATCACAGATTGTTTTTTTTCTCTTGAATATCCAGAAAATTGCTGTTTGTGCGTCTTTAACGCAAACAAAAAGAAAACAGTCATAACAGATTATTTGATTAGCAGCTTCATCAAAACATATATTTGTATTCCGACATCTTGGAAGTGATTTTCAAAACTGCTATTTGTGCTATTAATAGTTTTACATTGTGCAATTTCACAGAGCAACTTACAAACAGCTGCAGCAACTGGTGCATGTTGCTACAAAAACAACAGTATTAATAGTCAACTCATTGAAATTACACTCTGTCATATTATTTGATTGGAATAATTTTTACTAGTATAGAAAAAACATATTTAAGTTAGTATTAAGGGTTAAAATGATCCATGAAGGAGGCAACTTTTACGTTCACACACACGATGTGGTCACTCTAGTCTCCCATCAGCTGTCCAGTCTTACTCCTTGACCTCACTAAGGACCTCCAACAAGGCCAACGTGAAGCAGCCTAATGTCAGGTGGCAGGCAGACAAAGGTGAGGCGACGGGGGGGTGCTAGATAATGTGCTAACATTCTTGCAGCTGTGTGGGTTTGAACGCCGGCAAGCTGTGTTTTTTTTTTTTTTTTACGAGGGAACCAAGTGTGAACTCATTACGAACTCAGCTTCACCCCTCCGGACTGCCAGTGACCTGTAAACAGTACGAGTTGCACAGAGTTGTCACGAAACAAAGGCGGAGGGGTACAAAAAATAAAAAAGAAGAAGTGCTGGTTGAGTGTGAGTCGCAGCGGGAAAGCTGAAGTGTACGCTAAACTGGGACATCGTCCGATTTCACAGATTAAGACTCAGGCCATATTATGTCTTTGCCGTTATGTCCTCTGCGACGCTATTCCAGCCGCGTCTCAGCAACAGTTGCGGCGGAGATTTCTGATTGGACAGAAATTGGCTGATCCGCCCCCACAGCCAGACACTCACATCATGGCGGCTGGGGGGGTCATACAAAGGCCAGATCATGGTGCATCTTGGGTAAAAGTGTGCCCCCCCCCCCTTTTTTTTCCACAGACTCAAAAAAAAAAGTAGGACAGCTGGTAAACAGAGAGGCTATCTCTCTGTTAAACTAGACACAGATTTAAACAAACTAATCAGACGTTAATGCTTTAAGGATAGCTGCTGCCGTCATGCTACAGCAGCGAGCGTTGTGTTTAATAGCTGTATCGAGACGAGCCTAAACACACAGTGCTCGCATATCTCTCATTAACAAAGATTTGCATCAAGCCTAATTTAGCAGAGTGCACTATCAGGGTGTAAATGGTGTCCAATAAAGAACAATAAAGGCTTTCGATAGAGGCATAGTTAGTGCTGGCAATTACCTCTCATTACATTCTACATCGTTAGAGCCGTCATATTAAACACATGGAAAATGTGAAATAAAAGCTATGCTCAACACATCAAAGGAGGCCCATAAACTCAGCGACTATAATAAGATTAGAATGTGCTCATTTGTGAGGCAGTATAATCTAGAGCCATGTTGCAAGTAATCAAAGAAGAGGAAGAATTTTTCACACTTTATAGTGATGTCCTGTTTGCGCTGCTCATCTTAATCCTTCCCTCCTTAATCCTGTGCTTGATTGTTACAGTATTTAGTATGCGTGAGCAAGAATTAATGACAAAACCCAGCTGATTTTCAGCCAATGCTACTTAATCAGAGTTGGAATTTTGACATTATCTAACTGATAACCGTGTGTGTCAGTGACCGTGTGTGGTTACACCCCTCGCTGTTCCTATTTGCTTTCATGTTTTCATATGCAGCTGAAAAAAAAAGTGTGCGTGTCAGAAGAGGTGATTTTGCTGTGTTGACATATGAACACCATCCCTGCCTGACGAGAGCAGAAAAAAGGATTAACAGCAGGTTTTTGGGGGGGGGGGGAATCTAGACATGCTTGACAACAACAATACAAGCACACCTCCTACCACACATGCTCCAGTGATTCCATGTGATGTGATAAAAACCATCACACAGGCACGGCAGACAGTTGAAAGACATGCACAGGCACAGCATAATGCGATAGCTAACACTGCTCCTGCCAAACATACATACCACTGAGTTGAAGAGGTTGCACCTGCACCATACAAACAAAATCGAACAGACATATGTGTGTATGATGCATTTTTTCCAATGGTTTTATGTCGTTAGAAGAGAGAACTGAAGTTATTTCTAATTTAATTTACGATATATTCCATTACTATTAAATATATCAATGCACAGTGCTTTGGATTACTTCAACATCGTCTTACATTATTGTTCCATGTAACACACAGTACTGCTTAACCCAGGAGTTGACATTTTGTTCATAGACTGTATATAACTATGGACGAAGCATCCGTGACGTCACCCATGCGAAGCAGTTGTTTCAGACATTTTTGGCCACTAACTCACCAAAAAACACATCATGAATGATGTTAACTGGCCACTCTGTGGTTTGTTTGTCAGCTAGATTTTCCTGCCAAGCTTTCTACTGTGCTAACAATGCTAACAGGCAAATCTAACATATTTAATGTACCAAAGCTGTTTGACTTGTAAGCATTGACAATAAATGCTTTTACATTTATTGGTGAATATAGATGTAATACATTGTTGCTGTAACTAAATACTGTTACATTAATATTGCCACCCTGTTGTACAGCCTAATTGCCCAGAAATGGAGTGTCACAGAAATGAGTCCTAAACCCAGAAAAGTGTCAGTAGGCTACTTGAAGCTAAAATGCTAACACATTTTTTGAAATCATTTAGAGCCAATGGTAAATTCATATTAGATTTATGGTGAGGGAACCCATGCTAAGAGATGTTAACTTCTGCACTGACCTACAAAAATACATCATCCTTTCTGCACACTATTAAAAAACACATCTGTTTCTTCAGTGTAGCAACAATGTTAATGATTCCTTCAGTGGTGACTCAGCATGCAGTCTAAATGTGAGTCATACATTTGAATAATAAGATGGATATTAAAGGACTACTATGGTCATGAAGGCAATTTGATGCACTCTGCTGAATCCTCTCGATATCTGCATTTAATGAACAAGCTGTTTAGTTTTAATGGTTAAAATAACAGATCTTTAGTAAACTGCGGTCATGCCATCTGTAATTCATTAATCATTGATCAATTACACATGTTGTATGTTTGCGCCACTGTCACATCTACTCGCTCAAGGGCAGATGAAATAGTAATGACATTTCTTTTTGCCCAAGAAAACTTCCTGTTAGGACCAGACCTCTAAATTGGTTTGAACTGAAGACTCTGGTCAAAAGCTCAATTCTCTTACTGTTTACTCGCTGCCATGTGTTGCTGAGATAATGTGGCTGTAGTTACTGACTGAGACGTTTTTTTCCTCAGGACATACACCCTCTCACTGGACTGGTGATTATTGCCAGACTTTATTTCCTCTGCCAGCGAACATTCTCAACATGCTCTCTCTCACACACACACTAACTGTGTTCACCTTTACACACACACATTATAACATTCCTGCACACTCACACAGTTCACCTTGAACACAAAGATACTGATGTCTCTCCCAGAGGACTTTGAGGATGGTGGAGGGGAACTGAATCGATTTGATGATAGCAGAGTACCAGTGATTATGGTAATATGTCTTTGTTATGGCATATAAAAAAAGGAAAAAAACAATGAAGCTCTGCTCTGAAAGGAACGTTAATTTCTCGCTGCTTTTTCTCTTTCGTTGCCTCCTCTTTGATCCGCCTTGCCTTTGCCCCTGTCATTCGTCTGATGCTTTTCCTTTTAATCCTTATCACCATCTGCCCCTGCTCCGAGTGTCACAGAGAGGTCATATTTGGACAATCGGGATCATTTCAAGTGAGAAAGTATGATGTATACTGTAGCTTTAATACCATGCTATAGGCAGTATTTTTTTCCCTCTCAATCATATTTTTTTTCCTCCACAGACTCTCTCCTTTTTTGTCCTCCCTGCAGACACAAACCTGTGATTGAGGAAATTAAGTGCGAGCGCTATCAGTGTAGCCTATGGGAGGCGTAATGACCATGTTGGCTAAGCTGCTCTAATTCTCTCCACATCTTCCACCCACCATTTGAATACAATGTGACAGCATGCTCAGCTAAACCATTGCTACAAGTTCTTACATAACGCTGCTTATTCAAGTGCTGTATGTTATTATTTTATTGAACATATACAAAATAGTTGTTGATGTGATTGATAAGTGTATGGCCTGAGATTAAATGCACATGCAGTTACTCTTTGATTGCTTACGACAGATTGAAGAGTCAGTAGCTGTTAGGGCGGTCCCATATTAAAAACATTAGGTGGGAAATTACAGCCCATTTTCACCAGACAATGGTTGTAAAATGTGTTTAATGTTATGTCATTTTTTAGTTTTAAGGTGACAGAATCCTTTATTATTATTATTATTATTATTACTAGCTAGATTAAGCCATAGTTAAAAAGGAAACTTACCACAGGCAAAAACAAAACTTAACACTGGATGAAAATGGTGTCAGGCGGACCTGAACCTTAGAGTCTGTGCAGAGGTCCCTTTTTGTATGGCAGCTGTGATGTTTTTATATAACTCACTCATTTTCATTATAATTCAATTCAATATAATTACATTTAAGTGATGAGCACCAATAGTGACCTAAAAGTGAAATATATAGTTTGGTTCAGCAAAACATTCAAATTCCAAGACCTTTAAAAAATTCTTGGGGTGGAAAGGGTTAAGCTGGGACACGTGGAGCTGAGGTGGGGTTTGTCAGACTTTGCTTATATTTTGAGTAGGAGTAGTTGGTAAGTAGGAGTTTAGAAAATCAATGGGTGACACCATGCATGCTTCATCTATAGTTATAGTATACACTCTATGATTCAAACATGGCAGAGAAAGGTCTGTGATACTCACATGTTCCATGAGGGCTGCAATTTGATGTTTAGTCCTGATCACAGTATATAAGCAAAGAGTGAGGGCCATCATAATATTTATGGTGTAGTTTCTATTATTTCTACTGAGTGTTTAAAAAATTGGAGCTAAAAGGGGGCTCTTTTACTTTCCTGTAGTAGTAAACACTGACACAGAATATTGTGCCCTGCTCTAAAATGTATAGGAAGGTTTTTGCGGAGAGCAGAAGTGAGGAGACTGGCAGCCATGATGAATAGCTTTCAATCAGGCCACAAAATGGGTTCACACACCTCTTGGAGGGAGTTTAGTCAGATAATTGCTGTTGAGAAGAAGGGCTATTTGGATTACTTGGTAGGAAATTCATTACAATCTGATGAGGATCATCATCAGTGGTGAAAGTAAAAAAAAAAAAGCTTTTAACCTTGTAAAAGATGGAATGTCTGGTTTAAAACACATTTATGTGATCGTTTGCATTCACTTAAGAGCGGTGAAAGTTAAACTTCATTTGTTGGAAAGTTGTTGAGGTGAGTGGGTACTTTTGACAAGAAGAAACATCAATCTGTAGAAGAAGTGAAGTCATACTGTCATTTATTTTATTACACCATTGTATAAAGTAATTTTATCCTTTATTACTCATTACTACCATTTTCTAACCAGCGAACTCGGAATGAAAGAAAACAAATCAGAGAGGAGTAATTTGTGAGCAATTTAGCAAAATATCCATGTCAGTGATACAGTATATATAATTTTTCCCAACGATGCATGACTGGTTTAGCTCACTTAGCATGAAATGTCAGCTGTGTGCATCTTTCACCTCATAACTCAGCACGCTCTCACACGTATCCAATGATCACTGCTGAGTAATATTCAGGATCGCTGGAAAGTGTGACACAGCAACAACTTCCACAAGAAATCAGAATCACATATTCTGTATATGTATATGGTCATGGAGAATAACCGAGCTAAGATCCTGTGGGACTTCCAGATACAGACCGACAAACTGGTGATGGCTAACCAACCGGACATAATAGTAGTAGACAAACAGCAGAGGAAAGCCATATTGGTAGATGTAGCAATCTCAAGTGATGGCACCATTCGGAAGAAGGAACATGAGAAACTGGAGAAATACCAAGAGCTAGAAAAGATGTGGAAGGTGAAGGTAACAGTGGTCCCCGTGGTAATTGGAACCCTCGGGCTGTGACCCCCAAACTCAGAGAGTGAACGTCAAAGCTCTCAGTCCAGAAGAGCGCAGTGCCAGGAACAGCTAAGATACTGCGAAGAACCCTCAACTCCCAGGCCTCTGGTAGAGGTCCCCAAATTGAGTAAGACACACACTACCCAGAAGGGGTGAGAAGGGATTTTTTATATAAGGTTGTGAGACTGTAATGAAGGCCGCTCCTGTACATGTATCTGAATCTTTGTAGTTATAATTATATCTGGATGCAAACCAGGGTGACAAGAAATACCTTCATTTGATTATGCAAAAACAGGATTATGAAAAACACAATCCTGATAGCTACAAAGAGAAACTTCCCCCCAGGAAGTGTCTGTCTCTCTATGTCTCCGCCTCCCTGCACATGTGCTTTTTCCTCTGCTGACACTAACAGGAAGGATGAAGCCACTCTATAATCAAAACACAGCAGAACTCATAGCTGAATGGTTTTACAGGCATCGTGTAACAGTTTAGTTAGATTAGTAAATGAGTGAACTCATTCATCTGTTAATGTTCACGTAGTTCATCAATCAATAAATACATCAATTCCAATCACTGAAGTTTTACTTAGGATCTGTAATCTGTGTAGAAACCAAAATAATCTACAACATTTCAGCTGCTCATCAAGGAAACATGCACAAAGCCGTGGAAAAAGGAGTCACCATTGTGATTCATCAGCTGCTGCTCAGACTCAGATAGTGCCAAATGTAGAAGGTCGTTAGAAAATGGAGACATGCACCAATTTCATAAAGATGTAATCCACACATTAGAACAAGCTTCTATTTATACCACCTGCCTCCCTAACAGAGACAGTTAATACAATATGAAGCTGATGGAGATCTAGATCAAACACTTTCTTTAAAAGTGTGAAGTTAGCACAGAAGCTATGACTGGGAAAATACTAGCATCATAATCCAGTGTATGAATGATTACAACCATTATGATTAATTAGAGCTTCCAATTGATTAAAATAAATGAGCTAATTAATCACCCATTTGCTGTAATTAATTACAAGTTATCACTTTTTTCTTCTGAAGACTGAAGATTGAAATAATAGATATTTAAAATTACGGTCAATATAGAATATGGATGATACATTGTCTGATCACTTTTAGCTTCTCTCTTGTGAACTACAGCTTTCAAATAAAACCATCAAAGCCATCAAAATTGACCATAAGCTTGAAAGGCATTCTCTGTCTTTTATATGCACTCATGTAAAGCATGGGACTATATTGTGAAAGTGCCTTTTGAATTCCAATGCCATCAAGGCCAGTCAAATTCCAATGTGCCTCATCTGTGTTCACAAAGTGGAACCTCTTTCACACAGTCATCCTTCATGTCTTCTCACCTTTGTACAGAGTGTATTGTTGATATAATGGTTCTTTTTTGAATTAGAGCTTAATTTACTGTGAGTAAAGACAAAACAACACCACATTTTAGCCATGTAATTAGCCACATCATTTGTTATATATTATCACTTACAGATTTTTGTATTTGCCCATGATATAGTCATATAGTAAATGTATTGACTGGTCCTTTGTTTTCTGGTGCAGCTTTTTGAATGCAGGGCGGTAGTCGGCCAGGGAAAGACAGATACAGATGATAATAAGCATGTGTTCAAGTCAAGGACAACACTTTGTGCATGATAAGCCCCTTGTGTAGGAATGAGCAGGCGGCCATATTTGCCCTCCTGTGTGTCTACTGATGTTGAAAAGCATAGCAGGGTGAGGTGTTGACAAGTCAGACACAAGCTAACATTGTTGGCCTGACTGAACCTGTGGGGGGGAACATCACGAGGTCATAGCCAAACTGGGAACACGGTGCCAGAGACCAGCGTGGGGGTGGGGGGTGGAGGTGGGACATGCTGTACCCTTTCACCCCAGGGTGCCCTGCTCGGTGAAACTCAGCCCCTGTCTGGTCAGACACATGTGATAGTGGTTACTGCTGTGGCTTCTGAGAAGTGAGGTTGAAAGCTAAACAGCTGATTTGTGGATTGGGATGAGACCTTGATCATGACAGAGAATTATTGCCATGGCGATGCTCAACTGTTTATTTGACCATTTTTCAGCAAACATGCCAGTTTTGATTCTTTGAACTAACTTTGTGAACATTTTTTTGATAACATACTGGGGTATATTTAACAGCGACCTTCTGCCTGTTTCTATTTGCAAGTTGAACTTAATGCTATAAATCAATACAGTATAAGGTTAATCTAATAAAAAAAATAAATCAATGACTTTACGATGACAGCATAATAATACATGATCTACAACTACTGCACCATTGAAACTTAACACTATATGCAACTCAATATTGTTTCATTCGCTTCCCACAAAGACTTGTACATTATCCAAAGCCATTACCTACCTCTTTTCAATTCAAGCTTACTTTGCCCCAAAGTGGAATAAAACACGATTAATGATTTCAATTACTCTGACCCTGCTTGCCGTTTACAGTGCCTGAAGTCTGGGCGCAGGGAGCTGTGCTGCATAAAAGCTGATGGTGAAGGACATTTACTAGGGGAATGATTCAGTGAAGGGGCTGGCAGTTTGTGCTGGCTCATCAGAGGGGGGGGAACAAGGCTTCTTTTTGTGCTGGGAGCCTTCATGTTGCTCAGCACGGAAACCACATTGAGACTCATGCTGCTGCTGCTGCTGGCCTGCTATTCTGTTTTAGAGCTCTCAGGGTGGGATACCTGTGTACTGGCAGATTAGTCCCATGAAATTCCAGAGAGTAACTAGAGTATTTTGGTTCTAGAGTATCATAGAGGAAGCCATGGTCAACAGTTGTCTTGATCTTTACTTATGGCTCCTTGAAAATGATCATCTCACTTAACATATCTGTGGATGCTCTCATTCATCCAGGTCATAGTAATTTCCAAGAGTTTAAATCGAGGCAACTGGACTCAAGGATTGTTTTTTGAAGACGTTTCGCCACTCCCCCAAGTGGCTTCTTCAGTTCTGCAGAAAAAAAAAATCTCATTTAACATGTCATGTTAATGCAGTCATCTCATTCAAAATGAATGCCTCAAGGGGAAGACTCACTCAGGAAGTCAGCCTGCTTTCTCGTTCCACATCCCTATACACATGGAAACATGTTGCCCCTAAATCCTAAACACAACACCTCACAAATGCCATGAAGACATTTACTTGGCAGAAACTTTCACTTGGCGTCAAGCAGGAACTGATTATATATTGATGAAAGGTCAGCATGAGCTCACAAATCACACTCAATCATTCAAAAAATATTTCTCATATATGTGATACTAAGATAAAGGAAGTGACGACATTTTGTCAGAATGTTTTGACATGATAATGTTCTGCAAAATCATTCCTTCACTATATATATGTTTCAAGTCAGGGCATATGGTTTGGTGGAGGTCTACAAATTGACAATTCTATTTGAAATGTTGAACACATGAGCTGCATTGAATGAACCGAACCAAAGTTGGACTTGAATGTATCAGGTGACCTTGGCACAAATTCTTTTATTCGATGTGAAATCAAGAGATGCATTACCCAAAGTTGATGAAGTGGGCTACAGAATTTTAACCGGTTTAGTTCTGTAAGGTTTAGCTCAGAGAAAGTGAATATGAACTGTGAAGGAGAGCTTTTATTCCTGCAGGGGTTTCAAACATGTGCCATCCATACTTAAATTGCATGCACTCTTAGCACTGTAAGGTTCTGTGGATAAAAGCATACACCGTATTAAAAGAAGATGAGGCAAGGTGATAGAGGAAGGTATGTGAGAAATGCTTTGAGAGTTTTCAATTGATGGGGAGGGGATGTCTTATGCTTGGCTTGAGGTCAGAAACATAATACCTTTTTATTTTTTTCATTTTATTTTCATTTTAACGGGCGAGGCTCTCAGGTACAGATTAACTGAGGCAGACCCACTCTGCGGCTCCACCCACGTAGTCAAAAGGCTTTACAGTCACCTCAGCACAAAAACACTTCAACAACATGGTGGCCTCAGGAAGTATTGAATATTTGAGTGAATAAAGTACATGCACAGACAGCACCAGTGTAGACTGATAGTATATTTTCTTAATTACCTGAACTGCTCCTTAGGCTTTTAAAGGGAAACTCATTATGATAGCAGAAAGTGGCTGAAAGCACGTCATTCCGTGCTTCGAACAAGTATAACAGGCCACAGTTTTTTTTTGTATATTGGCCTCCTACACTTCAATTCACTGTTTCCCTTTTTCCTTTTGGAACAATACCGCACTGGAGTGAGCCTGATCTGGTCCAACATCAGGCAAAAATAGCAGCAAGTGGCGACTTTGCAACATTAGCCTCCTCTTCCCCAGATGACTCTCTGTAGTACTCATTCATTTTACACTGTTGTCTTCCTGCAACAACTCACCTCCCGTGAGATTACTTGTCCTTGAGTGAGATTTATGTTACATGCTAGAAACACGTCTGTCTCTGCAGGGATTCTATCCATATGGTTGGCAGATACAATCTGAACCTGTCAGTGGAAAAGTGCTTTTCTTTGTTACTGCAAAGAAGATGCCCAGCGCGTCTTCTGCAGTGTTCTCACTCAATACTGAACCAATTACAAATATTCCTTTTAATCATCTAGACCCAGAAAGATATGACAGCACATGATCACAGGTGTGCGAGCCTCCACAAAAGCAGCACAGTACGGTGTCAATTGGTGCGCTTTGTGATCTTCGCTCTGCCATGTCATTGGTTGTGAAGAGATTTTGTGACCCCGCTCAATCGACACGTTCATAGAATCCAGGCTTCTCATTTGGCACTGTGTTAAATATCGGTGTGTTGAACAATTATAACGGGGGAGGTAAGCAGGTGTCTCTCTTCGAGCCACACTTCAAAGCTCTCCAGTAGCCTTTGAAGTCACAGTGTGCCAATACCTAGGTGCAACAGATAGACGGCAATCCCATTTGTGTATAATTCCTCCTTTTCATATGCCCACTGCTGAGCAAATAGGAGGAGAAGAGGAGATAGAAATACAAAACAAAACGTGTTAAGTGGATTCTTTCATCGCCTGTAATCTCTATGTGCTGTTCAAACGCTATGGAACTCGGCGGTTAGGTCGGACAGTAACAATGTCCTTTTCAGTGGGCGATGAAAGAGCTTCAAGTCATTCCCTATTCTCTGTGGGCCTTTGTGCCCCTTATCCACTTATTCAAATCAGTATAAACGGCAGTGTGTCATATTAGCAGGCTGAGCAAAAAGAACTGAAAAATGCTTTGATATGTATGAAAACAAAAGTGAAAAGACTAGCTGAGAGGGCAACGTGAACACACAGGCCCAATGCACTGATCCTCTCTGGGCCGCTTTGTGACATTACTGCTTTGGTAGAGGTTACAGAAAGCCAGTGTGTGTGTGTGTGTGCTCTTCGAAGACCTTTTTGTATGCCACATGCAGTGCCCTCCTCACACACACACAGACACCTTACTCCTGATACAGAGAAAGAAATTCTGGGAGTATCAGTCAGCCAGGCTGGGGCCAGGACTGACACAGTGAACCTGGAGTGACAGACGATGTGAGGAAAAGCGAGAGGGAAGCTCCGGCAGCGGGATCAGGAGGCTGCAAATGTCAGCACCATATCCATCATCCCCGCATATTAGTGAATGCAAGAACTATGAAGAATAATCGTTAATTAGCTGGGGCATGAACTTGCCTTGAAAGAAACCCTGAACATTCCAAGGTCTTCCCACCCTCTCTTGTGCTTTCATGCTTTACCCCCACCCACCCACCCACACACACACTTCCCCAGTGGCCCTATCTGTCCTTTTACAGAACTAGGGATAACTGTGACCCTTCCTCACCCAGCCGTCCCGTTTTATCATTTGAAAAGACAAAAGAAGAGGGGAGAGAGGAGAGGGTAGGGGGGAAAGGCCATTCAGAGTTCTGAGAATGTTGCTAAACAGGATTAGAATTAGTTGGAATAGGGGTAAACAGTAGCATGCTGCATGGGGGGCCAGTGGGATGGGAGTTTGCTCGAAGGGGCTGGGTGGGGAAGACAATGGTTAGATTAGCCATCTGTGGGGCTTCTGGTGCCCGGCGTCATTAACCGGCTTAGGGCCCCACAGTAACACCAACCAGACACCCTCCTTCCCCCATGCATTAAGTATCAAGCCTTGTGAGATCTATGTGTGTGTGTGTGTGTGTGTGTATGATCGGGTGACAGAGGGAGATAGTTGTTTCAAGGTAATGTCTGATCAAGCTGATAATTGCATATACAAACACGCACATGCACGCATACACATACTAATGCGTGTTTGCGCACATCTGCTCGCACACTTAAGCCTTTGCCAGCACGCAGACACACACTTGCAGAGCACCCCCCCTTTATAAGCCCCCACAACAACACCGCCCCCCAGCCCCAGTTCAGGGGAACAGAGTTTGACATTTGCTTTGTCTCCTTTTTTGTCTCCTGAGTAGATTGGTGCCATTTTGCATATCACTGTGCATCAGTTGGAGGAGACACATGACTGACACTGGGACCTCATTCAAGTATTTTCCACAGAGCAGAGAAGAGGGATGAAGCAGAAAATCCAGTCTGTTCACAGAGGGCATTTATGCCTTAATTCCCAAATGGGAAAATTAGATGAGCACCTCTAACACATGATGGTGGTGTCCTTTTCACCCCATACTGTGTGTTTTCTCTCAATTAGAGACTGATTTTTAATTTTTGAATCCATGCTCATTTCACAATCTTGTGAGAATAGCAATGTAGGTAAGTTTACTATAACAGATACATTTACAGTAATGACAGGTTGAACGGATAAAACAGTTAACTGGACATAATCCTCACAATGAACTATAAATCATTCATGGCTGCACAGATAACTGCTCTCCATGCTGACTCATTAGCGCATACCCCCTGTCAAGTGTTTATATTACAGCACTGACATAAATCTATGAGCACACTGTGTGGGGTGGAAATGCATGTGGTCTACAATGACTGTGGTGCAATTACACTTAATGTGTAAGGCCTAATGGCCGTTTGTCATTTTGCTGTAATAAGCTTCTCTCTGTTGGTTGGAGTTTATGATGCTGCAAAAGTCGGCTGCAGAAATTGATAAAAAATATGATTCCCATCGCATTTGATGCAACTTAAATGTGATGATGTTGTCATTTAAAGAGGGAAGAGACTGCTTATATGCTACCACATTACAACATACAATCCATAGGGCCAATTGAAGCTGGAGCCAATAAATAAGTGTAAATACACCTCAGATTAAAATAAAATAAAAAATGAACATGTCTCAAAAGATATTTGTGAATTTATTGTCCAGCTTGAAACTGGCTTTTATTTTTATTTTTTTTTGTCTTGTCTGGCTCTTGACTGGAGTTTACCTACTAAGGTCAAGGCTGGGCCAGCAGGTATTTGCATGTCCCTTTTATGTTTAGCAACAATATACCCAGGTGTGTGTGTTGCCTGCTTTATGTGTGCCATTATCACACACCTTGTAATCCTCCCTGACATCTCGATTATCACTACTAGGTAAAAGGTGGCCTACATAGCAGGCAGAGAATAGACACTGATGGGTTTAATTGTCACTGTGTCGTCCCAGCAGCAGCAGGGAATGTGGGAAGGGGAAGAGTGCTGGCACAGAGGAACAGGTAGATTAGCTAATGTGCCACATTTTGTTACATATGGATGAGAGTAGAAGAGGAGGTGGGCTCAGATTGGGGAAGCCATTTCAGTAAACTATCTTTTATTGATATTTGCCCCTTATATTAAACAGACCAGATCACTTCTAGACTCTGATGCACCATGATACAGTAGACCACTACCCGATGTGCTGTTGGTGGACTCAAACTGGAGGATGGCTGTTTGCTTTGGACTTATTAGTACCATTGTCTCCATTAGCCCTTCTGATGGAGACACGTAAATTCAAGTGCCACTTTGTGATGACGGCCATGTGTAAATGAGATCCCGATTAATGGATCATAGAATTGTTCATTAGCACTCCACCTGCCAGAGCAGTGCTTGGAAAATGCAAATTGCTTGTTGTTTTTTCACCCCTCCCCCAATCACCTTTCAAGTGCTATTTGAAGTGCAGCTGTGCCATTAGTAACATTTGGATGTGAATGGTAACTGGATTAGGGTGGAGGTTTAGCTCAGACTCACATTCACAGAAAAGTGCTTGTTCCAGCTAAAAAAAAACACCACTCCATGTTTCTGGCCAGCTATTGCAACAGACGCTCAAATCAAATGAATATATTAATATGTCCTTCAGTAGCACCCAATCGGATTATTAAATGTCTGTCCTTGTAGACCATATCTGATTATAATAGCCAGAGGCATGACTTTACAAGGATAAGATTTAGAGGAACACTTCCTTTTACTCTGTCTCCAGCCTAACCCCTTTCTTATCCATCAAGAATCAAAGGCAGAGTAACGATAAATGAAGTCATGCTATTGATTTGTTACTGCTATAGTCCTTACATAAAACGTACTGTATAGTAACTATTAATATAACATGATGGAATCACAATTTAAAAGAGCAATTTGAAAACTTTAGAACAGTGAACACTTACTATCATCCAGTCTACACTTGGCTGGGCACAAACATAAAGACATTAGAGCAACCAATGTCTGGCATCGAAACAATATACAACAATGTAAATGAGGATCTGCTGGATAGGCTATATGAATCTATGCCTGCCTAGCCACGCCCTTGTGTCTCCTTACATCAGTGGTTGAAGGAGGGAAAGTGTTGTGCAGTAGAGGCTGAGGTCTATGCTAGGCTAAAAACAAACTAAAAACTCCCCTGTCCATGGCTCTCTGCTGTAACAGTGGGGACGTGGCTCAGTTCCAGGCATTGCTATTCAGGCAACGGAGACAACACAACACAACTGTGTGGTAAGTTGATGTTAATTACATAAACATCATTTCAGTTTGTAGTTACTTCTCATAGTGGGTTGAAGTTCAGCTTTGCACGTTGATATTAAATTAATTCCATATATAATTATTGAGCACAGTGCTCCTACAATGATTTAACGTTTGAGTATTTGCAATCATAGAACATTACATCATAATTATTGTGGATTCACTTTCTAAAGCATGTCTGCAGAAACAATAGCAATTCTTTCTTAAAAGCACATAAATGCCGTAAGTATTCAAATGAAATATTTGTGTTGAAAATAAAAACTACTTTCGAGGCTCATTGAGTATTGTTGCAGACACTTAATAGAGCTATCTGATAACACGCTCCCCCTTTCAACTGACAATTACTCATATGTTATCTGTTCATACATTGAAACTAAGCAAGGGGAAGAACTGTATCAATATACATTTGCTGACGAGATGAGCACAGAGTGCTGATAATGAAATCATTGCAGTATTATTAGTCAAGTATTTTCTTTCACTTCAGTGCAACTGAGTTGATAAAACATATGAAGTGGTTAAGATTGCAAATATGTTTTTCATCTTTTTGTGAGACAAGAGTGACAGACCTCCAGCATCACTGATTGATGGCACTCCTCAGCACTCATAACAATGTAATCTAGTGCATACACACTGTAAAAAGAAGCTCCGAATGTATCCACAGATCTAGCCTTTGTGGTCCAGACTATTTTCTGGAATTTTTCTGCAGTGATACTGTCATGGTGTTCCCTCATCCATCTGGGAATGACAGAGAAGGCTCTGCAAGGAATTGCAGAGATTAGGTGTCTTCCTAGATTAAGGCTGACAGGGCGCCATGGCTCATCCCTTCTCTCCCCTGGGTATTTACACAGCACTTGGCTTAGCCACAGGTGGCTTATATGCCATGAGCAGGGTCTCCTTCACCCCTTATATGGATTGTGTAAACGCACACGTGGGTATGTGTAGAAAAAGAAAAAATGTGATTGATAGAATGCATAAAGGTGTTGAGAGGCTGCCAGGTAATCAATCAAACAAACAGATAAAGAAGTGTGTATACACAGGTGTGTTCACATTGCAATGTCACACACTGGAATGTACATTCACAAAATACACATCCATACACACCTTTAACAAAAGCAGTCAGAGCTCCTTCACTGCTTGGATGCACTATAACTAAAGACTTTGCTAAATAGCTGCAGGTGCCCCAACAGCTGCAAAATAAAAATCTGCAGACAGGCAGCAGAGATATTGCCTGTCATGCTAAATGACAGCTCATCCATGACAAGATGTTGGGTTTCTTGGTCATTTGCACGTCAACCCATGTGTTGATTCGTAAAGCCCCTAAGTGGAAACATTACTGCAACAAAAGCAACCCTACTGATGGCACCCTGCAAGTGAATGAGTGGGCATACAAACCTAGATATGCCACAGGAGAAGATAGGATAAATCATCTATTCTGAAGTGGCTGTGTATGCTCAAATAGCTGCCTCTTTATCTGCAGAGGAGGCAGGGCATATCTTCCAATACTTTCCTGTTGACAAGTCCCATCCCGAGTGACTTCATTCACTATGCATTTACTCACATGATCACGGTGGAGATCATGCGAATAAATGCATTGTTTATAAACACCAGTTGTTTCAATTACAATTTAACCATTCCTCTGATTTTTTATGATCAAGTCACTTTGAATTGTAACTATGACAATGACATGACAGAAAAACACCTACTAATAGATGTGACCCAAACAGGTAAAATTCTACTTTATTGTGAAATCAGCTTTCATAGCTGGACTGAGAGTGAGTGGTCAGATGTTGGAGAAAGTAGTCTTTGCCTTTTTAAGATTCCAATCCTGTCACTCTTTGGTGAAAAAGAAGTCTGAGTTTGTCTGTCTGCATTTTAAGACCTGAGCTGGCAGGGAGCGAACATGCACTTTAAGTTAACCTGCCGAATGAAATGGGGGTTCTAACTTAGAATTCAGACAGTGTTGGCTAATCCTACAGATGGTTCTTATAATTGCTTTCAGTGTTTATTACTTTTTGTATGGATATGAAAAACAAATGGAATGCTGTACCAGCCTGTGAGCCACCCACCTTTTCTTCAGTAGCTCTTAAAGGTTACTAAATGACAGATATATTCAGACATATCCATAGTTGCAGAGAGGCATATCTCAAGTGCTCATACTTGCATGCCAAAGCTCCACTACACTTCTAACCCTCTTATGGGTTCAAGCAATTTGGTTTGGTTTGACAGAGTTTACATGTGAACACTGCGTTCTTCGGGGCGTTCATGCATCCTCAGTAAGCATGCGTGCATGTTCATGTTATGCGAACATGTACTTGAATCTTTGACAGACGTGCATGTACAATATGTGTGCTTGTGCATCTCATTAGACAAACAAACCAACAAACCAGGTGTTTTAATGTTGACACTGCTGTCCAGTAATTGTTTTTTTTGGTGTTTTTCTGCCTCTTGGGGACTTGTTCATATATGCAATTAATTTAATCTTGTGTATTTATGTCAAGTAGAAAGTATTGTTATTCATCATGTTGAGTAAGCGTAGCTTCTGGTTCACTTGGCATTTTAATCCATTACAAAGTGAGCCCACTATGACTGTGAAGAGGATGAAAGCAAAGGGGAGGGAGAAGCTGTAATGCTTATGCACGTTGTAGTAAGGGTAACATGTGCAGATGGGAGTTTTACCAGGTGTTTAAAGATTAGATGGTTCAAATTCAGTTGCACAGAGGTAAAGGGAAATATACCAGAGCCACTGATTACCCGCAGAACCGTCAATGTTATTACACCGGCTTTAATTAAAAAAACATCCATAAAAGTAAAATATTCACAGATTTTTCCAACATGTTTGCAGAAAGAAAGAATATAAGAATGGTATAACTAGTTTGTCTTCTTGCAACAGCACTGGAAGGAATGATTATTGAATATTTAATGTGCCCTTGCCTTCATCATACTCACTTTGTGGGAGGAAATTTCTAAAGCATAATCAGCTGTATGCAGTCTTCTGTCCACTATTCTTTAGAGAGAGAGGACAAGACATCAGAGGTGTCCAGGAAATATAGGAGCTTGCATTTTAAATGGCAAAGTGTTTCAGTGAGTAGGAGTTCATAGCGTGGGTTTGTATTGTTGTGGGATCAAATCCAGCTTATAGTCATTGTTGTGTTTTCCGTGAGCTGTCCTGTTCTTTGTGTTGCTTTTCGCTAAACTTCTTAAGAAGAGGCTGAGCCAGAAAAGCAGCACTAAAGACCAAAGTTTGCCAGGTTTGTGGTGAAGTGTCCAAAACTGAGTAAGAATCCCTCACAGCACAATAACATTTCTGTATCCTGATTTCCTTACAGAGGCCAAATAATGTGAAAATCAACCTATGCTAAAACAAATGCATACACAACTGTAACAGCAGTGCTTTACTGCATTAGCACATTATATATATATATATATACATGCTTTGATGTATGCATGCCGCAGTTTCTATAATTAGCTCAACTGTCTGCTGTTGTGCTGGTTAATTAATTTGTAGTGAATGAGTTTATCATCAGTGCCTCTGTGACCAAAGGACGATTTATTAATTAATCCGTTAATGTAGGGAAACCAAACCAAAATGCTGCAATGCATGCTGTTTTTTTCAGGAAACTCTGGTCCAAACGGGACAAAGCTTCTCCATTATGTTCCTTGGTTACAGTGATGATGAGTCTCACCCAGTGAAAGAGAGTTTACATGTTACAGAGATGTTTATTTGTATGAACAAAGGAAGGCTCATAGCTATTTCAATTGAGAGAAACTAACTGCAAACATATTAGTAATAGTGATGAGTAATAATAAAATAGTTTCTCGAGGTCAGCTCCAAAAGCATGTTACTCCACCCCCTATGTTAAACGTCTGTGGGTATTTGAGTTTAAAGCTATGTATAATCAGGGGCGTGGAACTCTTTGAGTGACAGGTGGGTCTACATGAACCATACATATGCCCACGTACATAGAATGTGATATTTACATTCAGAAGGAACACATCTTCATATAAATGTACCTCACAGACCTTTCTATAACTTTATAGTTGTACATTTATCAATATATTATTAAATTATCATTTGTTAGTGTAGTTAGTACATGGAGTAAGGATCTCCGTCACTCACAGATATTCACACACACAAAATTAAAAAAAGAAAACCCCAGGATAGCACAGCTTTGATTTTCAGGATGACCTAACCCTTCATAGTGATAAGAAAAAGCTGTTTTCCTCCCTTCTCTTTCTACAGCCTAGAATGATAGAGTAAAAAGGCAATAACACAATCTGTAAAGACTTAAAAAAACGAAGATTTTCCACAGCCAGATAAAGACATGTAACACTTAAAAGCAGCTCCATAACCCCAAAAAATGCACTCGGACTCCGATACAGCTCGTCAAATAGACTGTGCGTTTTATTGGAGACAGATTTTCGCCTCTGTTTTATCTCAAAATAAGATATATCAGGCGCCATGCCGTTTCACAGTTGATTTTGTTAGTATACACTTCTCTGGCATTTACTACCCACAAGCATTTGCTCCCCATGTGGTTATTGTACACTCAGCTTGCACAGTTTGCCACCACTGTGCCATACAACACATCAACAGATGGGATCATTCCAGTCCTGTCGAGTAAGTCGCTGCTTGTTGTAGATACATCAAACCCAGCATTGTTTTTTTGTCTTTGACTGAAGATCAGCTTGAAATCTTTAACGCAGCTTGCATGGTGGTGACACCTTGTGATGTGCAGATGTGCTCAGGATGTAAATAAGTGGTATAAAAGGAGGGATCTGCCGTATTCCCGCCATGCCAGGTTTGGCTGGGAGCGATGTTCTCTAGCTATCTAGCAGGCTGAGATAATCATAGGAAGAATGATGATGGTAATAACCATTACTGGGCTGCGTGATAGGCCCCATGGTGATACTTGTTTACAGTTATTAGTCAGTGTACTATCCCGTGCTGCATGACACACATTAATAATGTGTGTGTGTGTGTTGTTTGTGTTATTGAAGGACAGAGATGAAGTATTACAGGTTAAATGTCTGCTCCTGAATGCCACTTCTAGATTAGAGTGTCTAACTGTTTATGAGCCATTGTGATTATTTCCCTGTGTGTGTTTGCACTGGTTTGTGAGTCCTTTCATAGGTTAATGTGTATATGAATAAAGTATGTGTGTGTGTTTAAGTGTGTTTATGCAGCTCTGTTTCTGCTCAGTATCCATCTACAGCAAAGCCATCCATCAATCTGTCGACTCCCTAGCCCACCATATCACCTTTCCTCTTCCCTCTTGCATTCCTCCCATCCTTCCCTTTCATCTCACACCTCTCTCTCTCTCTTGCCAAGCACCCCCCCCCCCCCCTTCCTCCTCTTATCCTACTTCATCCCTGTCACCTACTCACAGTCCCATTTTAGGTATTATTACACCATGTTGTGGCTGTTAGGCAAAAAAACAAAAAAAACCAAAAACGTATGTGTTCTTAGCAAACACTTTAAATGATTCTACTTAGACATAAGATTTTTTTATATTCAAACAGAAAATGTTGTGAAACATTTACAAACATAATCAGAATCTTTAATTCAATCAAAACTAAAAGACCATTTCACAGCTGCAATTACAAGACTGATGGCTCACAAACACACACATCACTTTTCATCCAGCTAAGGCCATTTCCTCCACTCCTGCGGGCACCCACTGCAAGAAACTAGCTGAGGTCAGTGTAATTGTAGCGCCCTTGATCAATGCTCATTTGCCTCTATGGCTGCTGTCTCTCACTCCCTCTTTGTCCCTGCACTGTACCAAACTCCAGCCAGCCATGCATCATTCATAAGGACTGTAAAGAGAAGCTCAGCAGCTCTGGAGCTTTCTAACCTCTAGGCCAAGGCTGGCCTCTCTCTGCCCTTTGTGAGCTATGTCCTCCCCCTGCATCTATGCAAATGTAAAAGGTGTTCAGTTGCTGGGTAGAGGTGTCATTTGGGTGAACAGGATTTGACCGAAGTATGAAGTGACTTAAGGTGGACTAAGATGACTGTGGTAGATCATCTCAAGTTACCCTGATAATGTTTGTGTGCTCTATTTATATCCCTTGAGAATTCCTGTCCTAACTTAGTTACTCAAGTGACTTTGGATGTTTACTGTAAATGTCATTACTTGGTTACAATCTGATTAAATTCATTGTGTGACCATTGAAAACCTGGTTTAAGGGCCAGTTCCAAATAATTACAATGAACTACTAATGCCAGATAAATGCACAAGAAAATAAGATGGGTGCTGTGACAATGGAAGTTGTACACAAAATGTGTGTAGGGCCTAGTGCTCATATGCAAATTTCTGCATTTTGCACTATGACTTTCTATATTGCTTATAGAAGGAGAAAACAATGCATGGAAATTAAGTAGAAACAGCACAGAGACATATAAGAGAGCACTGCAGAGCCATATAAACGGAGAGGGGGAGTCACTGCAGACAGTGACGCCATCGAGTAGCCAGTTTCTTTAGGATGAACTTCACAAATATTTGTAACTTCACACAAAAGCTTTGAAATGTGCATATGGACAGAAGACTGCTGGACAGCAGTAGCAGCTGGTTAGCGATAGCGACAGTTCACCACAGCAGTGCTATTTGGCCTCACTTAAACCCTCTTGTCAGCTGTTTGTTGTGAAGTCAAAAACAAAAACACTGCAATGCATTCTGGAGGTTGAAGTTTAACTATCCTATGTTTTGGCAAAGGGAAATACTACAGCCTCACTTTAGTAAGGTTAAGCTTTGCATTCACCAATCGACTATTCCTATCCTCAGACTAAATGTGCATTTTTAGTGTGAAAGACACACTGGATATGCTTGTGTGGCAAAATAAGAGAATTTTCAAATACTGACAGCTACTGTACATTTGTAACCTGACGTATGTATTTTTTTATAAGTAGAGCTTTGACAGCCACGTCTCCTTTGCAGCAATGCTGTACATTTTGATGTAAGGAAAAAAAACACCACCATGACGAAGTGTGTTTTATGTTTGTATAAGCAGATCGTTCCTCTACAATGGAAGCACCTGACACTTAAGTCCTAAAGAGACCGAGGCATCTCTTCTTCTTACACGATTTTGTATGTTGACAAGACAGTAGGCTACACATAGACAAAGACACCCTGGTTTATTTATGGAAACAAGGAGGGAAAATTGCAGGATATCACAGCTTCACTGAAATGTGTTCATATAGTTTGAATCTTTGTGCATGTACCTGTACAATGTTACCTGAATATTGTCAACAGAAATGTGTGAGTTGTTTTGTTTACTCTTGTGACTCATGCTTTCTTATACCTCTGCTTTGCATACAAATCTGAACAATACAAAAACAGAAAAAAAAATATCAAGTAACATGGAGGAAATGAGGTTTATCACTTCCTGCATTAAAAAACAAAGAGAAACACTTTTTTTTAAATCTATGTACCCCAAATTCATAAAAGACGAAGTTTACAAATTATCAATCAGCCCACCACACAGGAAATCAGAATCTTGCTGATATTCCTTTTTTCATTCTTTCTTGTCTTACCCACAAACCCAACACATAAAAGTGCAAGCTGGCAGGGAGGCGGGTAATCAGAGAGGCATTATGTAAATAACTTCCTCTGCTGCTGTGCAGGATCCATGTGTATTTAAACTTTCCTGCTGTTCCCTCGTTTTGGCCTCCACTAGTTGTATTCATTAGTTAGGCGAGCCAGGCACATAAAGTAATGCAGGAAGGAGGTATGGCATCTGCAGCATCAGTGGATGTTTTTTTTTTTTTTGGAATGTGTATGTTTCATGGTCAGGATAACAAGGTGAAGCTGGGAGGCACAGTGTGACCATATCTTTTATGGCTTGCCATGCCGAGCACTTAGAAAACTAGGATGAAAGGTGGTGACAGTTCATTTGTGTGTGTGCGAGCATCAGCTTAAAAAAAAGGAGGAAGATCCTAAAAAAAAAACAACCCCATAAATAAAGTGCACAAAACAATAAACTTGCCATGCAGGTCTTGTGGCTCTGCTGGTGCCTCCTACACCCCCCCCTTGCCTTCCTCCGTCACCTCCTCTCTCCTTTGATCACTGCCCTTTCTTTCACTGTACTCACTCCTTCTGTGGCTCCACACACACAATTACTGTTTATGTGTATGTGTATGTGTGTGTTTCTACTCCTTTCTTTCCTTTTTGTTTTTTTTTTCCTTCCTCCCTTCCCGGGGTATCACCTAGACTTTGATCTGCATCACAGACTTGCACAACCCTTTCCCCCCTTTCTTGTTCCTCACTTTGCTGTTCGCCTCTCTTCCTCTCCCAGTGCCTCCTATGAGCCTACACCTCTGTTCCTCTGGGGTTTTATCCATTGCTTACTTCCCCATGTTTTCTCACAGAAGCAACATCTTCACAAAAAACCTTACATCAAACAAGATTGCCTGCTTATTATAATCTCAATAAAATGTATGGGATCTAAACTAATCCCTGCCAATGATACACTTTCAAGTCTGAAATTACCACCATTTTCCAACACCAGTGACTTTTTAAAGTCTTTGATCTGAGGTAAACTATTACTTGGTGCAAAGTCTGAGCAAGATGTCACAGATCTGGTACTTCTTCAGCAGCGGTCCTTTGGCAGCGGTTAATTGAAGACTGAAAAGAGATAAAGATTTATGAAGACAGAGAGAGAAGAACAATGATAAATCGCAAGAGTATCATAGGCCTGTGTGTCTTCCATCAGTCCTCCTGCCTCCCCACCTCATCTGAAGAAGGCAGTAGCCATGGTAACACGGACAAAGAAGGGCAGAGTGAGAGATAAGTATAAAAGAGAGGAGCGTGAAGAAGAGGGAAGGCAGTGGAAGAAGCAACAGAGGGGACAAACAAGAAAGACAGACAAACAGAAGACATGAACAAGCAGAAGCAGGACACAGACAGGTCATCTCCGCTGAGGTCTGACCCGAAGCCAGCGACAGTTCCTTCCTGCAGCGCCAAGACGTGAACCTCTTTGAGGACAGTGACATTTGTAGGAATCACGTCTCAAGGGAAGCAATTTCACAGACACCATGTAGTAGAGCAAGCAAATCTAGCCCTCTGGGATCATAAAACTTCAGACCAATTTACAACCTCACTCACCTTTGTTTTTCTTTTAGATTACAATCTATGTTGCAACTCATTTTGCTGTAAAGTAGGTCAAATATTCTAAGACTCTTTCATCTCTTCCCACCAGAGTTCGTCCCTAAGAGCAACACAGTGGTAGCGCTGCCAGGTGTTGTCACCATGGCAGTCTCTGTGGGATTGCCTTCGCCTGGTGTTTTCCCCATAGGCACAACCTTGGGAGGTACAATCTGCTATAAAGCTTACACAGAAAGGCTTGTTCTGACAGCAACAGCCAAACACTGCAGTGATCTAAACACCACTTAGGCAATGTAGCAAAGGTGAGAAAACAATGTGATCTAAGCAATGTAGCAGCTAACAATAGGAAGGCCACAGAAACATGGTAAGCTTGAGCTTTTCCAAAACAGACAAGACCGATAGTAGGAAGATGTCATAGATTTTGAAGGATATAGATCTGTAGGTAGATTTAGCAAAAATATAAATGGTCAAATAAAAAAAAAAGCAGACCACCTTACCATAGTATGTAACAAGCAATTACCACTTTTGAGATTGATGTATTGTGTAAGGACAGGAGACCTATAAAACTCCACACAACAACGCTGCATCTCTAACTGACTCAGAGCCAATTAACACATTGTTTCTTCTTGTGTGTGATTTATAGCTATTTTGGGTTTTGCAAACAACTTTGGAAACAGCTCAACAAACAGCTGTGCTGAGACAATAAAACACTGCAAAATCAGATTTAGAGGCACGTCGACCGTCGACAGGAGACTTTAAATTCTGACATTATGTTGTACTACTGTATAGGGGCTCTTATTATCCTTTTCTTATTCTTATGTTCTTTATGTATCCACTATAAAATAAGAGTCTGCTAGAAACCAGAAGAAAAAAAAGATAGAAAATAAATTGTAGAATAATACATTCCTGATCTACTGACCTACCAGAATGTCTCCTCTCAGTGGACTAAAAAGTATAAAAAAGAGTCCGCAGCAATCTGTGTCTGTGACCACACGGGAGTAGACCCCCACCTTTAGTCACGTCATGTCTGTCAGTATGTTAATATCAGGAATTGGGAGAAATCTTGAGTCATCCCACTTACTGCTATAACATCCATCTTAAAGTTTAAAACAAGACCTACATGTCTGCTCCTGGTCCAACTCAGAACAAAGTACAGTAATTTTACTCGCTGTCTCACGGTAGTCTTAAAAGTTTAAAAGTATAAGGAAAGCTCATGCAGGGCGAAGTGTGCAGGGTTAGTTTTAACAAGCTTTTGTCTCTCAGATCAGAGAGGCCAAATTTAAGGTGAGCTCTCATTAGGGAGCAGGAGAACCGCACCGGGCTGTCATTACCTGCCTGGCCACACGTTGGACACGCAGCTGGATCCTTGCCTGAGGTTTGACTCTAATCCAAACTGTCTCTTAGGCAGAACAAACTGTACAAAAGTCTTCGGGCCCACCGCTAAAGTCTTTTACTTCTGACCTTGTGTTTTTTTTCCATATAAGTTTAGCAAGCTTTAAAATGTTGCTTTAATTAGCTTAATAAATGCATGTACAATATCTTTCTACAAGTCAGTATCAACTTTGTGTTTATACTGGAATATGCTGAGCTGCTAATTATGAATGTGTGGAAGTGGACCAAAGCCTGCAGGCTAGTTCAGGGGGTTAACTTGAGTCCACAATCATGCTCACACAGCATACTATGCTCTCTGCAGTATACAATGTTGAGCCAAGATATTATTATAACTGATATATGAAGTGATTTTGTGACAAAGGTCCGTGATACGTGAAACAATAGGCGAACAGACATCTCTATAGTACATGTATTGTAGTGACATCATTGACATCAAATGTATGCATAAATCATCAAGACCCAAGTACATTTCTCAGATTGAGAGACCCATTTATGTCTGATTGCCTGTTAATTCATAGCTGCCTGACCAATTGATTATTGTGCAATTTGAGCATTAATTACACATGACGATATGAGTGAGTTTGACAAGGGTAGGTCAGTGCTTGTGTTTTTGTTAGCATGTCTGTTACATCACAGCTCAACTGACATCCATGTTGTCGTATTCTGTTAGTGTTGCATTTGTTTTGGCTGTTAATAGCAGGTGGAAGCTGCTGTCCCTGCGGACTCGATAGGTTAAGTATATTAGAGCCCTTACAGTCCATACACCTTTATAACCAGTCCAAGCAAAATAAATAAACACTTTTTCAGATTTAGATTCCTTTCGAGGCTATATGCTGAGTGTGCTGCAGAGAGACACAACCAGATTTATTTGTGTTTTGTCCTCTACCTTTATAAACTTCTTCCTTTGCAGACAGACCCTCCATCCCTCTCCACTTTTCCTCATAAAACGGTTTGATTGACCCAACCCGGGAGTTCACAAACATGCCTGTGAAACTGGCCATCTGTTCGGGCCACAGCTTGTAAGAAAAATCAATAAATTTACATTTGTGTGTGTGTGTGTGTGTGCGCTTGTGATTGGGGGGGGGGGTGATAGCCTTTGCACCTCATGCATGCATGTGAGCATGTTTAAAATGCAGCAAACGTAATGCAGTTTGCTCTCCAAGAAATTGGTTTGGTTGAACTCAGACAGCAGGGCGTAGACCCATTTTCAATCAAGATTACTTGCGCCTAGAACTTCAGACACTATAAATCAATCCACGTAAATAAACCCTGTCAAAATAAATGTGTATTGTATGAATAGCACACATTATTAGCAACAAAAAGCAAAGCTCAATTTAAGTCAGTCCGTTCACATATCTTTCACCTATAGGCTCAATGTTTGACAGCCGTTCAGCTTCACAATGGCTGACATAGTGACAGGTTCCAACCGGCTGCCACTCTCCTGAACTGCTGTGACCGAGAAAGCACAAATAAATGTAGGTCTAGCAGTAAGAGTATAGGAAGCAGATTATGACAAGTGCAGTCTATGATGAGGTTCACACACACACACACAGACAAGCTGTGCCAGTACATGCCCAGGCACACAGTGCAGGGTGATGCTTGAAGAGCCTGTCAGCCACTTGCTTGCCAGTTTACTGCTGCCCTCCCTGCTTCCCAGGTCTTAATCCTCTCCTCCTCATTTTGATGTAGCAGGACTTTGGGCTCCTCCAATAATTGGACTGCACAAGCTCTGGGCTAGGTGTGTGTCCATGCCTGACTGTGTGTGTATGAATGTGCTTGCTCAAAAATTAAAGTGTGGGGTTAGTCCTAAATTAGAAAGATGCAAGGAAAATGTTAAATCACACATTTCAGTTGAATGTAATAATGATCATAATAAGTATATTTGGGATAGTTGGGAATTTGGTCTGCATGCACCAGACCCCACTTGCTTGTATTGCAAATGTTGCAAAAAAAAGTGATTAAGAAAGTAAGCATCCAGTTTACAAATGTGTAAGGCCAGTGGGCACCATCCAGAAACTAAGCTGCAGACAAGCTGTTTTATAAGCAGCTTTATCTATTCTCATGTCCAGTTGTGTGATCCGGCGTAAACTTAACATTGTGTCTTTCGTAAGTGTATTATTGACAGTTTGGATTTGGATAGTGATAAATGGAAATGTAGCACCAAGACTGTTACATGTGTATAGTTGATACATTGTACCAAATTGAGGTTATTATGACTGTTTATTTTGTTCCCTAGTTAGTGTTACCAAACCTGTTGTTGAGCGGCGCTGCCTTTGATCTGTGTCGGTGTCGCTGCATTGTCTTGGTTCCTTTGTTTGTATGCGTGTCTGCATCATTCAAAGGTCTGTTTATGTCTGAGCAAGTGTGCATAGCTACCAGAGCAATTTGGCTCGGTAACAAACCCTGAACTTCCTCGCTGTGGTTGTCTGTAGGGGAAAAATGTGTCAAGGTGCTAGAATTTTTTTTTTTTTAATTACTACTCAAACCACATTAAAGGCATCGTGGGTGTCTCTCAGCAAGCTGAGATGTTTTCTCTTGTCTGTGGAGCCAAATCCTGGATGACACAGGCCTCTGCACAGCTCAACCAAATTGAAATTGAAAGACTTATGTTACAATACGTAATAGCACTGTGGTAATTTGGAGAAATTGGTAAAGAGATTTATTATTGCAAAGTAGTTAGCTTTTAAAAGGTTGGCATTTGTAAAAAAAAGAAAGCCTTGAAATGGCATTTTCAACACTCCATTGGTTATATTGCTTTATATTTAAGTTCCATATATATATTTCATTATTTTTTTTCTGCAAATTTCCCACAGAATATGAATGTCAAAGAGTAAGTATTATATAAACCACAAAGTGAATCGAGTGTGACAGGCTTTTAAAAACACATAACGCAACGTCTTGATGGACAAGAATACTGTGCCAATCTGACACACATCTGCGTTTTTGTCACTACAGAGACGCATGCTCAGACAGATACAGTCACAAACACTGACACTGACTGGTTCACACCCTTTGGTAGTCTCCCAGAGGCGCAGTCACTCAGTCTGTGTCAATCTGCAAGTGTCAGCTCACAACGTGCCGAGAAACCAAATCAGCTGCTTGCATTCCTCAAATGTTGCTGCTCCCCCCAAAGCCCATAATGACACGTTTAAGAGCAAAGCCTGGCTTATTGGATTCTTTATAAATGTAGATGACAAGTAAACAAGTAAAAATATCTGGTCTGACATATTAGACAGCTGAAACATTCTAAGCAATAAACAGATAGCATTTAGTGAACAATAAGTATGGAAGCATTAATGTGGTCATTTACAACAACAAGTTAGTCATGATTCACATAAGAAAGGAAAGTGTTTACAGCCCCTTACTAAAAAGAAGTCTGACAGGACAAGCCACACTACAAGTCTAAACTGGCAGACTTAAACCAATCCCCAGGTTAACCAAACATCTACGAAAGAGCAAACAAACCTCAACAGTAAAGTTTTTATCCTGTTAATCGTCCAGGGCCATCTTACAGGATGACTACTGACTTCCAATATTTGTTTTACTGTTCAAAGAAGAACTATGTGATCATGTTCGGGGCACAGTGGCCAAGCTTTATCACTATTTTCCATTGGTTTTTAAATGGTTAATGCAAAAACTCGCTTGCAAGGACTCTGACTCATTTAAAATCAAATGTGTAAGGCTCTAAAACACACTAACCGTTACTTCTGCAGCAATGTTTAAACAGTTCAGATCCATAAAAAGCAGAGAAGATATGAGGCATAGAAAAATGACAGGTTTATCACGGTAAACTTGTAGAGTGAAAATGGAGGATTTCTGCTGCTACCTCTACAGTCTTGAGTAGTGATTTATGTTAAGTTAAACCATAGGGACAGAAACAATCCAACTTTTACACTGTCCGAGGTCATGTGTAAATGCAGCTTATTTCCCTGGAGGTCACAATAGAGGAGCAGCTGTGTCTGACACAGGTGAGGGGAACATTTTTTGTCTACTGTAACTGAAATTGTTTGCATTAATTTCCCCGCTGAGCACTCTTTGATTTGTGACCACCTGGTACACAGTGTTATCATTTCTGATGTTAGTGATTTTGTACTTCTGTGAAGGTGACTGTTTGAGGGATGAGAAATGTCTTTAGTACTGTAACACACTCATCTCCATACCTTTCAGGCCTGTAGCAGTCGATTACCTTTCTCACGCTTCTCTCACTTACTTGTCTCTTTTTCTGTTTCTCCATCTTTATGTCTTGTTGTCAGCAGTAACCTCTCCAGGGAGATGTATCGCTGTAGGCGGTACAAGAGACTATGCACTATACTATGTATCACTTTCTCACTCTCCCTCCCTGTGTTGCTCCTGCTCGGTATCTCTCTCTTAATCAATTAAAACCAATAGAATAGTTAAAGCTTTAAGGAATATTGGTGTTTGTTCAATGGGATCTTTTGTTTGGTCAATATCTGTGTAAATACATATAGGCTACTTCCTGTTTGAGGGATGCCAGCTAAAGGAGTGTGTACAAGCATGTGACCTGAGGCTGTTCTCTGTTTGCTGTCTGTTGACATGTCATAGATTTTATCATTGTGTTATTATGTATTCTCCACTGAATACAAAAAAAATAATAATATTTTAGACAGCAATCCTTGAATTCACATTTATTAAATGAAGGAGCAACTTGAGAGCTTCTAGTGTCTCACTATCTCACTCTAAACTGAGAATAATGCTAGCAGATAAAGACAAATGAACCTCTTCAGTTGCAGTTCTCTCTGCTGAAGTATACAGCAAAATGACACTAATCTTCCAATTCTACTTTACACCATGTAACCAAGAAAAAACAAGGAAATAGGTAAAAAAAAACAAAAAAAAAAACAAATGACAAGTGACTCAATACTACTCTGCTGTTCACAGAAATCTAACACCCCGGCAAGGCCTACTAAGACTTGAACTTCCAGACTGACAAACTGCTGCTGGCAAACCACCACACAGACATACTGTAAGTGAAGTGGGAAGTTGCATGATGAATATCAAGGAGAAGCATGAGATAAGGATTTAAAAAACAACAACAATATCTGTCTGGTCTTAGTGGGACAGAGGTACAAAATCTAAGGTCTCTGTCAGAGTACTAGGTTCCTGGTAAAGGGCATGAGTAGTAAACGAGCAACAAGCATCATGGGTACCCAAGACTCACCGGCAAAATTAGCCGGCCTGTTTCGTCTGATCCCACAGAAGAGCTAATGAATAAATGTTGATTATGTCCTGCATGCTGTCCAAAGCTGAAAGCATATAGTTCAATAAAAGCTAGAAGGCCCGTGGAGAAATGGAAGGAAGTTGTGTGGTTTTGTTTTATTTTTTTTAACATCAGGTGGACTATAAGGGGAATGCAATGCAGTGGATCCCTGATAGATCAAACAGGGCAGGAAGGGTAGGTGATGAAAGGGTGTGGTTGTTTTGTTTGTTTGATCCTGGGGATGATGAATGGACAGAAATACCACAGAGAGATGAGGCAGCTTGAAAAAAGAAGACAGCGAGAGAAGTGGCTACCATGAGAAATTAGGCCATTTCAGTCGGTTTATCAGAGGTGTTCGTGAGCCACAAGTTTGAACAGCGAGCCAAACTTGTTACCTGTAAACATGACAGCTGTTGCCCTAGACAGGTGTGGACAGCCGTCATCACTCTCACAGACCTCTGAGCTCTCGCTCCTCCCTCCCTCCCTCCCTCCCTCTATGTCTTTTCACATGGCTACTGTATCGCTCTGCGATGAGAGATTTACTGAGTGATGCGGGTCAAGGAAGAAATGCATGTGGGAAAGAGAGGGGGAGGGTGAGTCATGATAAAATTGTTGGTTGATAGTGATCAGAAACAGGGAGACATGCAGGTATGCGCTGTAGCATTTCTGTGTTAATAAGAGAGACTGTTTCCAAATCTAAGACGAGGTAGACTGTAACGGTCCTTCCTTTATAGCAACAATCTAGTCTTAATTAATGTGTCATGAAGCTGTTATGATGGCATGATGTAGTTTGAGTCAAATGGACATTTCCCACACTGTGCACTCTTTTCTTACAGTATCAGCCACAAGTTGAGTCACAATAAGTTTTGTGGTGAGGCGTCCTTTGTTGTTGTGTTTACCTTCTTTGGCACGCACTTCTGATACTAGTCAGGCATTGCCTTCCACTGCTCTCCTATTATGATATCTATCTCTAGCTGTAACACATTTAAAAACGGGTGGAAGTTTACACATCAGGGTTTCATTGTAAAGAACTGAATATACATAATAAACCAATTGTTAGAAATCATTTTAACACAGGTATTAAGATTAAGATTAAGAAAAAAAAACTTTATTTGTGGAAAAATTGGGGGGAAATTGCGTTTTTGCAACAGCACAGATACAGAAAGCAAAAAAATAAGATAAGAAAAGCTATATACATTATAAAATAAACTACCAAAAAATATACATCTGCAACATATTAAATATAAACACATTAACTCACCCTAACTCGTAAATTACAGATGCTAAGAGAGCTATGAGAGAGTAAACACACCCAATCCTAACCTGACCTGATCAGTGTGCTACAGACTAACCACCAAGAGAAACAGTGCACACTGTATTACATTAGATAGATAGAATCACACCTGTTCAGACTTGCAGGTGTACTTAAATGGTCCCCTACTTGGGCATGTGCCTCTGTACAAAAACCTTTTTAACAATGCCAGTGTTTTGGTGATCTCTCTCTCTCTCTGCCTTGTTGTTATCTTTAAAACTCCATCACATCCTGCTGGATAAACATTTTCTACCCTTTACTCTGTCTTGAGATCACAGCAATTCACTGCCTCGCTATCGGTTTATCTGTATGTTAAAATGTATGTATAGTCAAAGGGTGTTTTTGATTCCAAAAGTTGAGATGCTCTTCAAAGAAAAGAATACCCATTGTACAGCTTAGTAGTATTATACAGTGACCTTAACACATGGTGACCTGTAGCATGTCAGAGTCTTACAGTATAACTGAAAATTCACTAGGGTCAACCCAGGTAAGTATTAAAGTACTTCTCATCACCACCTCAGGTTTTTCCAGCAACTTCTTTTTACAACCATGACTCAATGTGGAAAAATCCTGCTATTACAAGGTGGGGTATTTTCTTTAGTGAGGACATGGGTTAGTGTTCCTAATTACTCTTGAAATTAAATGTAATTGCTCTTTTTTTTGGAATCCTGTGTGAATACACTGAGGCCCCCTGCATGCACATAAGTGAGAAATCTGAAACTCTTCCTGTTCTTTCCCCTTCTTTGTTCACTACTTTGACACAATAAGGTTAGGTCTATTTTCAACCTTTTATCTAGTTTTGGACATATTTAAGCGCTCACTGTAGCTGAATGTGTTATTTATTTCTTTTTAGCTTCATATAAGCAATAAATCAGCTTGGTATTTAAGCTGGCCCTGTTGCAGCATTCCCAAATGACTGTCAAAACAAGTCAATTGTTCCTGGAAGTAATGCTTAATCCTTAAAGCAAAATGACTATCAGGGTTTCTCATGAAAAAAAGGTGGTGATGAAAGAAAGAAACACCCCATGCAGGATGTCTAGTCATCAATACTCACTGACATACTCATTATCAAGAGTGCTCTTCAAAGCCAACAAACTCCATCAACACTGACAGCCATTTTCCCCACAAAAATAAAAGATATTCCTGTCTGCCAATCCCTCAGTTGGTTCATTTTTATGTGTTAAGAAGCAGATAACTAACTTAGAAATAGATAACTTTTTTCTGCTGATGTCAGACTTGACATTCCAATGCACGGATGTAGTGTTGCTTACAAAGAAGTGGTGCACATGCTGTTAAAAATGATAAAAGGTTACAAAACAATGCTCAAAACTCTAATGTGTGTCAACGTGTAGCAATACACTGAATTCACTGCAGTCATGTGACCCAAGAATGAAAGCTTATTGAGTTACAATGATATCAGGTGCATGTTGATAGACATGGATTTACCATCCTGACCTTTGCACTCATATCGGCCACATCACTACAAACATGTTCAGATCTGATCACATGCCCAATTCTGTGGTTTCAGACTCAATTGGAATCGGACGTTATCTCCCGATCAGTACTCATATATATGTATTAGGGCTATCAATGACTCTCTGGCACTTTGTCTAGTGGTTTGATTGTCACTTTGGGTCTAGGCAGTTGGAAGTATTGTGGGGTAGTTGGTGCAGTGGTGAGTTCTCTTGTCGATACAGAGAGAGAGAGAGATTTTGACAGCGCAAAGGCGCAGGACAGCACAGCCAAGATAGCAATCGCAATGAGTGACCTGCCATTTGCCTTTGTAGAGAAGCAGTCAAAAAATCAAATGACTTGGACTTGAGGGCAAAAAACCTGATTGGGACATCCCTAGCAAACATATCATTAGTTTACAATGAAACAGCTCAGTCGTCATTAATATACAATACACAGATATTTATTAGTGTGTTACTCTGTTTTGCTCCTAACTGAAAAGGCTGTCTCTGCTGTTACGCCACATAAGGATGTATTTCCCCAAACATCAGATAAAGAGCAGTGGATTGCACAGCCATTAACACACCCACCAGTTCTCACAAAATAGCTCAACAAAAATAGCAATGTATTGTAAGACAGAGCCAAACTGAAGAGTTCCTTCCAGTAAAAGCAAGACAACGCAATGACTTAAAGGCCTTGGTAAGTAAACCTGCCAGTGTAACATTGCATGTGACAGAGACTGTCTTTATGTTTCCAAAGGCACATTTGGAAAGTGCCTAAGCTGGACCCATGCTGTCTGCATTTCTGTCAGGATCAGGGGCGGATTTTAAAACTCCAAACACTTTTTTTTTTTTTTCAAAACGCCACAGACAATGTTGCTTTCAGTGAGAGTGAGGACACACCAGCTGGTAGTGTTGCCAATTCAAAAGAGAGCAGAGTTTAAGCTGCCAGCAGGGACACATAAATTAGCATCCTGAAAGACGCCACCTAGATTTATTTTACATCTGGGAGGGTAAAACTCGACAGGGGTCAGTGTTCTCTAAATTAGCAACCACAAATATAGACACTATCATCCACCCACTAACTGCGATATACACACACCACAGGGGCTGTCTCTTTAGCGGGAAACAACTGTTTGATTCGAAGGCACCACTCCCTCCCTTAGAAGCCTCTTGTATACATGTTTAGGGTTCACTGTCAATCAATAAGGTCTGATTTAGCTGAACCATCTAAATGTATTGTGCTTAGTGGCCTTATTTTCTTTTGATTTCCACAGGGGGTGAGTGATTAGAACACAATGCTGGAACAAAGAGCAGTTAAAAAGGCTTAAATTGCAAAAGTTGCAGGAAGTCTGCTGCAACACTAAGACAACATATGTATAGTTATATAAATTAGAAGGAAACTTCCATTGCAGTGACATTTACAGTGTTCTTTTCTTCAAATGGGATCTCAAACATGCCAGAAAAAAAGATTAGCAAAAAAATACAAAAAAAAACACATTTTAGCACATTTTTACAGCATTATGATCATGATGCAAAACAGGACATGTCTGATCGCAAAACAAAATATCTTACATGATGTTTTGACAGCCTTGCTATAAGAAGAAGTGGAGACAGTGATACTGGTCGGTAATATAATGTCCTAATCATCATGAATTTCTCGTCAGCATGCCAAGTCAAACACAAGAGGTAGTGAACCTGGACCTTGGCAGACACTGCTGCCTGCATCGTTCCTCCCTTCCCTCCCTGCTTGACATATCGCTCTCGTAGTTGGACTCGGAGCGCCTGGGGAGGGTCCTACAGCTCCTGATAACTCCAGACAACACAGACATCCTCGCCTCCCCTCGTGTCAGGGAGTCAAAGCCATATCTCAGGCTCATTCTGCAGTCTAAATTTGTGTCTGGTGGGGAACAGACTGCAGTACTCTGCTGTGACTTTTTTCTGTTTCTTTGTTTAAACAAGGATCAATTAATTGAGATCAAACAGAAACAGTTGGATACAAATGGGTGTTTTTAGGTTCTGAGCAAAAAACCAAACTCACTATGACCCTTGAGTAATAAAGTTATGCATTGTGCAGCATTTATCTAGAAGCCACAGTGTTTTCCCATCCAGTATAATGAAGTAGTAATACTTCAAAAACTCACCAAGGTATATAAACACATTAATCTCCCCTAAATCTGTGATAGTTGTTCCTACACGGGTTATATATACAGTAAAGTAAACTGAGCTTTCCTTGTTATCTGTTTTCTCTTTCTTATCTAAACCTACGTTTTTCTACTGCAACCTTAGTGTTTGAGAAAACATGAACTTTTTAAAGTAACAGGCCTTTAAGCTTGGAACTGCACATACCTTCCTCTAAGGTAGCACACCGGACAATGTTTGTTCTGTTATGGGATCTTACAGCTGTGTGTGCACATGTCCTCTCAGAGCACACGGGCGACTTTATGTCTGTACTTTTGTGTGTATGTGTGTGTGTGTGATAAAGAGAGTCTGTTATCGCTGCATATCAGCTCGGATCGAGCACAAGACTCATGCCACGCCTGAATATGGGTCTTGTTCTGAGGATTTTGACTTACCCCTCTCTTTAGGCACAGCTGGATTCACAAAACACAGCAGCACGAATCTGATCCACACTCTTGTGGTGAGTTTGCTCTCTTTGTGAGCCTGCTGTGAAAGCCATGATAGTCATACCCAGTTGATAATATCAACTTGGAAGTTCCACTATTCTCTAAGGATGTTCAGTAAGCTTAAAATCCTGTGAGAACCTCACGGTGCGATGCAGAGCAAAAGGATTATATTTAACTAAAGCACGTACCACATAAACAAAATGTTCTTGGTGTTAGCTATGTCCTAAATTCCCTCTTTTTTCACAATATTACATCAAGGAAATTAAAGGTATATAGAGTTCATAGAATGGCATTTGGCCTATAGACCAGCTTGGTTTGTCCTGACCAGTCAATTGAAGTCAGTCAAAGTTGTTGACACCTGCATCATGTGTTCTGGGTTTGCAGACAAATTATACACATGCTTCATGAAAAATGTCTGTGGTATATAATGCAATTATAACTAATCAGAAAGTTTATCTGTACTGAAGTTCACTTTCTATCTCTGAGACCTGGACAAAGTAGGGCACAGTGTCTGGGTTATGTGCTCCCACTCAGACTCACAGGAGCATCTTTACTGGCAGCTTGCCATGAAGGGATTGAGAGGAGGGGGTAGGGGGGATACTTGCAGATTGGGGTTATACAGATTAAGTTATACAAACATTTTCAGAGCATAAATAGTCTTTGACGTTGAGCAACAGTTTTTGCAGCTTAACAGCAGGAAGATAAATATCATCATTCCCTGGCTTCTTACTGAGCCAGTACCCAGTTAGAACCTGTATGAGGCAACATTTCAGTCCCTTAAGTTAGGCCCTTTTTATGCTAATGTTTTCTCATGGATTCATTCAGGGTGAGGAAGAAGGCATGGTAAGTATTATATGATATTTACCGTGTGCATACAATTAAGGTTCTTAGCCTTATGCACCTCCTTGGCCATCTGTATGGTCCATTCCTGCCTCTCTGTGAACCTTGTCCTTTATATTCCCTCTGCTCCAATAGGCAGACACCCTCTCATTAATTTAAATCTACCTCCATGTAGGCCAAAAGCCTGCACAGGTCCTCACATACTGTTAATGCAACCGCATGCTGTTCAGACAGAAATTGAAGTGTAAATGTTACAGAAAAGTGACTAGGATGTCTATTGAAACTCAACACTGAAACCTTCACTCGCTGTCACATTAATAGAAATGAGAGAAAGAGGCTTGAATTGCTAACTACTTGTCAAATGTGTAATTCAAAAAGCCTGGGTGTTGATGAGTAAAAAGCCTCAGTCTCTGCTTTACTTGCATAACCTTGGCTAACATAGATAAAAGGAAGGCTCAGATTATTGGGTTTATGGAGCGACAGCCTGTTTTGATAGTACATTTATCATCCCCTAATGATATCCACCTGTGAAGACTGTGAGGTGGGAGGGGGGTTGGGGTGGGGATCAGGGGCTATCGATCACATTCTGAGGCAGGAAGGGGTGGGGGGTGGGGGGCACCAGTGAGGCTGTCAAATGATGGGGTGTGGAGACAGATAGGCCTTCTTGACAAGTTACAGACCATTAAAGCATGCAGATAATGTGAGAAAAGGGGTCCTGAGAGACACAGTCAGAGCCATGGAGAGCGATGAGAGACAATACTAAAAAAAAAAGTATCGCATGAAATCCAGCTGGGTAATGTAGAGCTTCAGCTGTTGTATGAAGAGACAAAAGAAACAAGAGGTCAGACTTAAAATGCAAATGATTTGTTTTGAGATCTTCTGGAGAGCCAGATGGGTCTGATTTGTTCTGAAACAGTCAGATCAAGCACGGTGCAATATGAGACTAAAGTGTGACTTTTAGATACTTCACTGTTGTTGACTGTCTAAACTTTGTGGTACTTAGCGCTCTCTTTTATGTGGAAGACTGAAAAAGACTAAAAGAGAAGCAAAGAATACGGCTTGAAACTTTCATCTCTGCTTGGCAGGTGAGTCATGCACTACATCATAGACATTTAGCAGTTATTCTTAAAAAAAGAGGGAACATGGAATTGATTCTTCTCAAAGTGTACTCCCGCTGTGAAACTACTGAGATCATTGTAGCACAGAGCTCAGTGCTGAACATATGTGGGAGCAAGGCTGGGAGGGAAAATAAACATAGAAGCCTTTAATAAAACTGCACAAGAGCTGAGACAGCAGCCATAAAATTAAAAAAAAAAAAAAAAAACAGAGTTGGCAGGCGGGCTGGGGCCTCGAACCATTGTCTCAAGGTTACCAAGGTATCTGCTGGGACGCCTGGTGAACAGGTGTACCCATGCCCTGTTAGCCATGTTAATGAAATCATTAGTGCCAGGCTTCTAGATGCAAGTGTCTCCATGGGATTAGGGGAAGAAACCCTCAGCCGTCTGTTTGGCTCACCTGTCACACTCGAGATGACTCTCACGGTTTAATTAAGTAAACAAATGCCACCACAAGCTCCCCTTTGAGAACACGGCGAAAACCACTGCGTGTGTCCATTCATTAAGGTTGTTAATGCACTCAGATATTGTGGCACACTTTAAAGAGATGCGCGAATCTTCTGGTACGATATTTGCTTTCGAACTGTAAACATACTTTATAATGCGTCGTTTATTGGGAGTGCACCTTTTGTCTAACTTGTAATTAAAATTTTACTTATAATGCAAATCTTTTTCTAATTTAATCTGCCTATTTGTGTGAAGTTTTCCCAAAGGTTTCGTCATTTGTTCAGTTCAGCTGCACACCAGAAAATGAATAAAAAGGAGGTCAGAGGAGACAGTTACAATAATTAAAGTACACCAGCTGGGCATAAAATGCACTTTTCTTTATGACCTTGAAGCTATCTCGCTAATTAATAAATAAAGGGATCTCTGTATGTGTGTCTGTCTGTTCTGAGTTCAAAATGACTGTTTATAATATTTTGGTTTAAAAGTTGTCTATGGTTATACTTTCACAGCAGTCAAAGCCAAGCTAATGCCTAGGGTTCTAACTCCCCTGGGGCCCCCAGGCATTGTTCTACAGCCTTGTTAAAATGTGCCAACCACAGTGACCACAACCCGCCTCCCGCTTAAACAACCAATGGATGATTTGGAATGACATCTCAGTAGGATTCCTCCCTCTTTTTACTATTTGGTTAGGACATGGCTACCGTCTTTAATGGTTACCCTGACACCCTGTTTCTTCAATCAATCAATCATCGACCGGTACTCATCATGAGCCACATACGTTGGTATAGTTTTGATAGACACTGCAACATTAAAGCCAAATTGAGAGAGAGAGAGAGAGAGAGAGAGAGAGCAAGCAATTGTGGATAACATTAATCCAATACAATAATGTATTGATATAATAATTTTGAGTGAAACCAGAATAATGCTACATGTATTTTGTATTCATAATTTACATTCAAGTATTATTTTTAAAGCAATTTTCCTCTGGAAAGCCTACTATGACTTCCAACTGCATGAGCCATTTACTGACAAAATTGGGGGTGGGGGTATTGATTTATATGAAACATTTCTGATGTGGTGCTAGAAGCACACTTTAAAAAAATGTTACTCACAGCTATTCCTACATTAATTCCAAAATTAATATTCCTGAAGGCATGTTGCTGCATACAAGAGACACACATATACACACACATTTCATGTGAAACCGTGATTATTCAAAGTTGCCTCAGGATTGAGGAAGTGTGCACATACACAGCTGTCACACGCAGTGACTCTCACTCCAATTCATAAAACGTCCATCTGTAGAGGAGTTCTGACAGCCAGATTCACATGCCCGGTTTATCCTGCTCATTTTATCGAGCATCTCCTCCAAGTGAAGACAGAAAACACTGTAGTGGAATTGATTGGTTGTCAGCCTGTGGAGTAATAGCTCTGCTCATTTTGCATTGAAATACATATTTTCCCCCTCCTTCTGTGTGGAGACACTGATGCTGCAATGAGAGGGAGCAGAGTGATCAATGAACCGCTGCCATTGTGAGAATGAATACACCAAGGATGTTGCATTGATTTGCACGCTGAGGGAGTCAGCGGATCACCTGACATTGGTCATTTTTAAAGTGAGGAAGGCACAGTTAGTAATGCATGTATGATGGTAAGACAAAGGAGTTAAGATGAGGTGAAAAAACGAGGGTGACCACACTTGTGGAAAACACTTTATATAAGATCCATTTACTACAAACACTCGGCAGTTCTCCAAGCCCCGGTGTTGTTTTTTTTTCCTCAAAATGTCCTGCAGTCAAACAATGCCACATTCATTCTGCAGCCCTAGACTTAACAAGAGGGCGATGCAAATTAAAGTGGCATTAATTTCATTACAAGCAGGGAACAGCGCGGGATACAACATTAGAGTAATTCAACTGAGAGGCTGACAGCAGAGCTGAGGAGGAGGTGGCAGTCCACTTGCTTGCAGCTGGTACAGTACAAAAGCCCCAGAGTAAGTAGAAAAGCAGGACTTTTTTTTTTTTCAGCAGCACAACACCCACTGGCTAATGTCACACAAAGCCACTCTATAAGCTGATTATGCATCTGTAGTGGCACTTCAAAACACTGCTATCCACCAGTCGGACGGTTCTCAGCGGCCAGTTTAGAATAATATGCATTTTATATAAATGTTTTATGATGCTATGCATAAGGAGTTAACAGTACTCGTCATCGTCTTTGCTTCCCTGTAAATGGTAGCTCCTTGCTTTTTCCTATGCTAAGGCAACCTGCTTAGATTATTTTGGGTAGTTGCGAAATGTGTGTTGGTACTTGAGTCTCAAGTGTACTGCTGACTGTGACAGCAAAGGGAGGCTCACAGACATCTTTTAAGGGCCACTTTACAAAGCATACTGCGCGGTGGACACCTTGCATTACAGCTGTTTTGAACCCATAACCTACGTAGTCTCACAATCTATACTTCCATTATTATCAGATCAAGCACTCGCAGAATCCCAACATAGGTCACGATTGATCAGAAGGTGTATATGCGACAGAGCAACGTTGCACGCAGGTGTGTGTGTGTGCCAGACATGTTTCTCCTGTGGGTGCCTGCCATAGGAGCATAATGAAGAATGACTAAGACACCTAGAGCCACATAATCATTAGCAGTCTGGCGTCTGAGGCTGAAGAGTGGACAGATTTGTGACATCAAAGAGGCTCCCATACTGTGAACGCCCATGCCGCAGCCTCCTTCATGGCACAATGCTGAAATAATTAGCTTCACGTTGTTGCGTGAGAAATGGAGACAGTATCTGTTTAGTGAAGTTTTTATGAACTCTCCAAAGCAACACAGCCAGTTATTAAGTGCAGTGCTGGGTGGTTTTTTATGTGTTTATGTACAATGTGCAGTTTGATCATTAGTGACTTGGCTCAGACTATATAGGGGATGTATCATTAAAAATGGCTGGGGAACGTGACCAGGCTCTACTTGTCATTTTCAACAGGATGTAAGCAAGTGTGTTGCTTTGCCTAGACGCCCCTAATAGCTTTGAACAAAGACAAATAAAGTGCTAACATTTTTGAACATAGTGGTATTTTCCATTAGGTCAAAAGTTTCTTACACAACACATACACACTTAAACTCATGATGTCTGGGATTTGAAGCAACTACAGGTCGTACATTCTAGGGCATGTGAGCCACAGTATGACTATCATTTGCATTCTTGCAGTCCAGTTTTGCTGCAAGACAGAAGTTAATCAAGATAATGAGTAACAAAATGGAAGCGATAAAATGCCAGCGATAACCATCAGTGTGCTAATCATTTAACTGGTAAAATTCTTATAATACCAGCACAGTTCACACAGTAACAGCTACATGTGACATCTGCATGCACTAATGGTTGACTCTATTACATTCAACAATGGAACAGCAATGGTTTTTAACTCTCATACAGGAGATCATAATTTGCTTTCAGAGGTTTAGGCAACAAAAGCACTCGGGATTAAATGTGATCAATGTAACGCAAGAGCTTTTTTTCTGTATTAATTATGGTCTTTCTCAAAGTTTAACCAAGAGCTGCAACTGTCAAAACATGACCATAAAAAAACAAACAAACACAAGAATTGTTAATACAAGTTGGACTGCAAGATTGGATGTTTGAGCACAAACAAATAAACAACATGTCACATTGTGCAATCTGGCCACAAAACAGATTTGCTGTTGAAATTCAGGCATTGTTTAGACTGCCAGACTATTTCCACTTTTTTTGGCAAATCCAGATTATTATCCAGATTGTTCTTAAAAAGTCAGGACAGCAACAACAGTGCATGGACAGATGCTGACACTTTGGAAGATGTTTCAGTACAAGCAAAACCTGCCTGGAAACCTGCAATAACAACACCATTTATAAGAGAGCATCATCGGTATAGTTTGTGAAATTCATGTTGTTGCCACAGCAACCCATGCAAACACAGTAGGTGATGTCTGGGCACATAAATCCAATCTGATCACTTAAAGCACTGCCTAATATCTCATTTGAAAAGTGATCTGCTTGCAAGCCGGACAAAATAAATGTGTCATTGACAATTAAAGTGATACAGTGGGTCAGCCAGAGCATCACAAAAAAGTGAGCTGAGGAGTGTGAACAGTGGTGGCAGAGGTGCTTCAAATGCTGCCAAGTGAATGAGCTCTGTGCTGAGCTGGTTCTCACTGGGGGTAGTTTCAGCACATGCCATGCTGAGTATGTGTGACTGAACAGTCCCCATCATTACTACGTCTCAAGTATAAATGCAGACTTACTGTCAGCATTAAGAAATGACTGTCAAATCATCCTACAAAGCTTAACATGTTTCGCTTTGCAGCACTGTGAATGCTGTGCCCGCATTAAAAACCAGGTTCTAAAAATTATGAAAGAGGTGCTTATTTTGTTATTTAAAAGATGCAAGGATGCAGGAGTTCAACCCAGTTATGACTAAGATGAGATGTCAGGAGAAGGAGAAGGTAAAAAGCTAGAGAGAGCTGTTGATGCAGGGGAAGAAGATTCTGTAAGAAAAATGTGAGCTACAAACGATTCTGTGACAGCGCCATGTGTCGCGCTGGCAGTGGCTTAGACGTACAACAGTTTGCTGTGACACTGACAGGCCTAGCAGATGACGGTACATCACAGGGCGTCCGGCACTGTGGCGGTGGGCAGTGATGATGACACGCTGTCTGATGACAGAAACAGAGCACAGCTCCTGGCACAGCTCTAATTGTGTAATTGAGGATAATCTTCAGCACTGTCCAGGGCAAAGAGTTTAGGGTCAGTGCAAGGGACACATATTAAGCAATTTGCTTTAGAAAAATGAATTGCTTTAGAAAGACAAGGGAGGAAGTAAAGCAATAACAAGAGGCGGAGGAAACCACCTGTAAGCCATTAAAAAGAGGAAATTTAAGATCATACCACACTGTACCTCAGATTATGTGCCAGGGATATTGGACTACTCTACATTCACTCCAAAAGCCAAAATACATTGAACTTGTTTCGGTTGATGGATGTTAGTGATTAACATACATGAGTTGATTGATGCATTTTTGGCCAGAAGGAGATGAGTTTACAGGTTTTGTTGAGTGCATATAAGAAGAGAAACCTGCAAGTCAACATTAATATCACGAGTCTCGGTGCTGCCATTGCTACCTCTGTATCGGAGAAGGTGCTTCTTCTCACAGTATGGTAGAAAATCGGGCAGCTGAATTCAAATGTGGCAGAGAGACCCTGGAAAATGTCCAGAAGTCTGGACATCATGTCTGACTGCATGAGACCCTTGACAAGATCCATGACAGCATCTTGACAGATGGACAAATAACCCAGCAGTACATTGTCACACAGTTGACTATCTCTCAGGAAACCTGCTCATGGACAGCAAACTCAGAATGACCAATGTCAGCTTGTCGTGTCCCAGCGCTCTGTAGGCCTGATGAGAAGCTCATTTTCAGCACAATATGTCACAATGACAATCTTATATTTTTGGGGTTATCCTGAGAATTTGCTACAGCAATTTATAACCATGGATGAACACTTGGGCTCAGAGCAGGCAGGTTTTCCGGGATGCAAATAAAGTGTTCCTTGTGGACTACCTGGATAGCAGGTGCACAGTTACAGGAGCTGAGTACACAAATCCCTGAGACGGTTTGAGGAGAAAACACGATTCAGCGTGGGTGGCTGTGGAAGCAGTTTTCTTCTACAATGAGGAAGCTCTGCAGTAGAAGGATGATGTCATCCACACCATATTCACTTGATGGGGCTCCATCGGACTACTAAGTCCTACCAAAGATGAAGAGGCTTGGTGGGCTTGGACACTCTCCGGCTGTCTGTGATGCCCACATCTACACAAAAGTGATTCTTGTTTAAATGTAGGAGTGGACCATAAAGAAAAGGTAGCATGTTTAGCTTTCTAAAACGGACACCTTCTACCTGAAGTCACAAAGTTATCTTTACAAAAAAAGGAAAAACATGCTGCTATGCCAGTTGCAAAGGTACAGTACTTTACCTCCAAACCGCATCTGCCACACACAGGATCTCTCTCCTTAAAAAACCTACAGAGGTATTCAACACTTTCTGCCAGTCAAGCTCCCCTCTTGAAAGCTGACTCCCGTGTTTGGAATACGTGGTCCTGTTGGCAGATGGCCGACAGGGAGGCCTGAATGGAATCAAGCACAAATGAGTCCATAAAGAAGAGATCAATTTTGAATAACAAGAAATTAATCTTACCCGAACATTCTGCAAAGGGATTTGAGAGCGCAGATTGCTCTTCGGGCCTGCTTGAAGTAAAAAACATTGTCCAGACTTTCTCATTCCAGTGTTCTCTTTATGCCCACGAGGGCCGACTACATTCTCGCTGATCCACTCAGCAGATTCCATCCCATTTTCCCCATCGATTTCCCCCAGCGAACGCCCTCCAATCTCACCTCCCACAGAAGAGCAAATTAAAGGCTCAACATATGATGTTAGAGTTTAGGTGGAGGCACAGAAGAAAGAGTGGAGAGTTCAGCGCTACAGCTCGCTTCTCAGCACGAATGAGTAAATTAGGCAAAGTATAGTTATTAGGATCAAAATGTTGGCAGATAATGAGCTCTTGCCTTAATAGTGAAAGGCAAGACATCTTGCCTCTATAACAACAAAAGGAAATTATATAGAATTATTAAATCTGCGGAACTTCACATATGGACTGCTGAAAAATGTTGTTTCAACCCTGGATCATATTGTTTTAATAATATCTGCATCCCATTTACTACATTATTTCCTTCCATGCCCGTTCAAAAGCTTTTGACTCTTTTCCCAAAAATCATATCCTTTCAACTTTCAACAGTCATGTTAAGGGTAGAGTTGGTCAGGACAGCTGAAATGTGAAATAATGCAGAGCCTCTGAGGAAACATTTCACTGATGGTTTAGTCCTAATATGCCAGTTCTGGATCCAGGGCAGTTGGCTAAATACATTCAGACTGAGTTGGCGACTGCAGTTTAAATGATGTCTGGTATGTCGAGTGTTTATTGTCTTATTTCACATACTTGTCAGGCTCACAAGAACATCCTCTTTGTAAGTGTACTTGAGAAATCACAGATCTGTAAGCTGTACATGGTGATGCATGCAATATGCATGTTTTGAGCTGCGACATACATACAGACATCAGCCACTAGCAAGTGAAGGGAGGCTGAAGCTGTGCAGGCGTCACCTGGAGAACTGTCTGCATGATAATGATAATGTGCTACAGGACCAGGTTAAGGACCACCTGAGGAGACGATAAAATATCTATGCGTCTACAGGTCGGTGAATGCCACACACGATGTCATGTGTCTGCATATTAACGCTGCTCTGCTGCATACAGTAAATAATTTATAGATCACATTTAAAACTGTTGCTCCATTAGGTCTTGTTTTGCTCTCCTGTAACTACATTAGTGCACTGCTTGATTACTTTAATTAGGATCCATAATTACCAAATAATTACACTGCAAGTGCACACTGTTATCAAAAAAGTATCTGCAGAGCTTCCTCCTGTCTGTTCTCTAACACCAGTCAACACAAAAAGACGAAGATCACAAGCTGCACTAACGACAACTGAAATAGTACACGTCCAGTCTCTTACCCAGTAAGTGGGCATTTACCTCATAACGCATATGCTTTATATGTTTTACAAAGAGACATTTTTACAGCTAATCGCCCACATTAAATATTTTGCATGCTAGCATTTGTTGCAAGAGTGAGGTGAAGCTGTTACATCTTTACTGCACTTTGCTGCACTGTGTTACACGGCTGTACAAAAGGGCAAGTCATCACATTAGAACGCACTGAATGACACAATTGATACAATTTAATTTAATTATTGAATCTTATTAAATTTAAGTATAAGTAAAAAAAGAAACAACCAAGTGTAAGGGTGGTGAGTTACAATAAAAAAACTGTTTATTAGCAAGGCAGTGGTAAAATCCACAAGGAACAGGATACAGGAAGTCATTCTTAAGTGCAGCATTTTTTTAATGAGTAAATTTGCTGCAAAACCTCTCATCAGATTCACTGATAAAACCCTTGTTGTTGTGCAGAACTTTTCAGTTCAGTTTTGAGATGCAATTAATGGAATAAAATCTGGCAAACCTGCGACATCATTCATCAACAACCAAATTAAAGACCTGGCTTTTCGTGCCTCCCCCAGAAGGTGTGCTCACGCTTGTCCTGTCATCCTATCACTGCTGGAAACTCCAGGCACAGAGGACAGGTTGAAACAACAAATCTTCAAATCCTGGAGGGGACAGGGTGCATTTCCTTTGTGACAGGAGGTGATAAAATAATCTCACCATAAAAATAGTACATAAAGTCTGATCTTTTGGGCTTGGTTTAGGGTGGTTTAGTCATCTTTTGTTATTTACATGTAACTTAGAAAGTCATACCTAAATCCTGCCACTAAATTGTGAGTTTTCTAGGTAGAATTTGAAGTTTATTAAGTGAATTTAAATGTAAATAGTCAGGATAAGGTTAATCAGAGCAAGTGAAATAAGCCATTCTTTAAAAATAGGCATCCATCCCCGCAGTGAGTGGATAATGAATAACCTACGTAATGAATGACCTTTAGTGAAATCGTTTTGCTTTGGCTCCCTATTGATGCCTGTAAATGACTTAAACAGTTAAATTACATTTATCAACAGTCAGGAATTAAGTGGCTACTTAAAGCAGAGAGCAGGATCATAATCAATATATCTTTAAAAAGCTCAGTCTTTTCTGTTTTGTTATTGAACAGTAAAATCTTTACTGCTCCCTATTCTCATCTGCCAATTAAACCAAACCAGGACTGCGACTTTCATCTGACGTAAGGATTTAGTTCAGTCAGTTTTACAGTTCTTTTATATTTTATAACATTTAAATGGTATGCACACACAAAAATTCTTTTCAGTTCTTTCATAAAAGCCCATAGAGAAACAACATGCCATACATGAGTCACCGGCCCTGATACTTCCATTCATTATACACCTGATCTTCCTGAATGACAGATGAATGTTTCAGGTTTGGCCTGTTAAAGACCACGCCCCCCTTTTAAACAGTCTGTAGTGCTTTGCTTTGTCTCTTCTGTTTTTGATCAAGTTATTATTTGGTCACCTGTGCATACGTTGCCTAACATGAATGTACTGTACTCTTTGGTGGAGCAATGCAAACACACAACAAGTGGTTTAAATACACACAGATGCTACATGACATCACTTATATGTAGTTTGACAAGCAACAACAAACACTAAATGTTTTCCTGTTTCTGAAGGAGGTCAAAGAAGCCTTGTGAGGTGAATCAGCTGATGAATATTGTCTGCGATTATCATGATGCGTGTGTGTGTTTGTGTGTGTGTGTGTAATCTGTGTCATAGGTGAATGGGGAATCTCTGGCCAAACACCAGGGCCAGGCAGGAATAAAATACATCATGTTGTTCACCCTGTGCTGATAATATCTTGATCTCACATCTCCTCTTTGTCTCGGCAACTTGTCATACTTCCCATTTACTGACACACCATTCATCTGTGGTGTCAGGGCTTGCCTTTGCTATCTATCTATCTATCTATCTATCTATCTATCTATCTATCTATCTATCTATCTATCTATCTATCTATCTATCTATCTATCTATCTATCTATCATTGCATCTAGGGACTGAACTGTCTAAATTGCACTCCCACAGTATCAAAAACAACATCAGATAAGTGATAAGAAACACTTAACCAAGGCAATAGAAAGCATTATCATTCATCTATGCCTAAGGCTGGTGACCTTTTAACAGCTTACAGGTAATGTATGACTTAGAGCACAGTGGTTTTACCTGCCCACCCCCCAAAAGCCTGGAAGATGGCTACTTTAATGGCCCCAGTGAAACAGGGCCTAACACAAACTCTAGCTATACACATGTCGGGGATGATTGAAGTGGTAATAAAGCATTCTGTCCATTAGCGGGGTCTTTTTTTGCTATTAATGGAACCAGGGATGGTGTTTTAGCTTGTCAGTGCCTTCCCATATTGCCTGAATGAATTGGTGGGTGGGTGGAAATTGCTTTGGTCTGTAGAGTTAAAAATACACAAGGGGATGATTTTGTGTTTAGTTGGGGTGAACCTCGTCCATCTTTTCCCCCCATGACATATGGTATTGAATGAGAAGGGGACAGGATGCTAACAAACGTGGCTGGACGTCTTGGGTGTATGTTGGTCCTCCACGCCCCTCAGTGGTGATCCGTCTTCCTCATGTCAAACCAAGTTAAGATGACTCCCAGGCAATGTTGACCCACAGCTCCAAAGCTCTAGGTAAACACAATTAAACGACCCCACCCTCCGTTGTCATTCTTATCTTATCTTAAATTCTAACCTTAACGCCCCCCCTTCCAACACACACACACACACACACACACACACACACACACACACACACACTGGAAATGGCCTCAGGGTGGCCCCTGAATCCTCGTCTTCCTCCAGACACTCATTCATTGCTCCTTAGTCACTTCATCATTTTCTTTTCCCTCAACCCGCCCCTTTCATTTCCTTAACCTTTCTCTTTTTCCTCACAACAAAGGTCACTAGAAGTGGCTGTCAGCGGGGAAAGAATAGCACTTTTCTCAAAACTGTTACACATGTTTCAATAAATGTCACTGAGGTGTGGAGTATCACAGCCTACTTACTGTAATCTATGATTAGCAATTTTCTAGATGGGACAGTTCACGGCTCAGTGTTTTCAGCTTGACTTGTTGCCCATGTAAAACCACCAAGCCATTTCATGGAATAAGAGGTCTCAATGCCAGAAGAACCTCTTGGCATGACTACAAAGAAGGGCCAAATGAGACATTTTGTATCATTTTCCACTGCTCTGACTGCATAATGGCCAACGCCCAGCCCTGCCCTCAGCCTGTTATGTCTGATGTATCACACCGTGGGGTGCGTTGGTGAATATATGAACTAGCGAGCACAGATGGCTCAACGCTTGGCCGCCTTGGGTAAATAGCATAGTAGCATAGTTCTCAGACTGCGATTTCTGTATTGGCTGAGAGCCTAAATTTATGACAAACAAAACAGAGGGTATTATCATGTATCACCTCTCTCCAGGTAGCTACAGGGCAATAATGAATTGTGTGGCATGGCTGGTGATACATTTAGCCTTCTGTCCGCTCAAAGGCGAATGGCTTCATCACTCAATCCTTGTTTCAAGACCAGTGGGAATGACTGATTGTGCTGCTGCTGTGAATCAGTGCACGTCTGGCAACTCCTGCAGAGGTCAGGGATGTGGGTTGTTTTCTAGGCTTTAATAGTTGAATATTAAGTAAGTGAATTATAAGTCCACTCTGCACACTCACATTGTACCAGAAACATCACCCACTGACCTGATTGTAAAAGTATAGTTAGAAGGCTATGGTCACCTGGAACATGTTGGTTTTCCTCTTAACAGTGCAACTCTATCAGTAACTTTTGCAACTATTTCACTTACTGCCAATTTTCTATAGAGAGATAAAAAGGTAACTATCGATAGCTCCATTCTATCTATTCTATTTTTGAATATTAGATACCAGAAAAAAAAAACAACAAAAGTGACCCTTTTTGGTGGTAAAAAGACACAAAAACATGCTTAATTCAACTAATTTTGGTCTAAAGATAAATATCCGACATTACTACCTTTCATGCTAAGCACTTCTACCATATCAAAATATGAAACAATGAGAACTGCAATAGGAATTTATTGCCACATTTAAAATATTTAACTATTGACAGATGATGACAGGCATTTGTGAGAAAAGCATCAAACAAACAGCCTAGGGTGCTAACCCAAAATATAAGGCTTCTTCTCGTTACTTGCGTTCTCTTGCATTTCCAGTCAGCCTAGCTAGACAGGAGTGTAAGGCTATCTGGTGGAATGCAATGATCTCTACACCTCTGTAGAACAAAGGCTCTTATCTTCCTGTGCCTTCTGCCATTTCCTTTGCCCCCAGGCTCTGTGGACACGAAGGCAAAGAGGAGTGTAAATCACTGCCTCAGTATCTCCTCTCCTTTTCTTTTCTATCTTTCCTTCCTTCTTTCCTTCCTTCTGTCTGTAGTGTCACACATAGTCTGGCACTACAGGGTAAATCTGTCTTGTGCAATAGCAAGAAATCTCACGCTGTTAATTCGTCTTCTGTATATTTTGCCTCCCCGTGGCTTTTTTTTCCTCGCATGGCAAAACAATGCTTAATTTCCTATTTATCTCCAGCTCATCCTCTCTCTTGCTCTCTCTTTGATACATCCTCTATCTGTCTCTGCCTCCTTTTTTTCTTCCCATCCTGCCTCTCTCCCCTCCACCGCTGCTTCCTCCCCTCCTTACAGTAATGGTTTAATTGGAGCCTTTTAAGGTGGTTGTGGTGGATACAGAGGGTAGTGAAGGGGAGGGAGAGGAGCTGAACTGTGGAGGCTGCAGTTGTGTCTGCTGTTTCTGGGCTGCCTGTTAAAGCATGGTGTGGCCGGCTAGAGATAAAGCAGCACTGCGTGTTTATGTAAGACACCAGCAATTAGGGCCCCTGCTGCAATATACAGAGAAGAAGAGAAAAGAAGGGCCAGCGTCAGCCGCCGTTCCACCACACTGGATCTGAAGGCAGGATGCACAGACAAAACAGAGGAAGAAAAAAAAAAGAAAGATGACAAGTGATATGAGGGGGATTAACAGAGAGGGAGGTTTGGCAGGCAGGAGAACGACAACAGAGAATAGAGATAAATAATACTCATTAACGGTAAAATAATTATTTCCAAAATAAACCCTTAACGTAAGACTGAGATAACTAAGTGCGTGTGCAGCTAACACTCGAAAGAATGTCAGCGTATATATGAATTACAAATGAGCTTCATGACAGCAAAGCACCTCATGTGTTTTGTCTGCTTTAAACAGCAGAAAAATAAATACCTGGTTGCAGGCAAACAGAAAAACCAGCTTCACTAAATCTGGTTTTTGTTTATTTTCTGGAGCTGAATGTTTCATGTCCATAGATGGTTGAGGTTCAGAGACTTACCACAATGTGATGTCACTGTCCTTTGGCATCATTTGCAGCTCTCTTACCTCCACTGACTCACCCACACACAGAACCTTTGCATGACACAGCTGCACTGGTTAAACTAATAATCAGTTTGGATAAAGATACATCTGCCTCACATGGAGCTTTAACTATAATTTAATCCACAACCAGGTTACAGTTTACATTCTGGTATTCAACACTAACAGCATCGGCAAAGTTTTATAAATAATCACTGGGTGATGTAGTATCTCCACTTGTACAATAAGCAGTATGGTGTAGGTGTGGCTACTCGCCACACTTTATTTCTGCCTCCCCATTCATTATCCTTCCATCTCACTGTATCTCTTGTCACTTCACACCCATTAGCATGTTAATTACTGTGTAATGATAGTAGCAACAAAGCGATTGCAGCGACCCACATTTAATCGACTCCACTTACTACTTATATTCGCTGACCAGGAATAAATGCAAGGTATCTCACTATGTGGCCTGTAAGGATGAGCCTGTTGTTGATGTTTTCCATGTGAAAAACGTAAGAATTTATGTCGAAATTAGCTAATGCTAATCCTTGTTGACATTTTTAGCTTGTCCTCAGATATGTTATCTGTTCATGCTAACATGCTACCTTTAAAGCTGTGAGTACTAACAGAAGTCATGTTTGTTTAATAAAAAAAATCATTGTGACATTATTAGGTGTGTTTTTGCTGCTGAATGAGACACAATGTATAAAGAGTGACGCCAAAATATCTCGATTGCACCCTGCTGGCTGTATGGCTCATAAACCCTGCCTTCTCCATGGTGGTGGATGGAACACAGACCCAACTAATAACTCTATGTTAAAGTGCTATTTAAAAAAAAAGAAAAAAGATTTGTATGTAGTTAGTTAAGGATGACTAATAATGAAAGAACTAATGTCGCGGTCAGTGGCCAACACAGCAGCCAAGCTGCTGACCCGACACGGCACTGGCTGGGTTTTGGGCGGAACGGTGACAAATCTGCTTCAACCTCTCAACCTCTCCTGCACAGACTCTGGTTTCAACATGACATGGCAGTGCTCATAAGTGAGACATTTTGGCCTCACATTTGTATAATTGGACGTTTGTTCATGGGGAAGGATGGGTTTGGATGGAGTTCTGAGGAGATGGGACTTTCAAATTTTACTAGTTTTCTAGTTTCACTATCCCCTGATTTAAGCTTAAAGACATTTGAGACACATCAAGAATGCAGATGTTAGTGTTGACAATGTACCAGGAACAGAAAAATCACAAATGTTCTGCATAATCACTTAAATCTTGACGTACATGTGTATGCAATAAAAAGCTGTAACTTATCTCCTTCTGTTTTAGGGCACAGCTCATCATTTTCGTTCTAAAATGTCTTCAGCTATAAAGTAGCTTAATGCCATTTACACATAAGTACACTATTATTTTATCGTACATAATATACTGTATGAAAGGGGGGGGAGAGGATTTCATTTGTGTCTGATATTGGACTTCAAGAGACAGGTCAGATTTTCGCTCCGTGACTTTCAAACATCTGGTTTTGGCATAGTCATTTTTACTCCCTCAGTGCATGAATGGGTCGTCATGCCTTTGCCTTTACTGTGTCCGTGCGGGCAAGTTTGTTTTGTCTCTGTGCTGCTTTCAACCCCATGACTCAGTGCCCTCTATTATTTTGCTGCCATAGCTGTGAACAGTGAAATAAAAACATTTGCTTATTTTTCTTGCAGAAATAGCTTTGGGAAATCCCTCAAAGGTCATTACAGAGCAGTTGCACCTCAGTACGTTGCCAGATTGATCAGGCACTTGTGCCTCTGTGTTATTACTCTGCTTAGGACTGGTTCTAACGTATGGTTTCAGTCAGCGGTGGTTGCTTTAAGTGTAAGCTAGCATTGGAGAGGTTTCCACTCCAGGAGGACATTTGAGCCACAAATACTCTCCCGCATGCATGTGGGCCATTTTCTCCATTCCTCATGCATACGTACATGCAGCGTGACCTGTACACTGCACAATACAAATGCTCATTCATACTCATCTGTGCACATAACAGACTCACATTCACCTCCTGACTGGATCCTCAGATCCAGATTTGATTTTCTCCTCAAAGGGCTCTTTTGTCAGACAACCTTTGCTATGAAAAAGAGCACATACAGTATTGTGACTTAATTTAAACTTGGACATAATTATGGTGTAATGAGTCCTTTTATATTGGATTACCAGGTCTTGACTGTTCCAACTCATGTTCTTGCACTCCTCTGGAATCAAACAATTATCACTGACTTTTTCCCAAAGAAATGAGAATTACACGAAGACCATCAGCATTATTCTTTATCTATCATTTTTTTTTAAAAAAAGAGGACAGAGTCTGAAATTCAGAAGGCTCATGCCCTGAGATGCTATCTTTAAATCACCTGAGCAAGCAAAATGCCTGAAAATTGCACCAAATCACATGTTAAGGGCACGCGGAGTCAGGCATGAAGCGGAAGCTGATAACTAGTGGAAAGGAAAGCGAGCTACAACAAGCTTGTCCTGCACATAAATCTGTGAAGCAGACCTGAAGTACAGATGTAATGATGCAGAAGATACGCTCTATTCATCACGGTTGACTTTCTGCCCTCCTGGGGGAAAAAAAAGAAAACACAAACACACACACACACACACACACACACACACGTATCTTATCTTCCTTACAGCACAGCCAAATAAAATACAAGTGATTCAATTTTTTAACAAATTTCCTTTGTTTGAAACTGAGAATGAAAAAAAAACACACTGGACAGAGCTTGGAATAATTAGTAAACTACAGCTGACCTGCAGAAGAGGAAGCAGTGCTAATGCATGTTAACTCGATTTTGTTTCACTCCCATCAGCCTCACACAAGTGATCCTCACGATGGCTGGTCACGTTTTCTCCGTCCCCACAAGGAAACATCTGCTGAGGCCTCAGTCATGCCATCTGTCCTCTTTAGTCCCTCCCTTGCCCTCTTCCATCTTCTGCAATTATGCCATGGGCAGCTTTTAGTAAAAACACTGAAAGTGAACTTATTTCACAGACATGTCAGTGGAGCAGCAATAAATATAAATAACTGACAAGAAGTAACTCCTCAGCACTATAATGTTACAGTGCACAGGGACAGTTGTCATGTCCTGCACTCTTCAGTCTGAGTCATGCCCAGATGAGAGGGCCACAGCTCCTCAGTGTAACAGAGCAAGGACAAAGGCCTCTTCTCTAAGTGAAACCGGAGATCTCCAAGGAAGCATCTGGCAACCTGGACACTGGGTGAGCCGGGTAGATGATCTGCAGAAGAAAAATGCCAATAATGCATGCCTACTCCAGGTCTCTTGGCAGGAGTGGGCAAACCTGATACATTCCTTCCTTAGTGTTTGTCTCTGGCTCTGTCACCCTACTTCTCTTTCGGTCTCTCTCTGCCACTCTGTCTTCCCCACTCTCTCATTTGATCGTTACCCTCACCACAAGCTGGGAGAAGGAGAGGTGGGCAGACGGAGACAGGATATGCTGTTTGTCAGCCAGCAGCGGATGTGCCTGGCGGAGCTCAGCTGTCACAGGAGGTGTCAAACAAAAGAGTCATGTGGTCCAGGATCTGCGGGACAAGTTGTAAGTCTGTCCACCGTCTAAGACCCACCACCCTCCCTCCCTCCTCCTGTTATAGTGCTTGCCAGGACTCTTTCACATACTACCTGTAACCCCCCCCATCCCAATTCCTTTTCACCCTTTGCTGGCAAAATCTGAAATTACCTTCAAGTGTATCACCCTTCAACCTCTCCCCAGCCAAAAGGTGACAAGTCAAAAGAGCCACTATGTGTGTGTTTGTGAGTGTGTTAAAGGTGGGGATGGGGGGTGACACAGAGGGCAAACAAAAGTAGATTTCCTCTAGGACACAATCTCATCATCTTTTGTTGCCCTGTCAAACAGATGGTGCCGCCTGGTTCCTCATTTAACAGACACACATGTGCCCTAACAGACGTACAACTGCGCACACTCCTGCCTGCTCAGTAAAAGACCACATATATCATTTCATTATCCGTCTTCGGTTTTGTACAATAACATCCGCTGGGGTAATAACCTCATGCTCTCCCGGAACATTTCATCAGGGATATCAACCTGTACTGCTGCATGGCCAACGTTGCCAGGTCTCGTCCTTTCTTGTAAATCTATCCCTGCATTTCCCCTTCAACACCACCACCACCACCACCGTCAAACATCACCTGATACTTTTGATTAAATCAGAATCAACTTCATAAAAGCTGGTGGCATTAGCCTGTGGAAAGTGGCAGTGCACTTTGCAGACCGCATGTGAAGAAAGCTGTCAGAAAAGGAATGTAAAAGAGCGAGCTCCAACCTCAGATAGTCCTTCAGTTTATGCTCTTTATATTTCACTTCGTGCCAATATTTATTTAACATTGGTATCATGTCCTCAATGAAAACAAAAATAGTAATAATCCAACCATTTATGCAAAGTGATTTGAAAATTCTGACTTCTAATAGCCCAACATTTAAGCAAGTATTAATTTCCTGTTATGTCTTCATCTGACAAACCCAATATCTTTCTATGCTTTTCTAAAGTAGTGTGTAGTGAAATCTTTCAGTGGAAACTCAGAGAAAACTGTCAAATGTTCAAGCCTTCAGTCGTGTAACTACGAGTTGTTTGATGCAGAGGATACCGAGATTCATCAGATGTATCCTGGGCTCCTTCTGATGGGTTAAATATATGCATGATTGTGAATGTGTGGGATAAAATGTCACAAACTTTTCACTTTTTTCAACCCTTACTGTAGCTTATTCAGCCAAAGCTACAGTAAGGGTTGTAAACTATTTACCTTTTATGCTGATGTGCTGATATTGTCTTTGTTTCTTGCCTGGAGTTAAATCACCCAGTCTGGTTGTTGCTCTCAATGACCTGTGAGAAATTTGGGCAGCGTGTGTACAGGCTGTTGTGAGAATCTCCACGAACTATGACATCATAGGTTCATAGAAGAATTGTCAAAATATTGTAATTTGTATGAAGGTAATTCTTTAGTATATAGATTGATCCTCCGCATAATGCGTGCATTTCATCTCAGTATAATAGGAGGGTTAACTGTGAAAGACATTGGTATGTGTGCTAGCATCTTCACACCTCCACCTGAAAGCCTGACTGAATCATGTATGCGCCTGTACATGTAAGTGCAGATCATTGTCCACCCATGTACACATAATCCCTCACTATTTTCACACCACTTGTGTTTGTTGTAGCTTTACATGTTTTCCACATCACACCAGCTTTGACAACACAGCTGTCACATGAGGAAGCCGATCATCATCGCCGTGACTGTGCAGTCGAGTGATATCACAAAGGAGCAGCTTTGACATATCAACGCTGCACCAGGTCACCGTGTCCTAACTGTTTACAGACCCACCGCTGCACAGCTGCCTCCTTTACAGTTAGCTGTCATCGCTACCACTAGCTGTGCGGAGGCAGAACACTGACGGAATGGATGACTTCCTTCCACCTGACTAATGACATCCTGTTCAGTTTGCAGTCTTACCCGTTCACATGGTATTTCAATATTCAACAAATCAATCATATGAAAAGTAAGTTTTTATTTCTATGTATATTCAGAGGAAAGCTTAGAGAACAGCAGTGTGAACAAATGTTCAAATGTTAGCACCATCGAGCTTTCAACCTGTGTTACTGCTCGAAGCCAATAGTCAGTTAGCAAGTTATATTTTGGAAAATGTGTGGAATTGCCATCCATCACATCTGTTTGCCCCTCCTTATTGTCAATATTTGACAATGACCAAGAACCCCTCTCTTAGTCTCTCAGGCTACATTCAGACCACCAGGCTGGAGCACCTCAGATGGATGTCTTCCTGTGATAAGCCTCAGATCTATTTTTTTCAGCTCTGTGTGAATACACAAATTTTGTTGTTTATCTTCTAACAGATGTTTTCCAGTAATTACAAACTAAAAAGTTGATTCTTTAGTAAGCTCTAAACACAGAATTGCATTCCTGGGCCTTTGCATTATTATTCAATGTACTGTGTGACTGTCCCTATTACTGAGACCTGGATTACTGAGAGAATAATGAAACAAGACTCAGAAAACCTGCCCGTTCTCAAATGTGTCTGTGTATGCAAATGTGTAAGACAAAAGTGTGAGTGTGTGTGTGTAAGGGTGTCCGGGTGTGCCAGCCAAGCTTAAGCCACACAGCAGATGGACAGTTTGAATAAATAAATGTTTTGCATGACATGATTGCTCAGTTTTTCTCTCTCTCTCTCTCTCTCTCTCTCTTCCTCCCTCCTTTCTCCGTCCATGGCTACATGAAGGCCAAGTCATGAGCTGACTCTTTGCTTTCAGAAGCCTTTTGTCTGGCTTGGCAGCAGAACAGATTCAATCATGTCTGAAGGTCAAGAAGTTAAAAAGCCCAGAGTTGCCTCCTGTTTCTCTGCTTGTGGGATGGCAGGAACGGATACAGAGAGGAGGGAAAAAGGGAAACATTTAAACCAGGGGAAGTCCGTTTGTAAGTATACATTGCCTTGTTTTTTTTTAATGGGAAAACATGCATGCAGCCAAAGTATTAAAATACACAAACATGCATATGCAAACAGAATGCACATAGAAATATCCACAGAGCAAGGCAACGAGATGAAATAAACAGCAGTTCCATGGCGGATTCATCTCACACACACGCACAGAAGGCTACTTAAGTATGAAAAAGGAATGTTCAGCTTTGCTCTAACAAATAACATTATTAGTGAAGTACGCAGAAATCCTTTAAAACATATAGAAAGCTATTTGATGTGGTTGTAGAGGCATAAATTAAATATCAGTAGTAAGATGCTATATTTTGAAATATGTACTAACAAGTGCTTTCACTTTAACTCAGTTGTTCAAGTTCAACATCATAGAGACATCTGAATTTCTTTGTTTGCTGAATAATTTATTTAGGAGGGGAATTCTTTCCCTTTTATCCCAGCTAAACTAACATAAATTGCAGTAATTAAATGTTTTTTTTGTAAAAGTCATCGCTCCATGATTAAAATTTCTTCTCATTTCATTTTTGTGTCTCATAATTGTACTAAATCGCTGGTTTAAAAACATCAATGTTATCCAAAATATATTAGTTTTTGTTTTGTTTTGTTTTGAGTTTGGAGAACTGGTAGTTTTGGTCTAAGAACAGAGTGTATGGTCTTATACAAGTAGTAGTGGTGGACAACCAAATCCCTTTTAAGCGATGGGGTTGAGGATTACTGAAGTGTGTGTGTGTGAGGAGGACTGGCCAGATTAACATTCCTGAGGGAATTTTAACACTCTGGGCGACAAATTTGCAACACTGGTCCCCCTCGTGCTCCTCCTGTGTGTCAAAACCCAGGACCCAAGTTTAGAGGAGGTCATCTGGAAAGAGCAGAGAAAAAATCCTGTCCTCCCTATAAGAGCTGTCAAACTCCACTAAAGAGAAGGCCGAGGGGTGTGTGCTATGTGTAGTGGGGAGGAATTAAGCAGCAGAGGGAGGAGATTCGTTTTTCAGCCTCCCTGTTCCCACCAGCTGAAACTGACCCTTTTACTGGAGGTGCTCCCTGCCAGTGTTTTGGATGTTGTGTTGTTTTGTTGTGCTTTTTTTTAATATTGGATTTCAAATAAGATGCAGAATTACCTTTATTAGCTCATACTTTAAATACTGAAACAGAACTCCATGCTGTGGCTTTGGAAGATTGGTCTCATTCTAACTATGACTAAGAAACACATTCAAATCTTAACTAATAGATTTTAAAGGGCAAGTTCACCCAAATGAAAAAAAAAAATCTTGAGCAAGAAGTTATAAATAGTTATAAATAATTAATTAATGTAGTTTAAACAGAGTTGTATAGTCCATATTGCAACAAATGCCCAGGAGATGCACTTACCTTTGAATAGAATAGAATAGAATTCTTGTGCGTTTGCCCAAGTCAAGCATGATAAATTTGAAAAAAGATAAAAAGTAGGCTTGATTGGTCACTCAAAATTGCCTGTAGGTGTGAGTGAGTGTAAATGGTTGTTTGTCTGTGTGTTGCCCTGTGATTGACTGGTGACCTGTCCAGGGTGTACCGCCTCTCACCCATATGGGATAGGCTCCAGCCCCCGGGACCATGCACTGCAGGACGAAGCAGGTTCAGATAATGGATGGAGCAATAAAAAACAGGCATACCAGACAGGCATAGACAATAAAAATAAATATTGTAATACTAAAAAATACTAAAATAAAAAGTTCACAAAATAGACATACAGGATAGGTGACGAACAGAATAGCCTAGATTACATTAAATCACAAACATTAGACAATAAATGTACTCTGATGGTGACTTTAAGGGTTCAGTGGTGTCCAGCCTTACTGATTTTTAATGCATTTTATTCAGACCACTATAGCCTCACTAGGGTTTCAGAAAGACAAATAAAATCACCTTTATAGCAAAGTAACCAAGTGAGCAATCTCCTCCAAACTCTGTGTATTCATATGACCTTGCCTGTACAATTGACCTTGTGGTATTTGCAGCAATACACTCATCTATGCTGTGGAGCTGCTGTCTGCAGAATGTGTCAGCCTGGCAAAGGGGAGCCGGTGAAGAATATCTCTGTCGCTCTCCCACAGCTTATCTGTTAGAAGCTCTTATGTGAGTCAGGGCAGGGCAGGCGTGGGAGGCAAGACACCACAGTGTCATCAGCTCCACACCGGAAAAACCCAGGTATCTAAATAAAGCATAAAGTGTAGCGTTGGCATACAAACAGATAAGCACTCTCATTCCACTCACACTGTCGCGCTCATACGCAAACAGCATCCTGATACAAAAGTCTTCAAAGGGATGCAGTTTTTAGCACATCTGCAGGCAACATTGAGTTCTAGAAAGAAATCTGTCTCTCACTGCTGTAATGAATTAAACGTTTTTGAAGCCTCTGTCTGCAGAAATGGTTCAAAATATACCTAAAAAAAGTCTTCTTTTTGAAGACTTATTTTCAAAGAAATTCAAATAGGTGCATCACTTTTAAAGCTAGAAAGGCTAGTTAGAAAGTCAGGGACACACAGTCACATAGAGAAACACACACTTTTAAAAAAAGTATCTTAAAAGTGCACACACAGATAATCGCCCACACATTTATTTTAAGTACTACACATACTGTATCATCCTAATGGAACACAATTGTTGCTTCCCCTATCCAGGCTTACTCTTAACAGTCGCAGTCAAGTGGCTAAAACAGTAGGCAGGAGATATGACTGTGTGTGTGTGTGTGTGTGTACAGTATGAGTCTGGTAGCTGGGGCTGCACATGATACGTTGTAGGCCGCAGGGCCACAACAGTGTGAGCATGCTATGCAACACATAGCAGAAAGGCAAAGCAAGTGTTGGGCTTAAGGCAACATATGCCAAAACTCCAAGTGACTGTTACATAGAAAAAAAACTGCTGTGGCTGGAAAACCTACAAACCAGAGGAAATCTTGATCAGGTAGGCAATGGTTAAAGTCGTCTTTAACCTTCTAACCTGATAACCCAAGTGTGCCATGAAAGGAAAAAAAAGACAAATAGGCGAGCTACTTCATATTGATCCCCACAAAGAAAAGATTAAAGCTTATAAAGATACTGTGCAAACTGATGAAATCTTTACTGAGCCAGGATGTTTAAATCCTCTATATTTTACACGCCAACAGACAACACACACACACACACACAAATACACCTATGTGCATAGAAGCACACCTGTACAAACATGGGCTGTGTCAGACCGGTGTGTGGACACACCATGACTGATGGGTCATTCATGTCCATGCCCAGACAGTAAACTATACAAAGAGAAAACTGTGAGGGGAATAAGGAGGTTATCCTGTGTTTATGCCTCCACACAGAATGTTCCATTCAAAACATGGTTGTTACATTTTAAAAACAACACATGCATTTAGTCATAAAATGAAAATCAAAATTATGAATTTGAATAATACATTCAGAATGGAAATTAGAGGTCATATTGTGGGTTTCATGGGCCTTCCATGATATGTTCAATAATATTTGAAGAGCACAAAATACATAGGCAAGTATTCATTATGTCAACATTATGCATGAATCACATTTTCATTAATAATCATATACAAAGGGAAAGAGGAAGGCTTTCTTTTTCTTTTACATTTCAAAGAGTCTTTGAGTCGTGCCCTCCTCTCTAGCAGACCTAAGGAAAGTGGTTTTGCGCCTAAGAGATGAGGTGAGTCTTTGCAAACTGAAATCATTGCTACAAATATCCAGCTTCCCAGGGTATTCAAAGGAAATGAGAAAATATTGTGGACAAAAACCTGAAAGGGAAAGGGAATACGACGTGTATTTCTTATATTAAAAGCCAGAAGCAGCAGAATCACAGAAAGGCATGCTTTATGCATCCCCCCAAAGTGAAATGACCTCAGCAGCAAATAAATAAATTGAGAGTTTTACATATTACCTGTCATCAACTCAGCGTATTTGGCAGAGGATAAAATGCAATTTTACAAAACCAGCGACTAATTACAAAACAGGGATGCTGGCTGGAGGTAGGCTGGCCTTGATTGAATCATCAATAACGCTTTAGCTCCTGCTGCCATCATCATCGCGCTAACGCCGTTATTAATTCATCCACCTCATTTCTATCCATTTATCAACGGAACTGAATGAAGATAAATAAAGGTTTCCGGGGGACTCAGGTGCAGGACGCTTCTGTAACTGCGAGCCGATGATAGATCAGTTCCGACAGAAGTGAGAGCTGACAACAGGAACAGGCCGGCTGTCGGGAAAGTTCATCGCTCATGTTTAATCTCTGTTTTCTTTTGCTAACTCAACTTTCATTATTCATACAGCACCAAAAAAGCTGACGTAGCAGTTTGCATTAAGTGGATTAAAGCTAGTGGGTTTTTTTGATTTACACAAGAGTGCTTGAGAGACAGAAATAATCATAAATGTCTGCATTATTGTTGTTTTGAGTTCATTTCTCAGTGCTAATCATAAAGTCCTCTATGTTTCAATTTGCCTGAGAGATGCTAAAAAATCTGTTGTGTCCGAGCTTAATTATAAATTGTTATGAAATTCAGCAGTGATGTACCATTTGATCTGCACAGACACTGTAACTACTACTCAAATAGTTAAGTGTTGGCATTTTCTATTTTAGTATTTTCAAAAGGTCTCCTCACTTATGCATGCAGAAGAATGCCATGTGAATTCCCCTAAAATGACTGTTGGGTCATCCCAGTTCAGCGAAAGCCTCCATTTTCTATCTGCTGCCTCCCCGCGGGCGAGCTGTTTAAACCTTAACAACCATCAAAATGTCAACCACTCCCCCTGCCTGGCAATTCTGCTGTTCCTCTTCCCCATTCATAGTACATAGGTAATGGAAAACCTGCCAATAAAACAAAGGTTAACTATAAGACGATGAGTGTGACAGAGTCCAGGGCCAGAAGGGACCCTCAGGAGCTATACACCTGAGAAAGATTTAATCCAGACCTCCAGAGACCTCACTAGACCTACCGCTGTGAGAGGAGCTTAGCTTTCAATGCTGCTGATTTCCAGTATTCAGAGCGTTCTGCATCTGCTTCTCTTGTGTATGTGGGATTTGACTTCAAGATCTGTATCTAAATGCAGTCACGCTGCCTTCCTCGCTCTGTTTACATGGGGATTGTGTGCGATATGTCCATAATTGTTTGGGGCTTTGGGATGTTTTCTCCTCCATGGTGGTTTCGTCTTACAATATCACCACTAATGATTTTAACTTTGTTATCAGCATATGGTTAGGTGTTGCAATTGCGGTTGAGAGTTGCGAATAGATACTGCGGATACCACATTTGCAGATACAAGGACTCCATTTTATGAGCGGTCAACAGTTCTGTTGTGGACTGTTTAGTCTGAAAGCATTTCTCACGGTCGACCTAAGGTAAATTACATGTATGTGGCCTTGTGTCTTGAAACAAATGCAATAAAAAAAGCCAGGAACATGACTCTTGTAGAAACAAGCAGGTACTAAACGTGTCAGAGTCCCATGAACTGGTTTACATCCTGGTTCTTTCTCAACATACTGCTGCTTCAAGGGCTCGTGGCTGGACAGGCAATGAATCCTGTGGAATAGTCTGTCTGCAACAAGATTTCACAAAACTAGTTTGCACATTGAGGTAGGGCTGAGTTTTGCTGATGGTATGACATCAGAGATTGAACAATAAACATGTTGGAACTTTATATTCAAGTGCTTGCCAGAAAAGTTCACTCCATGCAAGAGAATCCTTTCAGCTCCAGGTAAAGTCCTCTTTTGTTTGTGGAGTGGCACTGGAATGTCCTATGATCCTGCTTAGAAATAGGAACGAAATTTTCACTTCTCCAAAACAATAGCACTTTATTTGTGTTGATTAATGTCGTAGCAGCCTAATCCAAATATATTCTAATGGAACTCTCCAACAATACCAATGGTAGCCACTGCTAGAAAAAAGCTAGTGTTCATCATTTTATATTTTTCTTTCACAGTCACAGGGGGAAACAAAGATTACACTCTGTAGGCTGGAGATGAATGTATGTTGCATATTCACATTTAACTTCAACATATGCCTATTTGCATCTTTTCCTCTTTGCATATTTTCTGAATATTTCTTTCTTTTAGACAGTAGGATTATCTGCACTATCAGTAACCACTGACCTCTAAACTGATGCTACGCCAAGGCTGATTCCATCACTTAGCCTGTTATTCCAGTAAACATTGAACCACAATCTCACAATCCACCATGCAGAACATTCCAACTGTGCGGCAGCTAAATCTGATACTCTACCCAGTCCATTAGTCTCCAACCTCCTTGCCATTAACGTGCAGTTAGTCATACATGTTTACGGCCATTGCCTTTAAAGAGCTCAGAGAACATGCCTTCCTCTGGCAAATAAAAGTCCCAAAGGAAGTCCAGACATACTTCGACCTCCTCAGTGTTTTATGCTGTAATAAAACATGTTTACATGCTTTTTGCCTTATTGGACCCCAAGGGCATGGAGGTGAAAAGGTTATCAGTAAAACGCCATCTGCCTCAACCTTCAAAGGGTTCTTTTCCTTTTTTTAATTTTTTTGGCTTCAGGTACTTTTGATTGATCACATTTTTTACAGTCTTTGACACCCTACCCTTTCACAGGAGAGATGTGTTTTGGAGAATCTCAGCTGGTATCTGAAAGAAAGCAAAGGTTTTCTTTTTTTGCCCTTCCTAAAACTGCTTTGAAGGATTTATTACAAAGATCAATACTTGGATTTGGGTGGGAATCAAACACAGACCTTGACCTCTTCTGAGTCCTTCAAGGGAGTCTCTAAATGTTTGTTGGGGGGACAGAAATCAAAGATTGTAAGCCCATTATAAAACGGGAATCATTGCTCTTTGTTGCTGAGTAAACATTGCTTAGCATTATTCTGCCCTGCCTTTATTTTGTAATATTTTCCCTGTTTGTGAGTCACTGCTTCATTCTCCTCTTTTCTGCCTGTATTAATCTCTATCTCTCCCATTACCCTCTGTGCCCTGACACACATCATTGTCATCAACAAATGGTTGGCTCAGAGTTTTATTAGTGCCCCTGTTTAAAACTGGCTTTCTGAAGGGAGCACAGAGGTTCCTCTGCATGGCTGGTCCCATCTGTAGTGTGGCATAATGATTTTTTCACGCTGCATTAAGTTAACACTGTGTTGCCAGCAAAGCAGGCCAAGACCCAATTTCTAATTGGACTAAGAGAGGGGGAAAGCAGGAACGCCAGTAACCCAACACAACATCAGGCAACACTTCAACCTTCCTGTCAACTTGTATCTCATCTATTGTTCTTATGAATAAGTAAAAATATTTTCTGGCTTTAGCTACATACTTTGTGATATCGTGCCCTCTTCTTTTTTTGACTTATGTCTTGGGTTTGCAAATGGAAAAAAAAGGTTTTTCCAGGTTTTATTGTTAGCACCTCAAGTGATGAAAAGTCAGTGTCAGCTCAAAGGGTTGGTCGGATTAGGTATTTGGGACTGTGGTGCACAAGGCCAGGTTGCAGGTCATAGCCAACAAGTTACACATGGGTGGATGTCTGCAGGAGGGGTCAACTGCAGTCAAGCGTGTTGACACACCAGACTCCTTTAATCCTTTAAAAGACAGCCACCTCAAGTTTTTTTTTTTTACAAGCTATTTTTCCTGAGTGCTTGTCTTATATCTGTGCAGTCACTACTGCTGTTTTCTCATCAGCCATGCATGCATAAAAGCAATGAAAACAACACTCATGACATGACATGTGGTGTATTGGTGGGAAACACAGCTTTAAGCATGACTGCTTTATAAGAAGTCAGCATCGGTGTGACATTTAATTTGCTGTTTTACTTCTAGGCAGCCTTTAGGAAATGCTTCCTCTGGAGAACTCTTGAGGGCATCCATGTCCACAATGTACCTGACATCCAAATTATGACAGGTGGAAGAGTCTGACAAGCAGAATAATCTACTTTAAGGGCTGTATTGATGCATGATAGATCTGCTGAGCTGAAAGGTAAAGGTTTGGATTCAACAGTTGATCTGCATTCCTAAACCTTATAACCGTGAAGTGTGATCCTACCCCTGAACAGACTGCCTCCTGTGTGCCTTCAGTTGAAGGGTTTTTCATGGTTTGCAGGAGAAACTAAGGTGGAGCTAGAACAAGTGGTGAGATTACATATCTCACCTGGCCTGGGAGTACCTGCGGATCCCACTGGAGAAGCTGGGAAACATTGCTCAGGAGAAGGATGACCTTGCTTAACCTGCTCTAACCCAAGATAAGCGTCAGAATTTCAATGAATCTGCTCTCTATTCATGCCTCTCCAACCATGTTAACATTCAATAAGTGTTATGTAAGTGACTTCCAGACTGCTGTTAAAACTTGTAGTTCAAACTGCCATGTCAACTTTCACATTAACACAAGCACAATTACTGTCTAATTAGACAGCATTGTCTACTGCCTGACTACAAACTCTTTATTTAATCTGGTCCAGTGTTCTGGGATATGAGGTATTTATATCTATATATATTAAGTGCGCCACCATCATAAAGTAATTCTAAAAGTTTAAAAATAAAGCCTCGGTTGAGTTTAAATTTATATCTTGTTCAAACAGAATCTGAACGTACTGTAATCCACAGACAGTGGCATACAGACACATCAGTAGGCAGTGATGCAAGCCAGTAGTGCTCCCTCTATCTCACCCTATCTCCCCTTCCTCCCCATCCCTCTCCCACTTGCCTCTTATGGGCTTCTCATCCTTCTTACCAAGTGAACACCTTGTGTCTTCTTCAGTTGATGAATGCTTCTTCCCTCGCACACTGTCTGGGTTTAGACACTTTTAAATTACCCCAAGCTGTGAAGAGAAGAAGAAAGAGGAACTTAAAAATAGCATTTGGACTGAGGTTTTTTTTTTTTCTTAGGTTTGCCCCTCGCTGACCCTGCTTCAAACCCCTTGTCACCCTTCTGTTGCTCCCTTATTCCCTTCCTCCCACCTTCCTTCCTCTCTTTATATACAAGCAGGAGGAGGAGGAGGTAGGTTATTGATGGTAATTCTGCAGACCTCTGTAACTTCCTCACACACTCACACCATTTTCCCCCACAGGCCTCATCTCTCTTTCTCTTCCTCTCCACCAGCTCTCACATGAATAATGTTGTCCCTAAGCCAGAATGAGGTCAGGAAAGTAATGGCGAGACATATTGTGCAGTTAAGGCTGTCTACAAATGGACCATCAATAATCAAAGGCCACGCATTAGCAAATGCAACATTGTGTTTGTGTGTATGATTCTTTTGGAGTAGATGGTGTTATTGATTATCCTATATACCATTAAAGCTTTTAATACAGTAATGAATTGTTTTAGGAACAGGACCAAACATGAACACATATACAGATGGCATTAATGGACTCCTAAAGTGCTGTTAACAATTGAAAATATTTTGCACAAAACAGACCTTGGCATTGTTCGCACTGGGTTATTTGTATTTTTTTTTTAGTAAAACATAACTTAAAAGGATGCACTCCCGCCTTTTGTGGGTACATGCATTGTGGTGGCAGCCAAAGAAGTCTCCCACTTGACAAATTGATTGTTATTCCTGCAGTTAAAGTGATGAAGCGTCCACAGCTCCTCCAGGGCCTGTTTGACCTCCACTGTTGGCACATAAGGAACACAACTTGTCATCAGAGTTTGCTTCAGCCCAAAGAGCTGCAGTTAACCTTTGACCCCTCACCTCCTTCACCCCTTTGTAAAGTGGGTGCCCCTAACTCAAAAAGGGGCATTTGGAGTGGGAAGGTTCTGGGTCACAGATATTTGGGACGTCAAGAGACGGGGATGGGGGTGTGGGTGCGTGCGTGTGTGTGTGTAACATTAGTGGCTGGTAGGACTGGTGAAATGGGCTGGGCTCTGTGCTAACAGTCTTAATTGTGCCCTGAAGCACTCTCCTCAATCTCTTTTTACAGCTCCCTTGCTTAAATATTTACAAACACACCAGTACCACGGCCACATGTTTGTCCATTTGCTCATTTGCTGGTGATTAGAGAGCTCTTGTTCCTGACTCAAAAGCCCACTTAGAGCCAACTTACCTTCCCACAGTGACACTCCCAAACTCCCTATTACCATTAGAGTCAGCATCAGACACTTTTTCATTTTATTACCCATGTAACAATTTGCTACTGAGACTTTTTTGTTTGTGTTTTCTATTTTTAAACCACAAAGGTAACCTTGTTAGAAATAATAAATAAATAAATAAATAAATAAATAAGATCCTGGAATTCAATTTGTGCCAAACCTCACTAATACACTTAGGTCAGTGTAGATCTAATTGCAGTTTTGTGAAAGGGTTAGAGAAAGTTTACTGCTCTCTTTGAGGTCTCCCGCATACCCTAGACTACAAGCGCACAACCGATTAAAAGTTTTAAACGTTGCAGAGTTTCCAGACAGAGGAGAAATCAAAGCATGCATTTGAGACATCAATAAGTGTGGCATGCCAATAACAGCCAGGGAGGCCATGGCAGAAAGGCAGGCAGTCTGAGCCTGTTAAAAGGAGCTGACTTCCATTCAAATAGCCTCCGATGCTGCTTTGCTCCATTGAACAAATCAATACCCCTCATTTGAAGGCATTTCTTGGTGAATATATCAACAAGTACAGAGGAATGTTTTCACCCATGTATATATATATATATAAATGTGTGTGTGTGTGTTGTGCGCTATTTGCCTATTCATCAAAACAGAATCAGACATGCAGATATTCAACATGCTTTACAGTACATATTTATCTCAGAGGACATGGAAGAAATCCATTCATATGGCTTTTTATCGATTCAGAAACCCATGGGATGCATTTTAAAGGCTCCCAGGACATACATTATATAAATGCATTGTGATGAAATGTGGTTGCAAAATATGTAGGATGCTGTGGAGTTATTTTTTTAAAGAAAAAAAACCTTTGAGCAGATTTATTTTACTAAACATGTGGTTTTGATACAGAGATCATGCAGACCTTTTGACTGACTTGACCCCGATCACACAGCCAACAACAAACTGTGTATTTATTAGAGGTAATGTGACATAAATCTTATGGAGAATTTACTCCAACAATATTTAGCACTAAAACACATTTCCTGCAATGAAAATGAAATTATTTTTGATTAGTATTTGATTTTCCTCTCAGTCAGGCAGTCATGAGTTGTCGACTAGTCTCACATGTACGTAGAGCATGCTCACAGTACAGAGTCCTTATTCAAACTTTCCTTTAAACTCATTTTGGTTTTAGTTCTGTTCTTTGTCTGTCTTTAAATGCACATAATCTGCCGTTACCTACACCCTTTTTTAGATGATGACAGAGTACTTCAATGGAGAGAGTTCACCCTAAAACAGCTGATCCCTTTATGATGTCATTAGGGGCTGCAAACACCAAACACATTCCTTAATTTTACCATATCATATCTGAACAGTAAAACTGTAAAAAAAAAAAAAACTACCGTAAGTCAAAATCGAATGATGAGTTGTGTTATTTTTTTTAATCACAGATTTGTGTGTCCTAATTCAGATTCACCACTATGTTATCAGACTGGAACCTGGAGGTGCTGAGACACCCAGTAGCTCAGTGGGGGTTGAGCATGATTCAATCAAGATAACCACGATGGATTATAATGCATAATGGAGCTCCACTCTGGAATATCACTTTTCAAATTAGAGGCTGCAGATAAAACACACATGCAGCGTAGTAGCCTTCCTGCTGGCTTCAGGTGGCTGTAGTGTTGTAATCAGATGAAACAGAAAAGCTTCCGCATGGCTCCAAATTCACTGTGTGCAACAGATAATGGTTTCAAAAAAAATTAATTGGCTCCTCATCATGACTTCTTCATTGACCTGTAGCATAAAACCTTTTGCTATAGAGTTAATGTATTCTGCCACCAAGGAGCTTGCATAGTGGATTAACATAGAAAAAAAACAATGCATATGTGTTTATGTGTGACTGTGCACTTTGCTGTGTGTCAGCTCAGATATTTTTTGGGTGCTATGAGTACTCTGCAGGCCAAGCGCTGCAGTTCCTGAATATAATGAGGCACCAACACAGCTCACCTGTCCAGCTGCCAGGAAGAGGTCAACCACAGCCTGAGTGCTGCATTCTCTCCTCTGAAGCACACACGGATAATTGCAAAAACAAGCAAATTCACATAAAGGCACACACACACACAATAACAGACAAACTAACTTTTCTTAAATAAAGTAAATCTTGTATGCGCTGCCCCTTTTTTCTTATCTCGTCTTCCCCTTTCTCTGACTTTCACGAGTAGCACAAAAGTTTGCCTAAATCCGATTACTGTAGTGGTGTACTGTTGCCTGTATTTATTTATTTTTTTTTATAGTGATGGAAAAGAGATGGCCTGCATTAAGGAGTACAATCTTTCTCTTTCTGTCCTCTGAGAATTCAAAATCCTCCTTGACAACATGCACTTCAAGGCTGACAGCCTCGCACCTTTCTTTCCCCTTAAGAAGCACATCATCCTACCATTTGATGCACCTCTCTCTCTATAAAAGCCGATAAGCTAAACCTGCGTACATATGATGGGATTTATAGAGTCGCCCATTGCATTCTTTAAAGAATTACTAGCTCCTTTTTGAAATGGAGACAGCCCTCTCAACAACCTATGTAATCAATTTGACACAAGAGTCTCTCTTCCCTTTTATAGGAGGAAATTACCATACGTTGTTCCCCTTATCCTCAAACAACATGTGATAAATTAATCTGTCTATAGTCAATGGTTCATTTTATATGAAATGACATAAGATATAACAGAATCCTGTTTGAGGGGAAATTTACCTGTGCACTTCAGTGAGAATAGAATAATTCCAGTCAATATACTGTGTGGGACAATTTAAAGTACATTGTAGGCCACTCTGTTTTAGGGACATTGAGGACTCTGGCTGGTCTAAAAGGCTGTGGATGTGAAAGTCCCTACGGAACCCAATGCTAAAATGCCACTGTGCTAGTCCATTTAGCGCTGCCCTCCCACCAGAGAGCATTTGGGTCTTAGCAGTCCTAATGGTGTTCAGTGCACAAGCCTCTTAATCCAACCCTGGCCTTGCAAAACTCATGCAGCTCTCTGCTACTTACACCCCATACCCCCCCGGCTGGGGAAAAAGGGACGTGACATGGACAGTGTCTCAGAGTCAATTACAGGTCTGGGGCAATCCCTAAAGAGCCAACAACCGTGTTTGTGACAAAATGGCCTGTCCTCATTCCTTCATAAAGATGCAATTTGCAAGAGCAAGGGGAGGCTTTTGGGGGATGGAGTGCAGAGTGCATCTCTTCAGAGGAGAGGATCATGGGCTCCCCGTAGACGTTGCTGTTAGCCCAAATGAATAAATGATGAAATGGGCTAGCACACTGAGCCTTAATGTAAAAGTTGAGTGCACGATGGTAGATTTAGCCTGTGTGAACTGTCACAGGTTTAAAGTATAGTGGACATACAGCAATGCTCGAGGCATTAATTCCTTGAATGAAGCTTAGTTCATGTGAGTGCAGCATTTTATGGACAAAGACTGAGACAAGGAATAACTACTTACTTAAATATTTATGATGTCAGCTAAGACGACAAATTATCATTACATTACAAAAGAGAGGTCACATTGTTGTGGACAAGTTACAGAGCTGTGTCACTGCTTCCTTGTCCCCTGGCACTGTCTGTCCCCCACATGTCTGGACGTTGTTTCAGCACTCTTTGTTTGTGCTATGGCGGCAAGGTGCACAGATGTTGGTGCAATTGAAGGTAAACAGTGAAAGTTTTCAGGTCATTAACAAAGTGACCCTCTTTGGATTTGGCACAGGACAAATATGTTCTCTTCAGGATATCTGATTATTTGGCATATTATAAATGTATATTTTTCAGCTTATTGTGAGTTCTATTCAAAGTTGTTTGGAAGGTAATAGTTCTCTTTGATAATTTAAAGACTTCCTGCCATGTACCATCACAGATCCCAGATGTGTCAAGTCTTCACTACCCCATAGAGCCTCTCACATACTCCACCTATTTGCCCGTATATTAAGACTAGCTAGGTATCACTGCAAAGATAGAGCCTCCACACTGAACTTCAAAGCTCTGGATGAGTTCGTCCACCTCATACATACACCTCTCAAACCAAAGTCTGACAGTAAAACAGATTTTAGTTAACATGTTAGTAAAATCCAGCGAGTCACTAACACAAGCTAAAGAAAGCTATATGTGCTGAAGGTAATGTTGTAAAGCAGGAACAAAGATTTACTGTTGGAAGCCTGTGTGATTTCTCTTCTACAGAGCAGACAGACGTGGACACTCTATGCATGAGAAAATAAGCAATTTCCACTCATCTCACTGTAGACAAGCATAACACACGAGTGACAGTGACAGGTGGAGCCTCAAACAGCTTAGAAGTTATGAACAATTTAACATAACAATTCTACCAATAACTATGAGGCTATGGGTTCAAACATATAACAAACTATACATGCATATTAGAAAAGACTCTTCATTTTGTGGTTACTGGTTATTATTTCACAAAATCTTCTATTATCCTACCACAAATTCTCATTACTGTACTTTATTTTGACCTTTTCTAGGTCAAAGTGCTGTAACTGATTTTGATCGTTCCTAATGGCTAAATATAATTTCTATACAGCCAGCATGTTATTTCACTGCACAGGAATGACCTGAGGGTCTGAATGTTTACTTCTGTATTGACAGCATGCTGTCACACAATGTCAGCATAAGTTGGTGTTTTCACTGTTTTTTTTAAAGTGTTAATTAAACTACTTAATAATACTCGTTGCTGTCAGCTGCCTGTAAAGGGTTCTGCCTATGTGAACAATTGCTGTGTTACACAGTGCTGAAATGACTCCCAGTGCCAACACATGCAGTGATTTGTATCTGACATTTAGGACGATCTTGTGAATAATTTGTTCTCCTGAAGCTATCGTTCTAAACAATCATGATTTAATCCATCAATTTTGGAGTTATTTGCGTACGGATGGATACAATTTTGAATTTATTCACCATAGACGTAAAGACGTCAATTTCTTTGATCCCATCTTGACAGTTTATTGTATTACCTGATTAAATGAAGAATGAATGATCAGAGGGCAGAAGGCGATGCTTTCCAACTTTGAAATATGACTTTTGAGAAGGCATGAATCTTGTGTGGATAATGTGCAGCTTGCAGCAAATGCTCTTTTCTATCTGCTTCTCTATGTACATCCGAGTACTTAGAGAAGCAGCAGCACGAGTTTAAGTGCTATACAACAGTGACAAATAGGAAAATATCAGACACACTAAAACAGGATTTATTCCAAAGGATATCGCAGTAACACAACCCAAAAATGCGGCTCATTTTTTGTTTCCTATTTGTTAGGACAGACCTTTTTAAAACTGTTTTCTTTTGAGATTTATATCCTCTATAATGACTCCAAAAAATGTGTTTAATCGTTATGTGGCAGTGAGCTGACGGTGCTTCAGCTGCCAGGGAGAGTGTTTATTTTCACAAGTCTTAGAGGAGCATAAACACAGAGGGTTGAGTGTGGGGGTGGCCATTTTCATGCCAAGTCTGCAGAGTTTTGAAAGCGGCACCAACCCTGTGTTGTTCTGCAACCAGACAAAGTATTCTCTTTCATCCGAGGAAGGATTCACCCGGTTTCATGTCAACAAGGCCCTTTAAGCTCAGAAACTAGGTGGAAAAGAAGAAAAAAAATTAAAGGAAATCACCGTGACTGATGGTTGACAGATGAACCTCTTCCCGGAGACCAGAAAAAAAAAGAAGAAAAGGGTCATGTTGCAAAAACAAATCATCTGACTGTCTTTGAAACTTGTCCTGGCACGTTAATCCTTGGATGACATTTCGATCTGCTCCTTCACATAAAGTCACAGAGTGTATCATGATTAAGCATTATTAGGTAAGAATAGAAGTCTGACAGTGCTTAACAGCTATGAGGTTTAATGGTCAGTGGCGTTCCTCACAATAGTGCGTTAGCTAGGTGACACCCCAGCCGGATGCAGGTGCTGTCTGTTTGTGTCTTGGTCAGACAGAAGCTCTGCTGCCTGGTCATTTATCCACCAGCCCTCCCCGCTCCTCACCCTTCAGCCTTAAATGCTGGGCTTTCTGGCTTAATCAATCACCCGAGTAAAGAGCAATAGCTGTGTGTAAAGGGAGGAATGTGAAGCAGAGAGGAGAGAGAGCTGTGAGGTGGGTGTCAGGGACAGGTGGCCAGGGTCAGTCTCTCTCTCACCTTGGCAGCTCCTCTCCAAGTGCTCTTGACAGGCTTACATGCATCCACCCACCTGCACAAGAGGGACCCGAGGCGCACACACAAACAGAGTATAGGTGCCTCTCTCCCACACTCTTGCACGCGCGTGGACACATGCACACCCACAAACACAAGAAAAGCAGCATGAAAGGCTTCAGGCTCCCTGAACTCCCTCGGGGAAACACTCCAACTATGCTAATGCATGCCAGTTCATCAATTTAGTCCTGGACACAATGCGCTTTCTGGACTGTCTAAGCTTGCATATTTCTCAAGGTTAAAAAGTTATCAGGGATAGGATGGCCACTTCTGTGTGAATGAATCTCCATATCATGAAAGGAAAATCAATAGCGTTAGGCAATAATGCAGCAGATGAAGTTAAATGCGTCGGATACACCCAATTCATTTTAATACAGTGTCTGTGATAATTACAGTAGGCGGGAGTCATGTTCAGTGAGTTATACAGCTTAGTCAATGTTAACTAAGTTGTGAGTTGGATGTCATATGATATGATATTGATCATTACAGTGTAACTTTAAGATTTTTAACATGAATATGTATTTGAGTGTAAATAAGCAAGTGGGATACACCTGCTATACTCCTGTTAGGCAGTGCTGGATAGATGAAGATGGCTAACACTATTGAACTGACTTAATTTTAGTGCACACTAAACCCTGGAAGTCTGATAAGTCTGAAGTCCTCAATAATACCTCCCAACACTGACCAACTTACACCAGTAACCAAATGGAGGTTCTGTAGTGATGGGTCTGTGTTTTGCACATAAGCAGCTGATACGACTAAGAGTCATCCACAGCACAACAAAGCCCTGACTGTAATCCAGAATGTGATGGACATTTAAATCAAGAAAGAAAGAGTTTGAGCAAATGAGTGTGACTAGCCAAATAAAAACGACATTAGAAAAGCAGAAAGAATTAGGTAAGAGGATAGCATGTAAGGTGGTAGATGGGACAGTAGGATTTGAAAATACATTTGTAGTTTTTATTCCTATAATCAGATTTGTGTCTTTTTCCATCCGTAGAAACCTTATAAATATGGATGAGCCCGTCAATGTAGAGGTACTGCTCTTTTATTTGGATGAAATACTTTTTTCTCCCCTGTCATGTGACTAATACTTTTATGTCACTTGCAATGCCTTTTGTCAGAAAGCAAGCATGTTGGAGTTACATTTTGGCTTTGCAACATGTAAATGAGGATTGTAGGAAGTGGAATTAAAAGGGATGAGTTCAGATGTTTGTATCTACTTACACACTGTGTGTCTGTACACACACACAGACACACACACACAAGCTGACGAGACATGCTTTGAATAACTATTGGGGCAGGCTCCCTGCTGAGTTTTGTATTGGCTATGTGGTGTTATAACACTATATTAATTCATCTACCTTAAGCCTACATATGTGTATGAATAATTTACATTCAGCCCTGCCCAACTCATTTAAATAACACAATAGCACTGTAAGCCTCCCAGTCAGCACATTTTTTGATCTTAATTTTCAGTGATCAGAGAATTTCACTGTAAATCCTGTCATTTGGCCGTACAACATAAGATGTAGTGGTTTTTTATGGCTCCGTCTCTGTGATAGTGGATTTAGACTCTGTAATGACGCTGATAAGTACACTAAGCAGGGGGAACAGACAGAAGGGGAAAAAAGGCAGACCCAAGGAAAAGAAAGATGCTTGGACTTGTAGCCTGAGAACAGTCCCTTGTTTCAAAGCTACTTAAAAATAATTAGCAGGAAATCCAGCTGCATAATTTATAGTGTAGTTAGGTCATGATAAAAACATGTCAGCGAATGTTTTTCTCACAACTTCTGAAAATAGAGAAAAGAGAGTGGACAATCGTATGTCAGGAAGTGATGAGAAAATAATAGAAATCTGTGCCAAATGTAAGATTTTTATTTTATTTTATTTTATTTTTATTTCTGGGCCTAATTTTAAAGAGAATGTGTAATTCCTGGAAAAAAATGTGGTGTGATAGCTGAAAGCATTTGCAGCAAAGACTACTGTGAATCATGCCAAATGTTATAATTTAAAAATAAAATCAGATAAGCTGCAATGTCTGCATTCATTGGCACATGTCTAAGGATGAGGCGCATAGACATGGCAGCCTAAAAAAGAATGAAGCTTTTTGTGTTGAATGTGTTGGTGTATCTCAAATCAGAATTTTATTTTTCCTAAAACTGTAAGAGGTAAAGAGATCTTAATATGTGAGATATTTCTAAGTGAGACTAATTTGACCATATCTAAATATGAATTTTTGATAACGAAGCACTAATTATAACTAGAATATGTAATTACTGGAGAAAGAATTGCAGTGTGATTGCTGAAGGCATTTACAGTAAATATGTCAGCAGTGTTTCTAACACAGCTTCTGAAATCTAAGCCAAATGCTCAGCGGTGTGGTGGCTAGCACTGTTGCCTCACAGCGAGAAGCTTTCCTGGTTTGAATTTGGCTGGAACATGTCTGTGTGCAGTTTTTGTTTTTTTCTAGGTGCTGTGAATATAGGGATAGGATAGGGATAGCTGCTGTCACAACGAGTTGTTTTTTTCATCTGTTTTCCAACCAGAGGCGAAGAGGTGGCTGAGCAGCCATGGAGAATCACCCAGGAGAAAGAGACAGACTGATCTTTTCTGTTAAGGATTATATGAATACATACCTTTTTTCTTCCATTTCACAACCGCTTAAATACCTCAGTAACTTGGTGGGAGATTAAAGCAGCCTCTTGCCTTTTCTGCAACCTTTCAGACAAAGCAAATTTTGTGAGTTCCATGCACCGCAGAGAATCCGAATTTTTCCTCCTTAAAATAAAAAAAGGTAGCACTGATGAAAGATTGCACCCAAGCAGCAGAAGTTGTTGGCAAGCTAACACAGTGGCCAGCCCTAAGGGAAATGCCAGATGTGTCTAATTTATCACAGAGACATGTGAGAGAGGTGGGAGACAGACAAAAGAACCCAACGGGTCACTCTTTGTCTCTTAGTAGTCGTTGACTTGTGTGTTTAGGTGTGTTTTAGTGTAGGAGGAAGAAAAGGGGAGGCGAGAGACCTACTACACAAACACTGTAAATCATATCAACACAGATTCACATTTTCCCAGAATAGGAGCACAGAATAGGAGCATTTCTGCATTACAGCACCTTATTTAAATTGATAAGAGCACAGTCCAAGCTAGAAAAGAGATCAGTTCTACAGCTGTTATTACACGCATGTGCACTAAAACTCTTAGAGTCTTGTAGCCGAAAAATTACTGTCTGAAATCTGCCTTTGTGCAGTCATCCACTCCCTCTGTCTCAAGGGCTTACCTCCCCTGTGGGACGGGGGGGGGGCAACAGGTTGTTCCTTCTTGCTTCTTGTTCCATCTGCTGGATTCAAACATGCCAGAACAGAGAACATGAGCAATTTGTAGTCAAGGATGTGACTTTGGTCTACTACTTCCATCCAGAGAAAAAGAGCAATACATCCAAGAGTGCAGCTGCTGGATTACCTAGGAAAAAAAGGTTCACACTATTACAGGGGTTTACTATGATGATTTCTTGAGACAGCCACGGGTGAAAGATTAACCATGGGAAGCTGACAGGGGGAGTGCTATTTCACCAGGACGACACACCACCTCACGGTAATGTCTGTCAGCCAGGAATGAGTATTTGAGCTCAGCCTAGACTACTCTACCAAGAAGAGGAAGCTTACTCATTGCCATTTTCAGTGTGACGATAATGTCATCACTGCAGTGAAACACTTTCTAGAGGTCCAAGTTACCAATTCCTACAAAGCTGGGGTTTGTATCCTCCACTGCTGCTGCTGCTGCTGTAAAGGGGCTGAGGGTAAATGTGGTGTATTTTTTAAAACTGACTCTTTGGATTTCCTTAAAGAAGCAATAACAACCCCCCTTCAGAATGAGCATTGCCATGAAGAGAAAATCACTGAGCAAACACAGAGGAAACACTCTCTAATGGCCAATACAGTATTTACATGTCTACTCTTTAGATGTGTTAAAAAGGAGGATCTTGCTTATAATCTGAGATCATTCCTAATTGTAGATGAATAATGGGATCCTGCATCAATTAGCCCCCTGTTGTTGTGTGCAATGTTAAATGTGCACAGTCAGCAAAACAGCCTTTGCCCTCAGGTGGAAGTCTGTGCCCCTAAGTGTTGTTTCTAACCAAGGTAGACTCTCAGTTTTAACCCAAAGACATACCATCCCTGTGCGATCATGTTGGGATTTGTTCCCAGCATGATCACTTCACTTTCAATAGATCTACACCTGTCTGGTTGATCATAACCTAAAGCAAGGATTAAAAAGCCTCAGAATTCCTTAGAGGTCTCAAAACGGCATTAGGAGAACTGTCAGGATCAGTCCTGCACTCCAAATATAGTGACAACAACATGCAGTTTGCAGCCAGAGTTTACTGACACTGAAAGATCTTTAATCTAATTTATTTCATTTTTATATATTCAAATATTTGCACATTTTTAACACACATATTCTTATGCATGAAAAAATGCCCACAGTTGATTAACAATCCCCATGAATCCAGTTCACACGCAACATATCATTGCACATGGAAAGTGGAGATTAAACAGATATCAGATTCTACTTCTTCTCTTTAAAAACCTAGCTGGTGGCTCATAAAAAGTATTTTACTAGCTGTCTGACCTGTTCATCATTCTCTCTACCCTGTTTACTTGCAGGGCAAACATTGCCTCAACATCAATTAGACGTACTAATTACAGACTGCAATTACGGTTGTTTTTTTCTTTTCCTCCCACACCTGGTTGAGACGTCAAGATTCCTCTGCATCATGCCGCCGGTCTGGTATGCCACATCTCCTCGTTTGTGTTTAAGTTGGCACGAAGCCCAGCTTTTAGAGTTGAGTCAATGTTTTGCTTAAAAAGGAGAATGACACTTTTCAACAAAGCTGAAGACTGTTTTTTTTTTTTTTTTTTAAACGAAGTATACAGTCTGGGATTTGTGTTGCTGAATGGTCTTGAATTACCTGTTAAAAGTCTGGCACGACAAGGGGAGGATGGTGTGCGGTTGCTCCACCTAACGCTTTATATTTTAAATGATGGGTAATTGCTCAAACGAGCCACAAAAATGGAACTCTGTTAGATCAAACGCCACGCTTAAATTACTTTGTGTTGTTTTGTTCCCAACATATATATCTATCATATAAAAATAATAACCCTAATGACAAATAGCCTGTAGCAAAATTGTCAATTGCCAAGTGATGATGTGATAAAAACCCACAAATTATATGCCTTCTGTGGTGTTTGTGATGTGCCACCCTTCTTTCCTTTTTGTTACACTTGTATAAATGCTGATGTAATATGACCATAGTAAAATACAGACACCTCCCCCTATAAATTTATACATTAAATCCCTTGATTAACTTTTGGATCACAAGTTGATTAGTGACCTGACCGCTGGTCCTGGACATCAACAGGTCTTCCCTGCAAGACAGACACAATGGCTCTCCTGGGGTGCTTTGCATTCAGATCAGGTTCTCCTGGAGCCAAGACTGTCGATTGGCAAGACAACAAATCCAGCTTGGCCCTTCTCTAATCTTTAGTCTTATTCAAACAGTTGCACAAGTCTGAGAGGACTCTGCTACGTTTCAGTGTCATTATTAACCCTCATCATGTGACGTGCTGTGAGTGGGTTTCATTTACTTAATCAAAACAAATGGGGAAAAAAATGATGTTGTAAAAAAATATTTCTTTTCCAGAGGAACATTAAAAATCATTAATACACCAAACCAAATCCACACCAAGGACCAAATATAAGCAGCAAGCTTCAGGGTGATTTAACTGGCACTTTAAGATGTCTAAAGGAACAGCTTTACACAAAAAACATAAACAAACATGTTACTCTTATCTTATTATGGTATTAAGCTACCACAAAGTTTGGTTGATAGCCTACTGGTTTTTATTTTACATTTTAGGGCAACATAGCTTCCATTGATGAAAACATGACAGCTTATTAAAGGTTTCCTTTTTTTCTCTGTTTGCCGCTGAGTGGATCAAATACACAGTAGTATGTTTCAGTAGTGGTAGACTCCACTGGGGCGTACACTATCTGAGCTCAGTGTATTTACTGCATATGGCTTGGAGTGATTCCCAATAATTCCTAGACTGTCTTCTGAAACTATGGGCAAAAACTTGTTCTAATATGACTCTCTGTGATATGTGTTGGTGGAGAGAACAAAGAAAGGAGCAAAGGTATTTCTGGTCAAGAACAAAATAAGCCTCACCCCTTACTCCAAACACGTCAATTCTCGCTCCTGCAATGCATTCCAGCCTCAGGAGGCAATATTGTGGGTGAGGAGACATGCACCTCTGACAAAGGGATTCTTGGCTTTTGAGTGCTGAACATTGGTGAAAAATACCAGCTCTCTCTCTGTTTGTTTCAGACTACATTGTGGTAATCTCTGACATTTATTTCTGACATTTAACTTAAGTGTTTTGAAGGTAGTTTTCATCTTATTTTGGTGAAAAAAAAAAAAAAACATCTTCAAATGCAGTGATGGGATCTGAACTGCTGCAGCTGAGAAGCATTATTTAGGAAGGAATTTTAACACTCTAAAGTGAAGTGAGACTCCAGACAGTGGAAATTGCTTCTTAATGTGGTTACATCACACTTTTATAACCAGTGATTGACATTACTATAAACAATACAGAGTTCAATTCCAAAAAAGAATTAAAGAAAGCGTCTCACTTCCAACCTCTGTTACTAATTTAATGCACTTTTATCATTTTATCGTTGTATTTTCTGGGGAACTTTTATGTTGTTTGTTCTTCGTGCTGTCTGTAAACATGACACATCTGACAAACACAAACAATGCTGCTTCCTTTTAAAACTATGAGGCACTCCAAAGACACAACTCAGCACATACCATTATCATGAATTCATTTAAATCAACCCACAACCCAGCATTTATCAGTGCTCCTGCCATCTTCTTCTCCCACCAAAACACTGCCTCCATCATAATCCTTTCATGTGCCTGCTTTCCTCCCGTCACAGACGCAAAACTCACACATTCAGCCTGCCGCTTGTATACGCTCTTGCAGAACCACAGACAGCCGCACATACACATACCACACACTCGAGTCGAAAAATAAAACAAACAGCATGACATGATGAATAGCCGTATAGTCAGACTCGTTAATTGTCAACAACTCTGACGGCATGTGGCACGGTTTGCCACAAATGAAAATCAGCGTAAGGCTCCAGACAGTGGAAAATGTTTGTTGATAATTAAACATTCTCAATCAATCCTGTGTCAGCCCTCAGATTGCCAATTGATTAAAACATTCTTCTCGTCTGAATTTAATTTAGGGTTCCAATTCCACAAAGCAATTAACACTATGATACACTGTAAAGTTACATTTTTTTGTTCTCTTGCGTTTCATCTCCACTAAAAAGACCCCCAGACGGGGGGAGTCACGAGCAAATGTTTTGCTTTTTGCCATTTTGTGCCATCAAAAGAAAAAAACATGAAATAGGAGCCCCTTTGAAATGCCAAAACAGGAGATGATAAAATCTTGCCTTTCTGTGGCTGTAAGCAAGTTTTTAACCAGAGCCCCGTGCTTATCTTATGTTAGCTCCATAACAAAGAAGCCATTGAATTTCTTCAAGTGAGAGACGCTAAAAATGTCCAAACTACCAAAATAGCTGTCAGTCACCAAAACCTTTTCATATAGGGTCTTTTCTTGGTGTTGCATTGCCAGGAAATGGTGTTTTCGCTATTGTTTCAATCACAGACTATTACTGTAGTGTCAAAGTCATTGCAGCTCTATTTTCCCAACTGTAATGATGTTTTACCTCTTGGAATTCGTCTTGACTTTGGAGAGTCGCAGGAACTTGTCACACCCAGTCGCACCTGCCAGATCTCATTGTATTTCCCTTTATTCTCCGATGCATCATCTGGAGTATGTGTTATTTTGTTTGAGAGTTAAAGGGTATGGTGGAAAGCGGGACAGTGAAAAATCCCCAAAAGATGTTTTTTTTTCTTTTTCTGCAGTATTCCAGCATCAACACAGTGCTTGATTTATCACTTTGATAGCTGCAGCACCGTTGCCACCCTCATTGTTTTGGTTTACTTTATATTTGTTTCACATCATCTTTGATTCTCAGCAATCGAGATGACAAGTGACTTTTTTATTGTTGTTTTTATCATCTGTGTGCGCCTCATAAGAGAAGAAAATAGGACAGTGGAGTGGAGGAGAGTGGTGTGAGTTACACCTGCAGGTCTGATGTGAGTGATACTGACACATATTACTCTCTGATCAGTTCATCCCTCAGCACATCCATTCGTGCATCTAAAGCACGATTTCCAACAATTTCCCTTTTCAAACCAGAAAATTTCTTTTTTGTTTGTGTAGGTGGGGAGCGGTGCAGTCTGAACTGCTGTGCCCATGCCAGCTTATTCCTAGGCAGTAAATGGCACCACCTCACAGACACATTGTCTGAATCCTGCTGCTGAAGTTGGAATGCCAGCTTTAGGCATGTCAGGCCTCTGGGCATCGGGATTGGGTTTCCCCAGACCCCCCTGTCAAAGGATTAGCTCACACTCTGATCATCGGGAACACAGAAATGTTCCTCCTCTTTTCTCCAGTGCCACTGCGGCTGCACACATTCCTTTGTACATCTTTCACACCCGCTGAAATTTCACTAAATACGTGGCAGCAGTCTTACTATATTCCCTGTTCCACTTACCAAGCTTTCTCCTCTCCTTCCTTACCCTTTCCACCTCCCCCCATTCCTGCCTCCTCTCTTCTCTTTCTCCATCACTTTCTCCTCTCTTCCTCAACTGTGTGTTGATGAGCTTGAGCACTGTTTTTTTCTGAGGAAGGAAGAGGGATTATGCTAAGCCCTAACTCGGGGAGACCAGCCTTATCTTGCCTGTAGCAGCTCCGTGCACCAGAGAAAAACAGGCTGGAAGAGAGCACAGCTACAGACCAGGCGAAGGCAGTATGGAGACAAAGATGGGCATGGACAGCAATATACAACACATCCATGTTTTACTACTATGTCTCCACATTTAGCCATCTTCAGCCATGTTTTTTTTTCCCTCCCACATACATGTAGTGCAATCACTCTTCATTAGTCATCATGGGGAATCACAGCATTTGCATACAAACACAAACATTATCTAAATGTATTTCTTTTTCTTAAGCCCTGCAAATTGCCTCAGTCACATACCAGACATTATTTATTCTGCAGTGGAATGACAGGTGATTTAGACCCCCCCTCCCCACTCTAAGCTGCCTCTCACCAGAACTGTCCATTGTGCCGGACCCCGCTCCAATCCTTCCTTTTAGCGAATCTTCAATTATGGCTGCATTATACTCAATTATGGTGACTCTAATTAAAGTCCCATCCCCTGATCCATTTCCTGAATGAAACATTCCCCCTCTAACCCAGTCCCTGAGACAATGGGCTGTACTACAGCAGGGAACAAGGCCCCACTGTAAGCAGGCTGCTGGCCTATTCACCTGGCCTAATTACCCTAACCCTATGGGGGGCTGTGCTCCTGGGAAAGACCCTGGTTCTTGAGGGAGACCTGCGGTGAGCTCAGATTTCCCTGCAAGTACAGATAATAGCAGAAGATGATGTCAGCATTCAGTTCAAGGTAACATTTTTTTTCAGAAGGTAGGACCAGAGAATATGCATGCACCCAGCTTTATCTGTAGCTCAGCAGCTGTTAGCCACTCAAACAAACACAACATTTAGGAAGACTTCAACTTGTAAAAAGTAACATTTCACTCAGAGGAAGACCCACACAGACATTAGCTGAGCGTTTGGTGTCTGGCTTCATTTACTTCAATGTCATCAGAAATGCTTCTCCAAGAAAGCCATAGCAACAGATTAGCTGGGACTTGCGGGGCATCAGAGCTAAAAGAAAGTAAGCCGCCATACACCCACAGACAACATTAAGATACCGGCCAACAACTTGGTCTTTCAAACACACCAGAAAATCCAGTAGGCGAGACTTTAAGACCTTGCATTGTGCATAACCCTATGGACTCTGTAATTCCTTAGTGCAACAATGCCAACGAATTATCAACAGAAAACTGGTAAATGTTGTCCTTTTCAATGCATTATTGTGCTGTTTTGAGGGGAAAATTGCAACTCTGCAAATATTTCTTTCATAAAAGTGTGAGGATTTAAATAAGATGTGACTTGGAATGGTATGCTATGTTTGATAGCTTCTAACATAGCGTGTTGTATCCTTATTTTGTTTTACAGAGCTGAAACTGTATAAGCCAAAAACATGGAGTGACCCAAGTGGCCCCGGGGTTATTAGAAGGCCAGGGTGGGGTATTAGTGGGGGGAGGTAAAGGGCAACAAAGCCTCTTTCTTCACTCTTCCTCCTGATCCTATCACTCCATTCCTTGGCTGTGGAGATGAAAGACTAGCCTGTAATTGGAGAGGAGGGAGCAAGTGGAAGTAATGAGAAAGTTAAAAAAAAAGGGAATGGGACAGAGAGTGCTTGAGGAGTAGGTAGGAGAGAGTGAAAGAGAAAATACCTTTTATTTCCTCAAATTAAATGAAGGGAAAACAGCCCGACCCCACTTCTCTATCAGACCAGAGTTTGAGTGACAATGTAGCAACGTGAGGCTCTCGGCTGTAATAACTTGCCTTTGTGAGGAGAACTCAACGCTTTGTCTTCCTTTTTGGTGGGGCCCGGGATCCAGGGATAAAGCCTTGACTTATTATGACTAGCTTTTGTCCTTCAGGAGCTGTGGGAGACTTGACTTGCCCTTTCGTCTGTCATCGGAACAGGGATCTCATACTGGGGCTGTTACTCAGGCATGGGAATGCTGGAATGACAGCCAAGGACAAGGCCAAAGCATGTAGTTCCCTATGATATTACAATATAATACACATGTTGTTATGATCACAACAGGGTCTTGTTTAGCCTAATATCTTCATATAATATTTTGTTACATTCGGGTCAGAAGTGAGGAACTCAGTGGAGGAACTCCACAAACATTGATTTTAAATTTTAGTGGCACACACTCAGAGCAGTGAGGGAATCTATTCTTAGCAAACAAATTCCCTTCATGTTTCCATTTAAATTGATAATCCCTGCACTACCTTGAATTGTTATAAAGGGCTTACTGTTAATTGATCTGATGGATGAGCAACACAAAAAACACATAAGCGTGATAAGAAACATAAAAACAAGCTGCAAGACATTTACACATAACTCATTAGGGATTTGAGTTAATGCTCTTTGAGTTAAAAAAAATGGATTATTTTGCCTGGAAGATTTACACTCATCTCCTACTGGGGTTTTTCAGCTGTTCCTCCGTAAAGGGGAATGTCTTCCATTATCCAGCTGGAATTTTAAAGGATGGGCCTGGATGCTTATCTCTGGTTCAGATCTGCAAAGCTGGGGTCTCCTGTTCCCTCACCCTGCCTTCATAAACTAGAAGCAATAAAAGAGCTATTAACCCCACCCACTCATACCAAGTACTACACCTGGCCACAACTGGGGCCAAATATTTTAAATAAAGAGTGCTTCAAAGGGAGCTCTGGACTAAGTGGGAATGCAGAGGAAGCTTAAAGACCATGAAGGAGAAATGGTCGGGGAGGTAAAGGGGACACAAAGGGCCTACAGTGAAAAATAGAGGAAAGGACTAAGGGTCAGAGAGCAAACAGAGGGAGAAACAATTATGTGTTGAAGATAAGCAGGAACTGCAATTCATTTGTCAAACTTTTACCTGTATTTATCATGTGTAGCATACAACATGTGATCCACAGTAAGTCACTATGATCACTGCTGTAAATCCTAGGCTGCTTATTAAAAGACTACATCCACACTAATAGGTTTTCATTTTAAAATCAACGCCATCTCTATCCACACACGTCTTTTCCACCATTTTAAAGCTATTCCTAACTATGCTCACCTCCCACTAAACACATGGAGGTCTATCAGCTGGAACAAGAATTGTTGTAAATCATTATTTTAACAATATTTTTTCACCTGCATGTAGGCAGTTGCATGGTAACATGCTTGAACTGTCGCGACTGATAAAAACCAAATCAATATGTGAGCAAGGTGCCTGCATTACTGTCTCCAGCTCTTTCAGATTAAAATGCATCATGAGAGCTTTCACACTAACCCTGATCCATCCTCAGTGTAAACCTTAAGTCCTACCATGGGTGTTTCATAGGTAGAGTTCCTGCAAGATTATAATTACAAAAAGTTTCAATGTATCATGCAATAATCATCGGATCCCACAGTAATCTGTGTGCTTCATAAGAACAACAAACAAATAAATGTGTCTGTTTGTCCAGCTTTGTGCTCGTCTGTGCATCTGTGGATAAAATCTCATCCGAGGCCCTCTGATTGTACTAATGTGATGTACATCAGAGGCAGGCTTCCTGTCAACCTGTCTCACCCACAGCTGAATGCCAAGAGTCAACACATATCTAGAGCAGAGTAGAGTGGAGGGTTGCCTCTCGGAGGCTCCTGAACTGAGTTGGTGGGACACACGACCCCTTGACTTTGAAAGTGACATGAAAAGAATTTGCTCCCAACCTATAAAGAAATTGGTTCTTTTCCACCTGGCCACCCCTTCTCATTTCCATTCAGCCATCTTCACAGCCTATCGAGTTAAACGTTAAGATGTAATTACCTGTGAACTGAGTGAAGTGGGGGAATGGCAAAGTTATAGGGAGCCACCAAAGTGAGGGGGGAGGAAAAAAAAAATAAAAACAGCGCCGCTCAGAGTCACGACGGGTGTTTTCTCCTGGGCCAAACTGAAATGAACATGGAAATGAATGTTTGAAATGCATTGAGCAGGGAAAGGGAAGAGAGAAAGGGAGTACAGAGGGAAGGCGCACATTTGAGCAATGGAGGTAATTATTCTGCAACTCCTTCACCTGTGACAAGAGGCTTAGGCGAGTGGGGGTGTTTCAAAGAAAGGCAGCGAGGGACAGGGAGGCATGGAGTGGGCGTTTGCTACTACCCAGAAACCAATTGGCCCGAGACCTCTTGTGCTGTTCCTCCCGGCTTCAACAATGACAGGATAAGCCCTTTAACTGTCTCTCTCAGCGCCTTTTCTTCTGTCTTCATTACTTTCTCTTTATACAGCAAATAACCTACAGCCATTTGCTCAGTTGAAGTTTTATTTTTGACAATTTCCAATTCTCCCACCACTGTGCTCTCTCTCTCTCTCTCTCTCTCTCTCTCTCACTCTGTCACACACACACACACACACACACACACAAGCCTTTTGTGTAACACAAATCCACTCCCTCTCCCAGTTCATGCCACAAGTAAGTCACTCAGGGGTGAAAATTAAAGGCCAATTGCAAGGCGGTTATTGCAAATCGTAAGGTCTGCAGTCTTGCGGCCAAGTCAGGTGTAGTTTCAATTCTTATGTGCACCCTTACTCTTTCTTTTTTTAACCAGCTCAGCAGGCTTGGTCTCTTTTTTATGTGCATGGTTGCACACGAGCTGAATAAGACAGAAAGCAGCAGTGAGAAAGTGGAGTGGTAAGGGTGAAGGCAGCAAATACAGATCAGCCTTTGCTGGCTGAAGCAGCAAGTCAGTAAAGAAGCACATCTATTTTGTTGAAGTGTCACCGATCAATAATGCTCTGTCCATTCTTCTTTATAAAATGATACCTCTGAAAGAACGGACAAGTGACGGAATTAGGTAGGCGGAGAGAGTTATGGCCAAATAGGTGACTGTGAATTGAACTTGTGACCTGTGACTCATGCTCCAGGCCATCTCATTCAATTACAGAGCAATACTGCAGTTACAGTGTAAGATACAGGGGGAGAGTATCTGCTTGTACTGTATATGAAGGACCTGAATTACACATTTCTGTGGTATTTAGTGACCCGCTTTGGTTTCAGAGGCCCAGCAAAAGGAGAAAATCTTATGATGATTAAGGATTGTATCACAAGCAAATTTCCTTAAATGTAATTATAATGTAATAAATCCCATTATATGGATGCAAAGTAAAAGTCTTAAAGAGGAGTGTTTTTCTTTCATTAATAGAACTGCTGAGGCTAACAATAAGTCGAGTGGATTCATTTTACTAAAATTGTTACCAGTGCGGACTTAATTCCATTTGCCTCTAGTCCCTGTGCAATGCTCCGTACACAATAAACCTGATTCTCCGTCCTACCCAGAGGAGGGCTGCAGATGATGTCATGATGCCATTATCAGCCAATTACATTACAAGACAATTGTCTCTGATATATTGGCTATTCAAAACAATCACCAACATCCACTGGGGCCATCAGCAGCAATGCCATAAAGCCCTCCTTGCTAAATAAATACACAATTTTCCAGATGAGCTTTGAGTGCACTTAGAAAAAGATGCTGTTTTAAGTTCATTAGAGAAAATAAAGAATAAATGTTAATATAAGATGAAGGTAAAATGACTTAAAAGTGGCTTACAGTTATAGAAACCCCTGAATTTAAACACTAGGTTAAGCAGTTGCAATGGCTCTGAGGTTGTTGTGCATACTCCTACATTAATCACAGTGTCACCTAATGATCAGAAACATCGTGTGTTACCACTGTCACCACCAGATGGAATCTGGTAAAAGAATATAAGGTTAGATCAGAGACAGATGGACATGTTTAGAGACAAAGAGAAAGGCAAGGATGTGATCAAATGTCTGCAGAGGGAGAGAGAGAGAGAGAGAGAGAGAGAAGAGCTGGTTGAAACTCAAACCAACAACAAAAGACAAGCTTCTAGTTAGTCAGAAGAAAAAATATGAGCACATAAAACAGGAAATAGACACTGCTGCTGGCAGTAAAGAGAGTTCTTTTGGACTGCTTTCAGATACTGTGTGCTTGGTAGCACAGCTCCGACTCCTAAGAAAAGGCCACTTTAGAAAGAAGAAATGTGAGCTATATATATCTCAGGAGTGTTAACATAACTTACGTGAGTGATCCTGTGTTTGTGTACATATGTTGCATGACCAAATAGTCCAGCGTCAGCTTGAGTGTGTGACAAAGTGTCCGTTGTAAAGTGTGGGAGCCTGTTTAACAAGGCTTCAAAAGAGAGAGCACTTGTTTGACATATGTGAATATTTGTCAGGGTTGTCCACATCTGGAGATACTCATTTCATCTGACAAGTGTGTGAATAAGATGGGATATGCACAGGGATTGTGTAAATATGTGGAATTTGTGTTCGAGTCTGCAAATTCCTGGCGATGTTTGGATCTGAATTTTTTCCATTCTTTTATCTCATTTGCTCCATAAATAAAAAAAAAATGAAAAAAGATAGAAAATGTGTGTTTATGGGACTGTTTGTGGGAGGTAGAATCATACGCATAGAGACTGATGATCTTATAATTTGATTGTGTCCTTTTACTATCAGATCAGTGTGAATTTATGTTAGCTTTTGCCAATATGAGGGTGTGAGCAAATGATAAATGGAAGCCATGAATCTATGGAAACTGTTTCACTGACTGATTGGAATTATTTTGTTTTTAAGATAGCAAGTTTGGTTTCATTATATTGTACTTCAAATTAATAAGAAGTGAATGAATCATTGTTTCATTTGTTTTAGTATCTTTGTTTCGTATTGTCAGGTTCAGTAGAGACCACACTGTCTACCCGGCCATTGTTTCCTGTCAAACAATGAGCTAGAGAAGCCATCATAACATGAAAAGTCTTCCAAAAGCACAATCTGCTCAGGTTGCTCAACTCCACTGAATTACCACATCATTCCACATCAGCTCTTCTGCTTATGTACAATCAGGGAACATTTCCAGGAAAAGACAAATGCTAAAATACTATTAAGAACACCAATGAAGCAAATGTTTTGTGGGAAAAGAGGTGTAGTGGGAGATGCATCATAAATTCACCCAAACATCAAATTTGATTTCAAGGTGACACGATAGACAGATATTTGATATTTTTAGGTTCATATGACCAGAGTGGGCAGTTGTCCCAGCTCTCTCTGAGATAGAGAAAAATAACTCTCTTAATGAACCTCAAAACTCAAAAGAAATTTCAAAACTTCCTTGAACTTGAATGGAGAGCTGTCTGCCATTCCCCTGTGCCAACAACTCCATGCTGGGGTGCACAAACTGAGGGAGAGAGAGGAAGGAGAAGAAAGAAATAATAGCAGCTACTGTTAAGACATAGAAAAGAAGGGTGGGCAGCCTGAGACAGGGCGGTGAAAGAAAGAAAGAAGAAAGGGAAGAGAGACGCCGATGCAGCGAAGAAATGAAGACGACGCAGAGAAAGCTGGAGGGCGCAACACTGGGAGACAGAAAAAGATGACAGGAGTAGAAAGAGGAGGAGGAGGAGGAGGGTTTGTGTTTTTATTTCTCTCTCCTCTTACTCTCTGTTGCAGACTCCCAAGAGCAGCAGAGACTCCCATCAAGTCAGAACGAGAAGGCTCTTAATCCTGCTTCTCTGCTTTGGACAACACCACCGATTCATGGTGTTGGCTCAGACTCACAGGACAGAAGACACACACACACACACCTTCACATGACACACTTAAGATACTATATTCAGACTCGGTGCTGCATATGGTCCCTGGAAAAATACAAACTCAACATGAAAGCACTCACACATATACACAGACACATACTGTATGCTCATTCGTGCAGGGGCACAAATATATGCCCATCAGACAGAATAATGAATGCATTCACTATGAGGACATTCATAGAGTCAGACACACATTTACATACACACTGTATTTATATGTTTAAATCCACAAAACAACAGGTGCACAAACATTTAGATGTATGCACAAAAACTAGCGAAGTACCCCCCAACACACACACACACAGTGACTGGCATGCGCACAACCACCAGGTGTGTGATTAAAATCCATCCGATTCCATTAGGCTGATCGGTTCAATGGCGCTGATTACCTCTGATTGGGTAGCAAAACATTGGCAATGGGGAAGAACAACTGCTTCCCCTGGACACACGACGCCGCCGCCGACCATTCAATCGCAATTATATCCACCATATTAGCAGATTAGCAGACAAGCTGACCCCAATGTGGAACAGAGCCAAGGCAAAAGCCCAGGCGAGTTATGAGGCAGGTGTTATAACTCCCCCACCCTTCACTGTACCCTCCACCCACACACACACCCACACACACACCATGCTTAGGCTGCTGGCACACAGCTGCAGCAGTGGTGCACAACACATCAACTCATTAATGATACATGGCAGAGAGGCCCCCACCAAGTCCCTTTAGCAGCTAATAGTGATGCGTGATGATGGCCTACTGCAACACACATGCATGAAAAATAATAATTAAAAAAAACATTCAGAACGCAAGTAAGTTGGTATCGGTTTTCTCAAGTTGTACCGAACCCTTGCATTTGCATCATTCATCTCACTCTGCATTATCATAACCACACCCATAATTTCTATCACCAAGCAGTGTACAAAAACGCTTTTTTAACCAAAATGTTTTGGTAAGTGGGACACTCACTGTTGAGCATTGACATGTACTAATGTTGCAGCAGCTGGTCTGACAGTAAAGGCGGGCGTCATATCTCACTCTGATAATGTGTCCCATTCACAAACCTCCAGCATGTCCTGCTTTTCAACGCTCCCTCTCCTCATGTGTCTGTTTCATCTTGCCTACCCACCTAAGGGTGCACCCAGGAATGTGACAAACAGCCAGCAGACATACAGACACTAAGTGGGTGTACATGCTATCGGTGTGGGGACAAGTGATGGGGCTGGGTTTTTCCTGATACACTTCTTTCAAAAAGTTGAAGGCTCGTGAACAACAACAACGACGAAGCTAATCAAAGGCCGTTGGTGATTCAATCCAGCTGCGGTAAACAAATTAATTTTCCCCCATTGTTATTTCTTAGGAAACAGCCCTTTAATTTATGCACTCTGCTGCTAAAATTACTCACAGAGGTCTTTGAATCTTTGATATAGAGAGACGTGTTAATGATGAGTGAGATTATCGTATAATTCTCCATATATGAGAGCTGCATGTGAGTAGATTTTGATGTTTCCCTTGTGTTTACCAGGTTTTGTTGGAAGCCTGTAAAGTCAAGTAATTAAGTGGTCTCTGATTAATTAAGCGACAATCTATTTTTATTCTTTCCCATAACACCACAACAATGTGTTGAGATTCCCCATGTGAGGCGCCTGATAGGGAAAATAGCATAATGAACGGTTGCAATTTACTACGAGGATGTTGGCAAGGCAAACTCAGGGTAACAGAGATTTAAATGGCTTCTCTATTTTACTCTGTGCATTTTCATAAAGGGGCCTTAATTAACAGACTTTTTCTCCTATTAACTCTGGTGGCTTAAAACTCTAGAAAGCACAAGCACTCAAACTACACACACACACACTTTAATTCTTCTTTAATTTGAATATGTATTGTATATCATTTAAGCCCATGGAGGGCATTCACTTTCTCCATTTTCTTATTCACGGCTTTAAATGAGATGAATAAAAAGAACTCAGAGGCATACACTAGATTAGGATGTTTGACTCTCAGTAATCACCCATTGCAGCATTCAACCCCCAACAACATCTGATATAATATAATTCAGTCATTTTCTTTGTTCCCTTCAATAAAACCTCCTTCCACTTGGTCCGGCCTCCAAAATGATCAGATCCTCCCTCTTTCCACAGCAATGTGGACTCTGAGATCCACGGGCGCTATTAAAATACATTTCAAAAGAATATTGCAGCCTCTAAGCAGAGTCTCATATCACAAGCCAAAATGTAATACAGTCCCCTTGCCAAAGAAAAAAGTAAAGAGATGTAACATGAAAGAGAGGACAGACGTCCTGTGGCTACCATGTATTAAATTTCTATTGTTAAGAGCCAACAAGGGATCCAAGCCATGTTTAATGCAATGTGTGTGATTGAAAGGATATCTATGCCAATGATTAAAGCAAAGTTTGGTACAGGTGCTACATGCGGCATCTTCAAAATATGATTTGTAATGGTGTAGTCTGTTTAAGGAGATCATTGTTGTTGACACTGCTTTAGCATGGAAATCATCCTGAATCCAAATAGCATGATGATCTGTGGTCTAAGCTACACAGATCTAGCATCTCCAGCCACTGTTTCATTCATCAACTATCATTTAGAAGACCTTTTTCTAAGCTTTATACAAGAAAATTGGTTGTCTGTGCAGTGCTACTTCTTCCTTTTATGTTAGATAAAGGCAGGCTAGATGCTGCATTCAGTTTTTTTTTCCACAGTTGTATGGCTGTGGCAGGCTGAATAGCATGATAACTGGCAGATATAAACATCTTCCTTTACACGTTGATAATTTCTATGATTTGTATGTGTACCTTAAATGTTAAAAATGTTGAGCAGATACCTCAGAATTATATATAATACTTCTGCACATATAAATAATGTCCAACAGTGCCTCAGCTGCCATTTTTTACACTGCCTGTCTTGTCTTTCTCAGTTATATTTCCTATCATGTCCATGCCTTTCTTTAACAGTTCCTGCTCTTCTTCCCACCCCTACCCCATTATCTAGTGTGTGTCTCGGCACAGACCTAATTTTTTATGCCTCTCACCCTGCGCCTTATCATTCATCTTTTATCTTCTTTTCACCAGCTTTGACGACACCTTGTGGGGTATCTATTACAAGCACTCGGCTGCAAGAATCCAATTTTACTTATTTGATGAAACTGTGAGAAATCTTCCACTCAATTTTCTTCTTCTGACCTTTTCATAGAAGAGTCCATCTGTGTTGGCTCCCCGTGACTCCTCAGTGCGGCACTATCCCTGCCAGTTTCCATGGATCACAGCCTTTTGACAGACATAAAAAACACTATCAGAGGATTCATGCTGACAATGAAATCAAGTGAACCAAGACACCTGGACATAATTTCCTCATCAACATATTTAGATGTCACTAATCAGATCGCCACTCATTATGGATGGGAACTGTAATCTGCGCAGTGTTTTGAGTGATAATGCTGCAGAGCTCTCTGTAAATCATTCATAGAAGCCAACTAGAGCACAGTAGTAGTTTTATGCTGACCACATCAGAACACAAAAAGTCAAGGATAAAGCTAGAAAATTACATTATAGCTCATCACCAAGAACTTCAGTGTCAAATAAGTCAGCCTCAGAAAATCCACTCCTCTGGAGTTCTCTCCTCAATAACATCACCACCACCCTTTCAGATTAGAAAAGAAAGTGGGTGCAGTGAAGCATTTCAGGAGCAGGAAGCCTTTGGCTGGGCAGAAATCCCAGCCTGGATCCTCCAAAGCCTGCTGGCCATGAAAGATGTCGGCTGCCTTTTATAAATGCCCACACTGGGCTGATTGGGTCTGACATGAGGTTGGCTGCTGACCACCACCTAACCTACTCTACTTGCCTCCCCGACACCCGCTAACCTCCAAAAAACCCTGGTTAGGTAAGGGGGCCCTGTTTTGAGCCAACATGGCTAACGTGTGAAAGGAGCCAGATGCCTTAGCAGAAAGAACCGTGGCATTGCTGAAGTGGACCCGCTCCGTTCACATACTGGGGGATCGGCGGGAGGGGATTGCTGGGGGCAGCCAAGATCCCAGGTGACAGGCGGCTGGGACAATGTCCCAGTGGTGAGTTCATAAAAGACCACGGGTTGTTTTGTGATTGCTGCCTACCCCAGGACATGAATGTAATTAGAGCACAGCTGAAAGGTCATGGCTGTACTTTTAAGTGCCACTAAACACTGAAAGGGCCTAATGTACCATTGAGGGGGAGATTGACTGGTGCCCCATCCTCCCCTCTCACCCCTCACATCAGGGGAGCGGGCGAATGTACAGAAGTCTTTGTTGGCCTGTCAAAACACTGGTGGAGAAGAAAAATATTTGTGTTGAAAACATGTCTCTGGGGGTGTCTGAATGAATATTGATGATCATTTCATGTAAACATGAAAAACCTCCATATGCAACAGAATCATCACTGTGATCTCCTAAGGACATATCCTGACTTTATATATTATAAAGTTTTATTTAAAAAATGATGCCATGTCTGGGCCTGAATGATGACACAGCTGTGTAATGTGCATTTCTTTGACATGAGCTTTAGCTTATACAAAAACCAGTATTTGACTGCGACTGCCAGAATGTGTATTATCCATATAATTCATGCTGTTCTAGTGTATGCAATTTAAGGAATCAATTGAGTGGGAATACTTTAATAAACTGGGTGACAACAAGGCAGAAGCAAACCAACCTGGCCTACCATGGTGATGAAAAGAACAATAAAACACAGTCATTTGCTGGTCCTGCTGTTTAGCCTGACCTAACTTTGAAACTTCCAACTTTGTTGGAGCTGTGTTACTGTGTATAAGTAATTATGTCCATTAAAGTTAACCTTAAACCTTGGCTACTTCCCTATCATCAGCACAGACTGTTGCTAGACCATGCCAGACAAGCAGCTTTATTCTCCTTCATTCATAATGCACCAGATTTTTCCTGTACTGCAGATCCATCTGGTCTGCGGGGGGATTGGGCAGTATACTGCATTGGCTTCACTCTGCTGGAGCAACAGCTCAGATAGTAGAGAGTCTGCTCGCTCATCACACCCTTTATCGCCGAAGTAACCTTAGAGGCGCCTGTGAAAACGATCAGTCATGTTCTTTGACGTGAGGCTTATTGTCACTGCAGGAAGAGGAGCGTAGCTCTACTGGACAGCTTTTCATTGACTGCAACAATTTGGATCCTGCCGTGTTGTGGCTTGACCCTCGATAACCAATTGTGAATACTCATAAGTCTTGCTCAACGGTACTGGCCCCTTGGAGGAGTGTGTAGTTGCTCGTTGTATGTGTATGTGTGTGCATGTGTATTTTTTTCACCTTCCATCGTTTCCTGAGGCTATATTGAATTATGTCTCTGTCAGGTCCCTAAGCCCCCTATATTTCCTCTACTGTGCAGCAGCCCTAGATTCAGTATCAAATTCTCCTCATGCTGGCACTTTGTGCATCCCCTGGCCCCTCAGATCTTTATCCCAGCGTTCCCTTCTCTGGCCTGTGGACAATGCTGAATTCATGCTAGAGTCAGGTTTTAAAGGATTTTACCACAGATAGAACATGTGGGTGTGTGCCTGAATCCTGAACACATAATCGGTCGCATTTTAAAACCTGCTGGGGTCAAAATGTGTTACTGCACTATATACAGATTTGAAGTATTATGCAACAGGCGAAAACCAAAAGGTGTACTTAACATTTATCTCCATGCTTATTTAAAAACTATTTGCGGTTTGTGTTTCGCTTTAAATACTGGAATGGGTAATTAGCCCTGTAAATGTGCATATTTCCCATCATGCACCGAGGAATTGGATTTTGAATTACACAGTCAATCTGATGGACCACGGATAGTGAATAGAGGCAGTCAGAATGACTATAGACATCCCACTCTTGCATTGCTGCATGGATCCCTGTGTGAAGCGTCAATGGTGGAGTAGCAGAGAAAAGGGGCTTGATTGCTCCATTTTCTCAAATGAGGCAATTAGGAGGGCAGGCTGAATGGAGATCAGGCTCAGCTTCACTGTGCCACAAGGAGATGAGTGAGACAAAGAGAGTAAAGGAGAGCGAAATGGCTGTTTGCGTCTCCATTGATTCCTTCAGCCCAGAAGCATCAAGAGCTTCAGAGCAGGATTGATCAGAGTAGGATTGATCAGAGCAGGATACCACGTTTGATATTGATAAAGATAAACTGGGAGACTCCCCAGCACCCAAGGCATTCAATATGGGAAAATATCTGGAGCTGTGAAGACTGTCTGACTGCCAATGCAGCCAATGAGGAACATACTGGCAAGAGGCAAAGGCTTTCAGACCCAGACTGTGTCCTTTAGGGAGTTTGCTTTTTACTGCAAGGTCAGTTTCTCAAGTGCCTGATAAAACCAAACAAATCAAAGCACACCATCTAAGAGTCTTTGCAGCCCACAGTGACAAGACGGATGATCAGAGCCATAGGTGCTCACATTAGTCTGCTAATTAACAGAGAACATATTTCAAACTACAAACGAATGTATGCGTGCCTGAAATTTGAAAATGGATGGAATTTAGATGCAACAAGATCAGAGTGGAACAAATGCAATGCTTGCGTTCTGACAACAGCTCATATGTACACTCACACACATCTATCAAAATTAAACAGTCAGACAAGAAAATACATTTGGCTCAAAAACAAGAAGGATAAAACTTCATGCACCAAACATAGGGGTCAATTTATGACAGAGGGCATCAGGAGTAATACACTCCAATGAGGCAAGTTACTCAAGCGAGTCCAGTCTGTCTTGACTTCAGATGGGCCAATTAGAAGATGATGAAAAGCTCTAGGAAGGCGGGCCTAAACTGCGTCTTTGTATCTGACTGGATTTCCTTGGAGATAACAGAACACCTGCTATCCACTTTAACATCGAAATAAATACACAGCAAGTCCAGAACCAGAAAAAGAATAGCAGTGGCAGCCAGGACTGTGCCTGACAATGTGGAAAAAACTCAAAACCAGAAAACTGATACACAAAATCCAATCAGGTCTGGGAAGGCTATTGAATGAAAGGGGGACATTCCAGTGTGTATTAAGTATATGTTAGTCTTTTCCTGAGCAATAAATTTTGAAGTAAATTGGAGGAGCTTGAATAGCAAAGACTCTTGAGGGCACTGACAACATGTCTGGCTCATAATGACCCATGAAAGCACTTTGACATTGGTAATAGTTGGATTCTGATGAGCAGGGAACGGGGCTTGGGAGTTTGAGGGAAAGCGGTTTCCTGTCCTCTGACTTTTTTCTTTTTTTTTTTTTTTTAAATCTGCAGCCAAGGTTTTTTTTCTTTTGCTCTTGCAGGCCATCCTTCTCTCTCTATTTTCTGTATCTTTCACCTTCCAGAGCATCCTGCAATTTGTCATTTCTCCATTCAGCAGGGTGGTGTTTTTTTGGGGAAAAAACAGTATGGTGGGGAGTGTTTCAGCACTTCATAAATCCTTGTCTTTGTTTTCTCATTTGTTATCCCTTAAGGTTTATGGTGTCCCCCTCTTTCTATGTGGGCAGACTAAGACCCAGGGAGGAGGCTGGGGTTGTTGGGATAGGGGTCTCCTGGAACTGGAGGTACCCCTTTTTAAACAGTTACAGCATGTGTGGCACTGAACCATATGAAGTCTTTGTGGCCTTCTTATACAGTCAAATACAATATCAGGACTATGTTCTTCACCCAATACACATGGACCTGGATTACATCACTGTTGGTCCTGTTTTCTTAGTCCAGCCAACTGTGTGGTAACTATTTTCTGGCACATTAATGAACTTTATCACTTTCTCTGAGACCATGAAGGAGTTGACAATTATTGGCAAATATACAAGTTATAATGACTTCAGACATCTACAGACAGATGCAGCCAGGCTGCTCTGGATGGACATTTTCTAAACCACATGCCAAAAAGCTTAAAACAGGTTATGTATTATGCATGATGATGAACAAACCAGATGATACATGTATTGTGTTGCTATATGGAGATCACGATAATTTATTATATTGGTAAGTCACTAGATAAACTCCCACTGCGATGACTGATAAATAATGTCTACATCACCTGTGAGCAGGTAACAAAAATATTGTCTGACAGGCTAAAAATGACGTGCAGTAAAAGTCACACTTGCTTTCCAATCCATTACTGACTTTTCCTCGCCTATGGAAGTCACACTTAATAAATCAAACAATCACTGCACACATATTTATTCACTTTGGACATTTTTTTATCCCACTAAGACCTTACTGTGTAACTTCTGTTATTTCGACAAGACAAACTGCCAAAAAATGGTGGATTCAGAGTATAGTCCATATTGGATTGGTTTCAGGGACACCACACAGGACTTTCTCACACCCCAGGACCCTGGAGGGCTGTCCAGCCATGGTGCTTGGCAGAGCCAGGCATCTCCTCCTTTCTCTGAGTTTGTCTGTCTGTAGTCAGTCCAGGACCACAGCCTGTTAATGCTTCCCACTGACTAGGAAAGACTGGGCCCCACGCATATACTGTATGTGTATCTGTGGGGGCACAGTCTCTCTTGGAGCAAACTTATATTTGAGGACAGGAAAAAAGATACATTTTTCAGGTGATGACAGTCCTCACTAGCACACTATTTATTATAATCACATCAATAATTCATCAAAAAACTAACATTTGCTGTTATAGAACACACTGTCAATTAGGTTTGTAAGACAGGAAAGACTTTCTGAAATTTTAATGTACTAAAAGGATAAAAGGTCAAACTATGATTGATAGGAGAAGAATGTGGAGAATAAAAACAAAACTCCTCAATGTTACACTGGAGATTAATAAAACAGTCTAGCTGTTTAGCAGTTGGCCTTTTTTTTTTACTTTGAGGATAGCAGCAGCTTGCAGTGTGTAATGACACTCACCTGTCAGTCAAAGTAATCAAGAAAATAAAGTGCAAATTGTATAACTATACATATGCCATAAATGTTACATTTCCAATAGGGACTAACACTGTGTTTTATACCGGGCTGTAAACATGTTTATTTCTGCTGTAAAGTTGGGCAATTTAACATCTATGGGGATTCAGATGGGGGGTAAAAAAACAAATCCGGTGCCGTTTCATCAGTCTCAATCACAAACTGGCTCTACAACTGAAAAGTCTGAGAGTCTGTGTGAGCATTTCCTTCATAATAATTTGATAAATCCAAACTTCAGAGTGCTAAAAAGAAGTTCTCCATCCAAAAGATAGCTGGACTCAAACACATGGGATATTTTGCTTCTGTTATCCCTTCTGTTACTGGCTGCC